>NC_142895.1:24317500-24957500 GCF_054131105.1 Drosophila navojoa
TGGTATATTGGGTATCTCTGTCAGGGTTTTCCCCTAAAATGTTGTTCAGCCCCAACAAATGCAGGGTGTGTGCTAGTCGAACAGCATCTGTTGGCGATTTTGACATGCTTCGAATATTAATTGCAATTAATTTGAGCATTTTTTGCCTGTTGTGTAATTATTTATTCGCAATTAAATTTCTATTTTGCAAAAAAAAAAAAAAAAAACAAGTAAGAAAGCTCTAGTCGAGACTGCTCGACTACGAGATCCCCTGAACCCTACAAGCAACTGATATTTCAAAAATAATTAGCAAACACACACGCACACACACGCATACATACAAATACACGCACACACACACGCATACAAACAAACACATGCATACACACACTCACATATACAGGCGATTGCGCTTGGGTTGCGCTGCAGTGTTGGCAATATAATGAAAACTTATTTGTTGAATAATTTAATTTCTAGACGTACGATCGTAATGAAACTTTCAGAACGTAATCATAATGTTAAAATGTATGTGTATACCGAAGCTCAAGTCTCTAGTATTTGATATACGACTTTTACAAAGATGAGGGTGAGGGGGTGGATTTAGGTGTGGGGGGTAAATTTTAACAAAAACCGAAATTGTATAAAATTCATTTTAATATACATTTTAAATTTGGAGACTCTAGCTTGAAAGATGTAGGAGATATAATTATTTAAATGATCTTCGATAAGGTTTTTTATCGATAAAAAAATATCGGAATGAGTTATCGTTTTTTAGTGATAAACTCGATCTGCGCGTGATATATACGGACATTTTAAAAAAAAGTTGAAGTCTCTAGCTCTTATATCTTCTGAAATCGACGCGTTCATACATACGGACGGACGGACGGACGGACGGACGGACGGACGGACGGACGGACGGACAGACAGACGGACAGGGCCAAATCGACTCAGCTTGTCGTCCTGATCAAGAATATATATACTTTGTGGGGTCTGCCACGCCTCCTTCTGCCTGTTACATACTTTTAACAAAACCATTATACCCTGATTTCCCATTTTCAATGGGTTCAGGGTATAAAAAAACAATCAAAAATTGCATGCGAATATCATGAAACTTTGCTGACTTCATCTGGCCGAGGCTGTTGACACGTTTCGTGTTAACGTAATGCAAATTGCAGCATGCAAATCCTACCTGCAACAGACGATCTCTATATGAGGCCGGGCCCTATATGGAGGCGAGCGAGCGACTCGATCTGGCTTGGCCGCTGTGGGCGTTCAGAGGCGATCAAAGGTGCCGCACGCAATGGATGAGCATTCAGAGACTCCAAGAGCGGCTCAGGCTGAGGTTAGCTGAGGGCAGCCGCTTGGCTGGCTGGCGCAGATTCTTGAGCGTCAGCTGACCACGAATGGGCCACGCTAGAGCCTTGTTAAGAATTTGGATGTGGCAACAGCCAGTGGAGCGCGTCACACACGGTTTATCAATGGCTGCGCCGTTGTGCAACGGCAGCTTGCTGCACGTACGTACAACAGTTTCGTCTGGCCAGTGTTGCCCCCCAAAATAATACGAATCACACACACGAAAACCTTCTCCCGGCCTCGATGAGTCAACGGTGCACGGCCGTTGGCGAATGTGGAGCAGCAGCAGCAGCAGCACAGCAGCAACGCCCACAGGGTGTGCCATGCCATGCCAAGCCATGCCTTGTCACACAGACAAACAAACAGACATACGTGTAAATAGTTATATATAGACAATGGGGCAACAATTAGCTTTGATTTGCTGTGGCAGCTTTTCATTTACATTTGACGATGACATGAGCAACAGCAACAGCAGCAACAGCAGCGAGAGCAAAAAATCATGACACTGCTCAAGGTACAATGTCAAGACCTCGCGCTACATATTGAATCGTAGTCGTCGTCGCAGTCGCAGTCGCAGTTGCAGTCGCAGTCGGGGTCGCAGGCGACGGCCAGGAATGCGATGAGAGAATTCCCCATGGGGCTATTCTTGAAGAACGCGGCTCGAATGCAACTGCAACAGCAACAGCAAACGGCAACTGCAACAGCAACTGCAGCCATGCCGCAATGCCGCCATGCCGGATTGTTTCATTGATGCATTGATGCATTGGCGGCTTGCTTTCAAATTGCAGACACAGTTGGCCAAGCGGCTGGCCTGGACACGCTCCATTTGCTGGCGGTGCTTCTTGGACAAGCCACTTGACGGCCAGCTGCCAGCTGCCAGCTGCCAACTTAACAGTTGCTGCCGCTGCTCATTGACCAAGTTGTAGAGCTGGCGATGAGTGCGTGAGTGCCAAGAGGCAAAAGCCTGCAGCAGCTGGCTCTTGGCTAAAACCAATTGAATTTTGATTGATGCCTAAGGAAATGCAATCGAGTGGCAAATGATTCACAAAACTTCACTAATAATGTGATCAACGGACTTTGGCGTAGTGCGAATTCATTTGAGTAGATGAACAAGCCATGAGTGTGATCAATTATTGCATAAGAACTCTTTAGTGCCGTTGAAATGAAGTCGATAATTCATTAAATTAATAAAAATGCTATATAACTAGCGCTGAAGGTGTACGAGATGTTCTCTTACTGATGAGGTTTTGAATCGATAACACTAAAACGTAAATGGTTATCGATACCTTGAAATAGACGGGATTTGCGCGTGCTATACAGGGAACTCCTCCAAAAATTGTAAGTCTTTAGCTCTCATAGGTGTTGAGATCGACGTGTGTACACATATGGACGGATGGACATACGGACAAACAGATGGACGGACAGAACGACAGACAGATGGATGGACAGAAGGACGAATATATGGACAAAAAGACGGATAGATGGACAGCCAGAAGGGCGGACGGATGGACAGACGGAGCGATAGTCGTATGGACAGATGGACAGACTCACGGACAGACGCACGGACGGATAGGATCGCGGACGGACGCACATACAGGCGGATGGATAGATGGATGGACAGACGGACCGACTGCATTTAGCTTCAGCTAATCCTTGGCTCGATCTGAGAACTTAACTGTGCTTTCCCTTTCGAATGCTGTTCGGCCTATCTGACAGTCGAATCTGCAATCGCTTTTGTGAGTGGCCAGTTGACGCCTCGCGTGAACCCTCACCTGACCTCTTGTACCTGCTGGCCCTGCCTCCGCCCGCGCCTCTGGCTACGCCCAGCTCTGGCTCATGGCCTGCATTTGAGTTCCACTTCGAGTGTTGGCCACGCTCTCGTTTATAGATGAATTGATGGGGCGTTTGATAAGATATTGTGTTTCCCAAATTTGCTTTAGTTTTCGCCTCAAATGCGAATTAAATTGCGGGAAAGCAAATAAAATCGAAAACCAAATCGAAGTCCAAATCGAAATCCAAATCCAAATCAAAATGGCGCAATGACATTTAAATTGGCTACGAATTTGCGGCCAGAAGCGAGCCCAAGCAGCGGCCGCCCTACAAACATGGCCCATTGTTGCCCGTTTGCTTGTTGCTTGTTTCTATTTGTTTATAACAACAACTACAACAACAACAACAACACAAACAACAATTGCCTGCTAACAATAAAACAAGCCAACGGGCCAAACAACTTGACAAAATGAAATGCGCTCAAATTAAAGTTTGTTTTTTTTTTTTTATATTTTATTTTTTTATTTCGTTATTGCTTCAAATTTTAAGGCGGCTTTTTTTGGTGTTTGCTGTCGCTGTTGTTGTTGTTGTTGTTGCTGCAGTTGCTATTGTTAGTGGCGCCCTACTGTAACGAGGCAGCAACAATTACAACTATAAAAATTATGACTGTTGATCTAATTATGGCTTTGACTGTGTCTCGCGCCAACCTTGGCACCGATTTTCGTTTCGAATTTCGGCTCTATTTTTCCTTTCCTATCCGAAATGGTTGCGGGCAAACAGACAGACAGACAGGTAGCCAAGCTTTCTCTGTCTGCGGCACATTCTAAGTCACGCCCATGGCCCAGTGCAGCGCCTGTGGCATGTGGCAGGCCCTCAATTAACGTTAATCAACTGTTGCAACTGCAACAACACCCACTCGAATCTCTGCGCCGCCTGAACTTTATTATTTCTTAAGATGCAATAGAGAAGGAGAGAGAGAGAGAGAGAGAGAGGGAGAGGGAGAAAAAAGCACACAACAACAACAATTGTTGCAAAATATTTGAGATAACAAACAATTATCTCTCGGCAGACCCAAAGATATATGTATTAAGAAGCCTTTTGTTGCTTGTTGTCGCCTTTGCTAAATAACGAAAAAAGTAAAAGTTTCTGTTTAGCGCACTTTGTGCAATTTGACGCCGATAAAACGAAAGACTTAAGAAACGAACTTTAGCATTTTTGCGACCAGGCAATATACAGTAATACACATACACACACACACACACACACACACACACACACACACACACACACACACACACACACACTTAAACACATACGGGCATTCAGCCATTTGGAATTGGGGTGTGGCTGGGCGAGGGTTGCGCATTGGCTACGGCCCAAAAGCTCAAAGCCCCAAAAATGACTCCATTAAGTCAGTTGTTGGATTTTGCTTTATGGCTATATGCTAATTGTCCGCTGATGAATTACTGCATTACAGTGTGGCCAGGCGTTAGGGTAGAGATACGGGTACATCTATTTCGCTATGCTAAAAGAGACAGCTAAGAATTGTGGATCGCCCCGAATGGAGAAGGATTTAGAATATAGAATATAGAACGTAGAACATAGAATATAGAATATAGAATATAGAATATAGAATATAGAATATAGAATATAGAATATAGAATATAGAATATAGAATATAGAATATAGAATATAGAATATAGAATATAGAATATAGAATATGGAATATAGAATATAAAATATAGAATATAGAATATATAATATATAATATATAATATAATATAATATAATATAGAATATAGAATATAGAATATAGAATATAGAATATAGAATATAGAATATAGAATATAGAATATAGAATATAGAATATAGAATATAGAATATAGAATATAGAATATAGAATATAGAATATAGAATATAGAATATAGAATATGGAATATGGAATATCGAATATAGAATATAGAATATAGACAGCAGGCAGGAGATAATAGAACTATTTAAGTTACTGACGATAGATGATGATTTAAAAGATAACATATAGAAGGCAAATAAAGGCTGATAAAAGTAAGAACATAGAAAATAGAAAATAGAAAATAATATTCATTTAATTTAAAAAATTCGTTCCATAGAGAAGTTTTTTTTTTGTGGTTTTCTTATTGTCTATGGATAAGTATAAATCGAATCTCTCTCTCTCACTCTCTTTCTCTCTCTCTCTCTCTCTCTCTCTCTCTCTCTCTCACTCTCTCTCTCTGTTTCCCTGAACTATGTAGATCTCATTCGATTGCGACTTTTGTAAACAACAAGAGTGTATTTCAAAAATGCAAAACTAGATGATTTTATTTTCAAGTGTAGCTGCATCTATTATAAATATATGTATGCATCGACATAGGTATGCCTATATATATTTGTACAAGTTTGTGGATCATGAAATTGCTTTATGCCATGCTCACATTTAGATATGTAAATTTCGTGGGCGCGACTTTGTGGACTTTGATGTGGTAGCCGCACAAAAGCGGAGATATACCCATATATAGATGTCTATCATAATGAATAAATGCGTATATGGTGGTATTCATATAGTATTCATGAATGTGGACAATGTCGTTTGGTGGCGCGACGGCCCTTTCACACAGTCGAATGCGAATTGACAATCGCTTCGATTAGCTGCATTATGGATAGCCATGCTCCATATGTGTGTATATATAGATATGCCCGATACGAAACATGAATACCCGGTCGCATATTTGCGGTTCGGCTGTCAGATTCGTTGCACTCATTAGGCCAATTGAATTGGTCGCTTGGCTTTTTGGCCGCCAGTCGAAACAAGTCATAATTGTGTTGTTAAGGCCGCTGGTAATTCGATATGATATATGTATATCCACACACACACGCACATATGTGTATATATGTATTCACATATTCATATGCCGCTCGAACTAGCGCAGACACTCGAATCGCATGGAAATTAATCATTTCCCTTTGCTAGAATTTGCATGTTGGCTTTTCGGGTTTTCAGCTCAGTTTTCTGTTATAGTTTTCTTGCTCTTGTTGTTGTTGTTGTTGTTGTTGTTGTGTCGCTTTGTGTGTATCAATTAAAACCCAATTATGTTCGTAGGCATGTCTTGGAAAATATGCATCGAGATAATGGCTATCCGGCCATAACGGGTTTCACACAATATATATGTAAATATATATGTATATGTATATACGCCCAAGGTTGCCCGGACTCCGACTGCAGCTCCAATAGCAACTCCGACTACTCCAATTTCAATTCCAATTTCAATTCCAATTCCGATTCCGATCGAGTAGAGAAGTGTCAGCGCACCCCGTTGTCAGCCAATCAGCATAACACTCAGCGGGCAGCCGTCGACAGCTGAAAATGATTGAAATTTATTTAAAGTCCGTGAACAAAGCGAATCGGAACCTTCGCAATGCCAACTGGCTACTGAGACAGTGTAAATTATTAGGACTTTCTTAATCATTTCGGGAGATTCTGCTTAATTTGCAATCAATTCAGAGCTGCAGCTTCTCTTTGATCTTTGGCAAACCGTAGAGAGTGAGGGTATTGCTCATTGGCTGTTCACCTTCGCAGTTCGTTGGCTAGTTAGTTCCGAGCAGAGTTTGGTGTTCTCTGCATGGAACCAGCTAGTGGCTCACTATGTAAACCAAGAGACCTTTGCCTGAATTAATGATTTATTGAAGAAACTCAAAGGGAAAGAATCGTCTCAACGATCTTTAAATATAAATAAATTACAGCCCAAGTTATCTTTTATCTCTGTTTGCCATAAAAGAAGTTCTTTATAGGATCTAGCGTTTGGTATACAGAAAATTTGCTGAAATTTTATTTCTATTGATTCTCAAAGAATTTTACTTCTGGGTTTCTATTTTTTTATTATTTTTCTTTTACATAGTATATACTTGAAATCCTTCAAAGATTTTCTGAGTTTTTAATATATACTCGAGCTCTGGAACTATATATAATATCACTGCGGCGATCTATGCCTTTATTGAAAGCTCTGATCGAATAGTAACACTCTACTGGAAAATAAACCTACTCTTAGTAGAAATGAGAGCTTATCGCTAAAATAGTAATCCCTATTTCTTATGTCCCTAAGCTCGATTGTTTTTTTTTTTTTTCGGAATGGTCGTTAATTCCCAGCTTAAAGTGCCTATATCATCTACGATTCGTTCGCCAAATTCAACAAATTCTTGGTCGTATCAAGTGTCTGACCTCCTTTCCAGTGCAATCTATTAATTTTATGGCCCGCACTCTTGGTGAACGTGGCAGAACCGAAGACACGCAACGTTGCTGTGGTCAGTGAGCTTGAAAGATATATCCGAATTGATATGCGTGACATATCGACAATGGAATACATAAATATATGCATATACATTTATTTTTTGTTAATAAAAATGCTCTAGTTAAAGACTTAGTCTTTAGTTTTCAGTTTTTAGTTACTTGACAAATTAAAATTAGTCTTTAAAATTAAACTAAATTGAGTATACGCACGGTATATCCCCTGTTATATTTGTTTTCAGGCTTGAAAATTGCTTGAGTTTTGCAATTGTTTATTCGATTTGATCCTCGAATTATGGAAATAATCAGCGTACCAAATCATGCCACACAAATTTGTCAATGATGCAACATCATGTGTATATGTGTGTGTGTGTGCCTGTGTTTGTGTCTCTCTCACATTCAATTCGCTTCAGGCTCGCTCTGTTTCATATGCTCACAGTTTTGCTCATATTATTGGGAATTTATCGGCGCATTTGGATCACTGCTTGATGGGGGGCGTGGCACACACTGTGCTTTGGGTCAAACAATTTGAGATTACAATTATGTTAACATTATTTCATTTATTTTCGATCGCAGCAAATGAGGAAATTGTTTATTGAAATTGCAAAAACCTACGAGCATTACGAGTATCTCAAAAATGTATCTGCAAAATACAAAATTGTTAAGGCATGTGCCGCTGCCGAGAAACTCGTAGGAAATATGTTGAAAGCGTGCCACTGGGTATAAAATGGAAATATTAAATATGTATAATAATAATCATATTTCATGTTGAAAATAATAACATTATAGAAATTACCGTTGATTTATGTCTGATGTATATTTAATGTCCGTATTAACCTTTTTCAATTCAATCTGCTTCGATGATGACAAACAAAATCGATAATTGAGAGATTGCTTAAAGAGGTGAGATGTGATCGATAGGTAAACTATGTGGAAGAGAGAGGGAGATGTGATGAATATGAGATATATAAATATATAGAGAGATGTAGAGACGAATAGGTTGAGAAAACGTTAGAGTGTGGGAGAGATTTAGACATAGCGAAATCTTGGGACATGGAAAGAGTGACACATGAGCGAGAGAGAAAGTCAGTAGAAGAGAGGTAGATAGAGAGAAATAGATAAATGTATAGAAATAACAGATTGAGAGAGGGAGAGAGGGAGGTATTAATGGAGAGAGAGAAATAGAGGTGGAGCGAAAAAGAGAATGAGAGGGATAAGAGAAATTAAAAGTGAGATTGAGAGTAAGATAGAACGAGGGAGTGAAAGAAAGAAGAAAGAGGAGAGAGGATAGAAAGCGAGAGAGGATAGAGGATAGAAATAGAGAGAAAGTCTAACCTACAGCAACAATTTGAATGTTTTGCGCGTGGATCAGAGTTGGTCTATTCTACAGATAGTCTCCACTTATATGATATATCAGCTGCATATTGAAGCGTTGAATCCATTGATATGTTAAATGAACTCTGCTGTTTTTGTGTGGATGCACGATAGAAGTCGATTATCTATTGACTTTAATTCTGAAGTTCTCTCCAATTATCTCATACTTAACTAAAGTGCTGAGCCTAACTGAATAGTTCCCTAGAAAAGTGGCCCTATTGTAGGCTAAAAATCTATAACTGACACAGAGAATTTATTAGGGGCTTTCTAGTTTAGTCGGTTAGGCTCTGTCAGCAATTATTGTGCTTCGAATTCAAATTTGGATATTATAAGCTCGCCCTGCCTTGGCAATTGCCCAGTTGGCAGCAGGCCAGGTCGCCCTGTCGTGCTCGTGCTTGTGCTCGTGTCAATCGTGCTGTGGCAGCCACACGCGGTGGCCCCATCGATCCGATCAGTCGATCACAATGTCCATGTCACATATGTCAGCCGGATAAGATCAGCGCAGATCAGCAGCTGTCGATCACTGTGTGCCGCCACTTGTATCTGTATCTATATCTCCATCTGTGCATGTATCTGTATCTGTCTGTTGATGCAATAAACTTGTCATAAGCTCGAACAGCCTCTGATTAATGCCAAATGCAGGCCTCTCGAGTCACAAATAACAGTTTGTGCTCTCAATTGAAAAATTGCAAATTGCCATTGCATAAATTTGTTCTGAGTATCTGTATCTCTGTAGCTCCATCTGTATCTGTATCTGTATCTGTTGCTGTATCTGTAACTGCGTCAGCTAAATGTTTTGTTTTGGGCATAATTTATGCGCTTCCTGTTCAATTGATTGCATTTCCAAGTATTTTTGAGCACTTCGGGCATTCTAACGAGCCGCAACACACAATCGCCTTGATTGCATCCTGTTGACCCCATCTCGACTCGTCGCCCTCTTACTGCTCCACGCTGATCCATTGCACATCTTGCGCCCATGTCGTTTGTCACGCGTCTTGGCCAAATTGATCTGCTCAAATATGGATGGCTTAAACATTCTTTGGCCAAACAACAAATCGCCTGCAGCTTAGAGCCAACAGACAGCCGAACAGAGAGATAAACACACAGAAAGACAGCCAGACAGACAGACAGCAGCTGTGCTCAGCTCTTTTATGGCTCTCTAAAGTCGTTCATAGCACAATTTGTGTTAATCGAGTTTGTGCCTGCATATGCTTTAATTGTGGCGCAGACAAATTATAATCTGAATTAGGTGTTATAAGTGAACGCTTTGGGTTCAAATTGGCGACTGCGAAAGAAGGCTGCAAAGTTGAAAGTTTGAGAAACCGTCTCGAACTGAGTCGCAAATATGAGTCACCCGGCAAATGAATATGGGGTAGACGCTCCCTGAACGGAAATATAAACAGATATGCAATATATAATAGGAATGTATGCGCTTAGAGGTAATTTCGAATCTGAGTAAGTCCATGGGATATACAAAAATCCTCAGCAAGGGAAAGGAAGGCCCAAAGTGAGTAGTATAATTTATAGATGAGCTTTATCACTTATGTAGGTAGAGACTCGTCGGATCGACAGATAAACAGAGATGCGCTCAGCTCTTCATATCGATTTTTAAATAGAGGATTTTAGAGTAGACGGCAAAGGCAAAAAGGAAAGTCTAATGAGAGTATGTGTAGTTTATACATTCCAAGTGACGAGACTAGAGAGAGAGAAAGAGAGGAAGATAGAGAATGAGAGAGGGATACTCCCTAAATTTACAGATAAATATAGATGCGCTCAGCTCTTCATAGAAGTTTCAATAGAGGATTTATGAGTTTACGGCAAGGGAAAGGAAAGTCTAATGAGAGTATAAGATATATATATGTCGCATATTTCTTCAGATTAGATAATTTTGTCGAACGCAGCGTATTCCTGCACTATTGCACTTCTTCCTCTTCCTAATCAATTTTTCACTAGCACGTTCGATTACATCTATCGCAACCAACTGGCAAACTCGTCAGGACCACACTCGATATAAGTGTTTGTTAACATCTCACTCAACCAATATTACATATTGATTGATTATTGATTGATGTTGATTGATTATTGATTGATATTGATTGAAGATATTCTATTCGAATAATACTATAATCTCCGACATATATATGTATATTGAGTATTGATAGAAAGGGAGAAGAGAGATAAGCAGAGCTTTTCATAGCACTTCAAAAAGCTGCTCGAAGATAACTTCAAATTTGAGTAAGCCTATAGGAGATACATCCAGCTCTTACAACTAGAGAAAGGAAAATTCAAATTAAGTAGCTGAAAGCATAGTTTATGGGCCATGCGAAAAGTGAACCATTCGACTCTGGCAGCACAGCTCACACGCACTTTGGGCCAGCTCACGCACACGCACACACACACACACACATGGAGGGCAACTCGCATAGACACGATCATTATGCAGATTTATGACTTCAACAGTTGCAATTGATAGCCATGTATGCCTTATAGCAGCCGCCCACCTGTCCCCCAGCATCTCTCGCTCAGGTCCCGGTTCCTGCAGTCCGCCTCCTGCGCCGTGTGAGCGGCGTTAACAACGTTGTTTGTTTATGAGACGCTTGCATTGAATTATGGCAAGACATTAGCAACAATTTAGCGGCAGACATGTCGCCAGCTCCAATAATCATTAGCAGCGACACTTGGACGCTGCTTGCTGGCGCGCACTGTGCCGCGTCCATGGGCATGCATGAATGTACACACATACGTGTTAACATGTGCGTATATGCATGTTGTTGGCCAGATATCTAGGCCTTTTGGCCCAAGTGGGCGTCTCAAATTGACTTAATTAATCATTTTGTCATAATAATCAACTTTAATTAAATTCAATTTCAAATCGTACAGCTAAAGCAACACATTGATTGACTTCGACAGCGGCGAGTGAGCAAGTTCTATGCGGTTCAAACAAAAAAAAAAAAAAAAATGGTTATTAAATTATTACGAAATGTTTAGCTATGCAAGCGTCGCCCCTCCCACGGCTCCTGCACCTAGCCAGGTGTTAACTGTTCTAATTGGGGCTGCCGCTGCCTTATAGAGTGCTGATAACTACCTCTGTGCATGCTCGATTATGATGTGGCTGGTCCTCGACTCCAATCACCTCGCCTCAGCTCGACTTGTCTGATAATTGCCAGCATTGTCGCCAGACTTAGCAACGAGGAAGCCAAAACCCAAGCACGACAAATAGAGCATATATGTGTATACCCACATATGTATATATTTGCATGACATTAGCCCCTTCGCCCCGCCGAGCACCCCATCGACTAGCTGAGTAGAGCTCTATTGTGCCTGCTCCACAAAACGTTTGCTTAAACGTTCTTTAATCACCAGTTTCAAGTTGCGAGCTACCGACTTGCATGCTGCGCGTACTGCACAGTGGCACAAGGCCAATTTGTTTCCAATGCAATTCAAATGCTCGATTATAGCGAATATATAAAGCAATGAGAACTTTGTATAGTATAAAAAATAAAGAAATAAAGAAAACAAATATCAATAAAATTAATTATAAGTACATATACTACCTTATATGTATGTGTATGTGTATGTGTATGTGTATGTGTATCTGTTTATGCATGAGCTTTGAATACGAACCTACATACAACTTGGTCAACTCTCATCAATTCGATATCCCAAGCGGAAATATCGTTGGCCCTGTGTGAAGCTAATGTTTCGAGTATGCTTATACTCATTTACGAAACGAAGAGAGTATATTAGCTAGGCGCAATGCCCGTCTTGTAAAGCATTCAAATTTACTTAATCGTTCACTAGGGCCTAGATCTAAGAGTTTACTTACTGGGTAAAAATATTCAACTAGTTTTCGACTTACTATCAGTATTACGATATTTTCTTTCTTCATCTACTTCGTCTAATCTTAAGTACATGTGCTCTAGAAACTATCCTCACAACCAAATTGTAAATTTACTATGCCAGCAAATAAAATAAAATACATTCTATTCATAAATCTCCATATATATAGGGATAGTGATACAAATAACTTCAGTCCTACTTCAAGGCTCTTAAGCGAAATTGTCATCTGTGAATTTTTTTAATTCATAGCAATATTCCTCGACTAATGGAATATTACTGGAAAAGAAGCTTCCTGGAATATTAGCCGTAGTTGTGTATAAAGATCTGTTGTACATATTTGAACACGGTGTCTAACAGCCTGAATATTAAATTTATTCATAAATAATTAATAGACATTTATACACACTTACTTAACTATAAATTCATATATATGTATATATAAATCATTTCAATCTGCGCATAGATCCATAAATTCATATACATCAAAAGGCATTTACAAATGATGTTTGAAAGATTTATTCAGATATTCAAGTTATTTAGTAACAGAGTATAGTTCGATTATTGTAAGAGTTGTGTGGTATTCGTATATCTCGAGTGTTTCCATTGTTGAGTGTTTGTTTAGAATAAACGCAGTTCCATCTGGATAGTGTACAAGCACAGTGTAATACTTCACCTAAGCTGACTCCCAGCTAAGACTTGCATACACTTGATAATGCTGAGCTTCGAATTCATAGTAGAGTAATTGAGTGATTCTTGAGTTGAGCTACAGAATAATTGTGTATGTGTGTGTGTGTGTGTGTGTTTGTTGAGTATTGTAGTTAATGATGGTTTTCATTTTGTCTTTCGCCAGTTCCCGTTTGATTCACAATGGTATCGCTGCTTACGTCTGGCTGTTTGTGGACATAGGGACATCCTTCGAGGCAACATCGACCTGATAGAGTAAGCAGAGAGGCTGCACTAACCGAGACGTTCGACCATTCGCAACTTACCTGTTCCGGATCTGGAGAGCTTGCATCTGGAGAGCCCGCATCCTGGTGAGTATCTTTCTTGTCGTTATCCGAATTGGCACTGTTCTCGGCGTTCTTCTGCGTCGTCTTCTTGCTGCGACGCGAGATTGTGAAGTGCGACGGATTGTTGCCGTCGCGGCGTATCATGCCGGGCAGAATGCGGCGGCGTGCATTGATGAACCAGTTGTTCACCTGCTGCACCATGATGTTACCCTTGTAGGCGAGAATGCGCTTCTCCACCTCGTTGGGATAGGCGTTGTAGCGGTGCTCGTACAGCCAGCACTTGAGGATCTTCACGGCGTGGGGCGGCAAGTTGCCGCGGCGTGTCGGCGTGTCCTCTTCCAGGATCTGGTGTATGTTCCGGTCATGGGTTCGTACCCGTCCAGCCCCAACCTGCACCGTGGCTGCCCCCTCGGCATTCGCCTGGTTCGCCTGCTGCTGCTCCGTACCTACGCGCCTACGCCCGTTAGCAGAAGCAGCGTTGCCTGGCATTGGCAACAGCTTGGTTTAGTATATACGCATTTGGGGTGGCCCCGACTTACCTGTTCGGCCCACGTGTGTGGCATACCTCAGGTAACGCTGCCGCATTGCCTCGGTCACTTCTATACGGTTATACGACATTGCAATGAGACTTTTTCACAAATTTTCACAAGAAAAAAAATGTAAAAAAAAACAAATGAAAAATTGACAAAACTTTCTAATGCTTCCGTTTCAGGCTCAAGCACTGATTAAAAAGTGCATTGTCGATCCGACTCCAAAGTTAAGTTGACAAAAGCAATGCCTACATTGATTGGTTAAAAATTTAAAATATTATGACCCAGGTTTGCTTTGGATTCGCACTCGAATTTGAGCTTTAATTATACAAGTCCATCGGGCTGTCATTTTCAATTATATAAAACAATTTTTATTTATGGATATTCTGTCAATTGTAGTTATGATAAATGCCAAAACTCTTTATTTCGTCAAATGGGGAACCTTAACTCTAGATTAACACTAAAATTGGTGCATTTTCTAGATAATTAAAAAATTACTAGATAATTACTACAAATCACTTTTCTGAAGAAATGCCCATATATATTATAATACTAATAATATTTATTACTGTATTTTGTATAGTACATACATATATTGATTATTATATATAATAATTTATTTAAGTAAAGCTCGCCTTGTTCTTTGAGGATTCACATAAGCCTTGCCTTATATAATTCTGATATTTCAGGACGTAGTAGAAAGAGTTAAGAAAAAGAGTTAAGACTATCATTTGCATAATTCTGGGCCTAAAGTGTTCTCTCTCTAAAAGATCTCTCAATTATTCAAATTGTGGATAACAGCAGTTTAAACTGAGTTCTTAATAGTTGTTCCCAACAATCCAGAGTAAACAACATTAACAGCATCACTGTCACAGACCAGAAACCAGAAATGTGTGTCTACTGGTGTTAAAAGCACTTCAGACTCACATGCTAGAGTGAGAATCCTTTTCATATGGAAGATTGGAATTACTGTATATTAAAAAAAATTATATAAATAAACCCTTGAGACTATGCCAAATCAGCCTTAACTATATCAGCTTATATAAATCAGCATGACCTGGTTTTGAACATCAGTCTCTACCGACCTCCACTACTTGTAAATTACCAATTGTTGGGGCGTGGCACATTTGAAAAAATATTAGCATTATTATATTATATATGTATACATATTCGATATAGATTTTTCACATTTTCTATAGTTAAATCAGCTAAAGTCGAAATTTTTGCCAAGTTCTGCATGGAATGGAACCACTGTGCGCACTGCGTGCGTGTGCTTCTTGAGCATGTTCGCGTGGCTTGTGTGTGTTGGGGGAACTTCAATGCGAACCTCTTGCCACAATCGAGTGCAATTAACTGCCATGATATATGGCCAATCCCATATGCAGACGGCGACCGAGTCGAAGTTCGGCTGGGACTGAGCGGCCTGTTACGGTTTGTGTTTTAGCTTGGCTTCATAGCCGTTTTGCCGCTGCTTTATTGCACTTTTGGCAGCTAATATTTATTGGCCATAATTAAGGGGTCTAGCCGTGTCGTTCTAATCAAACTGGATGCCCGACAACGTTTTCTTTTTCTTATTTCGTTTTCTGATTTTGTTTTTTTTTTTTTTTGCTCCATTTGCCCAGCCCAGAGATCAGAGAGCAACGGACATTTGGGCACGGCTTCCGGGCAGTTCAGTTGAGTTGTGTTTGAGTTGCTTTTGCAATTGCTTTCAACTGAATCGAAAGTGACATATAAATACATACATACATATACATATGTACATATATACATACATGTCTATAAGGAGTTGCCTATTATGTCAGGAGTTTGGCTTCGTAATCATTCATGGCCATGGCTCGATCATGATTAAACATGAATGTATGTATGTATGTGTGTGTATCTGTGTGATTGCATGGACATAGCCATGCATAAAATGCAATCTCATCTTTCACCCGCTGCCATTCAAATCAAAGTCGAGTCCAAACTTGAAATTCATTTTTGCTTCTGCTTCTTCTTCGGCTTAGTTTGGCTTTGTGAAAAGCAGCGCGGAAATTATGACGCGTTTTTCTTTGGCATTGAACGAGAAGGCGAAGTGAATGTCTAAAACTTATCAAAAGGCTAAATGCAATTGTTGTTGCTGTTGTTGTAACGGTAGCACGTTTGTTTTTGGCAGGTGGACTGGTGGGCAGGTGGCTTGGCCAGTGAGCGCCACAGCCACAGCTGAAGTCTCGTTGACTGGAGTCTGTTGGCCTGGCCGGAAGCGTTAACAAATTCGCGCAGAGATCGCTTTGGTTAGCCAAACGGCAAATGGCGCCTCGGCACGCGCATCGTCAGCATTGAGTCGTCGTCATCATCATCATCATCATCATCATCATTATGGGCATCGTTATCTGCAACAAATTCATTTTCATTTGCTGTTGCTCTTGCGGTTCGTGTTGCGGTTGCTCGCTTTTCAATTAAAGCTGCCAAAATAAAAGGCGAAGGCCCCCTAAAAAAAAAAAAAAACAGAAAAATAAATAATACTGAAGTCTATGCCAGAATTTGCGACTTCATTTGGGGCTGTTCACTTGCTTTGATTAGTTCCATTGTCTCTCTGTTTACCATAAACAATTTGCACGAACTTGAACTGCATTGGCGAAGCATCAACTTTCAATTTGGGCCAACGACTACCACTGGGAAGGGCCAACCAAGGCAGTGGGAGTGCTCTTGGATTGAAAGCGCCGCTGCTTGGATTGGAATACAGTCTTCGACTTCTTCTTCTTCTTCATCTTTTGGGTACATTGTCCGCTTGCTCTGAAAAGCTAAACATGAGCGATAGCCTTCAAGCGTGTACCGCAAGCCAAGGTAATGATATAATTGTATACATCGGATCGCTAATATATTATTGGGGGAGGAATCAGTTGTTTATGTTTAGTAACTTATTATTGTGCAAGTGTTATGCGGGTGAGTTTCTTGTTTGTTTTATAAGTTCCTCATTATGAGAGAGAGGGATAGCTATTGCTAAACTGCTGAGTGAGAGGGAGATGGCACTTTGGCTATTCGAACAGGGCTGTTATAGCTACTCAGCTGACATATACAGTGGCTCACACAATATTTCAACCAGGAGTTAAAAAACTATGGGCCCTTTTAAAAGCTAATTAAGAGTGTGTGTGTGAGAGAGAGAGGGAGAGCGAGACAGGGAACGGAAGAGAGAGGGAGAAAGAGTGAGGGAGACAGAGAGAGAGAGAAATAAGTGCATATGAAGTGTGTATAGCACCATTTACCAATACTTTTAATGAAAAAAGATTTCCCATTTTCAATGGATGTAGGGTATAAGAAAATAAAGGAATATTTGTCTATTCAATTGTCTATTCGTGGATACTAGAGATCTACAAGAACTTTCAAGTTTACATCATATACATATGTATGTATGTATGTACATATAGAGTTTCTGAATACATATGGAGCGAAGGACGGACGGACGGACGACTCAGTTCATTGCTCTGATTGGGCTTAAATGCAATTTAAGGGGTGTGCCACGCCTCCCTCTGCCTCTTACACACATTTCAACAAAACCAATATACCCGTAACTCCCATTTGCAAATAAAAAAAATATAATGAAAAGAATATAGAAATGGGAATGATGTAGTATCAATTAACAGTTTATTACAATATAAGCTCTAATAGAGTGCGACTGACAGCATATTTAAAAATCATAACGAATTGTGCGAATTGATGCATTATGCATTCAGAACAGTTCTGAATAAGCGATCAGATGAAGCAAATGCTAATGGAGGCTTCGGCATGGCTTCAACGGCTTCTCTCGGCACGTTTCGAGGCGAGCGAATAAATGGCTTCAATTTGTCTGGCCGCGCTTTCAGTGCTCGAGTTCGAAACCCGATTGAAATTGAAATTGAGATTCGCGATTCGAGTTCGAATCGAATGCATAATGAGAGTCGACAAATTGCCGGCAATTTATTGTGCAATCGTCGCACTTCGCATTCCATATGCCAGCTCCGAATTCCGAATTCCGTATTCCGTGTTCCGATTTCGATTGCGATTCCATTGGTTCTCACAATTGCCGCAATTGAGTGCAGTCAGTGGCTGCTGTGCAATTAACGCGATTTAATTACAGTACTCGACCAAGTTATGTCTCTTTGGGCCCAGCTGCCATTTGGCCATTTTCCCATTTGGCCATTTGCTCAATGGCCAATGCAATGCAATTGCATTTGTATTACGACGAAATGCAAATGAAGAAGTCAACAAATTCCAAATACTATTTTTTGCCATCTACTGAAAATTGCAAATCACTCTTGTTGCTGTTGTTGTTGTTGGTGTTGGTGTTGCGCATGCGTGTGAGCGGACAATAACAACATTGCACTCACTCGCATAAATCGTTGACAAAGGCGTTCAACAGCGGCGCAAACAGCAAAATCAAATGGAAAGCAACAACAAGAAAACTGCAAAAACGAAAAGAAAATGAAACTCACGAAGCTTAAATACTCTATTTATACAGACCAGAAATTCGTTTCATATATAGAAAGGCTGGCAGGATTATTTATAGCGTAGAGTGGAGCTAATTATATTATGTGATGAGCTTCTACAATAATTTAGCTGCTCTCCTTGCAGAGCAACATCTTGGGCAGCTTTTCTATGTCCATTCACAATGAACATCGTATTGTTCGCACAAGAGGTCAGCATGCCATCTCATTCCCTCTCAACTGGCGTGCAGCCACAGCTATGTTTGCCTCTCTCACTCACTCACGTGGGGTGCCAATTTGAGTATGCCACGAAGAGTGCTGCCAACTCGATTAATGTCTCCTACTCTTAGTGCGAACATTACTCTGCAATATCACGCGATGCGAGTTGTATGATTAAGTAAACTTTTTACTAAATTCCATTATAAACATATTAGTTAATTATTACTCTTTTTAGTCAATTATTATTCTTACTGATTATATATTATTATTATTATATTATACATTATTACCTACTGTAAAATACCTTGACTCTTCTTTCAAAATATTTGAGCTTTCCCCTATGCATAAAAATCATTTCCAGCTGCTCACATACCTTCTATAATGTGTTGCAAGAGTCCTCATAGATCACTTATGCCTTCGCCTGTAAGGCCTGCAACGCAACATGAAAATGCATGGAAATGAATGCGCAGCACGCGAAAAATTCATTAAAAGTGCCGCAAATACTGCACAAATGCCCGAGCTGGGCTCGAAGGAGACTTGGCCAATTGGGAATCGAATTCTGACCTCTTGATCCCGCAATCAACGCACTCAATTCGCCAAAGATATTGAGTTCTCTGTGCAGACTGTGGCTGTTGTGCATACATTTCGTTAATGAGTAACAATATGCACCGCATATATTTGTAGCACAGTATATACAAAAGGTATACAAAATTTATACAATATACGTAGAAAACACACGGTGTCGAGACGGACTACAGTAACTAATCGAGTGGTGATATGGCGCTCAGAGCGAGCTTATATAGGTCGGGCGGGCCGCGCAGGCGCAGCTTGCGAGCGCAGAGCTTCACCAGCCAGGGTATGTCCAGGAAGTCGGCGCCCCTCATGATTGCCCGCACGGTCGGGAGTTTCTCGCGTAGAAACTCCTTGTCCCAGTCGCAGATGAGGCTCTCCACGTTGGCTGGCTCCTCCTTCATTTGGACCCAGGCGGGCTCCTCGTCGTCCTTGTGAAACTCCATCCAGAGCAGAATCATGAGCAGAATATCGTGATCGAGGGCAACCAACAGCTCCTGCTGCGGGCCGTCGCCGACGCTGTGCTGGCACATTTCCTGCATGACCTTGGAGCGGCGCAGCAATTCGAAATCAATGCGTATGAGGAAGCCGTCCCTGGTCTCTAACGGAACGCGATTCATGGTTGGGGTAATTCGTCTGCGCTGAAGACTTCTTTGAAAATTTTGACAAATTGAACCAGGAGTTTGCTTAGCTTGAATCGATGGCCCCGATTAATGTGTGGCAGGCGCCCAGAGGCCGGGCAGCGTGTTGTTCAATTTTACACTAGTATGGCTTTGAATATGTATGATTTTCAGATGTTATATTTCCTGGAGTACATTTTTTGTTGTAAATTTATCGAAAAGTTGTTTGTCAGTGAGAAATTTTCCAGCGAGGCGCTGCCTATTTGATTTGGCTTTAGACGAAACAAACTGAGTTGACAGCTCACACAATACACAACACTAAAATCGTGACATTTTACAGCACTGGCAAGGGATGAAGCAACGTGAAGATGTTAATCAAGCAAAGCTCATCAATTTCTGTTCGATTTACGTAAATAGATGCATGTAAATATTTTAATTTATATATGTAGGTAGGTACAGTTTGGCAAGAAAGTGTTTACACACAGGGAAATTTTTTTAATTTTTTGCTTTAAAGCGAAATAAAAACAGTAAGAATATGAATTTTTAAAAAAATTTTAATGAGAATACGTAAATTGAACTATAAACTATATAAGTAAGTAAAAAAAATTAACAAAATGTTTTCATTAACAAAAGAAAATAACAAAAAACAAAAGAAGTAAGAAAAATCAGCTGACAAGAAAGTGTTTACACAGCTAAACCAATTACTTCATTATAGTGTTTTAACTACTTTTTAGTTAAAACTAATACTTTTTTTGGCCACCGTTGACATCTATGACGGCTCCCAAGCGTCTGTTAATCGATTGGACCAGGTTTCTGACATATTCCACTGGAATATTTTACCATTCCTCCAAAACCATAGTTCTCAGCTCAGTTGTATTCTTTGGATGCCTCTCGGCGGTCCTCTTCTTCAGATAAGCCCACAAATTCTCAATGGGGCTTAAGTACGGGCTATGACCTTGCGTATCCAACACATTTTTACAGTTATAAAGTAGCCAGCACCTCACAATATTTGCCTTATGTTTGGAATCATTGTCGTAATAAAACCTAAAAGTTGGTTTGCCATTGACAAATAACCCAAATTTGTTGCCACTGGTTACTAAATGTGGGCGCAAAATGTCCAATTAATGTCCAGCATCCATGGTGCTCTCAATAAAACATAGATATTCAACTCCTTTGCTTGGGATGCACCCCCAGATTATTACCGAAAGCTTTCTAAATATTTTAGTTTATATTATATTTATTTAATGTACGTGTATCTCTGGTCTGGGAATTTGATTATTATTTGGAATCGCTTCAAGTTTAGTTTATTAACATTTTAATTGCCTACACAGACTTTAACTTTTAAATTAATTGCTAAAAGCAGTTTGAGTGTCGCAGGATTATATATACAATAGGATTCACTCGGCCATAGATCTGATTGAAGCACACCGTTTGCTCCTAATAATAATGAGAATGGAGAAAGTTTCTCTGAATCCGAAATGGGGTATTTATTGTATTTTAGGGACAATTGTCTCGCTTGGGGCAATCAAGATGTGTAAAGGCAGTGAAATACTAATTCGATTCCTTAGAGATGGCTTTCTTAGCTTTTCCAAGTGGTACGCATTATTGGGTAGAGCACGAGGGTTCAATGTATATAAAGTCTGGGGAGATTGAAATTGACTACACTTTTATTCATTATTCCTTATGTATAAATATGAATATATATATGTAGTTTCAATGAATGTTTCTCATTCATTGATTGAATGAACTGCTCAGCGGGAAACTTTGGGCTCTCTTGTTGGCGATAAAGTTGAGTCTCAGCTTTGAATATTTACCATCGCAATGACTTCATAAACTTTGCATCAAAGTTGCAAGAAGAAGCAGAAGCCATCTTTCGTATCTCCGGCTAGAGCACCTTTGCCCACTCCAAACGATCCCCATGACAGCGACTTCCCTTTGTTTAGGGAAATCTCAATAAAATGGTAAATGGAGTCGTTCAGGCTGCCAAATCAGTTTGACTTGCGGTCGTTGGGCAACACTTTTTAAGTGCTGTAAAATGTTGCACAGCCAACTGCCGCAAGTCAATGCGCATTTTTGCCAGTTCTTTGACTCTTTCGACCGTAATTCCAGCTGCAAATGAATTAAAAAAAAAAAAAACAAATCAGATGCAGAAAAAAGCAAACAGAAAATGAAAACGCAAACGAAAACGAAAACTTTCTCGACATACTTCGCAAACAATGGGAGTTGGTGGGCGTGGCGCGTTAACTTGCGCACCCCAGCGTCAAGTGTAAAGGTGCATGGGAACGTGCAAAAAGTCGCAGGTGAAAACCCATGAGAAATGCTGCTCCGCTCAGCTAGCGACCGAGGTCGAGCACTGCGCATGAGAACCTGGAATGGAACATGAATGGAAATACGTACGTATGTAGATCTCAGATCCTGATCTTGCACCCGCTGCTGCCACAGAAGCCTGAAGTCTGCGCATTGTCAAGGTTTTTCGGCTTCAATTCATGTTGAGCTGAACTCGAGCTGGTGCCAGGTGTCGAGGGCTCGGGCACTTTCAGGTGCAAGAGGTCAACTCAGCGTGAAAGCTGCTCTAAATTAAAGCGTTTTCACCTGTAGAACTTTAGGTCAGTGGACGTTATGCGCGACTTGGTGAAACTGGTAATGCTTTCTTTTATATCACTAAAGCAATGTCAGTATCTAAAGATAATACTTTTGGGTTTAACAGCCATGCAAAAGCCAAACTAATATTCAGTTTTAGAATTTGAAGAAAGTGGATGAAAATGCAAGTTGGAATAATTCTCCAGAGTTGGAATTTCGATGAAAAAAAAAAACCACTGATCCCATTTCCAATTATCGGGACCCGGTTAGAACGACTTATAGGTTTACTCAGATAGGTTTACCCGTAACAATACCCGTACGGATGCTATACGCGGTGTTGTAATAAACGGATTCTTCATTCTTTGCGTGCTCGCACTTGAATTGGATTATATGATCCATATATGGACATACATATATGTATGCACGTAGAAGACAAGAGTAGATCGATTGAAGCAGCAGCTCTGCGTGGGGTTTGGCTGATCTCTTAATCGACTTGAGCACTCTCACTTGATCTCAGTTGCTAAGATCTTTCGCCGGTCACTCTCGAATCGAGCTCGTATTCTAGAAGGTTAACTGATAGATCGGGATATTCTATTACCAGAGCGATACCGAATGAAATCTGAATTTTTTGGATAAATTCGATTGCCATTTAAGCTGAATTAAATACTTAAAAGATTGCGAATCATATGAGAAGACGAATGGAGGAATGATTATATAGACCTATACGAAAGCTAATATGCTCTCTTTACTCTAATGATATATAAGGAGTATAATAGACACTGCTGGTGTTTAGTTAGTCTTAGCTTAGTTCTTAGAAGAGATTATATTCTATGGATTTCACTCTATGTAGATGTATGACTAAGTGCGTGACAAATCTAGAACTAGATGATATTCTATAGATCCTATATGACAAAGTGCGTGACTAATCCAGTCATTCATTAAACTGATGCATGATTAAGCAGCTGGGAGCTTTGACTTAAGACTCATTCAATCCATTCAGATCCATATAGAACTAGATACGACGGTTCGCACAGAGCGCGCGAGCTGCCACTTCCGTTGCATTTGAATTTACTCAATATTATTATTTACTTCTTATTATGACTTGATTTTTTCCCCTCAATTTTGTTGCTGTTGATTTTTTTTGTTTTTTTGAGAGGTTTTTTTTTGGCCGTTGCACGAGAAAAAAAAAGTGCAACGAAATATGCAGAAAAATGATTTAATAAGTTGTTCAACAACAATTCGAAGTCAACCGGATATCGGACTGTGCGGAGAGCTTGGCCAAATGGTGTTGCAATTTCCCTAAGTTGTTGTTGTTGTTGTTGCTGTTGCTTGTGCTGCTGCTGTTGCTGTAGCTGGGGCAGTTGCATGTGGCAACGGCTGGCAACAGATGCGTGTGGCACGATCGGACGAGCCGTTCGTCAATTAAACGTTAGTCGTTCGTAGCTTGCGCCCAATTAATGCCCCAAGTGGCAGCCACAGACAGCGGCAGCTCTCCACACCCCTCCACTCCCCTCCACTGCACTCCACTCCACGCCGCTTCACACTCTATCGGCAAGTCGATTAATCAAAGAGTCAAACGTTTTGACGCTTATCGAACGTTTTAGCGCCTGATGATGATCAGTTAGTTAGGCCGGACAGCGGCAGATGACGACAACCATCAGCAGCAGCAAACAGCAACAGCAACACTACCAACACTACCAACAACAACAACAACAACAACAACAACAACAACAACAACAACAACAACAACAACAACAACATTGATTTACGAGTTCCGCTCGCACAATCTCACGCTTGCGGCTTCAATTCGTAGTGCAGCGCAGTCAGCATCGATTCATTTGCTTCTCGGCTGCATTCGATCATTCAATTTATTCAATTCATTCATTTTGCATCTCGCGTAAAACATTTGTCGACCTCACGTACCGTCCGACAGCATGACGTCGACTACCTGGCGGCGCTACCTGGCTGCCCTCTTGCCGCCCCTTGGCCATAATTGTTTTTGCCTCTTTACGATCATTGTTTAATCACCGACAAACTTTTGGCTGCCTCTGCAATCATTTTATTGATGTCTTTGGCACTTTGATCGAGCCGGTGTTTCATGCATAATGGAGTTGCTGTTGCTGATGTTGTTGTTGTTGATGTGTAGCACTTGGTTAGCGGAAAGCATTCAAATTTCCATTTAAGCTTCGCTTTAGCGCATCGACGACAAATTTGTTTTTCGACCCGCTCAAAGTCTAGCCAAAACTCTGTCCCCCTGCTCTAGCTTTGGGCAAGCGCCAAGGCCTTTGGATCATTTCAAGGGCAACGACAGCTGCTGCTTTTGCTCCGGTCGATCTGGTTTGCTTTGTGTTGACAGTTGCGATTTGGGCGCGTCTTGGCGTTAAAGTCTTTCAGCTGAGATAGCCCGGTAGAGGCGTTGATAACAGCACCCTGTAAAGTGTATGTAATGCATGGGATTTGTAGACCGAAAGGAGTGTGACTTTATGCATTCCATGTTCATGTTCTTGGACTCACATTAAATATTCTCTAGTCAAAAGAATGGTTCATGGAGTCAGAGACGGTGCGGCCCAAGAGTTCAGAGTTTAAGTATCATTGCATTGGTCTTACATTTCAAACCTAAATGTAGGTAGTGCGAATTTCGTACACTTGTTCCAGCTGTTATTGTACGGCAGATTAGGGAAGTTGTAAAGCAACTATAAAAGAGCGTTTTTAGGTGCTGTAAAGCTCTACTTTTTCCTTTTTTTTCACAAATAAATTGTAATGCTTTAGCTAAAGAGGCTATCAGTATCTATCAGTATATTGTATCAGGAAAATTCAATGACGAGGTGATTCTTGATAGAACTACATATATTGTTTACTTATGCTTTAGCTCAGAGCATGTGTTATTAAAATTATCTTCTATTACACATGCAACATATATGTATATTACAGCATATAGACATATGTATGTGTATGATATCAGTAAAAGAGCCTTATTATTTGAATAGTGTTGAGATTGTTACTCAAGTTGGCAGCGCCCTTCTGTGTCTGAGAGAGACAGAAATATCGGATGCTGAACTTGCTACCAGCTGTTGCTGAAAGCGAATGAGAAGGCAAGTAGCGCTCTTTTTTGTCGTGAATGGACATAGAAAAGCTGAAAGGAACTGCAACCCTCTACGAAAGAAGAACACGTGAATTGACAAGAGCGTAGCTATTATAATATGTAGGAGTTGTATGTAATATCTTCATGATGATCAAGCTCACATAGAACATAATATATAAATATGAAATAAGAATTTGTTTTCTTCTCTTTTATTTGATATTTACTTTTATTGCCAATCCATCATTGTTTTATCCCCAAGACGTCTTAGATTACAGCCAATTAGCATGACAAACTAAGAAACTAATGCCAAGTGCTTAAAATGCCATAATCATGGATCGTATTTAAACTGCCGTGGATAAGGTCGTGGTTGAGGAAACGCGCCAGGTGTAAACATTCCCATGCGCTCTCAGCTCGGAAAGCAATTGCGATCATTAAGAAAACAGTTGCCAAAGAGTGGCGCGAATAGAGAGAGGAGCGACAAGTGAAGAGTGGGGAGAGAAGAGCGCAGAGTGAGGCAAGGAAAAGTAAACTAATTAACACATCGACACCGAAACCCGATGCGAGCAGACATATAAATATGGGTCGGCTGAGCTGGCGAGTAGTACATCACAGTCCATACATATATAGACACACATATATATATATATATGTGTATATATGTATATACCAGTATCTGTTCAGTTGACTTAGCGCCTAACTAATGTAATTTTGATGTACTGAGCAAGCAAACAGCTAGAAAAATGTGTAGGCCATTTCAGTGTGTGCGTGTGTGTGTGTGTAGCAGTGTGTGTGGCAGTGTGTGTTGCAAGCAATTAACTGGGCGTCAAGTGTTGGCCAACTGTGCGAGCTTCGCTTGAATCGAGAAACTATCAAAAAAGCCAAAATATCCACAAATTCACATATCCAAATGCATTGTCACACACTCTCCCCAGCAGCTGCTCGGGATGATCCAGTGGAGTATGTGGAAATGGGTAGACTTAGCCCCTACTCTACTCTCCCTCCCTCCGCCCCCCTTACAGATTTTGCAATTTTTGGTTAATTCCTGAAGCGTGCGCTCATTGAGTCGAACAATTTCCGCCTTTCGCCTGCAACTGCATGACGATGTCTCTCGGCCTCTACCTCTGCCTCTATCACCTCTACCTCTACCTCTGCCTCTGCCACTCGATGACGCTGACGCTTACAATGAGGTAGAACCGATTGCAATGCCATTGCCCAGACCTAGACCCGAATCAGCCTTGATAGGCTTGCCAGGCGCGGCTGGTGCGGCTCGACGTGGCCTGGGAGTTGTCTGCTACCGTTTATAAATCTCTTAATTAAGCACTCATTAAAATGCTAATTACGCACTTTAAGCAATTCCATTTCAACATTTTCAGCTAATATAATTGTTGGCTTTTTCTTTACGCGGCTCTACGTTCCATTTCAATGGCATCGAGCTGCTGCTGCTGCTGGGGCTGCCCGGACCTCAACCAGTCCAGCAGTAATTGGCCATAAAAACCTTCGCGCCGCTTCATTACGTTTCGCTGTTCTACTCGCTAATTGCGTTCACCGTTCGGCTGTTCCGTCCAACCGATTTCTATATACTTACAACATATCAAAATACACATATAACTATTTCTGTATTTGCCATCCATGAAATCTATTTGCGCACTATTTAAAGGAAGGATTACACATTTGTATTTTCAAATTACATAAGTATATCAAATATATATTTTTAATAAACTGGAAATGGTCTGAAAATTGTATGAACTTCTTACATGATGTCATATAACCAAAAGATCTGAATTACCGAGTGGTTCTAGACCTCCATTAGCTCATAAACGATCCTTTTCCCTGTCTCAAATGCTATGCATATATATATAATTTACCATTTTCCATATATTTCCTTGAATCTCATATTATAATCTCTGTTTTCTTTGCCATCTCTTTTACTGTGCAGTGCCCCCGATTGACGTTGGGCTGCGTCATGCTGTTGTTGTTGCCGCTGCCTATGCAATATGTAGAGCAACAGCAGCAACAAGTGTTGGCCAAGAGTGACAGCTGCATTGAAAAGCGTCTAAGAGGCTGCCTGAAATTCATCTAATTTACCCAAGGGAAACAACAACAACCGCAACAACTGCAGCAAGAGCGACAACCGACGCGAATCTGTCTATAGCCAGAAGCAATTAGAACGAACAAAAGCACATTGAAGACAAAACCTGAGAAGAGGCGAGAAAATCACCTAACAAATTGTTGCTAGTATTTGCAACAACAATAACAGCTACAACTATAACAACAACAACAACAAGATCACAAACAAGTGTTGCCGTTTCAGCAAATGCTAAACAACCATTCTGTGATATCTTAAGATCCAAAGGTAAGTCGAGCCCATTTGGAGCCAAGTGGAACGGAAATGCATTTGCCATCCGAAATCCGAATTCGAAATCTTATGACGTATCCATTTAGCTGATCGAATTGAACAGATAATCTATGTATGTGGAGATTCAGCTAAAGTTGACAAATGGTAAATGACATTGCTGGGGGAGAGACTTTTCTATATATCGTTAAGTGAGAGAGTTCAATACTTAGAGTAATAATAGTATATAGTACATTCGAGTCACGAAAAGGCAATGGGATCAGTTTTTCATTTACACAGAAATTCAAACTATCGAGAATTATCGAAAACGAATGTTTTTCAAGGGGAAAGAATTTTTTGATATAGCTATTTTAGATTTAGCGGACTACAAATTATCGAGACTCGAATGTATATAGTATAGTAAATACATATATCCATATATATGGAATAGTAATTGGTAGAATGATATGAAATCCATAGTTTCCGAGCTAAATACCATAAATAGGTCATTTACGCTGGGCATTCATCTGTTATCCAATCTCATAGACCATATATCAGTAGACATGGAACACGGAGTTGACTTCATAAAAGTATTCCGAATAGATTGTTCCTTTAATAGTTCAATTTAATATCGTATAAGCAATATCTTATAGATAAATGGAATATGAATATTAATGCTTCACTGAGAAATGCTTGAAGTACGAATTCATCACACATAACCTAATAAGATATCATTAAAAAATACATATATTTCTTTCGAAATTCTCATTGAATTTCGCAATGAATATATATTGCATATAGATCATATAGATCAGAGTAAACTTATGCTTGGCACTGATGATTCCACGATTCCCAGAATGACAATTTGTACTTTGGTTAATAGCGGGCAGTTGAGGCTCGGATGCAAATCGCATTCCTAAACAAATAAGCCATATTTTAATGAAGACATGGAGCAATAAAGATCTTGTAGACTAGCTAATTGATAGTCTGTGTAGAAGTCGATCTTATGCTAGATTTGAAAAGCTGGCTGAGACCGAACGCTGACATGATATATGGGCCATAATGCATGGATCGATCGCTCCATATAGACTCGTTTAGCATGTGACAACAGGCGATGTTTGAGCGCAACCGTTAATTAGTGACAGTGCAGACTGTTAGTGCGGGGCTCGGCCGCCAGGCGGCGCCACCGCTCGGTGGGTGTAATTGGAGCTGGCTGCTGCCTGATTGGCTGGGACTTGGCCAGTTGCGCTTATAAATAATATGCAATGTGCCAATCTAAAAATGAGATAATAAAGAAAAAAATAAAAACAGTGTTGACAATGACGAACAACAACAACAACAACAAAGGCAGTCGCTGCTGCGAACCAGTCACATTCTTAAACTATCAGTGATAATTAGAGAGCAAATTATGCTAACTAAATATGCGACGTGCAAATATCTTTCAAGCGAGCTGCTGCAATCGGCGCACAGCGGGACTCGGGCCGGGCCACGCGAACGGCTGCGGACTGGTTGGACTCGGTAACTGGTAACGCTCGCTGGGCGTGGCAGCTGCCAATCGAGACATCGACATCGCCCTGGGCGAAAGTGCGACGGGGAGGAGGAGGGCGTCTGTTATGTAAGCTCTGCAATTTGGAGCTAGGCTCCCCTATCTCTACCCCACACGTTGAATCATAATTATTGATGCGATCAGTGCCGAAATTCAATTTCAACCATTGCAAGACATTGAAATTGAAATTGAGCTCGCAATGGCGGCATTCGGGAATCCTGGCCACGCAGCGGAATCGACTGGAGCCGCAGTAACATTGCGAAAGATCTCTCTTGGCTTTGCTTTGTCTTGTTTTGCTCGCAAATATGTCACGGGGTTCGGTTGCTGCCACCGTGAATAACTTAACACAAGAGTCGCAAAAGTCGTCGGCTCCAATTGCGCCACGGTAGTTAAAAGGTGTCAATCAAGCTGCCTGACCAACATGCAATCCATTGGCCAGACCCAACGCCAAGGCAAAGCCACAGCCAGAGCCACAGTCGGCCAGAGTAGCCTGAACAGTCGGAGCATTCGGCAATAGAGCAGTGCTGCGCCATTTAGCCGAATAAAAGCTAGATTAACTCAAATTTCAAGCGCACACTTCTGAGTGATTTGACAGCTACAGAAACTTAAGCTATTCGATATATTTTTGTTGAGAGTTTTAACTTGAATATGGAATATGGCTAAGCCCAATTTGCATAATTCCTCAAATCAATCATCAAGTGAGACAATCTGGGCAACAGATTCTTGATTTCATCACACGAAGTCAAAATTTGGCTAACTGTGTTAAGGCAAAGTATATAAGTATATAAGCATATCTAGAGAAATGTATTCGATAATAAGTCGGCTCATAATAAAAGATTTTGATGTACTACGTCTGAATTTTAAACAATCATCGAGTAGCTCCATCATATCAAGTGTTTTAGGTGCATTAAATATACTGTCAAAAAGTTAGACTTGTTGAGATATTTATTTGTACTACAAAATCCCTTACATTCTATATTTTAATTTCTTTTATGCATACATACAAGCAGCACATAGACAGATCAACTCAGATAGATCAACTCAGGTAGTCATTCTGATCAAGAATAAATATCTCTTATGAATCTACAACAAATATGAAGTCTCTAGCTTTTCTGGATTCCGAGATAGACGGGCTTAAACATTCTAACGGACAGACAGACCGACGGACGGATAGGGCTAATTTACTCAGCTCCTCTCATCAATGAAGGGAACGAAACGGGCTTCGTTAGATTACATGGTTGAGCTTCTGCTAATCTACTCTAAAACTCCAAAAATCTCTACAATTTGCTATAAATCTTTAATGTCTTTTAAAATATAGCTCAATATTATTTTGATCAAATACTATAAATTTTTTGTTTTTTAAATAATAAATAAACAAATAAATAAATCTATTTTAGTTGACTCTAGTTTTGTCAATATCTTTAAATAAATAAATGAATAAATATACGTAAGTCGGCTTATTGTCGATCCCTGAACCTAAACGGACTATGGAATCGTCTTTATAAGCTGCACGATAAAGGCATCGATCATCATCGATCATCGATCGATTCAAGTACGATTTATCAAGATTCTTTCCATTTAAAATATATACAACTTTAGCTCAATTTCTATACATGTACATACATACATTCAGATTTTCCTATACTAGGTATATGAAATAATTGAATTTGGTTTTTATATAGCCTCGTCCATTTACCCAATTTTTAATCCGCTTAGGGTATGTTCTAGTCAGGCACTTCCGCCTCTGGCACACACACTCTGCACTATTTCATACTTCTTCGCATCGTTTGCCAACACGAGCTGCTCGCAGCATCTGTCTAGTTAGCTGCCAAGTATTTTGGCCGCATGTCGTGTTAATTAAAGCCAAATGAAACTGAAATTCAAATTGAAATTGAAATTGAAATTAAAACTAAAATCGAAACAATTCTCTGTCAAAGCGCACAGCAGTTCACGTTGCTAATCCGTGTCCATTGGGTATTTAGTTGGATATTTAGGTGTGCTGGCAGCAACTCCTGCTGCTGTCGCCCTTTTGCTGAACTAGTTGAGGCCGGGCAGCTAAATACTTTGTCATTAAAGGCAAATCATGATGGAAGGCGAACGCCCCCGAACGGTCATCAAAATCGCTTCACTTTGCATAATAAAGTTGTTGCCAACGAGCCCTGCCCAGTGGTGCTCAGTGCCTCCCGTCTTCCGTCTCCCGTCTCCCGTCTCCCGTCTCCTGCCTGTTGCTGGTGCTCCGGATTCATGGCTGGCATGGGATCTGCATGTTCCCACGCCCAGTTTTTTAGAGCAACTCCACAAAACTCTGGCTGTTGGCTATAAATGCAAATCAAGTGATTTTTTATTGCTCGCTTTGCGCGCGCTTTATTGTTGTTGCTGTTGCTGCTGTTGTTGTGAGCAATCGATTTGAGCACTCGGTTTTGACTAGCGGAAATTGTCGGCCGTTTGACTGACACAGATTCGGCCCACATAATTGTTGGGCAGCACCGCGGAGCATGCGGCGTGTACGTAATAAGAAAATGCCAAACCAAATTACGCATGCGACGCGTGGAATGATCCATTGGAGCCCAGCGCCAGACAGCCGGACAGCCAGGCCGTCGCAATGTGAGCAGGAGTCGAGGACTTGCATCTGCCTCAATCGATGTCCATTTCCAGCCGTGGCTGGCTGATCAAAGCCCATGAACAAAAGTACATACATCACATTTGGCTCTCTTTGTTGCATTATATAACGGCATTGATTAATCTATGCGGCTCCATTACAACACACAGCAAAGAAATGATCTAAAATGAAAAACCACAACACAGCGAATAACAAACAACACCAACAGAAAATAAAAAAAAATAAATAAAAATAAAATAAACAACAAAAACTAGGCTTGAAATCAATGAATATTTTGTAAATATTTTGCTGTTGGCTGCGCTCTTCGTGTCGGCTGTAGCTGGCTAAAGTTATGCTTGGCGCGTAACTGGGACAACGGCAACAACAACAACAACAACAGCAGCAACAACAACAGCAGCAACAGCAGCAACAGCAACAACAGCAACTGCAATAGCCACACTCTCGCTTTCACGTCAGACCAATCGAACACAGAATAAAAATTAAAAATTATAAAAAAAAAAACATATACATATATATACGTTTGTATAATATATGATTTGTATGCATGTGTGTGTGTGTGTGTGTGTAAAGTAAACGAAACTAAGGCATATATATGACAAACAATAATCCTAGCTAGACAATCATAAGCAACTAGCTTTTATATACCGACTCGAGTTTATGTGGATATCCAGATAATGCTACCACAATAGATCTCTTAAAGCTCTCTCTGTAAGAATTTTTTTAATGAGATATTCCATGCAGACGGATTTACGAATCAGTATACTGTAAAGCTTATTTAAGATTGTTTTAATTGACTTTGGATCGTGTGAATCACGAAAATTCGGCACTGTCAGATGTGGGCATACTTCAATTTCATATAAATATCAATACAGACAGACAGTCAGACAGACATAGACATACTCAATCCTGAAAGTTCAAAATGGACAATCTAATTGTCACACTCACAATATAATCAAGCATCGAAAACAATAAGTAAAGCAATTTTAACCTCTCCTCCAAACTGAGAGACAATAGAGATAATTATTCTTGAGAAAATGGACGTTCATGTGCAAGAAGAAGAATTCGACAGTTACTCTTACAAGATATCTTTAAATACCGCTCTGCGGAACAACGATTATTTCAGTATATGTAGATTCCTGTAGCATTCCAAACAAATAAAATATTAAACAAAAACGTATCAAAGCTTTAATACAATTGCTAAAAAAAAACCTCCAAAGAAAAGGCTGAATTTTGTTGATAGTTCTTCATGATTTGTTGAGCGAAGTAAAACAAGTTTGTCTGCTTTGATTAACTACAGTTGCTAAGGGCTCTATATAAGCAGTTCATATACATTCCATATACAGTTCTGTACCTTAACAGTAACAAATATCAGATTTAGCCATTTATTTATTCTAGAACATCGCAGTCGATCTTCGCTGATTTCATAATACCTGTTTGTGGTCGATTCGGATGAGAAGGCCCTTGCCTCTAGAGTAGCTCGACAGCGAGTTAGCCGCTAAATAGATTTCGACTGAAATGCTGTGGAAAATTTCGGGTTGACTCTATGAATTCCACCTATAAGTAGAGCATACATTTATATAGAATCAAGCTGTTGAGCTGTCAAATATTGTATGGGAAAACGGTTGAAGTTGCTACCCATTGATGGGTAATGCGACACGCCCTAGTGGGCTTAATTGGGGGTTTCTTAAAATTGTATTAAATGATGAAACAAAACAATATTTGTATCTAGCTTGAACACAGATGGTTCAAACGGAACAGAGGATAGATGGGATGAATAGAAGAAGAAGCAATACATATTCAGCAGCAGATCAATTCAGATAATTTAAATGATATCAGATAAAGCCTTTCGCAATATGCTCTTTTATCATTTCATGAGAAAATATGTACGATTGTGAAGCTCAGAAAATGAAAATGAAAGATACAGCAAAAAGGAGGCGTGTCAGATCTTATAATGTATAAATATTCCTGATCAGAGCTATCAATTGAGTCGCCTTAGCCATGTCTGTTTGTACATATGGCCATATGAACGCGTCGATCTCGAAAAGTGCAAATAATAAGAGTCAGTGACTAAGATAGGGGTTTCTGTAGTTCTCTGGGTATCCGCGCACATTGAGTTTGTTTCCAAATAACTTTCATTGATTATAAACCGTATAAGAAACCAATACAAAAATTATATCTTGTACAATTTTAGAGGTAGAATATTGAAATGTTGCATATATTATTATATATTTATGTATTATTATTACTATATATTTAATATTTCACATTGTGATTTTACAGATGTGGGATTTTAAAAATGTTTTATATAATATAATATACCTTTATGTCGCATAATTTATTGTGAACTTATGAAAAACATTTGAGGACTCAAGCTTCGATTTTCACAATTTGATATTTTATGGAGTTCGATGTTTTATAAATTCTAATTTAGTTTTATTTATATGTACTTTCTGAATTCGTACTTTGTATCATACTTATCTCAAGTTTCTTCCATACACAATTAAAGCTGTTTGCATTCTTTGTTGCTGGCTGTTGTTGCTATATTTCTAAAATTATTTGCCATAAATTTGAGGGGCATGTGGTGGTGTTCGTACAGCGAGCCCCTAGCACCACTAGCACCACTAGCACCACCGGCACCACCGTCGCCGCTAATGCTGCGCTGCTGTTGTTTTGCGGGCATGAGGAGAAAAAGTAAAGTAAAAATGTTGCACAACTAAATCGCATTTATTTAAAATTCCAGACCATTGCGCGTTGCGGCTGGCAACAACCAGCAACAACAACCAACAACAACAACAACAACGAGAGCAACTACAAATATTTAACAGAAAATTCGTTTGGCGCTTTGGCGGCAAATATGCAAACCGAAGACCAACGAAACCTGCGCCGCGTGTCTCAACCTCAGCACTGGGACACCGGCAGTTGTGTGGGGGCGGCCAGCAGCAGGGGGGGTGTGGCGGAGTGGGGGAGAGGGCCGGCTGGAACTCGCGCTGGCAGGGGGTTTGTCGCCCCCACAGCGACGCCTTTTGGCGCAATGCTGCTGATGTTGGCATATCGATAGCCAAGTGACTTACTTTTTCTTTACACGAAATACCCTAACCTAGAGTCGCCTAGTGACGATAAGTCTTTGATCAAAATATGATTATTGAAATTGAAATTGCATATATTTAGTAATATAGTTATATGATATTCAATGATATTAAGAAATGAGTATATAGTGTATATATAGTGATATATGTAGCTATATAATATTCAATGATATTATGAAATGAGTAGAAAAGTGTCTTAAATCACTGTTTCAACTAATTGTCTAGCTCTAAACCTCAACTACGGAGTGGGTTAGTTTTATTATTTGATTATTTATTACTAATCCTGAGCTCCTATTACTTATTGTATTTGAATACTATTTGGCTCCCCAGAGATCCAGAGGATGTAGTATTTTCAGTCTTAGTCTTAGCCTTGTATTGTTGATAGCCAGATGAAGGAATTTAGGAGTTTCTTCAGCACTGAGTTTTTCACTAGCCAGTTCGTACTGGAATAGAGGCGAGAAATCGATAAAAAGAGACAACTGCTGAAGTTAGTTCCGGCTGTTGCTGAGTGATAGTGATTAGATTATCCTGAGAAATCTTTCGGGTAGGGTTTTTGTGATACAGCAACTCCAATATAATATATGTGATGTATGTACAATGTATATACTTACATTATCTATTCAAGAGAAAGAGAGAGAGTGAGAGAGAGCATTCGGTCTTCGGCATTAGCACATTAGTTTTGCTTTTCAGTTTTCATTGTTTTCTGCTTGGCAGCTCTTTATTATTTGTTGCTTATGGGCCATAAGTTACGCTCAGCAGCTCGATCAAGTGTTAAGGCAAATGCTATCGAATTGCAGCTATGTGGCAACGCTGACAGCCACACTGCTTCGCAATTGTCTTAAGAAGTTGGGGAACTGGAGCTGTGCTCATTAAAGATAGATCGGATTCTCCTATAACGAGTTAACTGCAATTGTAGCTGAACTCGAAAGAATATTGAAGAGAGATCATTCCTATATACGTATACAATGTATATATGTATGTATGCATCTAGTATTACTGATCTGCATCTTGAGTAATACAAATATAAACATACATATATTAGCGCCTGTTTCGAATAGCATTTGCTCATTGCATCACTGCAAAATGTTGACTCTTGTTGACTCTTGGCGTAAAATACTCGCTCACGAAGAGCAAAGAGTATATTGGTTTGGAAATGTTAGCTCTTTACATAAGATTATAGTAAATGGAAGACTTACATATGTATGGCTGCAATCATTGGGGAGTAGTAAATCAAGAACTGTAACTTGAACAGCTCTACGAGTGTTATCATTGCATTTTTCTATAAATCAACCTAAGGTTCTAATAAATATGTAAAATAAAGTAATAATATCTGCCTTTTCAACTCCATATAATAATCTCAGATCAACCAACTCGCTCATATTGTGCAATGAATGAGTATCTGGCAGTCGACCATGTCCATTAGCAAAGTTCTGGCCAGTTGGGGCTGTTCTTTGGGGTGTGAGGCATAATTAATCTCCAAATTAGGCTAATTTGTAGCTAGGCTTCCCAGCTTTTGTTGGCTTATGTAAACAGCGCTTTGGCAATTATTCGGCAGTTGGAATCATGTTTTGTCTATAGTCCGACCAAACTTTCCATATCGGGCACCACATCCGATATCTGAATGGGCTTTTGTATTGTGATTTCTGTTTTCTTTCGGCGTGGGCTGCTCCAATTATGAAATACAATAAAATGCGTGAGCTTCAATTTAAATATCGCATTCATTAATTTAGTTAGACTTTTTTTTGGGGGGAACGGGGGCGGGAGTTCCCCGAATTCGGAGCCAACTTCCTGCGAATAATGTGAAAAGCGGCGAACTTTCGATATCAATTGTTGTGCTAATGCGAACGGTTTACATTAATTAGAGCAGAGCGTACATTGGCTTTCCCCCAAAATAATAATAACGAAAAAAATTTACAATAATGTTGAAATGAGTTTTCTTTCGGATGGGAAATACGAAAAGCAGCGCGAGTAACGCAACAGGTCTCAGTGTCAATCGGTGTTTCAATGCGCTTGAACGTGCGCCCTTACCGGAATTGTGAAAAAGTGTTGCAGAGTTCTGAAATGATTCTAGATGAAAACGAGTGGTAAATAATTCAATCGTGTTTAGAAAAAAAAGATATACATATGTACATACATATATATTTATATTTTTAAGTTAGTTAAAGTGTTGTGAAACATTAGCTAAGCAACGTTGCCTCTATTTCTCCAGTGCTGTGAAACGCGAAATAGGCAACTTCTAGGCGTTTCCCCTCTCCCTGGCCCACTCACGCCCCCACAAGAGCTCCATCATGCGCCTGGCTTGGCCTCCAAGAGCCGCCCAAATCATTAACGAAATCGAAAATAAAAGCCAAACCCAAATCAAGGACAACAAATTGAAATCAAAAATCATAAATAACATTTTACTTTTGTTGTCAATTTGTTGTTGTTGTTGTTGCTGTTGTTGCTCTTGCTGCCGCTGATTGTTGACTCATACGCGCTGCGAACGTGTCTAATTGGCCAACTTTAAGCGACAGGTTGAAGTCTTGAAGTTTTCGAGTTGTTTTTGGGCTTTACTTTTCGATTCGGTGTGTGTCCGAGTGCAGGCGCCGGCATCGCCGTCGCACTGTGGGCGCAATTGCCGAGCCCAAAAAGTATAATAAATAGAAAAAAAAAGAAAAAACAAAACATATTACTGCAAAGTGCAGCCAAATAGAAAAAGTAACAACAATAACAAAAATTATGCTATAAAAGCCAAAAAGGCAAAGCCGAAAGACTGAAACAATCAAATGGAACGTGATTCGTAACTGGATTCGGGGCAGCGGAATGCGCCTCCGCCAGCGCCAGCGGCAGCGGCAGCCGCAGCGCCTGTCCAGTGCGCTATTTTTGTTTTTCTTCACGTAGAACCAGCGACAACAACAACAACAACAACAGCAACCAAATTGTTGTTTGGCAATCAAAAGTAAAACAAAAACCAAAAACCAAAGAAAAAATGTTTATATATATCTAACAAAACTTAACTCGAAAATATAAGGCAGTAAAATAGTAACAAAGCTGATTGAAACACGACTGAGTGACTGGCTAATACCCTGTAATAAATTATAAACAAAAATGTGAAAAAAAGATATATTATCCGCCATCTAGCAACCCTACAAAGTTATCCACATTCGATAGATTCAGGTTTTGTTTTTATTTTTCTTTAATATACATATATTGTCAAATATGATATATGTATGTATGTGTATATGTGTATATGTGTGGATTCTTTGGGTATTGTACAATACATCTTCAAAATAATACATACAAAATAATACATAAAACTTCTTTTCAAATTATTTAACATATAATAATATTTTATGAAATCAAACAGTTTATTCATATACATACATATACATATATACATACATATATAAATATATAAATATATATATACACACATAAATGTACATTCAACAAAACTATAGTGCCAGTATACCCAGCGATTGGCATGCGATTAGCAGAGGGTATCGTTCGACATGAAAACTGTTCGCGTGCGCGCGCTCGCGCCGCCGCTGCCGCTGTCGCTGCCTAACGGTGTTTGTAGTGGCTGCGCAGTCGCGCTCAGATTCGTCATAGAGCCAGCCGCGCACGTTCCACGTTTCACGTTCCATATGTTCCACGTTCCAGGCCAAGCCTAGCGCGTTTGCATTTTGAATGAAAGGCAACGTAGCGACGCCGACGTCGACTGCAACTGCAACTGCGACTGCGACAGCGACGCCTCGTCTATTGGCAATAAATAATTCTTTGCAGTCGCCTGTTTTTGCAGCCGCTGACTGCCTGCGCCTTATTTTTGCTGCTGCTGCTGCTGCTGTCGTTGCTGTTGTTGTTGTTATTGTTGTTGTTTTTTCTTGTGTTATTTTGTTGCTTTACCTCAATTTAATTAGTTTATTTGAAAGCAGTTCGGGGCGATGGTGTCATAGATTAAATTGGACCCAATTCATTTTTAAACATTTTTTCAAATTTTGTTTTTTTGTTATGTTTTTCGTATTATTTCTTTTTTTCCTCTTTTTTTTTACTTTTTTGTAAGTCTGATAATTTGATTGTTCTGCGCATAAAGGCATTCGCAATGCTCGGAATTCGCATTGAATTGTTAACTTGGCCAACGGGCTTCGGCCAGTAAATCAACTTCAACTGCAATTGCAGTGAAATTGCTGGACATGTTATTTGGCAAGTCCTCAATGGACTGAAACTACATTTCAATAGACCTATATATACATATATATATAGCTATGTGTTTTATCATACTTATATACAGGTGTTTATATGTATGCTTAGGAGCAGATCAACAATTTGCTATAAATGTAACTGAATTTAACCTGAAATGACCAACTATTTATGGAGTAAGAGGAGGAAGTGGGAAAATTCTAATGCGGACAGATCCAGAGAACGGCATCGTTGTATCATATTTACGGCTGTTGGGCTGACGTCAACGTTCAGCCTCGCTAGGTAACCTTTCCCCAATCAGCTGGGTAACTACGCAGTAGAGGAGCCTATCTATCATAGAACAGTGTCTTTGTGATAATTCTAGCTGTTTTCCTTAGAATACGTTGCATAATTAGGATATTGGTATCATTGGCCTCTACCCAGAGTTATAGCCCATAGGTCTATACGGGCTTGAATATCACCTGGTATATTGTTGGCTTATTGCTCAGTCTAAGCATTGCATTAAGTATACAACGCTTGTTCACCATTAACTAACTAAGTAAACCGCCCGTACTTGGTTAGAAATAGGCGCACTACTCAGGGAGAGCTAAGGGCAGGTATTTCTCATTTGCACAGCCCTTGTTTGAGGGCTATACACCATCCTTGTCCTTTGTTAGGGTACGATGATGTGCGACTGAATGATGTCTTATGTGACAAAAGCGCAGAACACGATATAATCCGCATACAAGTAGGAGCGGGTGTTGCAATATAGTTAAAATAAAATAGAGCGGATGACAATTTTATAGTCTAGTGTAGTGGAATTCGAGCAAATAAAAAGATCGGGATAGAGAGCAATTTCTAGAAGCAGGGATCGCGCTCTGCATGCAAAGGGGAAATAGATAAGACCGAATTTCGCCTCGCTATGCTCTAAGCCTATTTAATTAATGTCTACTGTATGTATGTAAATCTCTATTATTCTTTGGCTTCATTCTGTAATGGTTCAAATTACAGTCAAACTATTCCTTGATATCAACTACTCTTGATCAGAAATTTTAGCTCAATTTTTTAAATATTTTATCTGTGATACGAAACTTAAGATTTGCTGTTGAGCGAAAAAGATAAGCAAACTTATCTGATCTGTCATTTACTTTTCTACATATGTTATTATCTTCCTCTTATTGCTGACACACTCGAGCTTTAAACTCACTTAAAGCTAACCGAAACCAATCAGATTTGAAAGCGCTTAGTAAACCCTCAAAATTGAGTCGGGTATCCAATAATTTACAGCCGCAAATTACTTAATCCCATCAATGTTAAGTGAAACTGTAAACAAGCCATCGCACATATTGCTGTAAACATAGTGAAAATAAATACCGAAATGTGTCTCGAATTGATGAGCGTACACCGTCTACCGTTTCAATTGCAATGAGTAATCACATAACTGGGCGCTCTTTGAAGTCCCCCAGCGGCCGGTGTGCAGAGCGGGCCCAGAGCCAGCTCGAGACTCGCGCGCGCCCACAAATCATCGCAGACGACGAGCCGAGCCACAAAAGCCCAAAAGCCGCGCATTTGCCCATTTATCAATTGAGCGAAGCTAATTAACATGAGCGAAGCAACAGCAACAGCAACAGCAACAGCTACAAATGGCAATTGAAACTTGGCGCGTGCGCAAAGCTAACAGCGACAGCAACAATAACAGCAACAGCAGCAGCTGTAAAAACAACAATAACAATAAATAACTGGGAAAAAAAGACACAGACGATGGCAAATGCATTGCCAGATGCACTTGAGCGCATCGGAATCAAAGATGCGCAGGCTGTGGCGGCAGGTAAAGCCGCATGAAACGAAACGGAATGGAATCGGAATGACATGAAAGGAAGTCAAATGAAATGAAATGAAAAGAATTGAGCCGAGCTGACGCTGAACAAGCATTGCAAGCTTAACGAACCTGAACGACGTTATACCCTGTACTGAAGCAGCCATAGAAGGGGCATATTACGACTTATGCTATAGATATTATATAGATTTTAGATTGAATAATGATTATTAAATTTTATATAAGTATATATATATTAATTATTTATTTTAAATGCTTTCAATTTATATATTTCGATTGTTTTTTATACCCTGAACCCATTGAGAATGGGAAATCAGGGTATAATGGTTTTGTTAAAAGTATGTAACAGGCAGAAGGAGGCGTGGCAGACCCCACAAAGTATATATATTCTTGATCAGGGCGACAAGCTGAGTCGATTTGGCCCTGTCCGTCCGTCCGTCCGTCCGTCCGTCCGTATGTATGAACGCGTCGATTTCAGAAGATATAAGAGCTAGAGACTTCAACTTTTTTTTAAAATGTCCGTAAATACAGCGCGCAGATCGAGTTTATCACTAAAAAACGATAACTCATTCCGATACTTTTTTATCGATAAAAAACCTTATCGAAGATCACTTAAAAAATTATATCTCCTACATCTTTCAAGCTAGAGTCTCCAAATTTAAAATGTATATAAAAATGTATTTTATACAATTTCAGTTTTTGTTAAAATTTACCCCCCACCCCTAAATCCACCCCCTCACCCTCATTTTTGTAAAAGTCGTATATCAAATACTAGAGACTTGTGATTCGGTATACACATACATTTTAGCATTATGATTACGTTCTGAAAGTTTCATTACGATCGTACGTCTAGAAATTAAATTATTCAACAAATAAGTTCTCATAATATCGCCAACACGGCAGCGCAACCCAAGCGCAATCGCCTGTATATGCGTGTGTGTGTGCGTGTGTATGTGCGAATTATTATTGAAATATCAGTTGCTCGAAGGGTTCAGGGGATCTCGTAGTCGAGCAGTCTCGACTAGAGCTTTCTTACTTGTTTTTATACCCTGAACCCATTGAAAATGGGAAATCAGGGTATAATGGTTTTGTTAAAAGTATGTAACAGGCAGAAGGAGGCGTGGCAGACCCCACAAAGTATATATATTCTTGATCAGGACGACAAGCTGAGTCGATTTGGCCCTGTCCGTCTGTCTGTCCGTCCGTCCGTCCGTCCGTCCGTCCGTCCGTCCGTCCGTCCGTCCGTCCGTCCGTCCGTATGTATGAACGCGTCGATTTCAGAAGATATAAGAGCTAGAGACTTCAACTTTTTTTTTAAATGTCCGTATATATCACGCGCAGATCGAGTTTATCACTAAAAAACGATAACTCATTCCGATACTTTTTTATCGATAAAAAACCTTATCGATGATCACTTAATTAATTATATCTCCTACATCTTTCAAGTTAGAGTCTCCAAATTTAAAATGTATATTAAGATGAATTTTATACAATTTCGGTTTTTGTTAAAATTTACCCCCCACACCTAAATCCACCCCCTCACCCTCATCTTTGTAAAAGTCGTATATCAAATACTAGAGACTTGAGCTTCGGTATACACATACATTTTAACATTATGATTACGTTCTGAAAGTTTTATTACGATCGTACGTCTAGAAATTAAATTATTAAATAAGTTTTCATTATATTGCCAACACTGCAGCGCAACCCAAGCGCAATCGCCTGTATATGTGAGTGTGTGTATGCGTGTGTTTGTTTGTATGCGTGTGTGTGTGTGCGTGTATTTGTATGTATGCGTGTGTGTGTGTGTGTGTGTGTGCGTGTGTGTTTGCTAATTATTTTTGAAATATCAGTTGCTTGTAGGGTTCAGGGGATCTCGTAGTCGAGCAGTCTCGACTAGAGCTTTCTTACTTGTTTTTTATTATATGGTACAAGTATACATATGTACATTATTTAATCAGTTAATTTGTTAAATGCATGAATAACTAAATTTAATTTAAGTGAATTTTATACAAGCTAAAATTAGGGAATTAATCTGAAACTCGAAATTGCTCTCAAATTAATATTGACTTAAGACTTTTGTAAATTAATTGTGTAATTAGCTTTTAATTTAAATTGAAAATTATCCCCACATTAATACTCGTAGTGGCTTAACAATAAAAATATTAACAAATATATATATATTAAAGAAGTAAAAGATATTTAAGTACATATTCAATATTCGAAAAGCATATATTAATAGCTTAAGTAATCTGTTCTCATGAGACATATTCCAGAATGAAATGTTATTTAGCTATGTATATATAATGATTATTTATATATGTATGCCTGAAGGCCTTTGTCGCTCTGGCTTAACAAATTGTTATTTAGAATTAATTCTTGATAACAATAAATAAATAAATAAATAAATAATTTATATATGTATATATTTATATCAATTTGCCATGTAAACGGAAAAAATTCTATATACATAGCTAAATGCCTTTTGCTACTGTACATTTTCATCCGAAATATGATTGACTGATATTTGTTATTTACTTTACGTTCTCTTTATTTTTATTTTTATCCAGCACTTTTATCCCACAAATGAATTCGTGTCATTCCAAATATCTCCTCTCGTAGCCTCGTTCCATAGCTAGCCTAGAGCACACTTAGCCGAAACTATAGGGTATTGCGCTGTCGACTACCACGACATCGTTTTCATCAGCGCAATTGCATAATTGAAAACGAATCGAATCGAAAACGAATCGCGAAAACGTAACGGCGCCTGCGCAGCTGCGACGTACCGTTAGCCCATGTAACCACCAATACTCATGCATTTTCTCTGCTGTTCGCTTCGCTTCTCTTCACAGATGACATCTTTAACCTTGCACTTGATAGTGATAGCTCTGCTGGCTGTGGCAGCAGCGGCAGCAGCTGCAGTCGCCGTGGCAGCGGACGGTGATGCGGCAACGCGCCCCGTTGTGCCGCGCGGCAGAGGCGCGACCAGCTATGCGAGCGCCTCCTCGACGACCAGCACGCAGGCGCCAACGCTGCGAGCGCCGCGCCTACGGCGTCCGCCCACGACGCTGCCCATCGACAGTGGGCATGGGCGTCGCGGTGGCAGCGCCGCCAGCACCACGCCTCTGCCGCCAGCAACGGTGCGCCAGCAGCGACGTCGTGCCACAGCAACAACAACAACGACAGCAACAACATCGACGACGACGATGGCCCCAGCCTCAGCTGACAGCAATGGGCGTGGTCGCAGCCGCAGCAGCGCCAGAGCCGCCCGCCAGCCACGTGACACGCCAACGCCCAGCGCATCGGAGTCATTCAGCCCGAGCAGCGCCGGCGGCTGGCCTCAGTCGCATCAGACGCTCTCGTCGCTGTCCTCCAGGCCAGGCGCTGCCTCGCGCAGCGGCTCCAATCCCAACAAAACGTGAGTTCCACTTTTGCTTGATCTTTGTTTTTATGCGGGACTTGGGCTTGAATATGCAGATGAGCACGTGACACGAGCACGAGTTGATCCACGCACTCGGGACACGATAAGGTTGAATTGAGAAGCTATTTTTAAATGGGACACAAATTTAGACAGAGCCTGAATACCCTGCATTTGTATATTTGTAATAGAGGGCATATTAACTTGTCTACTCAAGAAGCACGAAAAACAATATATATACATGTATGTATGAATCGACGTATGTATGTACATATGTATATATTGTATTTAAGCTTTATTGAAGCATTGATGCCTGTATAAATAGATGGACCCTAGGGGCTAAAGCAAAGTGAGAGACTTACAGGGTATATTCAATAGCTTTTTATAAGCGTATTGATTCGAATTATAATTTTTCATAGTTTTAGAACTTTGAAATATACACATGACGCCGAAAAATACCTCTTGAGCTAGATAGTGTACTCTTAACCCAATTACAGACTGATATACTATTTTTGGTTCGTAAGAGAAGCGAATGTAAATCTGTTCAAGTTTATTATTATATTTATCTGTTACCACTCAATGCGGAATATCGATTTGTCATCGCCTATTTTCATTTCTTAAAATTATATAAATATATCTCTTTATACTCACTTTGCATACTAAAAGTAGTTGGGCTACCTAGGCGAAAACTGAAGTATATTTATAGCCATACCAACTTAGACCGTCTGTACGTCTCCAGTCAGTTTATTCAAAGTAAATCAAGACCTATTCGATCCTGACTTCCAATTATTCAAAGTAAATCAAGACCTATTCGATCCTTACTTACAATTATTAAAAGTAAATCAAGACCTGTTCGATCCTCACTTCCAATTCAAAGCAATACATAAATTCAGTTGTCTATTCAGTTTAGTTTACATAGTTCACATAGATGTAAAGATTCTTACCGAAGAAACGCATCTCAAGAGGTCTAGGGGTGAAATTCATCTCAGTCCTAGCCACAACACTTTTGGAGTATTTGAATTGAAAGGAATAGACATAGATAGCCAACATATAGTTAAGGTCTATTCAACTAGTTTACTGAGGCAATAGTCTTCGATTGGCCAGCTCTTGGCTGTCACGCGCTCATATCTGGCTGAGACTTGGCCTGTCGCTGGTTTTTAGGCGTCTGCCCATTTGGGGCGCCGCCATTGATTAATGCTTCAGGCGGCAGTTGCAACGGTCTTCGATCTGGTTCCATGTCTAACTGCGTGTCTTATCTTCGTTCGCAGGCCGCGCATGATCCAGCGCTTGGTGGCTGGCCACATTCACAATGCGCAGGGCCATTCCACCTATGAGGTGTCTGCGGTGAGTGCCAACAGCAGCAGGAGCATTGCAATAGCAACCACAGCGCCAACAACAACAACAACAACGACGACGACAACGACAACGACAACAACAACAACAACCCCCAGCCCAGTCACGAGAAAATCAACAACAACAGCCTCAACGAAACGACGCAAGGCCAGCAGCACTTATCGTCTGGCTAAGCCGTCGCCATCGCCGTCGACGCCGCCAGAGCGGGAGCACGATGACGACGAGGCGCTGCTCAGCGAACCGGATGACTTCGACAACTGGGACAATGGCATACTGCGCTTGAGCGCCGGCTCCGGCAAGGAGGCGGAGACGGCCAGCGGCAAGGGTCAAGGCAAACAGGGCAAGGAGGACGCGAAGAAGACTCTGGCGGATCAGGTGCGCGACGGGAAGTACGGCTTGATTGAGAAGGAGCTCTTTCGTCGCGTGCCCAAGCGTCCGGGCGTGCTGAGCTACGCACGCAATCCGGAGGTGCCACAGGACAACGAGCGCAACTTTGGCGGACTCAACGAGCAGGACATTTGGCTGGCCGAGGATCACTTGCTGGTGATCAAGGGCGGCGGCCTGAATGAGGCCGAGCTCAATGGCGGCGACAGCGAGCCGTGGCCAGCCATTGATGATTACGATGCGCCGCCGCGACAAATCAAACTGCCGCCGAATCCGGTGGTGCCGCCTCCATTTCCCGTGCAGCTCGAGCCGCATGGGCCACTGCAAATTATCCGAGATAATCAAATCGAGAGCCTCCATACGCCAGCTGTCAATGCAACGCTATCCGCTGTGGGCCAGCACGCGGCCTACGGCCAGGGCCATGGAGCTGCCCACGGCCAGGGGTCGCATTCTGCTGCCCGGCCGGGAGCGTATGCGTCGCCTAAGACAGCTGACCCGGAGCCCAGCTACGTCTACCCGACGCCCTACGCGCCCTGGCTGCTCTATAACAACGAGACGCTGGCCGAGCAACCGCCGTCCCATCCACATCCCAGTCCGACTCCCAACGCGGTGCTAAGGAGTCCGCTGCTCGGGCCCTGGCTCATCAATGGACTCCATTCGAATGGCAGCGTCTCTGCTCCAGGCGCGCTGCACGCCAACATCAGCGACTTTGACGAAGACGATCCCTCGCTCTACTATCCGCCCGCCTACAGCTTTGTCTACCGAAGCAACTACACGAATCCGGTGCCGCCGGGGCCATTGGTGCCCGGCATTGTGCTACCTCCGCCGCCAGATCACTTTACCCTCTTGGAGACGACGACCACTTCGACAACAACGCGGCGTCCGTATAGCAGCACAACGAGCACTACACCTAGCACTACCAGCACCACCACCAGCAGCAGCACCACTAGCACAACCACCACGCGAGCTCCGTCACGCCTGTCGGTCAAGTACAATGCCATCGGATATCTGCCGCCCGCACCACGCCACCAGCAACAGCCTCAACAGCAGCAGCAGCAGCAGCAGCAGCCGCAGCCGCAGCCGCAGCCGCCGAACAAGTACGTGGAGCGCGTGCCGGTGCCGGTAGCGGTGCCCATACCCATTTACCCCATCAACTATCAGCCGACCACACCACGCCCACAGCCACCCGCCCAGCTGGTGTTTGTGCCGAGCACAGAGCGGTCCAATGAGAGGGTGAAAGAGGAACGGGGCAGGGAGCGGGAACGGGAACGGGATAGGGATCGCGAGCAGGCGCCGTTGTCGAAATCGAACCCCATATACTATGAGTACTTCGAGGCCAAGCGCCAGCCATCCTCCCTCAAGTCGAATGTGATCAATGACTTCCTGGCCACGAAGCCGCCCAAGCGACCGCACTACAAATCTCCGCCGAGTCCCGTGAACGATGTGGCCGTGGTTAGCATTACGCCCAAGCCACGCGTCCAACTGCACTCGGAGTACGATGCGACGCTCGGCCAGCTGCTCAGAAGCAACCTCATTGCCGCACCAGCGACGTCCCGCTTCCAGCCGCCCGACTTCGACAGGCAGCCCTTCCTGCCCATGGTCAACTACAGCGTCGACGAGCACGACCAGAACGCCTTCAAGGCCATCGTCTACCAGCCACAGCCGCAACGTCAGCGTCAGCTGCGTGTGGGCAAGCACCAGCAGCTGCAGCTACAGCTGGAGCCGACCACACAGCCGGGCCAGGAGCAGGACTCCTCCTACCTGCCAGACTCGCTCCTGCTGCAGCGGCAGCGTCAGCTGAGAGTCGGCAAGCAGCAGCTACAGCTGCAGCTGCAGTCGCCATCGCCGTCACCCTTGCCCTACGACAGCCAGCAGGGCGTGTACAGCACGCCCCTGCCGCCAGCCTACTTGGACAATCAGCTGCAGCCGCGTCCGGCCAAGTACCAGCTGCGTCCGCCCTCACCGGCTCCACTGCAGTACTGGCAGCGTCCCGCTCCTCCGCCCCCGCCGCCGCCTCCGCCACAGTTCAAGCGTTTGCGCCATGGCAGCGCGAAGCATCCATATCCGCCGTACTTTGTGCCCAGCTATCCGAGCGGCCCCGGACCGGAGCCCCTCTACCGCCTGCTGCCCGTGCCGCAGCACAAGCACTGGCGCCAGAGCAACAAGCACCAGCACCAGCAGCAGCAGCAACAGATTCAAGTCCAGCCACAGCAGCAACAGCCGTACTATCCGGACCGTAACGTCAATATTGGTCACAGCCTGGCCAGCGACATCTTGGTCAACTACAACACCAACAATCAGTTCAATCCGCAGGCGGAGCTGGTGCCCCAGGCGCAGCTGGGCCCGCCTCCGCTCTCCTACCAGGCTCAGAACGGGGGCCAGGCCTCGCTGTGGTCCGACCGGCCCGTGCGACAGGCGCGCGCCCAGCTGCAGGAGCAGGCCTAGGCCCAGGCGGTGGACCCGAAAGCTTGCTGTTCAAATGTGATCTAAAGTGAAACCCGTTGGTGGGGGCCAAGTTGAGCCAGTTCACAGTCGAGGGAACTAGTAGATGAAATAGTCAATGATTCATTCACACACAGTCTCAGTCTCAGTTTGAGTTGCTCCGACTCCGATTTTGGCTCCGATTCCCCAAAACTTTATTCAAATCAACAACAAATCGATAGCATACGTTACATAACCCAGCCCTGGCAGCCAACAACAACTCAGCTTGATGTTGAATATTTTGAATACAGTTGGTCACATCTGTCTCTTATTTAGCTATCCAATAAAATAGGCAAGAAAGTTTGTGTGCTTCACAAGCTATGCGCATGCAGAGTAAGCTATACATATATTTTAATATACCATATAAATCATAACTATATTTCATATATATATATATATACATATATATTTGCGAATGCAAATGTATTCCCTAATTATAAAGAAAAACTTGTGTAAATATATTAAGGATATGACTTGTACGATTTGTGTATGCCAAATAAGCGAGAGAAATGCGTTATTTGGGTGCTACACAGAATTTATTCTTAAGCAACAGGAGCGCACAGAAAATAACCCTGACTACTGTTATTTTTGCAACTATCGTGTTTATAAACTTGCAACACAAACTTAATTTTTTTTTTTTATTTATTTAAATAAGCCGACCATTTTCGAGTGTTTTTCAAATTCTAGAGCAAAACTCCGCACAAATTTGTATAAAAGCCATAATAATAAGTTCACTATAAATTAATTTAATGCACATAAGCAAATAACAGAACTTCCAATTATATATATAAATAGCATATATACATATACACATATATATTTTATATAGATTTTTTTTTTTTTTTTTTTTTGGTTATCTATGACAAAATTATTTACAAATAAGTGTAGCCGAAAATCATATTCATTTAAATAAAGCAATTAAAAATTTAAACTCTAACGTTTTTCATTACGGAGGAAGATTGTGTGACCGGCGCATTGCTTTCCATGAGAGCACGCAGCCCTGGTGCGCGACAACAGCTGGCTGGGGCTGGAGCAATAAGAACAAAGAGAGCGTGAACATCACAAAGAGCGTAAGCGAGCCAAAGAGAGCGCACTCGCGTCATTGTATGTGGGCGTGCTTATGTGGGTGTACGTTCCAGCGTTGCGAATGTATGCGAGCGTGTGGGTGTGTGAGTGCGTATGTGTGTATTGCTGAAGAAGGCGGTGGGAGGTTGGGCAAACAAAAATCGATTGCAACAGCAAATCGACTACAGGAAGCGCCTCATAATAAGGCACGAAGCCGCGACGAGAACGTGAACGACGCACACGAAATAAGCAGAGGCACTTGAATTGACTTTGGCCACCCCGCCCGCCACATACGCCTCCTCTGTGCCTAGCAGCCGTAAAATGATTACAGGCTAACGCCAAAAAAAAAAAAAAGAGGAAGCAGCTAAAGGCAAATCAGCAGAAGAAGAAGCGCAGCAACAGCAGAGCCACTGGTCGAGGCAGTAGAGCAGCAGCAAAAGCAAAAGCAAAAGCAAAAGTAACAGCAACAGCAACAGCAGCAATTGCCAGGGAGCCAAGCGAAAAGGAACAAAATTGAATTTTATTACACATTGAGGCCTGTCCGCCTGAAAATAACTAATTAAAAAAGCTATTGAAAGCGAAAATTGCGCACTTGCTGGGCCGAGGAGAGTTGGAAAAGCGCGTGTGTGTGTGTGTGCGTGCGTGTGTGGGTGCGCATTCGACGTGTACGTGTACCTGTGTCCGTGTGTGTGCTGTGCGTGTATGTGCGAGTGCGTGCGAGTGTGTTGAGCGCTTCTGCTGCGCTTTTTTTATGCAAGCAAAAATTGCGATAGCGAGCAGCAGCGGCATCGGCAACGGCAGCGAAAAGGCTAAAGTGGCGCCTACGCCAGACGGCTGGAGACAAATGCGGCGAGCGTTGCAAAACTATGGAGCTGGATAAATGAAACAGAGCGCAGTTGAGAACAAACTCGAGTGGGAGCTGCAGCAACACTCAGCCTGCTGCTGTCGGTATACATTGTGCGAGGCACACATACCAGCGCGCATAGCTACGAACACGCACAAACACGCACACACACACACACACACACACGCAGTCACTCAGAGACATCCATTCAGTGAACGACTAAATCGCTGACACACACACACACACACACACACACACACACACACGCACGCACGCACACGGACAGCAAGTCGATAACGCACGCCAAAGGATACATAACGGGACAACGAGTCCAAAATAGCAGCAAGTGAAGTCTGGCTGCCGGGCGGCCCCATTTATAAATAGCCTGTGGCAGACGAGCAACCAGCAGCACGCAGGTGTAAAATGGTAACAATGAACTCGGAGGCGGACAAAACACAGAGCAGCACGCAAGCAACCAATGCGCTGGCCATGAGCAGCGCACCGAAGTCACCAGTCCCAGCGCCAGCGCCAGCCCCAACCCCAGCTCCAAATCTAGAACCAACGGTCACTCCTGTACCAGCCATAGCAGTTGAGGCTCCAGCGGCAACCGAGGTAGCCATCCCAGCAGCAGAGCCAACAGAAATTGTTGCAGCAGCAACAGTCGCAGCAGCAGCAGCAGCAACAACAGAGGCCACAACAACAACAACAACAGTTAGCAGTTCAGTGTCAAATGGCAACAACAATGCAACTGCAACAGCAGATGCTGCAGCAGCAACAGTTGCTTCCGCAGCTGCAACAATTGCTGAGCCGGGACAGCAGCTGGTGGACACAGCCAATGCGAACAGCAGTAACAGCAGCGAGGTAATTCCCGTTGCAGTCACCACCACCAACACCACCAGCAACAGCAACAGCGCCAGCAATAGCGCCAGCAGCAGCAGCAGTGCCAGCAGCAACAGCAACAACTGCACGGCAACTGTTGCCGCTGCCACGCCTCCGCCGTCTAGCAAGACGGTGAGCATACGTGATGCAACGCCGCCAAGTGGCAGCGGCACCTCCACCACCAAGTCGAGCGGGCTGCTCAGCGTGGGCAGCAATCATCATCATCATCATCACCACTCCTCATCCTCGCAGTCGCAGTCGCAATCGCAGCCTCAGCCGCAGTCGCAGTCGCAGTCGCAGTCCGCACAATCTCAGCCGCCGGCAGCGCCGTCCGTGCCGCAGCAGCCGCCGCACCATCAGCGCGGCAGCAAAAACGAAGATGCGCCCAACATCCTCGTCTACAAGAAGGTGCGTAGCGAATCGAATAAAGTATAATAATGCAATCTAATCTAGAGGAACCGATACAGACATACATATGTATTTTAGACGCACGAGGCTATGGAAAGATTTCCACTATTTCGCAAAAGGCCAATAGCGCAGATATCTCAGTTCGTAATAACATAAACAGTGCCCAAAATAGAAAACGATTTCGTTTGCTCTTGAAATTTCTTACCGGGAATTCTCTCGCCCTGCCATAGGGTAAACTAGTTTTCTGACAGCTCTGACATTTTGGATATCATATAGTGAATCTACAGATTTTTATATTGTATTATACTTCTTCAGAAAGTACATTTGCATTTATCCTGCAGATAGATAGGTAGGACAGGTATGAGTATGATTATTAAATTCTGTAGAACTTGAACTTGTCGTGCTGTAACTTGATTTAAACAGAAATTTACAAAATATTTAGTCTTTACAACTATAGACCAAACAGAACACTTAACTTTGGGAAAGAAAATACAGAATACAATAGGCCCATACCAAGCATAAACATTTTTATTAGGTCATGACTCGGTCTAAACAGTCTTGAGGTTCATTCATATTATAACCAAAGTTTCTTTTCTCTCACGATATTTCAAGTTCGAGATTGAATTCAAAATCATTTCGAATAATATTTCTTATATGATTATTAGTTTGTAATTAATTCAAAGTCTAGTTCAGATATGATGCATACTAACATGATATATATACAAAGATTTGTGAGTACTCCTTACTTCTATTATTTAAAGACTATAATTTTTTATTTTAATTATAGCTGAATAAAACAACAATATATCCCAATCCTTCTTTATTTATTTATTTATTTTAAAAGTTGTTCACAAACCTAGAGAGACAACATATTAAAGTGTATGATAGAGCCTAAAAGTATAATGCCTATCAATAATACCACCCAGAGGGAATACTTTACTTGCCAGTCCGGCCAGCTATGCTATTGACTCATTCTGTATTAAATGTTAAACATGAATAACATTAGTTGGCAATACAATAATATTCTGTTATCTAACATAAGCTTAACATAGCATACCTTTCTGAATGTCCTATAGAGGATTGTTTTCTAAATCTCGATATATTGTTGAATGTTTGCAGATGGAGGCGATCATTGAGAAGATGCAGGCAGAGTCTGGTGGCGTGGCGGTGCGCACGGTAAAGGCGTTCATGAGCAAGGTGCCGTCGGTGTTTACAGGCGCCGATCTGGTCGCCTGGATACTGAAGAACTTCGACGTCGAGGATGTCACAGAGGCGCTCCACTTCGCCCACTTGCTCAGCTCGCACGGCTACATTTTCCCCATTGACGATCATGCGCTGACCGTGAAGAACGACGGCACGTTCTACAGGTGAGACGGCGGTGCCTACTTTTGGACGCAGCTCGAAAATCAGTTTGGAACCTCAGCTTGAACATGAACTTGTTGCTCTAGATTTCAGACGCCGTATTTCTGGCCCTCGAACTGCTGGGAGCCGGAGAATACGGATTATGCGGTGTATCTGTGCAAGCGCACGATGCAGAACAAGACGCGCCTGGAGCTGGCGGACTACGAGGCCGAGAATCTGGCCAAGCTGCAGAAGATGTTCTCGCGCAAATGGGAATTCATCTTCATGCAGGTGAGTGGACACCATTTGATGTATGCTTGACAGTTAATTAGCATATCTGAATCGACCAACTGCCAGGCCGAGTCGCAGAGCAAAGTGGCCAAGAAGCGGGACAAGCTGGAGCGGAAGGTTCTCGATTCGCAGGAGCGAGCCTTTTGGGATGTGCATCGGCCCATGCCGGGCTGTGTCAATACCACCGAGATAGACATTAAGAAGGCATATCGACGCGGCGGCTCCAGCCACGGCACCGGCTCCGCTGGCGCCTCGGTGGCCAAGAATCCCGTCGAGCAGCTGACCCGCATCATTGCGCTGCGCAAACAGAAGCTCGAACGGCGCACAATCAAAGTGTCCAAAGCGGCCGAAGCGTGAGTAGAACAGTTGCTCGATCACTGGGCTTCCCTATCTCATTTGAGCTTGTTTCAGTTTGGTTGCCTACTACGATCAGTACAATGAGTTCGATTACTTCTTAACCTCTCCGGAGCTACCGAATCCATGGCAAACGGACAGCACCGAGATGTGGGATACCGAGAAAAATAGGTAAGCCAATCGAAGCGCCTGCTCTTCGAATTGAAACCACATTGTGCTCTGTCTCGCCATGCAGCAAAGATGTTCCTGTACGCCGGGTGAAGCGATGGGCCTTCAGCCTGCGGGAGCTGCTTAACGATCCCATTGGACGGGATCAGTTCACAAAGTTTTTGGAAAAGGAATACAGCGGCGAAAATCTCAAGTGAGCTACGCACCCACAGCGGAAATACTGATCCAATTACTTATACCTGCTCTCTTGCAATACTGTTCAGGTTCTGGGAGTCGGTGCAGGAGATGAAGGCGCTGCCACAGTCCGAAATCAAGGAGGCCATACAAAAGATCTGGCAAGAGTTTCTCGCCCCCGATGCGCCGTGCCCGGTGAACGTGGACTCCAAATCCGTGGAGCTGGCCCGCGAAGCGGTCAACTCGCCAAATGGCCCCAATCGCTGGTGCTTCGATGTGGCCGCCTCGCACGTGTATCACCTGATGAAGAGCGATTCGTATTCGCGCTATCTGCGCTCCGAAATGTACAAGGACTACGTCAACTGTTCCCGCAAGAAGGTCAAGTCAATACCCAATCTCTTTGGCGTGAAACGTTGAGACACGCTCCGGCACTCGCCTGTCGCGGGACTTGGCCTCGGCTCCGGCTGAGCCATTGTTTTTTGTGTGTGTGATCAGTCGTTGGATGACTGGTTAGCTGGGTGGCTAGGTGGCTAGGTGGCTAGGTGGCTAGGTGGCTAGGTGGCCGGATGGCGATCAGTGTCAGGATCACATTGTGTGCTTGTTGTAATGTTTCGGAACTGTATGTAGTGCTCATATACTCGGACGCATACTCGAATCAATGTATATTAGACGTTGTTACTTATTACATAATAACCTACCAATTACCACTAGGTCGCGTGTGTTCTTAACGTCTCGTTTTGTTAACCGATCGACACGTTGCCCGTGTCCCGTGCAAGCGGTGCGCAGTCCCTGGCCGCAAGAGCCAGGACGACCCCATTTAGCCATTATCCGCTTCCTCGTTTCGGCCCAATTCGAAAGTCAACTCATTAAATCCTATCGAAAAAGAAACTGCCAAGAGCTTCTCGAAACAGGAATACAGCTGAAGATGAAGTCAGGAGTAAAAAGCAATCGCCGCAAAAGGATGCATAGCATGTTGCAGCCGCACGTTCAACGATGCTTCGCCATTGTCTAACTGTAACCGATAACACCAAAACAACAGAGAACACGAGCGTACGTGGGAATTACACGCACACATACACACACACACACACGCACACGCACACACATACGTTTCAAGTGTAATAATCAGTAGGGTAATTAGCATAACAAAAACAATAAAACTAAAGCAAATGCAAAAGCGAAAGCGAATGCGAAAACGAAAACGAAAAGAATACCAGCTACCACTGAGAGCCGAGTACATTCGCGTACTTCAACTTATACCTACATATACTTAAACTTATACTTATGCTTATACCTAAACTTATACTAATACTTATACTTACTTGTATTAGCATGTTACGAAGCAAACGGCGTTCAATCTAGACGAACAAATTGAATCAATCAATTCGAATCATAGATGAAAACAGGCGATTTCTTCATTTACACTCTTTATTTACACAAATGCATATGTATGTATGCACACACATGTAAATGCCGCTCTCTCTTCTCTCCCACTCTATCTCGCTCGCTCTGTCATTTATAGTTAAACTAACGCACACAAATGCAGCGCATCCTGCAGTGCGTTCTCATTTGTTCCTATGTTGCTCTGTTCCTTTGTTCGCCTGTTCTACACACACACACACACATTTACATATCGCCAAACGCAACAACTAAAGCCATAACTGTTGTTATTGTACCTTTGTTTCATTTGCACGCCTCTGCATATTGCGTGCTGTGCTTTGTGCATATGCTAGTGTATATTGATTTGTGTAAGTGTGCGTGTGGAGGATCATATAGTGTTGGAAAGAGAAGGAGAGCTAGAGAAGAAGTTAAGTTAAAATGCTAATGTAAAAGTTGTTGAGCGTTATGAATGCAACTGAGAGAGCGAGCGAGTGTGAGACAGAAAGAGAGGGAGAGAGACATAGCGCGAGAGTGGATTAGCAATCATCAGAGCTAAGCAGAGACGCACATACACACATACATATGTATATTTGAGTCAATGCTTGACGACAGGGCAATCAATCACTCAATCGTTTTCTTCAGTTTCACACAAATCGATACACACACACACACACACACATAGACATATGGACCTGTATGCACATAAGATGTGAAGTTAGTATATACACATACGGGTGTATGTATGTGTATGTGTATCGAGCAAGTCGTTCACGCACACACACACCCGCACGCACACTGCAATGCTTCTCTGGGCACGCGACATGGAGCAGAGGAATGGAAAATAAAATAGATAAAAAAAAGTGCTGCCTGCTTTTAGGCGGCGATTATTAATTGAAAACTGTAGAATGAAACCCGAAAATCTCTTTGTGTATGTAATTGTATTGTATTTATTGTATGTTTGTAAATGTAAAGCGGTGTCTAATTTAAAAGCAAAACAAAATTGAAATCATATACAAAAGCAGCAGCAGCAGCAAACAAAATAATTATTAATTATAAAATATATTGTATTCAAGTACAATCTCAATGTGCGTCTTCTGTGTGTCGGTAGTCAAATTTAAATCAATTTCAAGCAACTTATACTAAACTAAATACAGAATAAACACAAATACAAAACAAAGTCAAGTAAAAATGGATAAGCGAACTATATAAATGTTTACAATTGCTGAATTGGCTTTTTACGAGTATTATAAATGGATGGAGAAAAATGTTTGTTATTTAAGTTTTTCTAATTGTTTTACGATTTCATTTGCGTGATGGAAAAAAAAATACACACAAACACAAAAAACATAAACAAAACAAAAAGTGTTGGAAAACTGTTTAAGTACTTTGTTATTGTTTCCTCCATTGCCCACCGTTCTGAGAAAAAAAAAACTAATATAAACTATATAAGAGTACACAAACCATATGAGAAAAGCACTAGCAAAAAACGAAAAAAAAAACTTTAGTAAGCGAAACAAAAACTCTAAACAAAATCTACTTAAGCAATTTGAGTCGAGGTATTTTTGTTGTTGTTGTTGTTTTTTTTTTTTTTTGCATTACTTCGCTGTTAAGTGCATGATTTACATTTACATTTACAGTTACTAGAACCTATGTTTACCCAATCCCGTCAAGATTGTCTCGGGTAATCGTAAATGCCAAAGCGAATACACACAAAATACACGAATAAAGAAATAAAAATACAACTAACTAAATCAAAGTAACTAACAGCAGCAACTAACACATAACTAAATAACTAAATAAACAGATAAACAAATTAATAAATTAATAATTGTAATAATAGCCCCCGAGTAAGGTATTCGAATCAGTCGTGCTGAGCATAGCTAAATGTATTGCACCTCTCTATGTATTTGAGCCGAAAGGATCACAGTATAATAGAGCTTCTAGTTTCTAGAATCTGCAGCCACCGTATTGTATCTAGGCTAGCTGAACAACTGGAAATGCAAGCGACCGCGTTTATTGTAAATTGTTTAACAAAACACTAAATAAATAAAGGCGCAATTTAAGTGAATTTAAATTGTGACCCCAATTACTAATAACCCTTTGTCTTTCCAATCAACTTACAGGTATTCCGACTAGGGATGCTTGGGAAACTATAAACATGATAGACCTGGCCGGAACATAGCCCTGGTATTATAGACATAGCGGTGTTAGATAGTGTCTTGGGCAAATCATGGGATACCCAGTTATAAAGTAGTTTTATCTATTTGTACACCAATATAATCCTGTAAACTGTAAGGCGGAGACCTCCAAGCAACTACAATAAACCATCTTATAATCTAGAGCCTAGCACAAATTCCAATGGACGAACAAGTAAGCGTACTACTAGTAGCCGACTAGGAAATACCTTGTTGATACAATCATTCTGGACTATATTATAAATACATAGCAAACTCTATTTTCAAATTTAAGAGAATGCTAAAAGTTATCTAAGACGCAACAAGTAAATGGAGTGTCTCAAGATGTTTAATAGTTTAAGGTTATGTTGAAAATCAACGTCAAAAGAACGTCATCTAAGATATGATTAGAATACCATACTCAATGCTGTATATACAAGAATATACAGCATTAGATAGTATTTGCCGTTCATGACATTGTTGTATGTATCCTGAATCGAGCCTCTGCCTTTAGTGGGCTAAGGATATACACAGCCATTTATGGATAGAGTTAACTCTGAGGTAAAGCAAATGTAATCTGCTTATGAAATAGGAATACCTAACGCTTACAGCTTATGGTTGAATGGACGTACTCAATAACAAATAAACGGTGTTGTTACGATCAAGCTGATCAAGGACATACGTATATTCACGATTGGGCGTCCTCTACTGTTAGACACTTCTCAATGCAGCCACTTAGTTCTCAAGAAGAGTAAGAGTAGGACGACTTTAAAGGGAATAGAAATAATCGTAAAACTATCCAAAGTGTTGTGGTCCTTTAATGGGACTCTCAAGCTTGTAAGCAAAATGGCCAGCATCAAGTTGGGCTTCGTGCCTGAAGCATCGTTGGCCACATACATATCTGTTGTTGTCTGGCTGGGTGTTGTTTGTATAGCGACTAGATAAGCCTAATGTCAATTGATAACGACGCAGCAGCAATGACAGCGCTGAAGCAGCGCTAAGCTCTAAGCACTTCCCGTCACGAAGCTGGTCCCTCTCATAAAGTTCAAGTGGCTTATCAATGTGCCTCTGAATGCTGGCCAAGTTATCTGCACACGGCTCTAACTAAAAACCACTTATCTAGTTGATGCAGGGCTCGTAAGCCACTTAGCCAGCTACCCACTTAGCCAGATAGACGAACTGCTACTGGGACCCGGACTGCGCCGGAGTCCGATAAGGCGCCGAGACGTGCCAAAAACTACACAGAGATGATCAACATTTACAACTGCAGTTAATAATATAAACTAGCTTAGCTTTTCTTCGTTATTTTTTTTTTTTTTTGGAGGGGGGCTCTGACAACAATCAGTTCGGAAATTAGAGACAAGTCGAGCTTGCTCAATCAGAGTAGCCCACTAGAGTCGTTCCGATCACGTTTTTGCTATAAACAACGCACAACACTCAATTTGCATGCGGGTCCGACAAAGGGACAGCGACTTTTTCTTGGGGGTGGTCGGGCGTGTGAAATTCCCCTGAAATCATTGATCTATAGCGAGTCATTGTACTTGACTCACGAAAATAACGGCATAATGACGCACATATTTATTTGGAGAACAAGAGCAATAGCTAAAGAGCCTAGGATCTTGCCTATTGACTGTAGTCTTGTAGGGTTTTAAACCCTATATAACGTTTATCACAGCCTATTAATCCACAATCAGCATTACATTTTGGGCTCAGATGAGAACTCAGTTCAAAGACGGTTCTCAGTACTCGATTCAAGAAGCTTACAATTGTTATAAATGAAAACTGTTTGAACTGATTCTCCGATATTATCTTTGCCTTGAATGAGAATGTTTCCTAGTCTGTCCTTAATCCAAAAGGCAGTAAAATTCAAATAGTATATATAGGGTTATTATTCTTAGTCATCTGACGGATTTAGCTCCAAATATGATTATGAGTACATGATTTTGAATAATGCAATTTACATACCTCTATGGAATTTGCTTTCAACCCATATGTTGCTTATCTGAACGTATAACTCGTAGTTCGATGAAACAACTGCGAGTTCGGATTCAATCAATCAATAAAGCTTGGATTCTGTTGTGATTCCGAATAATATAATTGATATATGTACATATTTTCTTGGTTTTTACTATGAACTATAATATCCATATGAAGGTATTTTATGGACTAGAGTGAATAAAGTATAATAAGCAATTCAGAGTTCGTAAGTCTGCAGAGCCAACTGAATTCAAGCCCCTATTACAACTCCGAGTATTGTCATTGATATATCCCAATTGATTTTACTGTAAACACATTCGTCTATTTAAGTGGAATTAGATAATAACAATGAAATCCGATAGTTCGATAAAACAGTTCGGAAATCCGAGGAGTCCATGGTCAGAACAGAATGTCTGTATGCCCATACGTATTTAGTTACAAGTTTTATTCCGAATCGGGTTTACTATAAATTATATATTATATAAACTATACTGAGTATCGAGTGTCCCACTCATAGCAATACAATAATGAAACTCAACAAATGAATAAACAATATGCAGCTGCGTTACAATCTGAATCGATTGCAAAACAAATTGGAAATAGCAATTAAGGAATTTGAGTGACCGATAACGAGTCGATAGATAAGTAGATACAAAAAATACATACATATACTATATATGTATGGCTGGGTATGAATCGCTATATAGCTCTATAGGGTCCGATACTGTCTCTATACTGCTCTGCTCTTGAGTCACATGACTGAAAGTTGCATGACGCCAGGGCACATCTCTATAGGATCTATAATATCTATATAGACGTATCTCTTCTGAAGTCGAACCGCTGATAATGGCGCAGAGCATCCATAATTCCGATTAAGTGCAGTCTTTTAGGCACAATCGTAATCTCTTAATGATATACTCTGAACTGGGAAACTTTACAACTATTTCTCTTTAATCTTAAATTTTTCCCAGCGCATATCGGTGTGCTTTTTTTTTTCTAATAAAACACACACAATTTGCATATGTGTAGATAATTATTTACATGGGGCTTAGCACAGTTTGGTTGAACCATCAAAAATAATTAAATGTTGGGGTCTGGAGTTTTTATACGCATGGCACACGAACTGTTTACAGTCTGAAAATTTGACAATCTGTATTATCATAGCCAAAATGGGGATTAGCATCTGTGCCACGCTTACCTGGCCGACAGCGTTACACTGAGCGAAAAAGAGGTATACATATATGTACATACATATACATATATGCCCGATGAATTAATAAATGGAAACCCCACTTCATAAACTATTCAAATATCTTGTATATACATATATGTATATATGTATGTATATCTGGAATTACTTAGGTATGTTAATATCTTGTTTACCTTTTGACGAACTGTGCACAATTTTACACTCAGCTCGTTTGTTTCTTTGTTGCTGCCTTTTGCCGCACCAGGCTTAAGAGTCAGTGTGCAGATCGTAAAGCAAATGTGTGTTCGCATATCATCGTCCTTATCAGTATCATCACCTTATTGTGTCACTTGGCAATCAGATAAGAAATGCGCTTATCAGTGTCTCGGCGAGAAGAATGCACAAATACAAGCATGCACCCGTCTCTCTCTCTCTCGCTCTCCCTCTCTCTTCTGAAAGAAGAAGCAAAAGAGCTTTGCGCAAGGCAGCCCCACAGTACCACAGGCATCAAGACACAAAGAATGAGCACAAGAGAGAGAGAGCAAGGGTGAGAGCGAGAGAGAGAGAGAGAGAGAAAGAGTGGGGCTACAGCCGTTCGGTTGGTTGCTCGTCAGCTGATTGCGAAGACGTTGCACCGTGGGATGAATACCGATAAAAATAATAAACTATAAAAATAATAAATATAATATATATAATAATATATAATACAAAATTAATAATTATTTTTATTTATTAGATTTCAATCAAATTTGGTTAGTTAATAAAATGTATACAAAAAATAAATATATTATTAAATTTATTTTATTAATATTTAATATATTAATAATATAATATATAATTATGTACACATTGAAATTATTATTTAGCTATTTAATAATACGTAATTAATTATATGGCGGAGGAAAATAAAATAAAAATAATTAAACAATGTTATGTGTATATCTATGAACTGATTAAATAATTATTAGGCTATTATTTTTAATAAATCCAGACCAATTCATAAATCGAAACACAATACAATACAATACAAATATGATATTACTAGAAATTAATTAATTTAAAAAGAATTGTCAGTATTTAATGTATTTACATACATGAAAAATTAAGTTAATATTATAATTAAATATATAGATATTAATTATAATTAATTAAGTAATGAATTAGATTATTAATTTCAGTAACAAAAAATAAAATAAACAATATGATATATGGGAATGAGTTAGTAAAAAAAGAAACAAACAATTAAAAAATTTATTATAATAAGTAAAACAAAATATTTATTGATTGCTGTTTATTTTTTTTTTTTTTTATAATAAAATAATAATAAATATAAAATGTACAATATAAAATCAATCATATCAATTACTAATCAATAAAATAGTGCACCTGATCATACGAAAAAAAAAATCAGCTTGAGCCCACTGTGCGGTATTGGGGCGGCATCTTCGATGATCGCCGACGCAACGCTAGCGACGCCAACGGCGACGACGACGACGTCAGCAGCAGCTTCTGTAACTGCTACAGCCTCAGCAATAATGCTCGACTCGTCCGAACAGTTGCTGCTCAACGCTGCATGCCAACGGTTCAGTTTAGCGGATCTTTAAAAGCTTCCCGTCCAAACGAGATCCACAGAGTTCGTCTTCGTATCGGCATCGTTCTAGTTGGCGCTTCCCAAAGACCGGTCCGTCACGTATACGCTGTGCCGTTGCTGTTGTCGTGGTCGTGGTCGTGCTTTTAGACCTGCTCGTTGTCTTGGTCTAAAGTTCACAGCCCAGTTTAGATCCTTAACGTGCTCAGAACTGGTCAAAGTTGCTAGCATTCGGCTTCAACTGAGATCAATAAGAAGAATAAAAAAGAAGTAGAACTAAAAGAAGAAGAGCTTGCTCAACATCATCAGCGCCATCGTCATCATCGTCTTCATCATCAGCTGGAGGCAAAGTTGGGATGGTGCAAAGGCGTGAGGCCATCGAGAGCGGCTGCGAGGATCACAATCTCTGGCTCAACCAGGAGCGATACGAGTACGCGCAGAGCCAGCACCAGCGCGAGCGCCGATAGAGCTCTTAACGGTAGAACGCATTCTCGATCGCAATCGAACTCGAATTCGAATTTGAATTCGCGCATCCGTCGGATTGCCAAAAAGTGCATTCAACTTGCCGCAAAAGCAGACAGACGCTCTATACATGTGTATGTAGAGGTGTGCGTGTGTGTGCGTGTGTGCCAACTGTCTCGATCTCAGGCACAACAACATCAACAACAACATAGCAACAGCCGCACAACAATTCAAATAAAGCCACAAAATAATAAACAAAACATTTCGCCAATATAAAAAACAAAACAACAAAAAAAAAAAAAAAAACCAGCAACAAAAATTGTTCGTTACGCTTCGCTGTTGTTGTTATTAATTCGTGCTTTTTTTTCGAGTGCTCTGCTGTTTTTTTGGTTGGTGCTGTTCTTTGAAATGTAAATGTGAAAACAAAAACGAAACGAAATTTCGCCAGTCGAAAAACCTCGAGAGCGCCAAAGCAGGAACAAAAGGAAGCCGAAAAATAGCAAAAGACACAGAGAGGCAATAGAGAGAGCAAGAGAAACAGAGAGAGAGAGAGAGCGACACCACAACAGTTTCAAGTGAGTAATATGAAGAAACAAAACAATTACATATTAAACGGGGGGAAACAAAAAACAAAAAAGAGACGTAAATTCTTTTTAGCAAACATAAACATTTGTTCGCTCTACGTTTTCCCGTTTGCCATTGTGTGCGTCTGTCTATGCGTCTATAAATAAAGCTCCTCAGCTGTGCTTGGCTGCGGCGCGCTGCTTGCTGAATGGGATGGCCGATGGGCTACGGAGGGGGTCAGGGGTTGGCTTGAGACGCAGCCGCGATAAGTGGCAACAAGCGAATAAATAACAAACGCTCAAGCGTACGCTCGTGCTAAATGGCACGAATGCTAAATGGAAACGAAACACGCTCCTTTGCGGGGCAGCCGCAACAGCTGTTCGGCAGGATCAGCTGTTCGAGTTGACCGCGCAGGCACTAATCGATTACAGCGCTTATCGGCTGCGATCGATGCCGTACTAAAGGCTAATTTAAATTTTTAGTACTTGAATTTTAGACCACATACGTACTTTTAGCGATAAGAAAGTCAATTAAATATATAAAAACAAACCAATTTTTTAATACATGATTCGGCGATAGCCGCAACACATAAGCCAAATACATTCAAAAAAAAAAAAAAAGCCCCAAACAAAATCGTCAGCAGCAACATTAGCATTTTTTTCTGTTTTGATTTTGTTCTTGCTTGTGCTTTCTATATATAGATTTGTTGCTTCTGTTTTTTTTTTATTTCGTATATTCTTACGTAGTCCAGCTAAACGACAACGAAATCACGAATAAATAATAATAATAAAAGCAAAATGTTCTCATATCAGCGGAAAATGGCAAATAAACAAGAAAAGCAAGCAAGAGGAAGAAAATGGAAAATTGGAACGAGTTCCAATTATTGTCAAATGGCTACGTGATCAAAACAGGAACCACGAGTAACCACTGTGCCACTGAGCGAGCCACTCACCAGTGGCGTCTAGAACTTTTACAGCATCTTGTTATTGCTTAGCTGCCGCATCTCGCCCTTCTAGCACCACTTGCCAGCACCGCCCAGCCCCCCTGCTGTCCCGCGCTGTCCTTGAAGCGATGCGTAATTTAGTCAATCAAATGCGACAACGCCAACAAATTTCATGTGCCACTCGGATTCCGAGAGACTCTCACAATTAAGCGGCGCTGCGATCAATTAATGCATTAATGCTGCCGTTCCCACAACCCCAGCACCAGCCCCAGCACCAGCCCCTGCTCCCTCGTCTCGCCTCCCTCCTGCCTCTCTTTGGGAATGGGTCAGCTGTGGCACGCCATACACATGGTTTACAGTTACACATCCACAATGTGGGCCACACTCGAAGCGATTGGGCGCAATTGCCTTGTGTCCTACAGATCTGGGCAGCATGCTCTGCCTACCGACTTATAGACAGCTCAGATCAAGATCCACAAGCTCCGATTACTTTGTAAGTTCTATTGGCCTGTGAATTGCTATTATTATTTCCACGCGCAGGTAGTACGAAAGACTGGATTAGCTATTAGCTATAATTTATGTTAGCTATAATATCAATTATTTGAAACTAGTTTGAGAACTTCAGGCAGCAGTGCCTGGCTCTATCCAATCATTCACATTCTGTGGAAGGCGGGATAATACAAAATACAAAAGATACTGTATATTCATCACAAAAGAAAAAACCCCAATCAACAGATTTCAAGTCTCAAGAATAGCAAGAGATCTGTAGTCTAGATTGCTCGACTACGAGATCCCCTCTGTCTTGCGAATTGTAATCCTTTCTGGTATTCTGGTGCAGGATAGATAGGAATATATGTGTATGTACAAATATATTCAAATTTCAAATGTCTAGGTCATATGGTTGACTAGATTGCGGCGCTCATATTAGGGGACAGATGAACAGACGTTTTCTAAATATTATATATATGATGAGGACTGTTAATATATCATTTGAGAAATATATATGTATGTATACACATGTTTATATATTTCTCATATCAAAATATTTCATTTAATCTTCATGAAGGCCACAAAGATTTCTTGATCTTGTAATATAGGAAATTGATAAGGCTAGCGGCAATTAAAAATTGTTTACAATATATATTTCATTTGTATACAATTCTAGGAATATTCTTTTGTATATCATTTCGCATTGTACGAGCATATATGTGTGTATGCTTGTCTGTGAGTAACTGCACTATAAATGGAGCTCAACTTGGTTTGTTTCAGACTTAAGGATCTCTATCATCTGGCGATAAGCTGCATATACATATGTACGTACATCGAGTCAGATCTGCCTGGCAACAATTGATCATTTGATATATCTCTCGTAGCTATTAAATAGTACATATACAGTTAGCTTGCCTGCATTACATTCTCACATATTATATATTTTGGATCTGCTTATCGCTGCGTTGATAGGACGGAAGATTCTGGACACCGTTGCACTTGTGATGCCTGCGGACGTCACAGTTGCAAGATGACGCATCTGGCCATTTCCATTATCTGTTTATCAGCATCAAAGCCACTTTTTACGGCCTGTGTGTAGCTGCAATTGTAGCTGTGGCTGTTGCTGTTGCTACCGTCTGTAATTCTTATTCGTTTCGTTGACTCAAAGTCGACGACAAAACGCAAATACGAAATACGAAATACGAAATGGAAGCGAACATCTTTACAACTCAGCCAACTCAGGGACAACAACTCAGTTTTATTTGATGTTGTTTTCATTTCGTATACCCTTTACTTAGGAATGTGCGCTAAGCGAGTATATTGAAGCTGAGTAAGCATTTCTGAAAGTTACTCTGAAAGTTAAGTTAGGATTAAGAATTCGAGAATTGGCAAACATTTTTCCTAGTCATTCACAAAAATGCAATGAGTATATTGGTTTTGTGTAATCTCCTTCCATCTATCCGTATAAATCAAGTGTCAATATTATGTCCCATCTGCTCATTAGGGGCGTGGCGAATCTGGCAGTGCTTGGGCCATGAATGAGTATTCTGCAGTCGGTAATGCCCGATTGCAACGTGCTTGTTTTTTATACAACTATTAAAGAGTTTTATACATCAAATATATGTATATAATAGATATACATATTTCTTCATTAATAGAGCTAAGAATCCAGTGTATAGTTTAACATTATATTAAATTTCCCTATATCATATTATATGTATATACACAGAATGTATACATTTATCATATACTCAATTGTTTTTGTACTTCAGCTTGTCTTTAGACTGTCTTCATCGTAAACTCTTCTTTTTTTCTGCGCATAATCATTCCGCATGTATACTTTAATCGAAATTCGCTGATAGTGCAGCTTGGGTAACACTTGGAAACCTTCGAGCCGAACCTCCAGCAAAATTGCAAGCCAGACAAGAAGTACGCACGATTGCATTGAATGCCATTTCCGAAAAAAAAAACAAACATACAAACAACAACATGCAGAAAGACTAGACGTATTTAAAGGTTGCAAGAGCTGATTCTGAATGATTTGTAGAGCATTCGCCATGTGCCACATGTGTAGGTCTCACTCTGCTCTGAGACCTTATCAGGCCCCAGCTTAACTCTTGGCTAAGAGCGTGAATCACTGTGAGCTGGGCGCAGATTACATTTACTACTCAGCGAGGGCGTAATTTATGATAATATCATAATACTGCAGTGGGCGTATATTTATCATTCTAGGTTAATCTGTGGCCAAGGTCGAACGTAACTGAGCTGTAAAATTTGTGCCATGATCGTAGCAATGTCCTGAGCCATTATAAATATAGGCCATATATGCTGCATATGTGTATGTATATATGTGAACCCATTCAAAATGAGAAATCAGGGCATAATATTTCTGTAAATGTGTGTACAACACGTAGAAGGAAGCGTGGTAGAGCCCTTTCAGTATATGTATTCCCGATCATATACATATGTCCTGAAACTGAGTCGATATCGCCACGTCTATCTGTTCGTCCGTATGAACGTTGAGGTCATATAAGATACACAAGTTAGGGGCTTGAATAATATATTATGTCATCTTATATACCATATGCAGTACGAGTTTAACTTTTTCTTTTTTTCGGATAACTCATTTCATTTATTTTTATCGATAATAATCGATAATTTGATTAGTTTCTTGTTGCTTTAATTGAATACTGTTATAGCTGGGGACTTACGCCTAAAGCGTACGTCTATTGCGACAAAAACCTTTATAAATAAACTTATCTGTAACGTCTTCCGGGTATAACGACGGGCCCTTAAAACACTATGTTAAGTTTTGGATGTCACGTTCGCTTCGCTCCAATTTTGAAAAGAGAAATATACTAGAGCCTTACGCTATGAAGGTTCCTATAGATAGTCCCTCTACAAGGGCATTTAGTCAATAAATCAGTTCCCATAGTGAAGCATAGTCGCTGCGTCAACTGCGCAGTTAGCAGAGCGCGTGATCTATGTGTGCGTAGAATGATGGGAACAGCAGCTCCTCGAAGGGCTCAGGTGATCGCGCAGTCGAGCAGTCTCGACTACAGAGCTCTTACTTGACTTTAGTATGCATGCTAAGTTAGTTATCGCAAGCTCCACTTTTATTATGGACAATTTGTTAAAGTTGTTTTTCGCCCAGTTGACATTTTGATGACTGTAAGAGTCGAGATAGGCCCAGGAAGTTTTTCAGTCACCCTTGTTTTCAGTATTTTATTTATTAAACAACGCATAAAATGTGCGACGCAAGTAATTGCATGTGTACCTGTATATAATTATATATATTTGTACATACAAACATACATCTTATATGTATATAAAGCGTCATCAGCATTTGAGTGAAAATCTCTGGTCAATGACTGCACTGCTCTCGCCTCACTTGCGACTCGACTGACATTTATGAATGAATATACTCATTGAGATGTGAATGCACCAGGTGAGTGGAAATAGGTGTCTGGGCACGTCGTTTGCCAAATACTCGAGCACGTTGCGCGTCTTCATGATGGAATTATATCCATGATGATTTGTTTTCTTCTTTGTTTTTTCTCACACAGCCTTTGGCGGGGGCTACGATCATAAGCAATAATAATAATAATGAAAATGATGCTGTGATAATGATGATGATGATATTACTAGTCGTCATGAGTATTGTAGTTTGATTTAAGTGAGGGAGTTGTGAATTTGTATCAACAGGAAATGAAAATTTCAAACAAACAAAAGTTGTATTAATTATAATTTAATCTGTAGTTAGAATCGTAGCTCGAAATCAGATTAAGAAATAATTGATTACATATTATTTTCACTCATTTCAAGTACACTAGGAATGAGGAAATAAATATATTTTTAAATGAATAGCTTAGAAACTTTGCTTGAAGTACTTTCATTTTCCCAAAATAGAAACTCTTTATAAACGGGGTTTGTCTTTAATTGCCATATAATCGATCTAATGCTGTCCATAGTACTGGGCATCCATAAAAATTTGATCTGCAGCACGCAGATCAAATTTATTTTAATTAGGGGAGAAGCTTTATCGCTTACATGACATCGAGCAGCGATCTCATTACAAGGGGCGTAACGTGATGTAGAAGTAGATATAAATATATATATAATTTCTTTTTTCTATTAATATATATTATATTATATTATTATTTTTATATATTATTATATTTATATATTGATTATTATTATATATTATTATTTCATGTTTATCTCGAAGACCATAACATCTAGAAAATAAGGCTTCCTGAGTGAATAATATCAATTTTGAATGCAGCCATTCAAGAGATAAAATATGAATAACATAGTCACATGCCCTCGTTCAGTTATGCAAATACAATTAACAATGTTAATTTAGATAGAGGCAAAGTTCTTAACTTGAATAAAAATCAGGCCATCGCATAGTAATATTGATAATAATATTTCCTATAGTTATAGAAAGAGAGCGAGAGAGAGATAGACAAGATGAAATAAATAGAGAAATGGGCAGAGTGAAAGAGATAGACGGAAAGAAAGAAAACACAATTGAAAGACAGAGATATAGAGATAGATAGATAGCGATATAGAGAGAGAGAGTGAAACATAGTTAGAGATAGAGATAGAGATCGAGATCGAGATAGAGATAGAGATAGAGATAGAGATAGAGATAGAGATAGAGATAGAGATAGAGATAGAGATAGAGATAGAGATAGAGATAGAGATAGAGATAGAGATAGAGATAAGATAGAGATAGAGATAGAGATAGAGATAGAGATAGAGATAGAGATAGAGATAGAGATAGAGATAGAGATAGAGATAGAGATAGAGATAGAGATAGAGATAGAGATAGAGATAGAGATAGAGATAGAGATAGAGATAGAGATAGAGCGACAGATGTATGTAGATTAGAGTGAGAAAGTAGAGCGAATGAGAAAAATAAAGAAGGAATATATTTAGACTCATATTAATAACATTTTGTGTGCTTCTCAGCTCATAGGCTCTCTCACTCTATCCGACACACACACACACACACACACACACACACACACACACACAGAGTCAGTTTCGGTAAACAGAGACCGGAATTGTCGTCGTTTGCTTTACGTATTTGTGGCTTATGATTGTCATTGGGCTCTCGTTTACCAAATAAATAGTGCAGAGCTCTTTAGCATTTGTTCGCTTTTAGCTGATGAATGGACTGCACTTCTGTTGTGAGTCAGCGACTCGGGCACTGCTCAAATATCCGTGGCTAAAGAGTTAATATTGCATCATCGCTGAGGCTTGCTCAGGCGCCGTCGGTTTATTTTTGCGAATGCAATCACGCAACGCCTAAGTGCAAGCGAGCCCAAAAAATATGTTACGCATACGTCAAGTGCACCGAGCGTATTGGATTCCCATAAACTGAGCGTACCAGGCGCATAAATCAGCAACTGATGCTGAGCAGCTGCTGCGCGCTGCTGTTGTTCTTGCTGCCTTGCTGCCCTGCTGATGCGAGTCAACAATCTGTTCAGGGCAAAGCATTTACAGTTAACCGGCGAGGGTGCAGTCGCCGTCGTCGTCGTCGCCGTCGCCGTTGGAGTCCGTGGCATTGCCTTATCAGTCAACTGCGTTGGCTCCGCCATAATGGAACTGTTATTGACAGCGCATAAATATTTACACTCTGGCACCTGAGCGAGATATCTGTGTCTGCATCTGCATCTGCATATGAATTTGCATTCGCATCTGCATCTGCATCTGTATCTTTAATGTTATATCGTTGTTTCGCCGGCGTCTTCTGCACCCACTTTGGGACATGGCAATAACTGTAATTAATGAGATTGGCGCTGCAGTTGCTGCTGCCTTCATTTGCAGCGGATTCTTTGCTCGCTTATCAACGATGGCAGAGAAATATAAAAACAAAAGAATATGAAAATAAACTTTTTATAAAATCACGCGCTTGCCGGTGCGACGTGGTCGATATTTCTATGCCGAGCATTGGAATTATGAATCATCATCATCATCATCATCATCATTGATTGCCATGGTAATCTGAATTGTTTGGCTTCAGCTGAAGAAATGGCATGTGAACTCGACTGACTGCATCGCCATCGCCTTAGCTGTATCTGTGTATCTGTATCTGTGTATCTGTATCTGTGTATCTGTATCTGTATCTGTGTATCTGTATCTGTGTATCTGTATCTGTGTATCTGTATCTGTGTATCTGTATCTGTGTATCTGTATCTGTGTATCTGTATCTGTGTATCTGTATCTGTGTATCTGTATCTGTATCTGTATCTGTATCTGTGTATCTGTATCTGTGTATCTGTATCTGTGTATCTGTATCTGTGTATCTGTATCTGTGTATCTGTATCTGTGTATCTGTATCTGTGTATCTGTATCTTGTATCTGTATCTGTGTATCTGTATCTTGTATCTGTATCTGTGTATCTGTATCTGTGTATCTGTATCTGTGTATCTGTATCTGTGTATCTGTATCTGTATCTGTGTATCTGTATCTGTGTATCTGTATCTGTGTATCTGTATCTGTGTATCTGTATCTGTATCTGTATCTGTATCTGTATCTGTATCTGTATCTGTATCTGTATCTGTATCTGTATCTGTATCTGTATCTGTATCTGTATCTGTATCTGTATCTGTATCTGTATCTGTATCTGTATCTGTATCTGTATCTGTATCTGTATCTGTATCTGTATCTGTATCTGTATCTGTATCTGTATCTGTATCTGTATCTGTATCTGTATCTGTATCTGTATCTGTATCTGTATCTGTATCTGTATCTGTATCTGTATCTGTATCTGTATCTGTATCTGTATCTGTATCTGTATCTGTATCTGTATCTGTATCTGTATCTGTATCTGTATCTGTATCTGTATCTGTACTGTATCTGTATCTGTATCTGTATCTGTATCTGTATCTGTATCTGTATCTGTATCTGTATCTGTATCTGTATCTGTATCTGTATCTGTATCTGTATCTGTATCTGTATCTGTATCTGTATCTGTATCTGTATCTGTATCTGTATCTGTATCTGTATCTGTATCTGTATCTGTATCTGTATCTGTATCTGTATCTGTATCTGTATCTGTATCTGTATCTGTATCTGTATCTGTATCTGTATCTGTATCTGTATCTGTATCTGTATCTGTATCTGTATCTGTATCTGTATCTGTATCTGTATCTGTATCTGTATCTGTATCTGTATCTGTATCTGTATCTGTATCTGTATCTGTATCTGTATCTGTATCTGTATCTGTATCTGTATCTTTGTATCTGTATCTGTATCTGTATCTGTATCTGTATCTGTATCTGTATCTGTATCTGTATCTGTATCTGTATCTGTATCTGTATCTGTATCTGTATCTGTATCTGTATCTGTATCTGTATCTGTATCTGTATCTGCATCTGTATCTGTATCTTTCACTGGACATATCATATATACTTACATATATATACATAAATATATCGTCAGTTTCGTCACTCTGAGTGTCTGCAAATTGAATTGTTTCTTTTGTGATTCTGGTGGGCTGTGCGAACCGGTTAGTCTGAGTGAGAGATCTTGGCATTAGAGACTCAACAATTACGACAATTACAACAATTACGGCAATGACCAACCAACCAAAGTGTCGGTTGTTGTCTCACATTGCGCATACGCAGCGTTGCCGTTCGCTGCTCGCTTTTGTCTTTGGCGTTGACAAATTCCAGCGACTCTGCTTCAGTTCTTTACTTCGGCTCTGCGCTTCAGGTCTGCACTTCAGTTCCGTGCTTCAACTTGCAGTATGCAGTTTGTGTTTACAATTCTGGGCGTTCTTCAATCGCTGGTCGCTTCGCTGTTCTTTTTCCGCTTTCTCATGCATTTTTCCAGTTATGCTTCAGCATTAACCCGGTAAGGTTCGCCTCGCATCGGTTTCAGCTCGCAAATCAGTTCAGTGTATTTTTTTTTTTTATTTTTTGTGTTCATTTGTTGCTTATGCTGCAGTTGTTGTTGCTGTTGTTGTTGTCGACTAGCAAAGTGATGGCCCTCAAAGTGTTAATTGGCAGGTGTTCGACGGCCGGCCGCCTTGGTGCCCGTCTGCCAACTTGTTGATATTTGTATTTTAATACACACACACACACACTTATGCATATGCATATAAATCAAGAAAAACAATTGAATTCATTGAAACTACAGCTGCGTGTGGCAAGCGAATACAGAGAACACGTGCCTCTGCCCCCTCCCTCGTCGCCAACAGGCGCTGCCCGCTTATCAGCGCCTGCTCAGGTGCATGCGAAAATCTCGTGATGCACCGCCGCCCAGCCACCACGCCCTGCGATCGCACCTAATCAACACGCGGGCTGCCGGCCGCTCATCAATGCATATTGATAAGCGACGCGACGATCGTGCAGCTGTTCTGCATTGTTAGAGCAGCTGCAAATCAAGTATACGCCGCGCTGCCCAGCCTCAACTAAATTCCATAGAGAAGATAGATTAGAAAACTTGTATTTCGAAAAAATTCATTAATACCAGATGGAAAATCGTATTATATACATCAATTCAAGAAATACAATCCTTTCATATATCAGGAGAACAACTGAGAGAGAGAGAGATAGAGAGAGAGCGCGAGAGAGATGTGATGCGACTCTCGTTACCCACTTTCTATGCAATTTCCCCCTCTAATTGATGGCGGCCTTTCAATGAATTTCTATTCCCAGCGAAGGTTGCCCAAGTGTGTATACCCTGAATCCATTAACAGTGCGACTTCAAGCTATAAAAGTCTTCTGAAAATGTGTGCAACAGGTGGAGGAAGCCTTGGCACAAGCGATATGAACTACATCGATTCTCAATGAGAACGGGCCGAGTCGTTATAGCCATGTCAATCTGAAGACTTGTCCGTGTGTATATATGATTGTGTGTGTGTCTGCGTCCGTTTGAGTGCAGAGACTTGGCCATGCCACAGACAGAAGTAGAGGCCTTATTAATAGGCCATCTGAGTTGGTCTAACCATATTAGACTATAAGTCAGTCCGTCCCTATGGCCGTAGTGATCTGTTATTAACAGATACAAGGTGTGCCCGTCTGTACATCTGTCCGTCCGTCTAAGTGCCTTTGAGTCTATATGACCGCACCGAGTTATATATGTATATATGAAAATGTGGTAGATAACATAGAGTATAGTTATTCTTGATAAGGCCAACGAACTCAGTTGATCAAGCTGCGTCCGTCTGTATAGCTATCTGTCCGTATGGCCATAGCGACGTACTTGTTAAATAGATTAAGGATGAGTAGTAGACTATATGAAGTACATCAACTCTTGATGGGGAGAACATGGTTGACCTAGATATATCAGTCTATCTGGAGGTCCGTCGAAGTGTCTGTCCGTGAGTCTGCATACGAGTGTTTGTTCTTGAGCGCAGATTATAATGTGAAACACATAAACCAGAGGGTTGAAGTTTCAACTGTATATTCCTGAAAATGCAGTACAGCTTGATTAATTATCGATCAAAATCGATCAATCCATTTCTGGCACTGACACGCCGGTTGCAGGGTATCTCCCGTCGAGCACTCCCGCCTCCGACTGACTTCTGTTTTGCACTCGACTCTACTCGGTTTGATTTTAGAGTTAGATGAGACGCATGCAATCGCTTAAAATGTTTCACGCTCAATGTTTCCTTTTCTTTGATCAAGTCTGGAATATAGTTATAAAATAATAAAAAGTAAAGCAAATTAGACAATTGATTGCCAGTGCTGACACATGCTCTTGGACACTTTTCATATGCGAGAGAACAGAAAACAATCATAAAAAAATATTCAATTGATATCAATAAAACGCGAACGTCACGTCACGTCACGTCACATCGAATTCGTAATCGAATTTCACATCAAAACTCATACGAAATGCGCGCCGTCTACGACTTGTTGCTGAGCAACGCATTCGATCCCAGGTATGCGCATAAGATATACGTACTACATAAGAATTACATCACAGAGCCGATACAGCCAATGGAGATCTATAATAGATCTAATCGGGGCACCACAAGGCTGAGTTAGTTCGTGAGGTCAAAGCCACGTTTCCAGCATTTATTAAACGTGATTTGCAGTTAATTTATGGTATTAAAGTACGTTTATAAGCAGATATCGATTTAAATTGGGCTTACACATTATTTGTACAGTTACTTCATAAAGCAATCGATCTATTGAATTCTATTGAATTAGATTCAATTGAAAAGCATTTTATGGAACTTTAGTTTCATAATGGATATGGTATCTTCATGAGCGCATACTGTGAAACAAATTATTTATTTATATTTGCTAAGCATTTAGTTATGAATTTTAATATGATTAGTTATGCATTTTAAAAACATTTCAATATTAATAACTTTGAGTAGCAAATTGGCTGCGCACAGATTTTGGGCCCATCAGCAAAGATATGTTAAATATAGAGAACATGCAAGGAATCGAGAATTCAGGCAAATGAATTGCAAAAATATTGAGATTTTTGTGCATGATGAAAGTATAAATATATGTAGAATTAATACTAAAATATTTATAATTATTATTATTGGCTTCCAAATTCCATTTTCAACGAATTCTTTTACTTAAAGCATTTAAGATAGATAGTTTATTAGATATAGATATGGATATATATGTATATGATGATATGTCATAAATGTATGTATTTAAAGAGGACTGGGTAATTCCAGGTTAGATTACTGCCAGTCAAATTGAAAGTGAAATGAATATGTGGTTATTGGAGTATTTCGGTGTAGTGCAATGTCCGTCTGTCTGTCCTCATATACATATACAAAGCTAGAGTATAGGCTCTAACCCAAGCGGAAAATTATTTTAGTAGCCATGATAAATGCAGTGTTAAAGATAGGATATGATAGAAATATCAAAGCTCATTTCAACTCTGTACACTCAAAGATTAAGCACTACTGTTTCTATCCTCGTATTGTATTTATATACCAATTGTGGACGTGGTAAATCATAAAATGATTCAGCCGGCATCTTCCCGAAAGAGAATGAGTATTCTGCAGTCGGTACTGCCCGACTGCAACAGTCTTAATCTTTGCTAATGCTTTTACCTACTAATCGTATCTTCCCTCTCTCTCTCTCTCTCTTTTGACAGTATGGTGCTACAGAACCACAACATCGTCGTGGCTCGCTCCACTTTGACTCCGAACAACAGCAGCCAGAACTTTGTCTCCCACTCCATCCAGGGCGGGCAGTCGGGTGGCGGTGGCGGACGCTATGCAGTGAATGCCGGGCCAAGCAATCAGCGGCCCATTGTGGATCTGCTGGTGGCCATGGTGGCTGTGCCGGTGCTCATACTGTGTGCCCTGCAGCTGGAGAAGAATCTGCACGACATGCACAACAGTCCCGAGTCGCGTTGGCTGGTCTTCGCCCTGGGCATCGGGATGCTGGTCATCAGCGTGATCATCTGCGGCTATGTGACACATCGCATGGGCGTCTGCATCTGGGCCGGGCCCATCGACGAGGCCGGCAATCGCGCCGGCTCTGGTGCACTGCATCACGTAAGTCCATCGGTGCCATAGGCGATATTGTGCCGTATGCCTAACCAAAATCCCTCTCGGTTCCCAGATCAACTCGCAGAATGATGTGCTACGCATCGTGGACTCGCTGCCGCCGAGCTATGAGAGCGTGCTCAAGTGCGAGCTGCCGCCGCCGCCCTACGACTGCGTTATGATCGATGTCGACCCGTACAAGGACATGCAGCCGCAGACATCCAGCAAGGATACACGCGCCTCTCAGGCATCCGGCTCCGGCTCTGGCTCCGGCTGCGGCTCCGGTTCCATTTCCGTTTCCGTTGCCGTCAACATGCCAAACACCACACTGCACATCTAGATCTGGGAGGAATGGAGGCAGCGGCGACGGCGACGGAGGAGAGAGAAACAAAGAGATTTTTCGCTTGTGGCATTGAATTTGACCAGAAATGGGACTCGTACTTCACCTTTCTACTGCATTGGCGCCCCCTATCGGCCGCCTCTGGCTATGGGCTAATCGCATGGCGTTGTATTTACTACAGTCTAAGATCTTAGAGTATTGTTATCCGTAGCGCATTCTCTGCACAGCTATATCCAAATGTATATATCTGTGCATGTAGGTACTATATATATAGGTGCTATATATATCTATTTTTTTTTTTACATTTTTTTTATGTTTTTAGTTTGCTTGGTCTGCGTGCAGCACTGTAAATATTCCTAAACAGCATCTAGTCCAAAGTTGTATATAATATAGACGAAAAAAAAAAAAAATTAGGATGAAGGAAGACGAAGGAAATGATTTGAGCTACATAGTTCCATGGAGAAGTGCGCAGATTACGTTTTGTATTTATTAGTTGTTTAAATGCCAAGATTGTGAAACGTAGAAGTGATGGGGGCAGAGGGAGCGGTAGGTAACATAGCAGTTGCCACATAGTTTATAGACTTACCTATATATACACACATATATATATAACTATATATACATAGTTGAAGAATTTATACGCATTACTTATCGAAAAGGTTAACGTTGCCGTTGCTTAAAAACAAAGAGAGGAAGAGAGAAGAAAGAAAATGAAAAACAAAGAATTCCTATTATATCCATTATCTATACAATCATATCGACTCGACTCGAGCTAAAGCTAAACAATTTTAAACAAAATGTGGAAAAATATATCAAATGCATTCATTAAACAAATGCGCTTATCAACAATATCTCGAATGTGACTTATTATTTTTTTATCTTTCGTTTCATTTACACCCGAGTAAGTACTACATGGTGTTCGTTGCGATTCTGAATGCCCCAGGTGAATGCACCTTCTCCCTAGATAAAAAGTGACGCAAGCCTCAAACATTCTGTCCATTACCCTTATATGTACTATATATACCTGTAGAACTATGAATGCAAACTTTGGAATATTTTCACTGATTGACGATCGGCTCAGGGACCAAACATTCTCAGCCAGCAGGTAATCAGTTTTACCGTAAATACCTTTGAGTACCCAAGTGTTTCTGGTGCTTGGGATAGGGTATTTTTTTTACTCAGCTGGCTCAGAGACTGCAATTATATAATACATTCTTATATAATAACTTATCTGTATGCTTTCTGGTTTCTCCATGGGATACATTTTTAATTCCCCTTAATTGCTTCGATGCTGCAGATGATCGTAAGTTGCTTAATACTAGGAGACGGTGCTCAATATTAAGATCATGATTGAATACCTACATAGATCTAATTTCCATACTCTAAAAGTTATAACGTATTCTGATTTGCTATGAACTGAGGTTTATAAAATGGACCACGCCTTAACAATTATTTAAGTATAAAATACTTCATAGGCAACTTATTTCTCTCGATATTGTAAATTTCGGTATTTCGTGTTGGTGTTTTAGGAGAGGATGCCACATATTGCATGGTATGAAGCGAGACTATGTATGCAGCACTCAGCTTTTTTCTAGCCAGGTCTGGCTTTCCTGGTCAACTCTTGCATTTCTCCCGTCAGATCTGGCTTTTTATACCCTGAACCCATTGAAAATGGGAAATCAGGGTATAATGTTTTTGTGTAAAAGTATGTAACAGGCAGAAGGAATCATCGCAGACCCCACAAAGTATATATATTCTTGATCAGCACGATGAGCTGAGTCGATATAGCCCTGTCCGTCTGTCCGTCCGTCCGTCCGTCCGTCTGTCCGTATGAACGCCGAGATCTCAGAAGATATAAGAGCTAGAGAGCTGAAATTTTTTGTGCATACTCGTGTATACCATACGCAGTACGAGTTTGCTTTATTTTTTCGATAATCGAAAAATTGATTTTTTTTTTGAGCCTCATCGGAGTACTATTAAACGTAGAGACTTACTGTGTATATATATATGATGAATACAAACATTTTGTAATCAACAGATTTTGGATACCACGCCCCTTTCGCCCCCAATTTGTAAAAAACGTATTTCAAGTACTAGAGACTTGTGCTTTGGAATGTACACACATTTTGACCATATAATTACGCCCAGAAAGTTTCATTAAGATCGTATGTTTACAAAAGAAGTTATTCACCAAGTAAATTCTCATACTATTGTCCACACTGCAGCGCAGCCCAAGCGCAGTCGCTGCTTACTGCGCAGTTAGCAGAGCGCGGGCGCGTGAGGGTGGATGCATGTAAATGTATGTGTGCGTGCATAAAAGGAGTGCAGAATGATAGGAATATCAGCTTGGAGGGTTCAGGGTATCTCCTAGTCGAGCAGTCTCGACTAGAGTCTTCTTACTTGTTTTCAAATCAGATTGCGGGCAAATATCGAAAACTGCGGAGAGCGAGAGTTCAGGCTTACTTTGCATGCAAGCTTCAAAAATTCGTTGAAATCACGATTCAGCTTTCTTCTTTTTTTGGCTATGTTTCCAGCTAGATCTAGTTTTTTGCGCTATGACAATGCTGATATCATTGATCGACAGTGGTCCACTCCACAATTTAAACGTCAATCTATTATATGCCTAAATCTAACTTGAAGTGAACATAATTAACTTGACAAAAATGAAAGATCGATCACTGAAATTGCAGTAGAATTAAGATAAAATCGACTGAGTCAGAGATCTCTGAGAGTTACTCCGTTGCTCTTTCCTCTTTCCCCCGAATACAAAGCAAGCAAATTTCAATATCACTAAAATTTTGCAAACTGCATTTATTTCTTGTTGGTTGTTGTTGTAGTTTTTTAAAGTAGTTCTCTAATTGTTGTTGTTGTTTTTTACTCACAATCGATTTTGAAACTTAGTTTTGAGATTCAAATACAAGATGCCATGCACTTTGTTGTTAGACAAACATGAAAGGAAATCTGTGTGGGTGTGTGTGGCTGCTGTGTGTGTATAGTAGTAGTGTATTTGTGTGTTTGCTACCATCATATATAGACATGCAGGCATACATATATAATATATATATAGCTATATATAAAGCTGTATATGTATGCACACATACATACATGTCAAACAATTTAACGTGATCGGACAAATTTGTTGTTGTTGTTGCTGCTGCAGTCGAAGCTGTTGTTGTTGTTGTCGCCAGTGAAACACCGGAAGATCTGGGTGTGGGTGTGTGTGAGTGTGTTAGTGTGTTTGATACAGAGTACACATTCGAACGGACAAGCCGTTTGGCCTGGAGCTGTAAGGCAGCTTGCAAATCGTGAAAGCCGAACGCGTATACAATATATATATATATGTATATATGCATATAAATATATATATAGGAGATATACATATGTAAAAGTTTTAATATATATATTTACAATACACACATATATGAATTTCGTAAAATATCTATATTCTTGGGACTAACTGATGCTCTAGGGAAAACCATCGCACACTAACTTAAGCAATCCCCTCTCATGCAGCACAGTGATCGAAGTGACCTAAGCAGAGACTGACCGTTGATTATATAGATACAGTTGACACATCTTCATTTCTTCTGCTTTTAACTATAGATTAGACATATGACAGGTTCTATGTACAAGAATCAAGAGGCCGTGTTGGCGCGGGAAGAACAGAAAGTGACCAACAAATGAACGCAATGAGCAACTGGCAAAATGAACGAGTACAATTCACGTCTTGTTTTTTTTTCCGTTTCGTTTTGAAGCTGGTTTTAGTAAATCATTCTTAGTTTTTTTTTTTTTTTTAGTTTGTTTCTTTTTTGGGGACGGTGGAGCTGCATTTTTTTGTTTTTTATTTTCATTTTTTTTCCGCCTTTTTTATATGTATGCTGGCAGATTTTATAACTATATAGTAATTAATATAATAATAATAACTAGGGGCAAAAGCTAGGCCTGCTAATCAAATTATCAACAAGTTTTTTCTATTAAAAAAAAAAAAAAAATATGCATATGCATATACATGCATACATTTATATATACGTATATATATAAATTACATATACATATATATATATACACACATATACATGTGGAGAGAAACAAAAACAACAACCCAACACACAACTTAATATTTGATTGATTTCTGCGCTGGAAAGGATTCTCTCACTATTGCGTCGAGTTGTGGGCTGGGTTGTGCATGCGTATGTGTATGTGAGTGTGAGTGTGATTGTGAGTGTAAGTGTGTATGTTTGTGTTTGTGTTTGTGTTTGTGTTGTTTTGGGTTATTGTGGACTGTGGGTGAGGTGCACACAGGATAAGTAGTAGTAAAATGCTTAGACGTATAAATATGCTCTCCTAATTTTAGTATGTAATAATCACATTGACTGTCGCCGCCTTTGTCGTCGTCGTCATCGTCATCGATATTGTTATCGCTGTCGATGGCGACAATGTCATCGCCATCGCCACTGTATTACGGTAAAGCAACTGCTACCGATATTTCTCCATGTGTTTGCAGCTTATATCGAATTCGGGAGCATGCGGACTACATGTGATGCCACTGCGTTACGGCCACATTCGCATTCTCGTTGAGGCGGGCGATCTCCTCGTGCAGATTGTGCCCCAGCCACTGTAGAAAGATGCGATCGTACGCCGCCTTGCACAGCCGGAGCGGGTTGCCGCGTCTCAGGCCCTGATCCGTCTCGCCGTACTCATCCAGATACGGCGGCTGCACAAAGCAGCCCTTGCCGCGCCCCAGATAGACCACCTGACAGTCGCGTATGCGCAAGAAGATGCCCACCTCGGCGCCGCACTCGTGGGCATGGTGGGTGCAGGCGCCCACCTGCTTCTCGCCCAGCTCCGGCTGGCAGCAGAACGACTGGCCGCACAGTATGGCGCCGCATATTAAGCACATGGTCGGCGTTTTCATCTCCTCGCGCTCGTTGTTCGGACAGTAGATGTCCGAAACGCTGTTGATAAGATCGCTGTAATCGTCGTAGAGCTCCATCAGCTCCGGCAATGGCCGCAGGCATGGCAGCAAGTCAATCGCATCCGGATCTTCGGGCGGAAGCACATATGACACCGACGTGCTGGGCGGCGCACGCTTGGCGGCGAGACGCCTGCCGACCTCGCTTTTAATGTGCGGATGCGAGGCAAAGGTCTGCATTAGGGTGGCATACGCCGACTCCATGTCAAAGTAGACGCCCAGCTCGGCGTCCATGCCCAAGTACTGGCACATCAGGCCAAAGCGATCTGGCTGGCTAGTGGGGAAGCAGTCCGGATACTCGACGTCGGTGATGTAACGGTAGAAGAGGCAGGCGCTGCGCAGGAACGAGCTCATCTGGCGCTTAACATACGTCAACAGCCGGGCCAGGTGCTCAGCCGTGCAGTCCGGCGACTCAACGCCCTCCTCCCCCAAGCCCACTTCCATTTCCTCGAAATCCTCGCTCAGCTGCTCGTTCTTCATCAGCTGGTTGACGCGATATGCCATGTTGTACTTCATGTAGAAGCTGGCCATGTTGTGCCTGATCTTGCACGGTAGCTCCTCCACGTACTGCAGCATCGCCGCCAGTTGCGCCTCATCATCCCATTTGGGAAGACGTTCCAGATCCGTTTCGTAGTCGAAGCAAATGATCGCCTTCGTCACGTTGGCCAGGAAACACGACTGCAGCAAGTAAAAGTCGATCATGCTGCCGCTTGGCAATATCTTCTTGTCCGCTGAGTGTTGAGAGAGAGAGAGAGACAGCGAAAGATTAGATATTAGGGCAAACGATCTATTCCATTATAATCGATTCACTCACCGTCTGTAGCAATCAATAGATTTGGCATCGCAAAAGTGAGGCGCACCAGCTTCCGGAAGCAGTCCCACTCCAGGACAGATACTCCCTTTTGGCTGAACATCATATCGTACAGATTGGCCGCATACTCGCTCTGGTCGCTGACCTGGGTCTCATTTAGTTTGGTCGCGTAGAGGGCGCAGGCGCGCACCAAATTGCTGACGCAGCTCTGGTGGCGCATGGGCAGCTCGGCGTTCAGCGGCTTCTGCGTGATGTAGAGGTAGACCTCGAGTGCCTGCAGTGTGTAGCAGCAGGCGTCCCACAGTAAGCTGACTTTCTCCAGCTGAACCTCAGTCATAGCCAGCAAGTACTTGGGCATACTGCCCTGTAATTGGCTGCGCTTCACGTTGCGCAGCGCCGCATGGAAGGAGCTCATCACATCGATGTATTCCTTGTCCAGTTTGGGCGTTTTTATGATATGCGCACTGCGCTCGAATTGGGCCATGTTGCCGATGATGCTCTCGTACTTCTGGACCACTCGCGGGCCACCCTCCATCCGCAGGCTGCTCAGCGCGCGCATCAGCTCCACAAAGCTGTCCAATGGCATATAGCTGTCGACAGCGTCGCTCATCGCCTGTGACGTCGCCTGGGGATGCGAGAACTTGGAGAGCGGCTCGCTGACTGGCAGCACCGCGTTGCTCAGCGTGCGGCAGTACGGGCAATGGAACTCCACGTTCTGGTGCTGGCTCTGCGCCCGGTTGCGGAGCGGCCGACGCTGCTCCTTGGACTCCTCGCTGCTGTAGTACTCCTTCCAGCAATTGTAGTGCATAACATGCCCGCAGCAGCTCACATGCAGCCCCGACAGCGTGCCCGAGGGCATGCGAGTCGTGTAGACGACGCGCGACGTCTGCACGAATGCAGAGCTGACCAGCGGCTGCTCGTTGCCGCTGGTGCTGCAGTTTTCGAAGCACAGGATGCACTTGAAGCTGTTGTTGGCCGCCTCGGTGAAGCAGCGCCGTGCGCCCAGGCAGGATACAATCTTGCCCGGATCTGGCATCACAGCGGCAGCGCCTTCCTCATCTTTCGACTCCGGTATATCCTCCCAGTCCATCACCGACTCACCCTGCCTCAAGGACTCTTCTTTACCTGAAGTGGACTCTTCACCGGCATTGGCAAACAGTTCAGCATTCGATTTCATGAACGACTTTTGTGCGTTCTGCATCTGGGCCATGATCTTGGCACGATGCTCAGCGGCCAGGCGCGAACGAGCCTCCTTCTCGGGGCGAGCCTGCTGCTCGGAGGTGAGCTGCTGCTCCTCCCCCTGCTGCGGCGGCTGTGTGCTGCTGCCCGAGGCCGCGGCTGCTGACGAGGAGCCCACGCTTGGCGACTGCTTCGCCTGCAGATCCTTGTAGCGCTTAATGGTCCACAGCACAAAGTCGCGATGCGCCTCCAGCTAAAAGTGATTAATATTAGGCGCTGCACAGTAAAACAGGGCTATGTCCAACACTTACGCGTGGACAGCGTGCCAGCTTCTCCAGTTTATCGAGTAGCTCGTGCTTCTGCGAGCGCTCGTAGAAGCTGAGGAATGGGTAGTATCCACTGAGCTCCTCCTGTATGGCGAATCCTATCAGATGCAGCACCTACGCGGACAGAAGGAAACGACGTCAGCCCGTATATCCATTATCAATTCGATTCACAGCTCTTACCTTCTGCAAATGGCTCTCGGTAAAGGAGCGACTGCGCGGGTCCAGCGCTCGATTTATGACCACTGTGATGATGGCAAAGAACACATTGCACTGCAGGATGTTGGCCATGGAGCTGCAGAAAGTGGAGCCGGTTAGCAATCAAATGGGATCAGCGCAATCTTTCAGCTCCACTCCTCCACTTACCTGAAGGCCGTCGTCAGCTGTGGCAACATTGGCGGCGGGCAGCAGACGAGCTGCTTCTTGTGCTTGCGCCGCTCGCGCTGCAGTTCCTCGGCCTTGGACTTGTCCTCCTTGGTGTAGTGGTAGAAGTACACGTTGAACTCCTCGTAGAAGGGCTCCTTCAGCTCATAGACGCCCTTGCCGTCGGCGCCGACGGGCTTCTTGAAGGAGGCCACCGTATTGATGACATCCTCAATGATGCTATCGTTGCTGCCGCCGTTGCCGTCGGGCAGGGCGCGCGAGAGCTCCGAGTGCGAGTAGGATTTGATGCAGAGCAGCTGTATGATCTCCTTGCGCAGGCGATCCTCCTCGCTGACGAGCGAGACGCCCGGCATCCAGCGCTCGCCAATGATAACAATCAACAGCTCGAGGAACTCGTCGGTCATGGATAGCTGGCGCATAAACTCATCGTCCATCTGCGCCTGCTGCAGGCTAGACTCGTAGTTGCTTTGCGCCCAGGCGATCATGTTGAATTTGTTCAGCAAGTGAATGAGGAACTCGTTGCTCTCCATAAGCGAGGCGCCAATCTGCAGGCAGACGATGTCCCTGTCCAACATCTCGACGCGGCAACGCACGTTCCTATAGAAGTACAGCTGATGGAGCAGCGAATAGCCATTGCGTCGCCACATGCCGGCGGCCACCTGGGCAATCATCGCCTGGGTGCAGAGCACCGGCTCGATAATCTCGCGGGGCGTCAGCTTAATGTTGAGCGCCTCCGCCTCGGCCAACAGGATGTCATAGGTCAGGTCGTGCGCTCCCAGATGCAGGTAGATGCCTGCATAGAAGCGCGACAGCGGCAAGTGTATGGAAACGGGGCGCGAGGACACGTCGTATATCAGGCAATTGGCCACATGATCGGCGACGGTCTTCGGCTCCACCTTCTCGTTGCCCACAATGAAGCTGTTGTTCACCAGGGCGCGCACCGTCATCTTGTAGAGCTTGCGCAGCAGCTTCACATCGCTGGCCGCCCACTCGATCACCTGGGATATGGTCGAGGCCAGCTTAATGTGCAAATTGAAAGCGCACTCCCACTCCGGCTCGTAGTCCATGTGCTGGCCCATTTGCCGGGTTATCGATTCCATGCCCTGCATCACATTCAGGACGCGCATCAAAGCCTTGCAACCTGAACAAAAAAACGAGAAGCAATTAATAAAGCTGCTGAATAACAACTGAATCCGACTAAATCGCATGGATTAGAGCGAGACAGAGTGTCAGAGAGAGAGAGAGAGAGAATGAATACCAACCGTCAAGGAAACCATTGCGCAACTCATTGCTGAGCACCTCTGGCTTCAGGCTGAGCAGATAGCGCAAGTCGTACAGTATGTAGTTGGCACGCTTGAAGAAGGTCATGCTGGCGATGTTCTTGCTGAAGTGCAGCGTGCGATTGTGAATGAAGTTCTCGATGGCGACGTGGTAGAACGTGTGCAGCAGCTTGTCGAAGATGCCCTCGTGGGCGATCAGGTGGTGGGCGATGCTGGGCACGGTGAACAGCTGGACGCTGAGCGAGACAATCGAGAAGGAGTGATCGTGATCGTCGCTGATGAAGTCCTCCACAATGGTCGCATAGCGGCGCGAGAACTCCTGGGCCAGCACCATTTTGTTCTCGTACTCCATCAGCATGCCGGAGATGAGCAGGCGATGCCAGCAGGTGCGCGCGGTCTTCCACAGCTTCACATCATACTCGAGTATGTGGCGAATGCAGAACGGCTCGTTCTTCTGCTGCACCAGCGTGGCGAACGTCTTACGGAACAGATAGTGACGCACCAGAAACTCCTGGAACCAGCTGAGCAGCTGCAGCGCGAATTGCTGGCACGCCACCGAGCTGATGTTCAGCACGGACGTGCGCAGCGACTGGCTGTGCCGGGCATTGGTCAGCAGCCCGCTGGGCGGTATATTCTGGGTCTCAATGGCCGTCTTCAGGTCGTTGCATTTCTTGAACGTGTCGCACTTGACAACGGCGCGGCCCTCCCGGTCGATGGCCGCAACGATCTCCATGGCATCCCTCTGACGGCACTTGGCTATCTTTGTCAGTGTGTTTATCACCTGGTCGAAGGTGTGCGACTCGTCGTTGTACAGAACCGTGCAGAAGTTGTTGCCGTCCAGCTCGCCATCCAAGCACTGCAGACTGGCGTTCGGCTCGATCTCCAGGTAATTCACACAGAAGGCCAAAATGGCGCTGAAGCAGATCTCGACGCGCTCGAGCACGGCACTGGTTATGACTTTGCTCTCGAGCGGATTCTTGCGATTCGCCTGCGAAGCGAGGGGAGGGCGTTAGAGATAAATGCATGGAGACAACGAACTGGCATGGATGGACTCACCAGATGCAGCTCACAGTATTGATCACGCTTCCAGGCCTCATCGTCGCCGCAATCGCAACAGCCGCCTCCGCCGGAACTGGACATTTTGTACCTGTGAAAGCGATGCGCGGATCGCTTAAAGCAATTCACGCACAGCACACAGGTCGGATCGACGCCGCACTCGCGGCAGCTATAGGTGGGCTCGCCGTTCTTGAACACCTTGCCGCACACGGTGGCCGTGTTGCCCTCCATGCGGAGCTTCTCGAGCGCCGTCTTCGGATTGTCGCCCAGCATGAACTCGACCAGCTTGTTGATGATCTCCTCGTTGGCCAGCTCCTCCTTGAACATGCATTTCACTGTAATGGAGGCGGGCAGAGAGTTAATTTTGAAATCGATCAGACGCTCCCTGGAGCGAGAGACGAAACAAAGAGAAGAGCAACTACAACTACAGCAATCTCGGCTCTACTTTAAACTTGCGACTGATAACGGAGGATGTGGAACTGGGTCCCGAGGGAGCTGTCAACTTACAGGACCCGCAAGTCACGGCGTGCTTGCTCTCCTGCAAACGCTTGATATCTTGCAAGAGCCTCGAGGTCTTGGCGGTCAATTGAACTTGCTCTTCGAGAGGCATATACTCGTAATAGAAGGTGTTTTCTTCATCTGACTCATAGATTGCTTCGTCTGTGCTTGGCCGGAAAGTGCGTGCGAGTTCGTGGATCGGGGGAGAGGATATGTTAATGAAAGGACGATGAACGGTTAGGTCAGTGGGTCTTTCTGTTCTATGTTGTTTAGTATTTGATTAGTGGGATGATTTTTTTTTTTTTTTTTTTGTTAAATATTGTTTTGCCAGGAGGCAGGATAAAGTTTAAAGTACAAATACTCACAAGTTGCTGCATTTGTATCTAAAAGAAAGCAAAGAGAAGAGAAGAGAGAGAAAACACACAAAAATAATAGATAAGGAAATAAAACAAAATCAAATACAAATATATATAGTGATAGAAGCTAATAAATTGTTGTAAACAGTCTATCTATGGGCATACCATATCCACCACAGGCACGCCCCACATCCCAGACAGGAGGATCAACCCATCCACACAACTAAATGCCCCACATGCCTGACTCATGTGCAAATAGTCGCTGATATCGTATGAAAGGCCATATGATATTCCACGTACACATATGTTATACCATGCATTCTTGAGCGCAGACCCCACTATTGCCTGTAATCATCCAAGCAGCTGTGCGAGAAATCGAAACCGAGACGTGGATTGAAGTCGCTCTGAGTTATGTTCAAACGCACACAGATTACAGGGAAACAGTGAACTATAATTAATTGGAAAATAAGTCAGCGAAAAACAGAAACACAAGTAGAAAACAGAAGCGGACGCAGACGCAGACGCAGACGCAGACGTTGACGCCGAAACCTCAACATCTGCAGCGTATGTGGCGTATGAGTAATGCACTTGGTCATTGATTTTGGCTCCAAGTTGATTCGAGTGCATGCAAAAAAGCAAAAACGTAAATAAATAAATGAAATGAAGCAGGCAACAACAACTGCAACAAAAACTGGTTAGTCAATGTGGCTAAGGCAATAAACAATTAGTTGACATTTGTACAAGAGCCAAACCCACACACAAAGGCAATGAAAATCAGAAGCCAAATTAATAAATGATTCGCCAATTGAAAGACTGCGAGACCGAGAGAGAGAGAGAGAGAGAGGGAGAGAGCGTGCACAGGTTGTCTCTTCTTGCCCCTCTCTCACTCTCTCTGTCTCTATTTACTATGAATCCGCAACCGCAGCCAGAGTAATCCAAAACTTCGGCTCAAAGCCAAACTAGCAGCGGGCTATTATTGACATCATTCAAATAAACAAGACGAGAAAGCAACAACAAATCATTTATGAGAGACACGAAAATGAACCAAGAGAAATAAAAACAAACAAGAAAAAACAGTACATCAACAATGAGTAAACCTTCGGCAAACGGGTTTTGAGGTAATCAAAAATGAAATGAAATGAAATCGAATCGAATCGAATTGAATCATATCGCATCGCATCGAAGCGTCTGTTGCATTCACGTTGATATCGAATGCAAATGCAGTTCAAGGTCGTCTCATTACGAAAAGAGTGCGAAAGAAAGCCGACAACAAAAGAAAGAGCCAAAAACTGAAGAGGGTTGCCACAGACATTACCGCACAGTGAGTTTAGTTTAGTTTTCTTTCGTCTAGGGCTTGATAAGAGAGCTGCTGAGCGTGAGCGTGAGCGAGAGCGAGAGCGAGACGGGGCTAAGGCAACGTGCTTTCTCTCACATATGTATGTATGGTTGGATGGGCCCACAATCGCATCTGATGTTGCCAGAGGCTATCAGCAGCTGTGCTTTCGCACCTACAACAATGTCTGCATTGCGTTCGCACACATTGTCAACAGTTACATGGAAATATATATATACATGTACATATATATATATATATATATATATATATATATATATATATATATATATATATATATATATATATATATATATATATATATATATATGTATTGTGCTACTGCCGCAAACAAACCCTAATGCTCCTCCCCCCCTTATACACGTTGGCCCACTTATTTTGGCCGTGACTATAAGTGCGTATACTCAAATTTGTTGCTTTTGTTGTCATCGTTGTTGTTGATTCTTATGGCGTTGCAGCCTTGCCAATTGCACGGAACACACCGAAACAAAAGCGTATTCCAGACGTTCCTTTGTTCCAGTTGCGCCTCAGCTGTTTGCGCATGACACGGCCACGGTGTGCATGTAGTATATGCAGACGTTCCATTGCTTCCTTTATTCCAGTTTCCAGTTGCACACACACGCACACACCGACACACGGACACAGCAACGGCAATGGGCAACAGTTATCTCTGACTTCTTTCTCCTCTTCCTTCCTTCGCAAACGATAATGAAATCGCTTTGGCCAAATTCTATTCCTCATTATCTGCATTTGTGATGGCCACCACTGTATCGTGGTGTAAGCACATAAAAACTGCCAGTAGGTGGCGCATCTTGGATTATTCATTGATTGCATTGCTCAAGAGGAAATTGTTGGAAATTTTCAGGGCGCTCCCCAAAACAAAAAGAAAGAAAGAAATATCCATCCGCCTGATTTATGCATGCTCCGAGCGTGATCACCTACAGCGGGGAATAAAGAGCTTCCCGAGAAAAACGCAAACGGCCACGTCACCTCGCCTCGCCTCGACACACCAAAACACGGCGGTCATTCGAATGGGGCCCAGCGTCGAAGCGATGACGACGATAAATAAAATGATTGAATTTTAAATATATAGAAATATATGCATATCCCAATATATATATGTATATATCGATATATAGTGATTGTACGAGACAGAAAATGTATCTTCTAGACTCAGCGAGTAGAGGAACATAGTTCCAAAGTTTCTATAAACAATAATCGCAGTCAATGCAAGATAACGTTCGGCTCAAGTACAGCTCATATCTTTATGTGATAGCCTACTATCACAACTGCCGCGTATTTGTATGCTGATAATGCCGTTAAATTCGCAGGTCAAAAACCCGCTGAGCTTTATACTAAATGCAAAGCATGTTTAAGCAGTTAGCAAATATCCTTATATTTTTATATACGTACATATGTAGTATATGAGTTGTGCTAAGCTTATAAATAAATATAAATGCATCTGAATTTCCTGGGCGAGTTATTTAAAGCGTTTGCTAAACCTTTTCGATTATTGTTAATCATAATGTTAGCTTGATTCATTATAACGATGATGAGAACCTGTGGGAGGAACGAGATTGATGGAAATTTCTGCTTCTGTTTAGGGAGGAGCTCATTTCAAGTGGAACAACGCCAGGAGGGGGATTCAATAGACCGCTATACTAAGTTATATTTGAATGGGTGACAGATATGGATGCTATAGGAACCCATTTACCTCCTGAGCTCCACTGTGTCAGTTTAATGTTCGACTAAATTGCTTTAAAGTTGCTGAACTCCAAATTCTGGGCATAAACTGTCGCGAATTTTATCCGCAACTCAAAGAACATAAGATATAGCTGGAAGATTATCAAGCCATAACAAGTTTTATGGCACCATTCTCAGCAATAGAGTGCAATAGGAGAAATCCAATGAGATAAACGAGTTCCTTATTGGACAACTTCCTCTTCGACCCTTAAATTCTGTCACATTATAAATCCACTATTTAAATAATACTCATTATGATGACTAACAAAGCTTATGACTCAGTGAATATTTCTGCCTATACACAAGCATTATATATATATGTTAGAGATCCTACCTGAATTGGGAATAACTAAATTCTAAGGTGCATAGCAGTTATAGACAGGAATAGCCAAATTGATCAATTCATAATGCACTTTGAGAACATTGAGTCAACGGCAAAACAGTTGCATAAAAGTCCAGGTATTCGATGTATAGGTATACATATAACTATATAAATATATGATATATAAATATAAATACGCCTCTAATGCGGAATGTGGCACAAAACTAGTTTTGTTATTGTTGCTGGGCTAGACTCGGCTGGGCTGAGCTGATCGGAGCTGGAGAGTTTTGTAATAAACAAATGTTGGTGCTCGTTGCAGGCATAGATGCATGGAATAGGTGAGACAGGTGAGCCGCTAGACGACAGCTAACACTTCGTGCATCAGCTCGAATGAAAGGAAGAGCGGCTGAGCGCTAATTCGCGGAAATCCAATGGAGAGCACAAACAGCATAATGCCAAAGGAAAACGGAAACAGAAAACAAAATAATAATAACAAAAGAGCAAGAGCGAAAACAAAATACGAGAGAGCGCACGCCACAATGACGATAACAATGAAATCGAATTCAAGAGCACGACTCCAATACAAGTACTATATAAAGACACACACACACACACACACCCATAGATAGACTGATAAATAGGCAAGCACACACACACGCACACACTGACAAACATCAACACATATACTCTTACACACTCTCCCTCTCTCTCACGCTATGTAGGTTAGAGCGGCACTCACCTGTTTCCATTTCATTATGAACTTCGAAAAATTTGGGCGCTAGCTTTTTAAAATAGTCGATGAAATCGTTGCGTGTCAATGTTCCGGCCTGCAGCGCGAGGCGCCACTCTTTGATTGGGGAGCTGTGGTCATGTTCGGTCGGTGGCACAACGACAACATCTTCCATATCGTAAGGATCCATATTTGGTTTCTGTTGCTACTCGATTGTGGTGCGCCTCACTCTCACTCTCTATTTATATATATATATATATGTATATATAACATATATATATATATATATATATTACTCTCTCCCTGTCTCTCTTTCTCTCCTTCGAATGCTCTCGTTCTAATCTATAGTTCTATATATGTGTGTATATTTAATTCAAGTTTATGTATTTTCTTGGCTTGTCCTTGGTTCGATATAACAGTTATTTTGTTGCTGCTTTTGCTGTTGTTGCTACTGTTAGTGATGCTTGTTTTCGGGTTGACTTCAATTTACCTACTAAACGAAAATATTGAACGCAATTGAGGTGTTTAGTTTTGGTTGAACATTAATTGTTTTGTCGTTTGATTTATATACATCCAAAATAACGAGTGCACACACTGACTTATTAACATACATACAACAGATTTGAGATGAACTTATGTATGTATTTAATGCCTATGTAAAGCAATAACTATGTTTTGTTTGCCCTCTTGCGGTTATACTTCTATACTAATGTTAATTTGACAGTTTATACAAATGCTGCTGCTGCTGCGGCTGTTGCTTTTCTTTTCTTGTCAATTACATACATATTCCATATAAAATTATGTTTTTGCAACTGTTGCTTGGCCACATTGTGAAATCGAATAATAATAGCTCTTATTGCTTTTGTTATAATTCAAATATCGCCGCAGCTGAGGCTGCTGCCTACTGCTGCTGTTGTCGATGAATAGTTTTGGCAGCAAAACAAAAACAAAACGCGCGACGCATTCGCGATGACAGCGGAATGGCAATAACGCACGCGTAAGTGGGAGCGAGAGCGCGCATGCCAACAACAGTAGCGCAGGCCACAGAAACGGCAAGCAAATTTTCGATTAACAGAACAGAACCGAAACAAAAAATAAAAAAAAAAAAAATCAACAAATTTAACTTTTAAGTATTCAATTTGAAACGCAATTTATGTATATAGATATCAGAATAAATTTACATAGACCTATACAGATATATGTATGTAAATGCAAATTACGATGTATGCAAGTATATATTGATATATGTATGCATGTACTTGGCAGGCAACAACAACTGCAGCCAGCCTGATTCTGCATGCTTAAGCACACACATACACACATGTGCAGATTTATGTATATGTATTCATATATATTTATATACTCATACATATGCACATACTCGTTCACTTGGACATAGTAACACCCATTTACATTCACACACGCACACATACATCTCTGCAGGCTGGTAACCAACTATTTTCCGTTCAGTTTATTTAGGCATAAAAATGAACACTATTCCCAGCTAACATTTTTGTCCGTTTTGTTCCGTTATTCGTGCATATTTCGTTTCCTTTTCTATTTGCTTTTCACATGCGCATGCATACATTTGTATATATATATAATATACATATATGCAAGCATGATATGCGTTTTTATATTTTCAACAAATGATCGTTTTTTTTTTGTTATTTTTGTTTTTGCACTTCCTACGCGAAAGAGACAATTGTCGACGCTGGAGGAACGCGACAGGCAGCTGATGAATTATACAAGCAAGAAAGAAATGAAAACACTCAGCTGCACACTCGCCACTCATATGCTAGCACCAAAACACATACATACACTATTTCTTTATATGTACATATAGTTTTCTACTTTGATTTAAACTCTTTTTTTTTTATATAGTAAGCAGGCAGACTGTTCAACTGGCTGCTGCAATTTCGTAATATATAATGCACGTTTCAGCTTAGCTTTGCTTGGCTTATCCGCTTCCAATTATTCGCGTTAGCTTTTGCTCGCGAACTACGCACTACGATTACGAGACAGACTGACCATTATTATATCGATAGTCGAGAAGTAGTATCGATATGCGTTCAGCAGCATTAAATAATTATTGTTTATCGTTTGATTTAGTTAATACATTAAATGCATAGAAATTGTCGAATTCAGAGCCTTAAGTATCTACTTATGTATGTTAAGAAAAAAATTCAGATATTTGAAGTTGACGACAGCACTTTTTTACTAGATTATCGGTAGTCGTGCAGCACATATGCTGCGAAGTCGCGATGAATTTGCGATAATTGTCAACGTCTTCGAGATGGCGTTTTCTTCATAAATATCGATTTGGCGCAAATGATTTGGTATTTAATATTTTTAGGTCTTTATACATACACATGTAGTTAAAAGATTATGTTGTTACAAAATAAATAGACTAGTCATTTGATATTTGTAAGGCGACTTTTTATTTTGATTAAACATAATGCAATTTTTACGAATTTTTGTAAAACATATGTACATATATCAGTGTTTGCTTGCATGTATATGTATGTATATTTGTATGTATAAATCTACAATTTGTCAACTGGCGCCTGCAGCGCCGTCACGACGATTCACGCCGTTTTTTCTTGACCGTTTGCTAACTTCATCGGATGGCTAAATGCCCCGTCGCACCGGCTTGGGTGCAAAGAGAACCTTGGCGGGCTTGCAGAGCTCCAGCTCGCTGCCAGGCCGCACAGCGAGGCATAGTTGTATCTCCACCAGCGACGCCTCCGTCCAGACGCTGTGCGAGAGTAGGATCGTTGTGCGCAACCTAACGTTCGTCTCATGCTCGCCCTGCTCCGTCATGATGGGCTTGAAGTCCGTCATCTTGGGCACCACGGTGTGCATGTGCTGGTCAGGATACTTAATCTTGATGCGCATGTCCGCCTTCTGCGACTCCAGAAGATTATCAATCTCGGCCACGAACGGCACGGCAGCAATCAGACCGGCCGTCACCTTGATCACGTTGTCCTGCGACTGCACCGGGCACGGCTCCAATATGTTGGCCATGCAACGCCGAATCTTCTCGTTGGCCGGCGGCAGAGCTAATGGCGGCGCATGCTGAACAAGTGGTAAGATCTCTCGAAACACGCGTCCCGGCTTCGGATCGGTAATCGCATCCAGCTTGGACAACAGCGACCGAGTGAAACTGTCCGGCTCCGCTTGGCCCATCTGAGGCTTCAGCTTCAGTTTCGTGTCCAACTCCACGTCTGCCTGCTCTCCAAAGGAAGTGGTCTTTGTGCGGGTCTGCATAAAGGCGCTGATATCCCCAGCCGTCTGCAACAGCATCTGGCAGGGTCCGAGCGCGCTCTGCGACCTATCCCGCACCACCAGCACCAGATGCAGCGCACTGGCCCGCAGTCTGAGTTGCTTCACCTGCAGAATGTCGCCGTAGTTGAGCCCGGAGAACGTGTGCTGCAGCTTCAGACAGTTGCGTATTAGCTCCGCCAGCGACTCCTTGAGCGGCACGCGGCTGCGCTGGGTGCTGGTGCATCGTTGCATCTGCTCGATCTGTATTTGTGCCGAGAGAAAGGTCTCCAGGAAATTGGATGTTCCATACATATCCGAGTCGATGGCGCCCAAGCGCTGAAAGCAAAGCGAATCGAATTAGTGATAAGTCGGCTTTACCCAACAGGCGTTACTTGGGCTACAATATAATAACACAAGAATGATTTGATTCGAGATATATCTTTCTCTCTCTCTGTCTGTCTATCTATTACTAGTTTTAGTTATATTAAGTTTAGTTAAAACTATATAGATTATGCATTGAGTAAATATACTTGTCTCCTTTCTCTCTCTATTTCTGTCAACTGAAAGTTGCTAATTAAGTATTACCAGTAGATAGATATATATTTGTATTCCTCTCTGATTCTGGATCTAACGTTATTTCAAGTTCTTAAACAAATCTTGAATATAGTGCATTACAGAAATAACTCTCTCAGTCTCTACCTCTGGTTGGCCTTTGCTATCTCTCTCTCTCTCTCCTTAGTTTTGTTACGCTGAAAGTTCTTAACTAAATGGATCTTGGAGTGAGGGATCAAGTATTAAGCAAATATCTTCCGCTAAATCCTCATCTCTCTCTCTCTCTCTCTCTCGCTCTTGCATTTCTCTTTAAGCCTTCAAGTTCTCTCTCTATATCAATCTATCCTCTCGCTCTCTCTTTCCATCTTTCTTGCTCTCTATCTCACCTGCAGATTCGACTGCGCCGTCTTCAGCAATTCGATGCGATCGTCGGTCATCGTGAATACCTCGCCAATGTGGTTGAGAATCATCTGCAGATATTCGGCGGAGCTGCCGACGGCTTGAAGGCCGTCCTCAACACGCTTCGTTGTGGACGCTGAGGAGGCGCCCTCAATGGGCAGCTGAGGCACCAGCTTGGGCATGGAGTCGCGTAGGTAGGCATAGTGTCGATGCGTGGCCGTGGGCAGGAGGCTGATGATGGGCACCAGGTGCTCGGCGGCGTTGAAGACCAGAATGAGAACGCACAGGTAGGCGGGATCCTCGACATCGCGTTCGGGCGTCTCGAAGAACGGATGCACGTAGAGCAGGTGCCCAGTGACGGCCATGACGAGATGCGGATGCTTCTGGCCAATTTTCCGCATGCAGGCGTACGTCGAGTGGCGATCCTGCGGATACTTGGCCAGGACATCGAGCAGCTTCTGCACGACCATCAGCAGGCAGGTCTGGGTGGAAACGCGACAAGCGCCGAGCATCAGGTGCAGGCCCTCGCGCACATCCACAGAGTAGTCCTCCAGAGAGCTAAGCATGATCTCTAGCTGATCCTCGCGCAGCACAATGTGCCGTGAAATGGCCGTCAGGCTGTAGATGGCCTTCAGGCGTACATCTTCGATCTCATCGTTGAACATGTCGACGAGGAAGTCCAAGCTGGTCACCGCAAAGTCTGGGCGCGACATGGCCAGCTGGCACATGGAGCCCACGGCAGCGGTGCGCACCTCCAGGAATTCGTCCTCCAGGCCGTGCACAAGCGCGCCGCACGCACCGCTGGCTATAAGAGAAATGCTGCGCGCATCCAGATGCTCCTGCGGGGCATCGTCTGCCCAGCGCTTGCCCGATGACCATTCACCACTGGTGACCAGATGCGCGCCACGCTCGTGGGCGTTGCGCTTGCGGCGCAGGTTACTCATCAGCTTTTTGTCCAGGGTCTGGTGCAGGTACTCGCTGCTGACGTGCGTCATGCTGCCGAGCAGTTCGGCGGCCAGGACGCGGATCTGCAGCGAGAGGTCGCAGAGCGCTTCGCAGACCTTGCTGAAGGCGGCGTCGATCATGCGTATATCCTCGTGATGGCGCTCAAAATTAATGATGTAGTCCGGATGCCGATTGCCGAGCATGTGGACCAGGCGCAGCGCCTCCTTGCGCACGCACTCGTAGTCATCCTTCATGGCCTCCACGGCACGCTTGTACAACACTGGCGGCAGGTGGGAGCCACGCTCGCCCAGGGTCAGCAGGGCATGCAGCGCCTGGGCACGCACGCCCGAATCCTGTGAATCAATGTAGAAGGCCAACTTCCACACATACTGGCGCTCGCTCTCATGGCAGGTGGCAAAGCGTCCTATTACCAACATCGCATTCTTCTGTGTATGGGTGGATCCACTGCGGAGCAGCTCCTTGGCCAGATGGGCCACCTGGGTGTTGTATGCCAGCGGCACCATTTGGCGGCGCTGCTGTCCGATGCGGAATAGGCACATCATGCCCTGGGCGAGCACCTTCTGTGAGGTCTCCTTGCGCAGCAGGTAAATGAAGTAGTCGATGATTAGAGTGATGCCCTCTTCAGTTCCAGACTCACAGCCCAGGCCCGACAGCAGCTCCAGCAGTTTCACACGGACTGAGGTGTCGTTGTCGCGCTCCTGCGCCTGATACAGCTGGAATATTTTGGTGGCAGCCTCTTTCAGCTCTGCTATCTGCACATTATCATAGACAATCTCATCCGTTATCTTGACAAGCACTTCCAGCAGCTCCTTTGTCTGGTTGGCATTGGCTGGGCCTATGCTCGCAACAGGCATCGAGCCTATGCCGGGCACTATGATGCTGCTGCCACTATTACTAGCCGGTAGATACGGTTCGAGCAGTGCTAATACATGAAGTTTCCTTTCCGGTTTTGGTTTCGGTTTGTTGGCTGGCGGCGCCGATGCCTGCAGACGCAGCTTCTTTAGCGGCGGAATGCCAACAATCGTTTCAATGAACGACTGCGGTTTATTAATGGCTAGTGCCATTTTGGTTAGTGATTCGCGTGCCTGTCAAGGTTCTATAATTATTATTTCGTTATTTCTTGGGCACAATTGTGTTTCATCAAATATATGAGCAAACACGGACTAGGCTTGTATCGATAAGCCAATCATCGTCAATCTGTTTACATATTATATCGATATTTCAGACTAGATTTCATGGTGGACAAAAAAGCACTAAATATGGTAACTGCATTTTGAAAACGCTAAACGATACATATCGAAATCGAAACTCGGCTTGCGTTAGGCGGGATATCCACAGTCGAATTTAAAACGAAAATGTAAAATGCAATCCAAGTAATGTCAACACAAAATATATTGTAAACCACATATACATATGTAGATTAAGCAATTTATGTAATATTTAAATTGAATACATATTGAATAAAAAAGGTAGTTGATTCTGACCACAGAAGAATACACGTCTGTTACATTATTATTATTTTTATACCCTGAACCCATTGAATATGGGAAATCAGGGTATAATGGTTTTGTTAAAATGTATGTAACAGGCAGAAGGCGGCGTGGCAGACCCCACAATTTGTTTATTAAACTGCTTTACCGATTACAAAACTCGCGTTGACATTCGTATGAAATGAAGACTAATATCATTAACCAAATAATGTGCTCTATGGTTAGTGCTAATATTTATTTGTACATATGTATGTATATGCGAACTGAGTCTTCTAACATTGGTGAGTGGTACAGCACTTACATTATTGTAAAGAGACGCCTGATTCGTAACGCTGGAATAACTTTCGATTTGACTTATGTATGTACATGTGTACATATGTATGTATGTAAGTAGATTGAGCTTCGTGTCTGATACTGAAAAAGGAAATTAAACAACAAATTTACAATTTTCATTAGTTTATTTATATACCTATGTAGTTATGCGGTTTACAGATCAAAAAATATTACATTTCAAATTTAAGGCAATACATACATAATATATGTGTGTATGTATGTACATATATGCAAAAGCTTAGCTTGTCAATTACAATTACATTACGGGGCACTCGATCGAACTGTTACCGGGTGGTCTGCTGTTTTGTGAAGGTGGTATCTTTGCCTGGAAGATCGAAAGAGTAGGAGAAGGAATTGCCTGCTTGGAAGAGTTACGGCGGATGAGCCAGAGGTTTCCCTCTTGGTTCCTCGGACGGAGTTGTCCCCCCCCTCCCATTTTAAATGTCCTCTAATTATAATACAACGGAGTCTGTGGCTATTTAGTGCTTTAGTCAGTTTTAGATGAGCAACAGCTATACATAAGTGCCGTAGTATGATCGGTCACTTATGTATGGACAACGTAAGCATTGATACGTTCTCGTCCACGCCGTAGCTTAAACACTTGAATATATGTATATGCCTTCTCCATGTATGTACATACAAACATACATATATACGCATACATACGACATGCTATATACTCTCGTTCTGTCGCTGCTTTTAGCGATAGAACTCTTTATGTAAACGTTATGTATTTAAGCTAAGACAAAACCTTTTCGAATTGAATAAAGCATTAATAATACACCACTTGACGTGAACAGACACCTTTTGATCATTTCTTTCTACATGACTAAAAGATACTGTCAAAGGGGAATCGACCGATGTTTTAAAAGCCAAATTGTTAAACATAAAACAAAAAGGCAAAACAGCATCCCAGTATACTGCTGAAATCGATAACTTGCGAAAGCAGTTAGAAGCAGCTTATATTGACGATGGTCTAGACCCCGACAATGCAGAAAAATTCTCAACGAAAGAGTCTATTACTGCAATGACTAAGAACTGCGAGCATGAGAAACTGAGAATAATTTTAGAAACAGGAAACTTCGTCACTTTCAACGATGTGATGGGTAAATATATCCATTGCAGCACTGAAATGACTGGAAGCGCCAGCACAGTATTATTCAAGCAAAGCCGCAATAATAGAGGAGGTGGTTACCGACACCAAAGAGGTAAAAACAATAGCCGCAGTAGCTACAACTCTAACAATAACAATTACAGAAATAATGGTAGAGGCCGGGGCTACAATCGAGGAAGATATAATTCCAACCGAGGCAACAACCAAAACTGCCATAATAATAATAATAATAATAATTATGGCAATAACCATGTCCGAGTTACCCAAAGCAACTCGGGAAACGGACAGAATCCTTCAGTAATAACGAAAATACAGGAAAAGTTTATACACTACTAATAGACACAGGTGCAGATATATCAATTTTAAAAGAAAATATTGATATATTTGATAATGTAAATAACAACATTTCAACACAAATATCAGGCATTGGTGAAGGTTCAGTTTTTTCAAAAGGTTTTTTTCTGAAGGGCAAAGACAATTTCGTAGCTGATGCACTCTCACGCATCACTATTGAAGATTTAAAAAACATTGCTAAAAGTATACTTAAAGTCACTACAAGAAACCAAAGTAAACAGAAAAAATCCCGCGTGTTTGCCTAGGCAAACACTTGACAACGCTTCTAAGCCCAACGTATATGAAGTCATTTGCAATGACGAAATACGAAAAGTAGTGACCTTGCACATAACAAATAATACATGTTTCTTGAAGCATGGACAGAAAGTTATAGCAAGAATTGATGTTGACGATCTGTACACCAATGGAACCCTTGACTTAGGTCAATTCTTCCAAAGGCTTGAAAAGCAAGCCGGTATACTTAGAATTAGCCAACTCAAAGTGGCACCGAGCGAAAAGATCTTTGAAATAACTTCAACAGAATCTTTCAAAAAATGGGCAATAAGATATTAAAAACATTAAGAGTAGCGCTACGCAAGCCGGTGACCCTAATAATTAATAACGACCGAGAAGCGATACTGTTTACATACAATTATAATTATACCATTTGAAATTGCAAATAAAAGTGCAACAAATGTTGCCAAAGCAATATTAAAAAACTTTTGTTCCAAAACATGGTCCAATGAAGACGTTCATTACGGACATGGAAACAAAGTAGTAAATACCACAATTAATGACACGTGCGAATATTTAAAAATAGACAGCATATCGTCTACGGCGCATCACCACCAGACATTAGGTACCGTTGAAAGAAGTCATAGGACATTCAATGAGTACATTCGTTCATATATATCAGTGGATAAAGCTGATTGGGACGTATGGTTACAGTATTTCGTGTATTGTTTTAACACAACACCAGCAGTAACTCATAATTATTGTCCATATGAACTTGTATTTGGAAGGCAAATAACCTTCCAATACATTTTAATACCGTAGACGTGATAGAGCCGTTATATAATATAGAAGATTATGCCAGAGAAGTTAAGTTTAGACTAGAATATGCGCATAAGAGAGCTCAAATACTTTTAGAAAAACATAAACTTAAGCAAAAAGAAATAAATGATAAAAAACAATTAAACGTTAATTTAAAAATAGGAGACCGGGTCTATCTAAAAAACGAGACAGGTCATAAGCTAGAACCCGTTTTTATAGGACCATTTGAGGTCACTAGTATAGAAAATAATAATAATATAGTTATAAAAAAGCCAAACAATAAAAATAAAACACAAAAAGTTCATAGAGATAGACTAAAAAAGATTTAAAAATCAATTTTTTTTTCATTTTTCAAAAAAAATTCTAACCAAACTTTTGGTTGTTTGATTGTTTTAAACCTGTATATTGGTATAATAAAACAAAAAAAAAAAAAAAAAAAAAAACACACACACACAAAATAAAACCGAGTCAGCGCACCGATCAGCACCACCGTGAGAGCCATCGTGTCGCAAGACACCTATCAGCAGCAACAACAGTGACCACGGCGGCAGCGACGCCAATAGCAGCAGCGGCAGCTTTCATATAAATATTACTTGTATAATTATTCTTAAGTTTAGTTCTAATCAAACTCCGAAAGTAAATAAACGTTTTTTTTTTAATATAAAAACCGCTTTCGCATATTTAATTTATATATATGAGAATGAATTATATTCTTAAATTAAAGATATGAAAAATGAAAAGAAAAACTATGCGCAGTGGAGTCTTACATAGGATAAAAAAAAACGTAAGGCCGAACTGCATAGACTACTGTATGGATCCCAACAACTAAGTTGGGATACGTCAGTAAAATTACAGGCGGAGATCGAATTTCTCGACTCCGAAGAAAAAAAAATAAAACAAAACAAATCTGCCAGTTTAGATAAGATTAACGTTAGCAAAAATATTGAAAAACTGGCAGATAGAGTAGAGGTTGTCGAGCCACAACCCAAGAAACAATTGCCCGTACTAAAAAAGAGGTGTCCAGCAGACTGCGAGGGCCCTCTTTTTAGTCCTCATTGCGTCTATACATGCACAGAGGTGCGTAAATAAATAAAAAAAAAAGGCAAGCAACAATAATAACCCAAAAAAAAAAAAAGAAAATTTACGTTGACGCAATGGGAGGCAAAACCTCAAAGGCTGCTGATAATACAGCAAATGTGGTCAATGTCGTAGAAGTCATGGATACCACACCACATCTAGAAACGCATACACTGCTACTAGCTCTGTTGGTGGCCCTAACGGCCTTAAATCTATTAATGAAAGCGTATCTATTGTACAAGCGTACACTAAAGAAAGGGTATCTGAGTCGTGCAAACGATTTAGATAAAGTTTAAACATACGAACATTGAGTTTAAACATACAAACATTATCTGCATTTGTAGAATTCGCCAAATAAAAAAGTTTGTAATTCGAAATTCTTTAAAATGATCGGAAAAATAAATAAAATTTATAACCAAGATCCGACAATATTTCAACGGCATTTCGAATTCATTACAGTATCTGATTTCGAAAATGAATATGGTCGGAATTGTGACCAACATCAAACAACAACGTGTAGAGTTTGACAAATCGTGTAAGTGCCTCAATAAGAGCGCCTCGATAACAATTCAAGCAAAAATAAAACATGTGCAAAATTAGTTTGAAATCTACAACAACATTCGTCAGATAGTTTGTGATAATATACCGAGACTTACGCAACTGCACCACACTCAAGTAAACGATGTACTTAAAAGGCTACGAGAAAACCTTCTATACATCTCGGAAAGGCACAAAATATATATATTCGTACCGAATATTCTTAATACACCCGCTACTATCCATGTGTCTGAAATTGATATAAAAATATCACAAGACACAATGGCCCAAACTGTCGTAGAGTTCTTAAAGTTAGCTTCATCGCTCATGCCAGAGTTCGATGGAAAAGCTGAAAATCTACGCAGTTTCGTGGACGCTTTGGAACTTATAGATTCCCTCAAGGGCACCCACGAAGCAGTTGCCATAAATTTAATAAAAACAAAACTTAAGGGTCACGCACGTAATTTGATAAGTAATGAGCAGACAATTTCCGCCATTATTGCTAGCTTATCAAAGTCAGTTAAAGGAGAATCTGTAGAGGTAATATCTGCAAAAATCCTTAACCTGCAGCAAAGGAGCAAGACAGCCAATCAGTACACTCAATAGGTGGCAACTTTGGCAAAGGCTCTCAAGGGTGCGTACATAAGCGATGGCTTAACATGTGAACTGGCAAACAGATATAGTACAACCCTAGCTGTAAAAGCCATGCTGTCCTGTATTACCAGAGACAAAACAATAGGGGTAACCGTGGGAATTACCACAGTCGAGGTCATAACCACAATAATGGTTACCAACCTAACAACACATATAGTAGAGGACAGGGCCGATATAGAGGCAACTCAAGAGGCCGTGGCAACTCGACAAGAGGCCACAACAGTAACGTAAGAATTGTCAATGAGGCATCGGGAAACTCCCAAACGCCTCCAGATACTCAAAATTAACTAAAAACATTTTTACCGTCAATTTAAGTCTCAATAACTTTGTGTCATTTAAAAATGTTGAAACGAATAAAAACATAACATTTTTGATTGACACAGGTGCAGATATCTCAATTGTTAAAGAAAATTCGGATGTTTTTCAAGACATCGAAACCAATAAAATCATAAACATTCGAGGCATAGGAGAAGGAATAATAAATTCCAAGGGACTAGCCTCAATTGAACTACAAACAGACAAATTTATTATTCCATACAAATTTCACATACTTCGTTCAGACTTCGCAATCCCATGCGATGGAATAATAGGACTAGACTTCATTAAAAGATTTAACTGCAAATTAGATTATAATAGCTCAGAGGATTGGTTTATAATTAGACCACAAAACCTAACGTATCCCATATATGTTCCAATAACATTTAATTCTGGCACTAACTCAACCCTTCTACCAGCCAGATCCCAGGCTTTCTTAAGATTCAATTGTAACCGGACAGAAGTTCCAGTTCTAAAAGCTAATAAAGAAACCCACGATATCTAAAGATATCTGTTGTCATTTAATTCAACAAACTTAATCAAAATTTAAATCTAAATTTAAATAAATAAATAAAGATATCTAAAGATATCTAGCGAATAAAAATTCGTTCTTTCAACAAATATAAAGGCTACAGTACCCTGATTTTAGCAAAGAATTTTGCATAATCACTGATGCAAGCAAACAGGCATGTGGTGCAGTTTTAACTCAAAACTATAATGGACACCAGCTCCCAGTTGCATATGCATCAAGAACATTCACGAAAGGTGAAAGCAATAAGAGTACTACAGAACAAGAACTAGCAGCAATACATTGGGCAATAACACATTTCCGACCATATATTTATGGCAAACACTTCACAGTTAAAACGGATCACAGGCCTTTAACATACCTATTTTCTATGGTAAACCCAAGCTCAAAATTAACACGCATGCGACTCGAGTTAGAAGAATACGATTTCACAGTAGAGTATCTGAGAGGAAAAGACAATTTTGTGGCAGATGCCTTGTCAAGGATAAAAATATCCGAATTAATTGATATGAACAGAAAAGTCCTGAAAGTCACTACCAGGCAACAAAGTAGACAAAACAATATCTGCGCAGATAATAAAGAGAGACTGTTGCCAAGGCAAAGTCTGAAACAAGCTTCTAAGCCCAACATATACGAAGTCATCACAAATGACGAGGTACGGAAAGTAGTGACCTTGCGACTAACAAATTCTACATGTTTATTGAAACATGGAAAACAAGTTATAGCAAGAATTAAAGTTAGCGATTTATACTCCAATGGAATCCTCGACTTAGGTCAGTTTTTCCAAAGGCTTGAACGACAAGCCGGGGTATCTAAAATCAGCAAACTAAGAATGGCACCGAGCGAAAAGATCTTTGAATCAATTTCAATAGAATCTTTTTAAAATATGGGCAATAAAATATTAAAGAATTTGAGAGTAGCGCTACTCAAGCCGGTGACCACAATATATAATGAAAAAGAAAAAGAAGCAATTTTGTCTACATTACATGATGATCCAATACAAGGGGGTCATACAGGCATAACAAAAACGCTAGCGAAATTAAAGAGACAATATTATTGGAAAAACATGACTAAACATGTAAAAAAGTACATAAATAAATGTCCAAAATGCCTGACGTCGAAAACAACGAGACACAATAGATCACCCATGATTATAACCGAGACACCAATAGAGGCTTTCGACAGAGTGATAGTAGACACGATTGGTCCACTACCACGCTCAGAAAACGGAAATGAATACGCTGTTACGTTAATATGTGACTTGACAAAGTATTTAGTAGCTATTCCGATTAAAAATAAAAGCGCAGCAACTGTCGCAAAAGCCATATTCGAATCCTTTATTCTGAAGTACGGTCCAATGAAGACGTTCATTACGGACATGGGTACAGAATACAGGAATTCTATAATAAGTGACTTGTGCAAATATTTAAAAATAGACAGCATATCGTCTACGGCGCATCACCACCAGACATTAGGTACCGTTGAAAGAAGTCATAGGACATTCAATGAGTACATTCGTTCATATACATCAGTGGATAGAGCTGATTGGGACGTATGGTTACAGTATTTCGTGTATTGTTTTAACACAACACCATCAGTAACTCATAATTATTGTCCATATGAACTTGTATTTGGAAGGCAAAGTAACCTTCCAATACATTTTAATACCGTAGACGTGATAGAGCCGTTATATAATATAGAAGATTATGCCAGAGAAGTTAAGTTTAGACTAGAATATGCGCATAAGAGAGCTCAAATACTTTTAGAAAAACATAAACTTAAGCAAAAAGAAATAAATGATAAAAAACAATTAAACGTTAATTTAAAAATAGGAGACCGGGTCTATCTAAAAAACGAGACAGGTCATAAGCTAGAACCCGTTTTTATAGGACCATTTGAGGTCACTAGTATAGAAAATAATAATAATATAGTTATAAAAAACCCAAACAATAAAAATAAAACACAAAAAGTTCATAGAGATAGACTAAAAAAGATTTAAAAATCAATTTTTTTTCCATTTTTCAAAAAAAAAAAACAAAAATTCCAACCAAATTTTTGGTTGTTTGATTGCTTTAAACACAAAAAATTACCACACAATAATCATTCGGTCAAAATTGGACACTACACACACATATATATAGATATACTAACGTATAAAAGCAAACATTACAACAATAAACACAAAAAAAAAGGCTAATATTTTTCTTTAACTTGTATATATATAATATAAAATTAAAAAAAAAAAAACAAAACAATTTTGAAAAAAAAAAATATATATAAAAAACTAAAATATTTTATCTTAAAAATAACATATAGAAACAAAAAAAAATAATTTTCACTTTAAATAACTACATTATATTACGTTATTTTTTTAAAGAGGGGAGGTGTAGTATGTTGTATGATATACATATATCCGAACAATATCATGCCCACAACATAGCAACACTTTGTTGCTTTATGTATATTTTAACAGCTATACATAAGTGCCGTAATATGATCGGTCACTTATGTATAGACCGGCCTGCAGCGTGGGATCTGCAACGTAAGCATTCTTACGCCGCAGCTTAAACGCTGAAATGTATATGCCTTCTGCATATACATACAAACATATATACACATTCAATACATTCCAATACACATATATACACACACATACCACATGCTACATACTCACATTCTGCCGCTGCTTTTAGCGACAGAATTCTTTATGTAAACATTATGTACTTAGGCTAAGACGAAACTTCTTATAATTCAATAAAGCATTCATAAAACCACAGTGAAACCGAACAGTCGATTTTAATTATTACAATAGATAAGATCTAAGTTGCATATGCAGCAACTATTATAAAAATACATATAACAAAAAAAGAAAGTGTAGTATGTTGTATGACATATAAGCATTCGCTCGACAACGATCAAACCAATTATTACATATATTATTCATTTTATTATATTACAAAAGATAATATAAGCAAGATCAAAAATGATACAATGATAGCAAAAATTAATGAAATTTACAATGGAGAACCTAATTTTAGACTAAATGCATTTAGAACGCTACAAAGGCATCTTGATTTCATTACGATTTCCGAATTCGAAAATGAATACATAGAAGCTTTTGATAGTATAGCAAGCCCATTATTCGGTTTACACCAGATATAAAAGGGCATAGCATTAAGCACATTATAAAAGAAACTCGTTCCTCAAATATTACAAAGTAATCCGGGACCATTTGGCAAAATTCAAAGATGACATGCGGGACACGCACGAATTATTAAATAAGCAGATAAGCACATGCCGTAACATTACAATTAATCAATCAAATCCAAAAATACAAGATGGACTTCATAAAAACTTTTTCATCTTAGGTCAGCAGCAGCAGTATGTGGAAATAATTTGTTAATATTCACAATCGAAATTCCTACGAGTTTAATTTCAGTTCCAATTCCTAATAGGGACAAATTCGAAATAGGTCAAAGATCCGAGGTGGTATTTAAGTATGAAAGGAGCAGCCAAAGAACGAAAAACCGGATCGCTCACTGTAGCTTTCTAGCTTATGACAATGATCTTTAGCTTGGGTCAAAGTTGAATAAAGTATTTCTGTACAAATTCGTGTCATTGATTTCGTCATACGGCTGAACAGCGAAAGAGAGGAAGTAAAACTCTCCACATTAAGCATCCTAACACTCTTCCTGACAAGAACCACCAGGCAACCAGACGTGGAACAGGCAGAGCAACGGATTATCCTATTCGATCTTAAAATAGGTTATATGTATATTTGAATACATTTTACTTCGTATTTTGATTTCTGATTGCATATAAAAACATACATAACTGCAATTGTTAAAAAAAAATATGTTGACTTAATTTATTTATATTATTTTTTTAGTTTTACCTATTTAAATTTAATTTGGTTGTACTTAAATTTAATATGTGCTCAAAAATCCATTTATATAAATATAATAGTTAGCTTTGTATATAAATAAGTTGACGGAATTTTCTTTTAGTTTTAAGCAGTTTGATATTTTTTAGTTGTGGATTATTAATGTTTTGTTTTTGTTTTTTTTTCCTTTTTTTTGGATCCAGAAACTTACAGCTTTACAATTTTTCCAACGATGAAAGGCCTTTCCCTGTGGTTCTCGTAGAGGTCTTGGAAGAGATTTAAATTCATTTATATTTATATAACTTGGTTTTTAGAGCCTTTTGATAATGTTTCTCTAAATTTATTTATATTTTTTGTTAAGAAATAAATACCATCAATTTTGAAGTTATGTGCTCATTGTACTGTTATTGTTTTAGGCCAGTTAAATTGTATTGTGGAGTATGCACACATATGTAAACACAAATATGTTAAGTTGTAGTATGTTTCATACATAATATTGTAGTATTGTTGCATGACATATAAGCATATGCTCACAGTATTGTAGCATATACAATATATGATGTTCACATATGTATGCCCGAAATATAATTATGTATTTAGGCTAAGACGAAACCTTTTATAATTCAATAAATCATTCGCTAAATGACAACATAGCCGATCAGTTCATTTTTATTCTTACAATATAGATACATTTGGAAGTATCGCAAGCCCGCTATTTGGCCTAACTCAAATAGAAAGAGGCAAAGCACTTAGCACATTACCTTATGTAATAGTTAAAGCCATAGTTGAGGAACATCCAATACTTGGTTCGGCTACGATACTACTTGTACGATTGCACCGATAAGATGCAGTCATAAACAAAAAAAAATACGAACTATAATTGATGGAATGGTCAGAAATTGTGACCAACATCAAACAACAACGTGTAGAGTTTGACAAATCGTTTAAGTGCCTCAATAAGAGCGCCTCGATAACAATTCAAACAAAAATAAAACACGTGCAAAATTTGGTTGAAATCTACAACAACATTCGTCAGATAGTTTGTGATAACATACCAAGACTTACGCAACTGCACCACACTCAAGTAAGTGATGTACTTAAAAGGCTACGGGTAAACCTTCTATACTGTAGTATGTTGTATGATATACATATAAGCATATGCTCACAGTATAGAAGTGTACACAATATATGATTTTACATATGCCCGAACAATATCATGCCCACAACATAGCAACACTTTGTTGCTTTATGTATATTTTAACAGCTATACATAAGTGCCGTAATATGATCGGTCACTTATGTATAGACCGGCCTGCAGCGTGGGATCTGCAACGTAAGCATTGTTACGCCGCAGCTTAAACGCTAAAATGTATATGCCTTCTGCATATACATACAAACATATATACACATTCAATACATTCCAATACACATATATACACACACATACCACATGCTACATACTCACATTCGGCCGCTGCTTTTAGCGACAGAATTCTTTATGTAAACTTTATGTACTTAGGCTAAGACGAAACTTCTTATAATTCAATAAAGCATTCATAAAACCACAGTGAAACCGAACAGTCGATTTTAATTATTACATGGCGACCGTGCTGCTAAAGCAACAACAGAAACTGAATAACAATAACAACCACAACAGCAGCAGCAGCAACAACAACTACAGCAGCAATTGCTAAAGCAACAACAGAAACTGAAAAACAACAACAACAAGAAAAACAACAACAGCGACAGCATCAAAAACAATGAGCAACAGTAACAACTGACATCTATATTCACCTATAATCATCAGCATCTATAAATAGGAAAAAGCCTGTGCGAAGACCTGCACTGGCCACGCCTAGCGCGCCAAGCTAGGCCAACGGATCTTCAAGGACCGACAGTGCTATAAAGAGCACACAACTTATGGACCGACAGCGTTTCCGAGGACGCCCAACAGTATTTTTTTTTTTATTAATTTAAAAATGCACTGCGCTGCATAATCTCTAAATTATAAATTGTAAAATTGTACTACTGAGCGACGATTGCGTTGCTCGGTATAGAGCATGGCCCGTAAAGCCATGCAAATATTAGCCAGGAAGACCACTGCGTTGGTCGATTAGGTTAAAAAACTATTCAAAAAATACCAATTTAAACCAAAAAAAATGATAAGTTTATTTGATTTATATTTGCACAACTCTGTTTTGATCCTTTTTCATTTGAAATTTTGTGTTCTTGCTGACTCGATATTGTCGATTTCAGCCCTATAAGCATATGCTCACAGTATAGTAGTGTGCACAATATATGATATTACAAATGCCCGAACATTATCAGGCCCACAACATAGCAACACTTTGTTGCTTTATTTATATTTTAACAGCTATACATAAGTGCCGTAATATGATCGGTCACTTATGTATAGACCGGCCTGCAGCGTGGGATCTGCAGCGTAAGCATTGTTACGCCGCAGCTTAAACGCTAAAATGTATATGCCTTCTGCATATACATACAAACATATATACACATTCAATACATTCCAATACACATATATACACACACATACCACATGCTACATACTCACATTCTGCCGCTGCTTTTAGCGACAGAATTCTTTATGTAAACATTATGTACTTAGGCTAAGACGAAACTTCTTATAATTCAATAAAGCATTCATAAAACCACAGTGAAACCGAACAGTCGATTTTAATTATTACACCTGAGTAAATCGAAAAAATAAAAACTTATCCAGTTGCCATTCCGAATTATTGGGACTCGACTGTTGAAACATACATAAATACTACCAGACTACTACTAACCTTATGTATAAGAACTCTATGTATTTAGTCTAAGCAAAATGTTGAAAGTAACCATCAAAATAATTCAATGAGAAATGCCCACTTTAGAAGCCTAAAGAGTCAGTTGAATTAATCTCTATGAAGATGTATGCTAGACGTTTAGTTTTAATTTTATTTTTCGCTGGAGTTCATTTGTTATTTTTATTATTTTAATTAGTTATTTAGTTTACTCATGTATATATATTTTTATGTGCATACATATACTACAATTTATAAAATGTGAGTTTAATTTAATGTGATTAATTTTAAGAAATGAATATAAATTTATTTAATAATATATGATAGTGTTTATTTCTGCTATTATTTTTTTAATTTAATTTATTTTCTTTTATTTTTTTTTTCATTATTATGTATATGTATTTATAATTTAATATACGTGGATTGATTTAATTTTGTTTTCATGTTTGTATACGTTCTAGAACATAGATTGTTTTATTTTTACTCTTTATTTAATTTAATTTTTGTATATATGGTGTTTTTTTTTTTTTTTTTTTTTTTTTTTTTTTTTTTTTTTTTGTAACTAAGAGTTTTTTTTTTTAGCTTTAAGTTTTTTTTTATCATGCTTCCTTATTTAAAACCATTTATATAAATATAAATAAGTTGAAAAGTTTGTCATAAAATTTAAAACGTTGTGGGTTTTTTTAATCAACGAGAGAGACACCAAATGGGAATCAAGGACTTACAGTTTTACCGTTGTTTTAGCGTGGAAAGGCCTTTCCTCGTGATCGTTGCAATGCTCCTAGTTCCTGGAAGGGGTACAATTAATATTGTTTTTCAATATAACATTTATAAAAAACTATATAAATTAATAATTACATAGCTTTGATTTTCTGATTTGTGTAGGTATATATATATATATATATACATTTTTGTTCTTTTGAATTTGTATTATTATTTTATTATTATTATGTACACCTTTAGGTTCTTCTTTGCATATATTTTAAGACGATTTTTTTAAATTATTACTCATCTATTTTTTCTTTCAATATTTATAGTTTTTACTCGCTGTGAAATTTCCTACATATATAGATTAATATTTGCATAACTTTGTTATATATATTTTTCTTTTTCATTTGAATTTGTAATATTAGTTTATTATTATTAGGTACACATTTGTGTTTTTTTTTTTTTTTTTTTTTTTTTTTTTGGTAAAATTTGTTTTGTTAAAATTATTATTGTTACTTTGCATTCTTCATTTTATTCCTTTAATATTTTTAGTTTTTACTCGCTTTGAAATTTCCCGGATATATAGATTCATATTTCCATAACTTATTGTATATATGTTTTTTCTTTTTCTTTTGAATTCGTACTAGTATTTTATTATTATTATGAACACAATTATGTTTTTTTTTTTTAATTTTTTATAAGCGGTCGTTAAAATCTCAGCATATATGTTGATACGATCTTTGGTTTTTATTACTAGTACCTTAACTTTGCATTTAACACTTTTCAATTTTCTTCATTTAATATTTTGGTTTTCAGCTTTATATTATGTTAGTTTTTTCTCGGTTTGAAATTTCCTGGATATATAAATTTTGTTTATGGCAATATATAAATTTTTATTTATTTATTTTTTAGTTTGTAATATTATTTTGGTATTATTATCTACACATTTTTGGTTATTTTTTTATAAAAGCGCTCGTTAAATTGTCAGCATATATATTAACACGATTTTTTTAAAATTATTATTGTTGCTTTGCATTAAATTCTTAAATTTTTTTCATTCAATATTTTTATTTTTATATTTAATTAAATTTGTAATATGTTTTTATTACTCTTATGTACACATTATTGGTTCTTTATTTTTTTAAGCGCTCGTCAAATTGTCAGCATATATGTTGACACGTTTTTTTTTTTTTCAATTTTAACTGTAGCTTTATATTTAACACTCTTCAATTTTTTCATTTAATATTTCTATTTTTTACTTCATATTATGTTAGTTTTTTCTCGCTTTGAAATTTCCATGATAGATCCATAATTACATAACTTTGCTATATATATATTTTTCCTCTTTCTTTTAAATTTGTAATATTATTTTATTATTATGCGCTCGTTAAATTGTCAGCATATATGTTAGCACGATTTTTTCTTAATTTTTACTGTAGCTTTGCATTTAACACTTTTCAATTTTCTTCATTTTTTGTAACTTTATATTATGTTAGATTTTTTCCCGTCTTTGAAATTTCCTGGATATATAGATTTATATATACCATAGTTTTGATTTGATGCATTTCTCAATTTGTTGTACTTTTTCACGCATTCTGACACTCTTCACTTTTTGCATTTAATATATTCTTGTTTTTAACTTTATATTATGTTAGTTTTGTTTCACGCTTCAAAACATGAGTCCATCGTTGATTAGTTTGTCTCAAAATAGAATTGCGTAATTCCGTCCAATTTTGGGTCGAACGCCCAGAGGCGTATCCCTGGTTCGAACTACAAGAGCCTGATCTTTGCAAGCTCTTGTTGCTGGAAGATGTTAATTCGAGTATTAAATGTTACTAGAAAACCCATTTCCGTACCTTTCTGATAGCAATTACTTCCCGATATATGTAGAGCTCGTTGGCATCGCCAACAACGTTGGCCAGAAATAAAAGAGAAAACTGTTGGATATTTTAGCTTTTTGTATGAATAGCATCAGTCCGCTCCGTTTGAATGCCGTCTGAGAATTGATTTTTATTCAACTTTATAAACGCGCTCAGCCCATGTACATAGGACTTGAAACTCTGTCGCTGCGAGCGGCGGCAGAGCGAGATTATGTGCCATGTGTATATATATATGTGTGTGTGTGTGTGTGTATGTGTATGCATATGGCATATACTTCAGATATATTTATGTATGCATATATATATGTACATACATACATATGTATGTATAAGCCATGCACTGACTCTGCTAAGCACTAAAGTGCAGACGCTGCAGTTCTTGCGGCTCAGTTGCTGGGCGATCCACACACACACACACAAATACACGCATACATGCATAAGTGGCCGATAGAATTTCATGAGCATTCATGGATGCTTATATGATGGTAAAAATGATCACTCTGCTATTTTTGTTGGTCAAATCATCTGACTCAGAATCCAGAATTATATCCAATATATTACTTCATGGAACACAAAAGTTATTTATTCACAAGAGCCCAACTCAACTTAACTTATATACATATATGTATATATACATACTTATGTAGATATATATTATTGCATATATGTGTGTACTTTGCAAAGATATTTGTGTGCTGGTTTCTTATGTATTTTTATCGCATTCATTTTTGCATACCAAAATATTGAAATGTCAGCTCTTCGAAGGGTTCAAGCTGGGAAGGAGCCGAATTACTTACTTAGCACTTTTGCTTTATTTTAACTTTGCTTCTATACTTTAGTATGCTTTCCTCTTTGCGTACATCGCTCTATGGGCTTTCTGCCCTTTGTTGTTTTATGCTTCTTATTTATTATTATTTAGCTCTTTTGCATTCCATTCAATTCAGTCTGTTTTGTTCTCAAAAAAAGTCAATATACATAAAGTTCGAAACACTTTTCATCAATTATGGCGACAGCTAACGTGAGTTAGCCAGCGCGCTTGAATGGGCAAAATTAATAATTAATAATTAATAAGCTTACAAAGGGTTACTGGAGTACCTCAATGGGCTTTAATAAACATACAAAAAAACAACTTTTCATCATCCGCGCAAAAGTATGCCACGGAATTCAAAAGAGTTCAGAAGCATATCCGAGGATCAGTGCTGTCAGTTTAGCCTATTTCTGGCTGTTAAAAATGGTCTAGCCTATGAAATTGCTAAAAAGCCTTCAGCCAATGAAATTTGGAATTGTTGACAAGAAATAAAAAATGAATATAAAAGATCATCCCTTTTCATATATTTGAACCCATTTTGTCTTCTAGTCTGCTATTGCGACAATTTTCTATTTTAGCAACTAAACTAGGTTTATCCACAGCATACCTTATTTTTTAGCTTAGCAGCTGGCAGCACCGCTGATGATTTGGGTATATTATATATCCAATTTTTAATGGAGATTTCAATTAGACAAAATTTTATTATCAGCTCTAGTTTAAGAAATAAACGATATTTGCAAGAAATATGCCATATTAAAGGTTAATCCTTCTTTTATACGTCTTAATAATAGAAGCTCGATAATTATTGATATATGCCTAGATCGGTTCAGCTCGTCATCTCAATGGCATTTTGAATGATATGTACTCACTTCATCAGGTTTGCACGCACTCTTCAGCATTCTTTCCTCCTTTATTTCAATGAGCATAAAAAGAATTGAGCGTGTTACCTAAAACTTGATGACTTTAATAAAAACAAATAGGCAATTTGTTAGTAGTTTTTTTTTTTATTAATTTTTTATATATTTTTTATTTGTTTTTGTTTTTTATTGTCTTACTTTGATTACAGACATTTCTGTTAGGATAAATAGTAATCTATGTACGTTGAACAAGCAGCATTTCCTTGATTAAGTGGATAGTGATTAAAATTTTGCGATAAGACAATGAAGATACTACTTATATAATTAATTCATCTCTGTTCGCATTGTTCGACGCTTGCATTAGAAAAGTCACTGCCTATATATCTATCTATATATATATATATACATATACATATATGGATATTCACATAGACGACCTTAATCTATACAGTTATGCTATAGATCTATCTGCAATCTGGTCTTAATTATGAACGGCTCAATGATACTTTGTCATTAATTGTTTTCTCTACAATCCATTCTCCACATGTAGAACTGTTATATCTTCGGTTATTCCGAAGAATAAATTATGATTTATTGTTAATTGTCGCAAATGAAAAATACCCTGAAGTCATTTGTAATGGAAAATCAGGGCAAATTGCATTTGATTTTTGAATATATCTGGACTATATTCGTGGACGGATTGGCTTATAAAATGTATTTAAAAAAAAGCTATTTTATAGTATTTGTAATAATATATATGTATATACATACGTACTGCATCGGACAATGCATGCATATATAATATATATATACGTATTATTATCTGAAGTCCCCGAAAATAGTTTTGTTTGCAAGCTCATGTTGAAATAGAGTAGTCTTTAATGTTAATATTCCTTCACCCGAACAAATTCTATTTAGTATTTGTATCTCTAGCTATGTTTAGTAATACTATCGAAAAGTCTGTAAGCTATCCACAACACAACTGAAGTAATGTCATCTATGTATGCATATGTCTTCATTTCGGTATCTCTTTGAGTTTGCTTAGCGGCAGTAGAATGGAAATAGATCCAATTTCAGTTTGGTCCAATTTCAGATATACATGTACATATATAAATATATAGTTACTTAAAGGCAGCATGGGGTCTAAAGCAGCTGACGATATATAGACAATATTTTGCCTATTATATATGCATATATATATAAAAAAAAAAAAATTATAATTTGTGCTTGAATTTTACAAGAGTTCAAATTTATCAGGCAATGGTAATTGGCACTTTTGTTAGTAATATATTATATATAGGTATATAGACTACATATATAGATAATTGTAGATGTGGATTCGCGCTGCTGCATTGTGATCACTAAGTTAGTTATTAATCGGAAAAGCTGATCGACTCGACTAATCCCAGATTCAAACTGATTATAAGCAAATCTAGCTACTACTCTGATAACCTTTCCCGTTACATATTTTGCCGCTTGTGAGTTGATTTCTTAAAAAAAAAGAAAGTATTATTTATATAAAAATAATGAAAATTGACTTGTTTATCGAGACACATAGATAGATAGAGAGAGAGGGGGGAGAGAGAGGCAGAGAAACTATGCGTCTACCACTTGCGCGTCGGCGCTGGCAGTTGTTTTTCTGATTGGAAGACGCTGCGATGCGTCTCCACGTACTCGCTTTGTGTCTGGGAGACAATGCGCTCCTCGGGCTGGCCCGCTACGTGCTGAGCTAGCGCCAGTGGCTGAAAGTGATGAACGAGAAGATTTGAATAATGCAAAATAGGGGGGGAGAGTCGAAGCTCACCTGACGTGCTCGGTAGGCGCGAGGCGTGCCCTCGGGCGACGAAACCTCGACGTCATCGGGTGCTGTCCAGTGCTCAGTGAACTCGCTGGCCGAGCGAGCCAGCGATGGATGGCTGATTGAGCGGTGGAAGGAGCGTCTGTCCTCATCATCGTAGTACTGCATACGATAGTAAGAGCTGGCATCGCTCACGTTGTCCAGGTTGTCCGGCTGGGGCCGGCCGAAGTCGACCGTCACCTCGGACATGGACCGGAAGTCGTTGTGATCTGTCTGGTACGAGGTGCGAGAGCTACGGCGCGATCGCTGCGTATTGAAGGGGCCAGGCCCAGCCATCGGACCGCCGTGCAATGGCAGTGTCGGATCGTTGCGTATGGTGCGCACGCTGGAGCCGCCGTCGCTGTCGTACTCGTACAGCGTTGGCAGCGAGCTGCGCCTGGAGCGGGTGTCCCACGGCTGTGGCGGCGCCTTCTTGCCGCGCTTGGGTGCGCGCATTTCGACGTCCGCCTCGTCGTCGCTGGGTGGCGCCAGGATGCGTATGATGACGTCCCAGGTCTGCGGCTCGAACATGCGCTCGTACCGCGTGTCCTGGCGAATGCGCTCGAAGTCCTCGCGCACTACCGCCTCGGTCAGCATGGTGCGCAGTGACGACTGCGTGGTAATGATCTCCTTCCACTTGGCCCTGTCGTCGTAGCTGATGTTGTGCACGGAGCTGCTGTCGTCGCCGATCTCGGATAGTTCGGGCTCCTCCAGAATGCGTATGAGCACGTCCCAGTTGGGCACATCCTTGTCCTGCGGCGGCACCTCAATCGGTTTCATGTTGCCAACGAGCTCGGGGCTGGTCAACTTCTGTTTGTTATCGTGGATCTGGGCCGGCGGCTCTGCCGGTGGCAGGCTGAGCTCGGTGCGCGACATCTTCGGCGTGAGGGTTAGCCCGGAGGCGCTCGAGATATCCGAGAAGTTCTCCCATTGCTGCTGCTCGCGCTCGCTCGGATATTTGCGCACCTTCACGTCGAACGTGGGGTCAACCACCGGGGGCGGTGGTGGCGGCAGTGGGGCCTTCGGCTTGCTCTTGTACTCGGTGACGCGTCGCTTGTGGCTTTCAATATCCTCGATGGTCTTCTTCTCGGTAACCGTACGCAAATAGATGTCGTCGACAGTGTGGGATGTCACGGCCGGCAGCGGCGGCGGCGGCTGCACCACTGGCTCCGCTGGCACATACTCGTCCTCGTAGTAGTGCATCGTGTCCACCGCCCGACTGGTGTCGTGGACGACCGATCGCTCGGGCGCCTCCGAGGAGAGATCTGTAATCTCGCTCGGCTCCGGTCCGTCGGTGTAGTCAGACCAGGTCTCTGGACGACCGTCGACAACCTCATGGTGGGTGCGCGTATACACGGAGAACTTGGGCTCGGCTACCATCGGGATCGGCTGTGGCTGTGGCATTTGCGGTGCCGGATGTAGCTCGGGCACGTACGTGAACTGGGACTGCATCGTCTCTACCTGGTGTGGCAATGAGTCCATGGTCATGACACTCTCCCGGTCCTCGTAGCCCTCCATGATGGTCGACAAGTTGTTGCGGTCTCCCCGAAGAGTCGCCATGCTCTCCGTGTCGGATGTGACGGGTGATGGAATGGGCGGTGGCGATTTCTTCACCCTCACCTGAACGTCAAACTTGGGCGAGCCAGCCAACGGCTCCTGCACCATTGCAGTTTGTCGCATTACCGTGGATATCACTGCGTTGGCCGCTGGCACTTCCTGAGCCGGAGCATAGTGGTCACTGTAGATACTGGACGTTTCCTGAACAAATGCCCGATTCTCGAAGCTGCCCGCGGAGCTGAACGGCAGCGATCGTGTATCAATCTCCTCGATCTCCGAATGCGACTCACTGGGATAGTCCGAAGGTATCAAGGCGCCTTCGCTGCCCGACGAGCTATAGACCGCCTGGAGAGCCGCATGAGCTCGCGGTATCTTCACGCCCTCGAATGCACTGATATTGCCAGCGCTACTGCCGCTCAGCTTGGTGATCTCCGAGCCGCTGCCCATGCTCATCGGCAGACGTCGCACAACCGGTATGGGGCGGCTACGCAGGCAGTAGTAGGAGACGGCCAGACCCAACAGCAGCAGGGTCAGGAACATGATGGCGCATATGATCATCAAGATCTGAATGCCCTTCAGTGGTGGCTGGAGTACAGAGCCCGTGGCAATGGGATTTAAGCTGCAAAGAGCATCAAGAAGATATTCACGAATAGGAAGCGAATTGGAAGCGGGTAGACAACTATCCACTTAAGCACTCACATGGGCGCTGGCAGTGCGGGTGGCAGAGAAGGCACCGGCGGCGGATAGCGACAAACGATTGTGATGATCTCATCGCCATCCATCTCCAAATTGGCATGGAAGCGGACAATTATGTTGTTGGTGAACACGCGTGTGGGATTCTGTTGAAGCCAGACGAAAAGACCTGACATTGATCTGCGCTCTAAAGTTCAGCTAGTTCTAGCCATACCTGTATTGTTCCACAGCCCTTGAGCGGTAGCTCCAGGCGGTAGCTGAGGGCGCCTTTACCACTAACGCGACAAGCGCTGCTCCGATCGTAGTCAGCCTGAATGATGCCGTGGAAGGGATCATTGAATTTGAGATCAACCTGTTGCAAATAAAGACTTGATTGTTTTATTCCGACTCAGCGTTACGCATATCCGAATGCACTTACTTGCATTGAGCCGGCTGCGCAGTTCAACGCGGCTTTGGTGCGATTCAAAAATATCAAGGGGCTAATGTCATCCAGCTTGGTTACCTACAAAAAAATGGGGGAAAATTAAAATAGATGAGTCGGATCAGAAATCGAATTCCAACTGAGGTCTGTACTCAAATAGAGAAAGTTAAATTGTAGAAGCTATCAGTTACCCTATCCCCTATAAACAATTCCTAGGGCGAGCTGTAGCAGCTTGGTAGGATTTGTACTCCCTAGTACTACTTGAATGAGTGTAAAATTGGTTTAATAAGACAACAACTTGCCTTCCTATTAGCCGCATTTGTATACGGTCGCAGTCTGGGCGTGGGAAGCTCCTCAGCCAAAGACAATTCATTGCGCTTCCATGGATTATCATATTATATAAGCTACTAGTGTGGGCTCGCGTCGCATGACAGTCGCTTCCGTTGCTGTATGGAATTGTATTTGTCCTCGATACGAGCGCAATACAGGTTCAAAGACATTCGAGTGCCTCAGCCTCAACCTAAGCAATGAGGTTATTGTTGCAACACTTCAGACTTCTTTCCCATTGTGTCGACTCGTATTGGCCCTATTTCAAAGCACATCAGTGCAACTTTGCTGATCGACACAAAGTCACAAATATTTTATTGAGCTGTACTCTATTTATTAGTGTCGAATCATCTGATATGTAGATATTTTAATGTATTTCTCATGTTCAGAATGGATTGAATATTAGCGAGATAGACTACTCTAATTACAAATATATGAGATGGGGAAATCCCGAAGCATGCTGCTGCTTTTGACTTAGTAGACTAATATTCGTTATTCTTGATACTTTAATAACACGGCTTACACGAGTATATGTTTTATATTTGAGGCCTGTAACATCGTACGGACAACAGATGGGTATTGCATAAAACCAATATACTCATTTCGCTTTCGTGAATGAGTATAGTTACTATTTATACTTTTTAGTCTAGCTGAATCTTGTATATAATTGTGAGTACTAATACATATGTTTGTCTGACTATATATTTGGATCATCAGGAATTCAGTTTTGGTACAGCCCTCGCACCTTTGCCTGTCTGTAGTCAAGGGACAATAATGCGGCACTTACCTTGCCATCCAGGGTCGCCTCCTCGGGCAGTCCGTTTGTGGAGTAGTTGCCGCTATCGCCATGCTGCACGTAATTGGATTGGGCCAGCGCTGTGCCACCGAACAGCAGGCAGAGGAGGGCGGCGTAGGTGAGCAGCCGGCTGGACCGCGGCGGCCGTGGGTCGGACTTCATTTTGCTAGAACGTGGTATAGTATCTGCGCGACGGAGGGGAGAGAGAGGAGAAGGCAAAGAGAACGCTTGAAATTAGCACAATGAGCAGCCCGCAATGGAAACGTGTGCACACAATAAAGCCCACATAATACTAGACTAGACTGCGGCCCAGGCCCACAACCAGGCCCAGCTCTGGCCCCCAGGTGGCGATCGTGCTGAATTTGGAGTTGAGTAAGCCTGGTTGCAGCTGCAGCTGCACACGGACACCAAATCGTTAGCTATCTCCGGCCGCGGATCGTTGCAGCTGCACTCGGCGGGCATTACGATCAATTATCGTCAAGTTTGCCAAATTGGGGTTACACGAGCTCGGTTCAGCTGGGGCCTGCATCTGGTTAATAGTGGCTGTGATTGTGGCCCATGGCGAATCGTTGTTGGCTAATAAATGGATATGGATCAGTTGAGGGTTGCATTGTCTCTTCGCTTCGACTGGCATTTCTATTGCGGATACTCGAACCGTTAGCTGCCGAATTGCCAATGACCCTCTGTCAACGACGTTCGGCCCAAATCAGACGAAAAGTGTACCACAAAAAAAAAAAAACCCGAAACTCAAAATAAAAATCAAAACAAAACAAACTAACAAAAAATAAAGATCTCTGAGCATGGTTTCTCTTAGGCAGTCTTGAACAATAAAAAAAGACATAAGAAGCAGAACGCATTTCTCGTCGGTTTCTTTCAACAGAACTTTGTTGCTCTCCAGCGCTTTCTTCACAAACAAAATGAAGATTGTACTAGAAATGGCAAAAAAGACACACACACACACACACACACACTGTGCCTTTTGCACAGATTGATGATAAAGCCGAGACTCGTGTCAAATCCTCTAGAAAGTGGCTCGAAAGAGTCATTGATCGTATTCGCTTTTAATGGCCAAGTCGGTTCAAGTGAGCTATGTATGGTTGTATTGCATAAGCCAGACGCATATATTAATGTGTCTGTGTGTGTATGTGTAGCTCTTACATCAATATATGTATATCTTATCCACAAAAGACATACGTATAAAACTCCTACGACAATTTTGCCATATTTGTCAGACAATCGCCTTGAGTCGGCGCAGCTGCAGCTCGCAACTCGAGAAAACAGACAACGTCGGGCAAACTGTTGGCATTTTGTGGCTCAAATTCTACTTGGCTTAGCATTTGTTGGCCAAACAAGTTTCAGTCACACACACACACACACACACACTCGCAGCTATAGCTGCAAATGCTTGTAGGAGAACCTTTGCAGCCAGATATTATTTTAAGCTCTGCAAATTCCTTGACGCTAAAAGCTAATCAATTCAAGTGCACTGCTATATGCATGTATCTATGTATGTATATGTATACAGCATTTAGATAAGGCCTCTCACTCACTCTCTATACATACATACATATAGAGTCGTATCAAAACAGGCTTTCACAGTTAGTTTTGGAGTTAGTCATGTTGCTAATTTAATATATATTTTGAAGGTTAAAAGAACTTGAATTGAAATTCGATATATATACATACATACATATGTATATCTATTGATATACCACACTGTCAGCCAATCAAAGATTTTCAGAAATCGAATAAAAACTCGAAATGTGCGAAAAAAACATAGCTAACAGTAATATTATTAGAAAACAATAGATACGATTTATATACCCACACACACACACACACGCATCTGTAAAGAATTTCTGTGTGTGTTTAAGCCTTATTCAGTTATTGTACCTGCACATTGTTGTAACACAAAAAAAAAACAAACTCGACTCGTACCTATCGAGCCACATTCAACTACCTACAAACATGCATGCACACACATACCTACACACATATTGTACATATATATGTGTACATATGTACATACATGCACGGTATGTCGTCGCACTTATTGAAAGACTTGGCGCAACAATAAGCTCAGATGACGGCAATTTCGAGTAAAACTGGTATTTTGAGTTGCCGTAGATCGCGTCCCTCTGTCCGCGCTCGTACCTAAGCCCAGCTTATGCGGCTCCGGCACTGGGCACTGGCATGGCTTAATGATTACGTGACGCGGGAGACAAAGTAGCTGCCAGCAGAGCTGATGAAAATATGTCGGGAGTAACTAGTGAATGCGAATATGGTTGACTCAAGTACGTCTGCTGCTGCTGCTGCTGCTGCTGCAATGCCAAATCAATTCATATATGTATGTGTGTATACAATCTATCCCTTTGGGCTCTCTACACACAGTACCAAGACCATTATTGCTTAAGCTGCATATAAGCCAGCGGCGGAGATGGAGGAGAGAAACAACTTCGAGTTAGCTCAGCTTGGCCAAACTGCTAACCCACGCAACACGACGCCCTGAACTTGATGTACATACATACATACATATGTATGTACTACATTTGTGTACACACATGCACATACATATGCATACACATTGCAAACAAACACATACATATATATATATATATATGTGAATATCTGCGCTTGTTTGACTGAGTCAAAGGTATTCTGTTCAAACGAACTACAAAATTAATACTTTAAATAAATAAATTAAACTGTTTCAAACTGATTTTAAAACAAGTAAGAAAGCTCTAGTCGAGACTGCTCGACTACGAGATCCCCTGAACCCTACAAGCAACTGATATTTCAATAATAATTAGCAAACACACACACACACACACACACACACACACACACGCATACAAACAAACACACGCACACACACGCATACAAACAAACACACGCATATACACACACTCATATATACAGGCGATTACGCTTGGGTTGCGCTGCAATGTTGGCGATATTAGGAGAACTTATTTGTTGAATAATTTAATTTCTAGACGTACGATCGTAATGAAACTTTCAGAACGTAATCATAATGTTAAAATGTATGTGTATACCGAAGCACAAGTCTCTAGTATTTGATATACGACTTTTACAAAGATTAGGGTGAGGGGGTGGATTTGGGGGTGGGGGGTAAATTTTAACAAAAACCGAAATTGTATGACATGCGTCTTAATATACATTTTAAATTTGGACACTGTAGCTTGAAAGATGTAGGAGATATAATTTTTAAACTGATCTTCGATAAGGTTTTTTATCGATAAAAAAGTATCGGAATGAGTTATCGTTTTTTAGTGATAAACTCGATATCCGCGTGATATATACGGACATTTTAAAAAAAAGTTGAAGTCTCTAGCTCTTGTATCTTCTGAAATCGACGCGTTCAAACATACGGACAGACGGACGGACGGACGGACGGACGGACGGACGGACGGACGGACGGACGGACGGACAGACAGACGGACAGGGCTAAATCGACTCAGCTCGTCGCCCTGATCAAGAATATATATACTTTGTGGGGTCTGCCACGCCTCCTTCTGCCTGTTACATACATTTTAACAAAACCATTATACCCTGATTTCCCATTTTCAATGGGTTCAGGGTATAAATATATATAGTAAAATATAGTGATTTAAGAAATACAATATAATTTAGATTAAAATAACTTATTTTCAGTGCTTTTTAAAAATATAGTACAAAAATATTTGTACTCTAATAAAAATAAAAAAATAAAAGAAAAGAAAATACTGAAAATAAATTATCCAAATACTATTTATATTGTATTAATAAAACATTGATTTAAAAAAAAAAAAAAATATTTAAAATAAATCTACTTTTTTATATTAATATCAATAAGTATAATAAAAGTTACTCAAATATTATTTTTGTAAAATGAATGAAAAATAAATAAAATAAAATAGGTAAATTAACTTGTAAATTCCAGTAAATAAAATATTTACACATTGACTTGAATAATTAAAAAAAAAATTAATAATAAATTTTAAATATTTTTTAAGACAAGTTTTTAATATGTACAAAAAATGTTTAATCATTTACTGAATTATTAGCAATCATTGATTTCTTTTTAGATTTAAGTAAATGAAATATATAAAAATACATACTCAATTAATTTTTTAATTATGTTTAAAAAAATAACATAAATATTTTTTTTTAATTGTATAAAATTAGCTTCAATTTATAAATTTAAAATAATATTTTTTTTTTTAAATATTATATAACATGAAAACAGCTTGCAACAAACTTCCGTAAAAAAATATTAGAAAATTGTATGTGAAACTTGGAAAGAAAATTGCCAAAGATCAAGCCAAGTTGGAGTGGGGAAAGAAGCGAGGAAATTCGTTGGGAACTAAGACAATTAACTGAACATCATCGGGCCCTGAGCATAGCAGCGAGCGTACGAATCGAGTGTGTATACCTTGAGAGCAGCTCACCTGCCTAATACAAATACTCTCTCAAACGCACACTGAGACACACGCATTGCTGTATCTGTGGAACTCATGGAGCTCGTAGGGAGTTTGAGAAAGATTCTATACGCCGCTCAAGCGATCCACTTGGATGACATAGTGCTAGCTGCATACACGCTATACTATATACATATATACATATGTATGTATGTATGTAGATATGCGAGTGATGTTTAACACAAAGTATGCACTCATTATATAATGCAATGCAAGAGAGCAACAAAAAAAAGCAGTTTTCAGGTCTGATGTTTCCCATCTCATTGACACACTTTGCGAATATTTCATAAACATAAATATAAATCATAAATAATAAATAATAAATAATTATTAGTTATCCAGTTGGAAATGCTTGCATGTAAGTTACTATGTGAGTTTTTGAAGCACAGAAAAAAAACAAAAACAAAAACAAAAATACAACAAACACACACTCACACACATACACGTCAAAAAAAAAGGAAGGTGTTTGCAAAACGCGACTAAAAGCCCAATCACATGCAATGGATGTGAGCCGAGTTGAATGCCCAAATGGATAAATATGCAATGCTCACTTTAGCCGATATGCACTGTACTCTACTGAACGTTAGCTAAATCGTAGATCGTCTATGCATACACATATACATACATATGCATGAGCATCAAGCCGTAAACAACAGAATTTCGCAACGGTATTGCGGGACGAGCTTCTCTTGTCTCAAATTTTGTAAAGATTTTTGTTATTTGCGTCGCGATTCGATGTTTATTTATTTATGTTTTCAATGTTTCGCTCTTGTTGTTCGTTCGTTATTATAATTTAAATTTTTTTCTAGTTTTTTTTTTTTTTTTGTGAATTCTTTGCAAGCGGCCAATAATATTTTGTCCGGGCCCGAACGCGCTCTAGTAGATTACCTGCTTGCGACTGTTGCGTTCGTTTGCCATTTGACGGCTACGAGCGAGCGTTTGGCGCTGCTCCACACACAGCGTCGGCCATTTCCGCTCCCGCTCCCGTTCCCGCTCCCGCTTCAGCTCAGCTCAGCTCAGCTTGGCTGCCACTTTTAACCATGTTGGCTTACCAACATTTGAGCTTTGCCCACGTATGTATCTGTATCTCTCTGTGCGTGCGTGTGTGTGTGTGTGTGTGTGTATCTAGTTGCTTCTCTGCTTGCCTGGGTGTGTGTGTGTTTGTGTGTGTGAATTAATCATTGCGAGTTGCGACTCTCAGTCGCTCTCTGCTCAGCGACGCGGTTTTTGACTTGTTCGCCAGCTCAACTCCCGTCTGTCCACCCCTGTGCCCCCTCGCCTACGGCTAGCACGCCTCTGGCCCCTGTTGCGCCCTTGGCCCAGCGGAGCGCAACGAATTTTTATAGCCAGAACCAGCTAAAAGTTAAAGCGGCCTTCGTCCCCCCAGCACTCCCCCGCCTCTCAGCCGCCTCTATCTAAACAGTTGCGATCAGCTAGCCGCGAGTCTCCGGCCAGCGAGTCTGAGCTCAGCTCAGCTCAGCTCGGCTCGGCTCGGCTCGGTAGGGTTGGGTATCTCGGCACCAGCATCGGATTCAGTATCTGTACAAGTTTCTCTCGGCATGTTGCCAAACCTGTTATGTTCGCTATAATAATTGCGTTGGCACCGTCTCATGCACCGTCTCTGGCTCTGTTTATGTATTTCTCAGCCGTGTGCTGAGAGCTTGACTACAAAAGAGCTGGCAATCGACTGTTGTTTGGCGGTGAGCGCCACGTTGATAAGTTTTCCTTCTCATTGAGCACAGACAATGCGCACAGACATAGACACAATTAACGACGATGCTCTACTCAGCTCAGCTCCGCTCAGCCCAGCTCGGCTCTCAAAAAGGTTTTGTTCGCGATGACTAAAATTTGATTTTAATGACAACATTTCTCCAGCTCACAGCTCACAGCTCACCAGCTCGATTCTGTTTTGAGTCATAGGCATATTTCTTAGAAAACCCACATACCCAGTTTCGCACATTGCATTCCTCGAACATGAAACGAAAACATCTCTGATCCTATAATGTAAATTCTTGGCGTATTATTTTCTACATGCTCACACGCCTATTCAGAGCTACATTTTTCATAGCATTAAAGTCTTAATTCTGAAGAGTTTAATCCGATTGTGTGGCAGGAAAGTTGCTGACAAGCTGCTTTAATACTCATGCACGAAATGGGTATTTTGGCTTTTGTATGTACATATGTATGTTCTGATTATCCTAAATACTAATGCTCTCTCTCTCTCTATCTCTCGATCAGTATTACGATAACATTCTATATATTACACCAATTTGAATCTAAAAGCCTCTTTTCGATTTAAGAGTTTTCCCAAATAATTATTCTTCCGCTGTGTGAAAGCAGAAGACCCCATAGACTCAAGTACGCATAATTTCAAAAATTAGGACTCGAAAGAGTATTGTACAATTCAATGCATTCGAATGCTGTGTTCTGTCATATTGTATTTCTTACTTGTACTACTTACATATATATATTTAGTAAATATATCAGATGAGATGCAAAGATTTTAGACAGAGAAGTGGAACTATTTTTGGTTTACAAATTGCGTGACAATTTAACATTGAAAATTGTCACCTAATTGAATAATGTTTCTATCTATAGCGATTTTGTTGTAAGACTAATTTGCTATGGCAAAACACAATGCATTACGTAACTTTCATACGTATAGAATTAGCATATTTTCTCTCTATATGAGTGCACAATGTTTTAAAGATCTCATTGATGATTAATATTTAGATTCAATAAGAGCTATAGTGAGACTCCTCAACTTGATTCTTTTCTTGTAGCTCCACTCTTTCAATGTGAGATCTATAGTTCAAGTTGCTATAATTAACATCCAGCAGAGCCTATTATATTTTAGTAAACTGAAAATTCGATTGATAGTCATAGTTTGTAGATCGTGTAGAGTAACACTTCGGAACGGAATCCCAGCTACTGTACGACTAAAATTATCCATTTAACCAATCTATATAAATTGAACAAAGTTTCAAAATTCGGAAGGTAGTCTAGCTATATTATGGGAGCAGCTCTCTATATTCGTTGGATTTCGTTTCTGACTACCATCAAAAGAGGTAAGCCTAGCGCACTTCTTAACGGTACAAAACTCTATCAAATCTGTTTTGACATTAATTACAGAAGATTTTTGAAAGTACTCATTTTAACCGCTTCTAATACTATTAAAAATCAAGATATCTCCGTACTTCATGTTATATTATATACACATATGCATGTATATATAATATTTATTACACATGATATCACAATAATACATTTAACATTGAGTATAAAATTATATATATGTATTGTATATATGACATCGCGTAGATCTTTAAATAGTATTTTACACTTTCGCAAAGCTAATTAAAATTCGCTATTAAATATAATCGAATATTATTAATGTATTTCGGAAAAGAATAACAATCCTATTGGATTCCCATATCTTACAAACCAAACTTGTGGGGTGCTTAGATTTTTGTTGTATATAGATTTTTATTTTATTAGGTCACTTCAGCTGATCCTGTAAGTCCCATTGTTGAAACGCTTTAACTATATAAGATATTTTGACATGATCACAGACTAGGATTTAACTCTGCCTATTTCCGTACAGTTCATAAATAATAATCTAACGGATGTCGGCGAATTTCTTTAAATAAACGAATTTAATAAAATGATTAAAAACATTACAGTAAATGGGTTTTTCTATAGATAACGATGCACTTATTTCAATTCTTCCCAGCCGATCACCAATCGTCCTCAGCTTCCTGTGATATCTCTAGGCGAAAGCTGGTGACAAAATCTTCCAATTTGCGACGACAGTTCCTGCTCAGTGGATTATTGCGTAGATCTACCACTGTCAGGCAATCACTGCTGATTGCTTCGTCCGTGTCGATCTCTGAAATGGAGGATCGATAGAAATGCTTATTGGGCTCAATCAACAAATGGGTCTCAGTACTTACCCAAAATGGCATTATGTTGAGCATCCAAACTGGCTAGCTTCTGAAGCTTAAAGACGACTTGAGGTAATACAATAAACGAATTATGCGAGATATTTAAGTTGGTTAAAGCACTCAGAGTGGCAAATTCGTCTGGCAGCTTTGACAACTGATTATATGAGAGATTGAGATCTGAAAATGTCATTAATCGAAATGCATTATAAGCTGGCATTACATAGAGGCTTATATTAATAATCACCTGTAATTGCGCTAAACTTCAGCGCAAACTTTGGCGTCACCTTCTTCAGCACATTGCCACTAAGGTTACAAGTTTGTAGCTCTGTATTCCGCATCAAGTGATACACTGCATCTGGTATTTGCATGAGTTCACATTCTGATAGATCTGAAAAACAGAGTTGAGGATACATTAATGTAGTGGATATACTATGGATACTATATATGCATATTATAGAAAAAAATCGATCGTAGTAATTGAATAAAAGTTGAGATAAAGTTTTAAGAGATTTTGGTATTCTACAGTCAGTTATTAACTAAACAATGTCAACTCGCTGCATTCTCCAGTCAGGCATTTTCAATAAAATCATTGACAAAGATAACAACAGTGATGACTCACGGCCAGGTTTTCTCATAATTCCGGTACCCCTTAATCAGTCATTATCGAAGAAAATAACTACAACAACATTCTAGTCGGGCATTCTCAACTCAACCCAAAGTTTTAGAGTATGTTATAGTAAAGCATTTTCAAATTTGTAGATTGAATTGGGAGGATATTCACATTTAGTCAGACATTCTTGTATAGATTATCGACACATAAAGGAATAGGGTATCCCATAGTCAGTCATTGTCAAATACTAGAAATAACAACAATGACAACTCAAGGTAGATCTTTAGTGAAGCATTTTCAAGGAGAATTACAATGTATCAACATTTTGGATTATCTGTAGACATTTTTATATGGAACATTTATATTGTTCAATCTTTATATAATGTATACCAATACATTGTATGTGTATCATTGTATCTATGTAAATACATTTGTATTTATTTTAATGTATTGCCTACAGATTGAGAACTATTTATGACACATTCATACACACACGCACTTTTACACAAATGCCAGAACATACACATGCACATATACGGATGTATGACTATATACGTATACACATTTATATCTATATTTATATTATTATATGAAGGTCAAACCTTACCTAAATGTGCACTTTCTTTTGCATTTTCGCACCGCTCAATTACTTGAACCACCAAGTGCGCCATTTCCGTACCATATGCTCCAAAGGCGTATATGCATATACATGTGTGTGTGTGTGTGTTGCACTGCTCGCACGCTTGCCACTGCTCTGCACTATACTGCCTATGCGAATACGATTGAATAATAAATGCGGCAAGATCTTATGAAGTGAGTATTCGTGCGAAGACGCGTATGTGTATGCGCACGCATGTGTCGGCGGTGAGCAGCCGATAGCTGCGCCACTAGCCGTAAGCTAATTTATCCGCAACCGAAGAAGAGCACCTAACGCCCCACACTCTTGCCAAGCACTAAAAATGTTTGATATTTCTTTATATCAGCTCAGCGCAGGTCGAGTGACTCCAAGAGAGTGAGGAAGACAGAGAGCAAGAGAGCGAGCGAGAGACTGAATGAGAGCGAGCGCATAACATTTCAAATAATTAAAAGAAGAAACTAGCAAAAACTCAGAGAATAGCGAAAACATAATTAGACGCGCAACAAAGCAACAAGTGCTGCCGCTTAGTGAACAAAAAAAGCTAACTTGGCTTTTTTTTTACAGAAACAGCTGTAGAACAAACTTGTTAGATATTATTTACTATAATTAATTGCTATGTATATATTGCTTATTTACTAAATGCAATTAAGCAATAAATACAACAAAGTTTCGCCCAGGTTCGATACAATTGAAAAGCAAAGCCGAGGCTAGAATAATTAAATACAAATACATATAGTAGTAAGTAAGTAAGTAGTAAGCAGTGAAAGTAGAATTGCATTAGCATGGAAGAGTATTAGTATATTATATAAGCAGGGACAAAGCTGACATTTTCGCTTATCGAAATGAAAACACAAATTTAGCGAGAAAAAAGCGAGCATACCAGCACTGAGCAGCGACCTTAGATTTTTGCTCTCTCTTTCCTGCTCTCTCTTCCGTGCACTGAACTAAATAAGTTTCGCATAAAAACAAATGATGACCCATAAATGAATGGGTCATTCCACCACGAATTTGCTGTTTGCATTGTGGCCCTATTGCCCTCCTTGCCAATGAAACTGTTATGGTTTAAATTATTGCGCTCTCCTCTGCTATGGTAAACAATCCAAGTGCAATCCATATGGCAATTACAAAAGCAAAGCTCAAGCTAAATATTCTCTGTGTACACTCGTGATGTGCACACGAGCGAGTTGCATGTGAGTGTGTGCATGTGTGTGTGTGCGTGTGTATAAATAACAATGTGTTTCTTCTAGTGCAGTCATTAGGTTTATAGCTTTGTTGTGGTATTTAGCTACTGCAGACACCACCTACCGGCAGTTTTGTGTAGGGTTTTGAGAGTGATCATTGTGATTCACACTTCTTATCGCAAATACATTTTGCCGTTACATACTACATACATGCATACATGTATGTACATACACATAACATTTCTATTATCATGACTTATCAATAGAAATACTATTTACGTATCCATATAAGGTACAGAGATATTGCCAAATCAAATTGATAAGACTTTATGACTGAGTAAAAAGTGGGCTAATGTATGACACACACGCATACAGACATACATACATACATATGTACATATGTATATGGCCAACTTCAAGAAGTAATTTAAATAAAGAAAGAAATTAATGTCATTCATATAATATATATTATTGTATATATAGTATATATTATATACCCATATTCATATATAGATACATATATTCACATCTATCTAAGAGCATTTAACCTTCGTCGTGTCCACATTTCTTGTCGTTAATTATTATTAATTTGAATAAATAAGTAAACGTCTTGGGGGGGAAATAATGTAATGCGTATTATATTCATTTAATTCGACGCACTTTCTGGACACTCAAGGCGAAAACCAGACCAGTATTATTGAGATATTTTACATATTGTATCTATCTACGCATCTACTATATAGTTTATCATTCTAACAAAACTCAGTGCGCAATAACTGAAATTGGCTCTTGGCCAGTTTTCGATCTGTTTTCAGAGGAAAAATGTGTTCATATATTTTTACAAATTAACAATAATGTGTAACGACTAGAGTTGGTCGTACATTTACATGTCGTACGAGCGGGACTTTGTATCTTGCTTGATACTATTCAAATATTTTTTGGGATAGGTTATTTGGCCTTTCGGACAATTTTTGCAGTATATATTGAGAGAAATTTGAAATATTGAATACAGTTAACATGATGTTACATTTTATAAAGATGAATGAGACTCTCCTTGTTTGATTGATCAGCCCCAATAATCAGTGTATTAGTAATGTAGAGAGTGTATAAATTCCATTTCTCTGTATTAATATCCAATTCTTGCTGTACACAAAATATATCAACGAAGCCAAATAGGAAATTTATCCCATATTCCAAGGGCATGGCGATTCGAAATACCATTCCTTATTGTACTTGGTAGCCCCAACTAATATGACTGACCCAAGGCCGCGTGGTCATGGATCTTACCTAGCTTGTGATTTTCCTTGGCGTCCTCGCAGCGTCGCACCACTCGTATCACTCCGCGTCCGGCGATTGGCGAGAATGTGACAATGCCACCGATTCTGGCTATGTGTGGGGGTATGCGTGGATCTGTCTCTGTGTCCAGGCCCAGCTCATTTGTGGCCGAAGGATTGGGGTCTGACTCGACGTTGTCTCTGTTGATGGGGCTGTTCCCATTACCATTAACGTTGCCATTGTTATTGCCATTGCCATTGCCATTTGATCGATCGTCACCATTGCCGGCTCCATTGTTATTGGAGATGTTTGTAATATCGTTGCCGAACGGGCGCATTATTCAATTTTAGAGATTCTCCCGATGCTTTTTAGTCAGCAGTGCGATTGTTTCTGAATTGGTCTATTGCCACCAGAACACAAGTGTACAAATTCTCGATTCTACCGCACTTTAACTTCAAATTTAAAAAAAAAAAAAATAGTGTAGAAAAAAACACACGGCGAATCAATTTAACATTTATTATTATTATTTATAGTTGTATTACGAACAATTCATTCGATTGCATTACAGAAAACAGCTTTGAATTAAAATCGCGATCGCCAACTGAACGTCACTCTCTTGCGCATTGAAATATTGAAAATTCGTTTTACTTTCGGTTTTTATAGCACGGAAGAAGAAAGAAAAACTGCGCACAACAAACAAATGGAAAATAAAATAAAATGGCAAGAAAACCAACAGATCTGCCCGACAGCAAACATTCTATACCCTTTCGCACAGCGAGAGACTGAAGAGTGCATATAAAGATAGGTAAACCCATCGATATACGTACGTATATAGAGTAACATATTCATAAATGCATATGTATGCGTGTGTGTATGTGTATATGGGTGCCAATCTTAGTGCAACACTTGTGGGAATATTATATGTATATACATATATCTATAAAGATACACTATATACATATATATAGACTTTTAGAAACTGCTTTACTTAATCAGAAATCATAGAAATTGTGCTTCATACAAATATATCAAATTCATTATCTATTCGATTCATTTTCTGTTACATAAATAGTGCTGTGGCATTGCTACTCGTGCGCGGTTAGGGTATTATATGGCAAGCTACAAAATCTTGTCTTGTCATCGTAAGAGCAATACCCCCAGTTATAAACAGTCTTTCTCTTGGTCTGCTCGGTTCTGACAACGGAAAAGTGTAAGAGTTCAACACGATCGAGAGAAACATAGAGCTAACTAGAGAGTGAGGGAGAGAGCGAGAGCGAATGAGAGAGAGAGGAAATGAATCAATGCGAAATTGATGCGTATTCGTTCAAAATATACCCATATATATATGAATATATATTTGTATATATAGAACGTAGTTCTGACGCATAAATTGCGATGTTTGGATAACGGAACTATTGTATACATTTTCCGCACACTTGCCAATTGTCATTACATATATGTATGTATGTAAGAGTGTATATGCATGAATTTACACATATACATAAGTATATATATAATATATATATAATTGCCTACGGATACTTTATCTTTACCCAAGAACAATAAGCAGAGATTGTGGGAATACTTACAATCACATATTGTATAAACATATTGAAAGCCTTGTGGGCATGTTGCAACGGCATATCTTTATCAGATATGCATGTACATAGGTTTGATATCAATACAATAATCAAAAATCTGTAAAATTGTCATTTTAAGGGTAAATAAGGTAGCCAAAATTAAGTACTTGAGATTAATGAATATACAAGAAAATAATATATTTATGTAATTACAATTCTTATTTTGATCCGATTCCAATTTATGAATATGCCAATCCTTCCTTAAATCTCTATAAATATAAGAATAAAAATATATATTAGGAATACAAATCTATATACAAATTAACCAATAAATAATGCGTTACACGCTTTATGATGAAATTAGTACACTCACTCTGTGTTAGGGTATTCCCAACGAGCTTTACAGCTTTTGTGCTTTAGCATTTGTAAACGTTTTCCTCAATAAGCTTACACGCAATATATTATTAGATGTTTATACACGATACCCACTGAAAGTGTGTATGGCAAAGTAGGGTCTACCCTGCTTGTGCTAGTGAACAAAATGCTAGCACATTGATTCATCCCTTAATATTATCGTGCCAGACTTACGAAGTAGATATTACCTAAAACTATATAGCTCACTAAATACATTGGGGATATCTCGTATAATCTATGCATATATCTATGCATGTCTGCAAAAATTTCTCGTCGTAGCTGGTATCCCAGAGGTGTACATATAGAACCGATTCTTGTGCACTCTGGGAGGTCTTCGGCACTCGGTCTCTCAAATAGCTGCTGACGATGCCTATGTATATAATAATAATTATAACAGGTAAGAAAACTCTAGAGGAAATTGATTGACAGACGAGATTGACTTAGGAATATACTTTATGGGGTCTGCTAGGCCTTCTTCTGCTTGTTAAAGAAAACCTTTACACCTTGATTTCCCCATTCTCAGTGGGTTCAAGGTATACAAATGAAATGAATTGACGCAGATTTGTAGTACTTTAAAAAAACTCATTTACTTCGATCAAAGTTGAAAATAATTATGTATAATTCAATATCTCTTATATACTCAATGAAATTGTATTAATTTGACAAGATTTCTAACACACAAATACATAGTTTGCCTGTTTTTTTTTTGTTTTTTTTTTTTTTTTTCTGTTGATTTTGGTTTTATCGGAACAATTGTCTTAAGAGTAAGTTAAGTGCCGTAACACAATTAAAAAATGCCCATAGGTTCACTAACACATTTACAGTCAAATACATAACAAATATTAATAATATGTAATTCGGGATGCCCGGATGCATCGGATTACTGCATTACCGAGCCCTGCGCATGCTGTAGACCCGTGCACAAGTAGAGCATGATGATGCTTAAGGCCTGGACTCGTTCCTCGGACTTGACTTTCGTTGTGGCCATCGATTTCCATGGCGACTCCGACTCCAGCCTGTGTGTAGTCGCCTTTTCCCCATAGCTTAGCAACGTGTAGCCCTTCGTTTCCGCATCCAATGCGCCCTTCAGTTTGGTTAGCTTCAATTGAAAAACGAATCGGTTATTGGGATTGACTGAGACAAGTCGGGCTGGGACTGACCAGCTCGTTTATTTTGGTAACCCTCTCGCTGGGCGGTACGTCCGCGTAGAGCAGCTTGCTCTCGCTCTTGGCCAGATTCATCAGATCTTCGTTGCGGGAATGTCCAATGATGGGTTCTGTGATCAGCATCACCTGCTCGAAGCTCAGTGCTGAGCACTCCACGGGTAGGGTCTCTAAATGCTGTGTGACCCTTGCAAAGGGATTGGAGCTACTCTCCTCTGATATCGATGGTTTTCTGAACCGCAAGGGAATCAAATTGTTGTTCGATTAGCACTGGACGTAGAGTATATATGGGTATAAGGTACACTCACCGCGATGGCGTATGCTGGGGACTTGGAGGCAAACTTTTGGAATTCATTTGCGAGCTATTGCCGGAAAGGGACGAGACTATGCCGGGTATGTCTAGGTTGCTAGCTTGCCGCTTTATACCCTGTGTCAGCATGCCCGTCAAACTGGGCCGGTGAGTATCCAGATTGGCTTGCGGCATCTGCTCGGCGATCTCCTCCGCTGGCAGCGAGCCTCCCGCAACGTCCACATACTCGGGCTGGGTGATTGTAAACTCGGGCTTGTTGACCGCCATCGACAGTGTTGAGGGGGTGTTCGGTATCGACCCACCGTAGTCCACTGGGCCGCACACCGTGGCGCTCTGGCACTTTGCGATGCACTTCTTGTGGCAGCACATGGTGCAGTCCTTGCACTGCATGGCGTCCTTCAGCCAGATCTTCTTGCCGCAGAAGTCACACTGCGTGGCACGTTGAAAGTGCGTGCGTATGAAGTTGTGAGCCTTCGATGCTGACGTTGCACTACCAACGCCGGACACGGAACCATCGCTGGAAACGTTGGACGACCTCACTGACGCTGTTTCTGCGCTGTTCTCCTCCTGCTGCCGCTCGCTGGCCGTTGATTGGCTTTACCGACAAAGGTCAAATTTGTACACCCATTTCATAGTCAATATCAATATATGCATGTACCTGGCCGTCGATGTGGACTTTGGGGTGTTCTTTGCCGTGTTCTCGTTGGCGGTCGCATTGGGATTGCCATTCCAGATGAAGCCAAACAAAATGTCCCCGAAACAGAGGTTGGGATTGAAGCCGGATTGATTGGATAACGGATGGGATTTTCTACGGGCAAAGCGATATTATATTGCATGCATGGACAAGCGAGCTCCTCGATACTCACACTGGGAGAAGTGATGCCGGGTTTATGGCTATCTGCCTGAGGCATTGATTCAGACTCGTCTCACTGCACTCGACCAGTATCTGACTGACCTGCAAGTTGTAGTAGCCGAGGAGTATGCTCTCGCCGGCGCACTTGCCAAACACGGACACATTCAGATAGCGACTATTGGCGTCCAGCTGAAAGTTGGACAGGTCATCCATGTGGATTAGGGGGCTGAAGGGGCAGTCGATGGTCGAGTGCTGATAGAAATAGTTGACTTCCTCCAGTGGCTTGTCGCTGGCGGTGGCGCACTTGTCATCGGATTGACTGGGATGGGGCAGCTTCGCCGGCGTCTCTTCCGACTTGGGTTTGTCCTTCTCCTTTTGACTGTCGCCGCTCTCCCGGCTGATCGTCTTCTTGATGGCCTTCGCAATGATGTTCGACTTCTTGGGCGAGTTCGTGGGCGTGGACTCGTTCGAGTTGCGACTGAGACTGAGACTGGCCCTAGGCGCCAAGTGCTTGGGCAGTACTTCGGGCTCGTCGGGTTCGTGCTTCAGGCCTGCAGGAATGTCACACAGATCATCATATTTCTCCAGGTCCTCCAGTATGGCATCGTTGCGTATGATGCCCGGTATGATGCGCTCGATGCGCAGGCAGCAGACCGTCGACTGCAGGCTCTTTACCACCTTGGCGATCTGCTGGATGGTTGTCACCTGCTTGCCCTCGATGGACACGAGCGCATCGCCCGGCAGCAGATTGCTCTTGCAGGCGGGCGTGTTCGGCAATATCGACTCGATCTTGACCACCTGGCTGCTGCTCTGCTTGAACACAATGCCGATTTGCTGGTTCTTCGCCTTGTGTATGACCACATCCATGGAGATGAGCACGTGCCGATGGTCCTTCTGATGCACCTCAATGAACGGCACGGGCGCCAGCGTAATCGTGCAGTAGATGCTGCTGGTGCCCGGCCAGGCCATCAGCCGGGACAGCTCCGCGACGCGCACAGTCAACCCCCCATTGGGCTGTATGTCGCAGTCGGTGATCTCCTCCTCGGCCGCCCAGTGGAAGAAGGGCTTGTAGCGCAGCTTATAGTTGGGCAGGGTGTGTTTGCGTCGCACCGCCTTGCGTATCTGATTTGATATGAGGTTCGTAATGTTGGACTGCATTTGCCGGCCTTGATACTTGGACTCGATGACCAGGTTTAGCTCCGGGTCGCCCAAAAAGCTGAGCGACCAGTGGGTGTAAGGCTTCCGAGTGAACTGCAATCGTGCCATGCCCGAAAGTTGTTTAACTGTTGACGGAAAGGCATATTCAGGCATAACCCATCTATTTATATAACGAAAGAGTTTCGTGTTGGCATTACCCTTTAACATTATGGAGCCCTTCTTGCCCAGCACCATGTCCGCATCGATCGATGTCGAGAAGTTTCCGATGTAGTTGATGTCCAGCAACAAGTCCAAGTTCTCAATGCGCTGCTCAGCGTCGTCCAGCTGCACATTGTGCACCGAAAGGGATCTGATATTGGGAAACTGATCGCCCAGCTCTAGTTCCCTGATCTGAAAGGAAAACCAAACGAATTAGGACTTGACCCATTGCTGGACTCTCAGTTGATTGCACTGCACCGTCAGCTTGTCCAACAGCTTGCCCGTCGTTGTCTTTGTAATAAGCTCGTCCAGCTCAATGGACAGCTTCCGGTAGAACCATTTGCGGACACGGTTCGAGTTCTTGAACTCGTGGAACAGGAACTGCATAACGAAGTTCAACGATATCAGCGTCGAAGAGCCGTGATCGTTATTCGGATGCATCTCACAGCCAGCGCCATCAGTTTGCGTCGTATTCAAGTCCCGAGCTGTCTGCTTGATGTTCTAGAAGAGAGTGACGTCGTTGGTATATGTCATATATTCTGTGATCTGTAGAATCGGCTTACCAGTGGCAGGGTGTACTTGGCATTCATTTGCTTCTGCTCCTCGCTCTCGTCCGGCAAGTTGGAGAATTTGATGAAGAGCAAATATTGAAGAAGTATCATAATCACTCCGCCGATTAGCAGGAATATCAGGCAGAGCAGCAACACATTCGAAATGGGTATCTCCATATTGGGACTATTGTCAGAGCCACAACTCCTTAGGCCGAAGAATTATGTTTATTTGCTTTGTTTGCTTGCTTGAAATCAGCTAGCAGTCCTCTCAGCTATACCTGGTTAACTGCATGTACACACAGCTGAATCGGACATCGTCGTTAATGTGTACACGGGTTGAGAATGGAGTATTGCGAGTGCTAGCTAATCACTTCATCCATTGGAGTGCCTGATATTATCCCCTTTATTTATTTGCCTTTTAGTTAGCCTAGAATCTGATATATTCCTGTCGACGTGACGTCCACACAAGGGGAGAATTCTGCTACTTTCCTAGTGTATTGCTGAATGCGCTGTTAAAAAAATCGATATCCTCTCCAAATACTGCGCATGTCCCTTGCAGTCAGCTGATTTCTATATTGTTACCAAGTTATTTTCTTCTTCGTTACAGTCCGAACAGCTGTTGAGCAGATGGGACAAGCCACAGTATTACATGACCAGAGAGCCCCTCCTCATTGCTGTAAATTGACCTCATGTCATTCCCAAAAAAAGGCAAATACTTTGAGCTTGTCGGGCCAGGTCGCTTATACATAATTAATTCATATGTCAATCAATAAAATTATGTTTTACATCTCCTTCTAATTGACTGATTATTCGTCACTCTACTCTTCATGGGGATATTTCAACTGTTTTATCCGAAAAAGGAGCGAAAGCAGAGATTTTTGTGATTTTACGAACTTAAAGTGTACCGATATGAGGTCCTGTAATGGCCCTGCTTTTTCTTTTAAACTCTGTAGAGAGAGATGAAAGGATAGAAGGAAGGGTTTGTATCCCACAGAGACAGAGGGAGTAAAAACGAAATGGTGGTGGAAGCAGAAATGCAGTGAAAGATAAAAAAAGAGAGGGAGAGAAAAAAGAATGAGAGAGAGGGAGAGATAAAGATAGAAGGGAGGGAAAAGGGCAAGAAAATGAAAGGGAGAGAGAGTCGGAGAGATAGAAGGGTGGCCGACAAAGGCTTAGGCAGAGATAAGAGAGAGGGAGACAACAGAAGATATGGTGGAGGAGGCAGTGATGAGCAGAGAGTGAGATAGTGAGAGAATTCATGATAGAAGGATGATCGGTGAAGGGTTATGCAGTGATAACATGGAAAGAATCAAGATGGTGGAAGATGCAGAAAGTCAGAGAGGGAGAGCAAATAAGATGGTAGAGAGGTCGTATGACAGATACCCAGCGAATTCATTAGATGATATCTAAGCGGCAGCAAAGGATTTTCCAAAAATTTTATCCTGAAAAAAATATTACCTATAGAAAGCGTAACTTTGTCCTCAAGATAAATCAAGTCTCGAATGAATGACGTGATGTTTGCTTTCCCGTTTCAAATTCGTAATTTCGAAAATTCTATTCGGATTATGGGTACCCATATTCTGCTGCAGCCGATATGAGCTCAGTTGCTCAAGGCTTACTCCGTGTCCATTCGCTATGTCATGTAGCTGTAGGTGATTAAAGATCTAAAAGTAATACCGTTCTCCATGACCCCACAATAAAAATAGGCTCGAATTGGAATTAAGTTTTATAATTTTCTGGCATTCATTTCGTTTAGTTTGTATTATTATGTCATTCCTTTACTTTGTGTAAAATAAGAAAGTATTAATAGGTTTTATTAACAAATTTGTTGAAGGCAGGTATTTATGTTATATGTTTGTTTGTGTATATCTTGTATATAAATTACAAGTCGTTTTTCATTTTGTTTTTTTGTTTTTTTCTTTCATAATTAATAATTATTAAATTTACTTCAGTTATCTTTTACTCTAGCGTTTCTTAATATTATATTTAATATTTAAACTGCATTACTTAGTGTACTCAGTTAAGATAATTTATATATATATATGTATATATATATATATTATATTATATATATATATATTTTTTTTTATAATTAAATTGTTTGCCTTTACCATTTTAAGTTGATCTAAATTACGATTTCTTTGACTTCATTTTTTTTGTATTTTTAATTTTTTAATATTTTTTTTTAGTTTTTTTGCATTTTTTTTGTAAAAATGAAGAGCTGTTTAGATTTAGATTTAGATTTCCCATGTGACTTTCATTCCAGACAGTTATTGAACAAGCCAAATTTACAATTATAGTAGGAAAAAAAAAACATAGCGAATCGCCTCGTAACATCATAATACACTAACGCCATCAGATGAGCAATAACATTTGGAAACAAGAAAGAGTGCTCTAGTCGGGCCTACCCGATTAGCAGATACCCTGTACCCACCCTCGAGCTGCTGTCAATTACACATACTAACTTTCCGTACATCCTATATCTACACACACACACAGACACACACACACACACACACGCATACGATCATATTTAGATACTATTTTTTTAAAGCGTCTTCCAACTATGCATCTTTTTCTTATTCTTAGCTCAATCTTTCAGAACATAGAAGCCGAATGTGTTAATAATCAAATTGCAAAAAAAAAAAGTTATATATTAACTTTAACTCTCAGTGATCCATTAGCTCTACTTTATTTTAGACTTAAAAAAAAAGTAGCACAAACATGTTTTCAGTTTATATAATAGTACATATATTATTCTCAAATTTGTTAGTCTGTGCAGACGATTGGACGGACAGACAGACGACTCAGATATTTGTCCCGCTAAGGAGAATCTACAATCTACATGCACAGGGCCAGTCTGCCCATCTAGCACATATCCCAATATAAATAGGTACAAAGCATCAGAATGAATTGGCAGAATTGTTGGTGTATTGTTCGGATTAGTCTGATTACAATTACGAAACGTTCTTCGTTTTTGGTATTTACAAAATGTGAGAGCCAAGTTCTGGAGCTTGGAAGAGTTAACCGAGCTCGAGTATGTGAAATATGCATGTTAAGATATTTAAGTACTTAAACGTATTATACTCGTACGCATGGCAAGAAGGGCATATGGACGTAGCTCTCCTAATGGGAACCCATTTATCTAGATGAATCTGAGATCTAACAACATGAGTCTAACAATTTTCTATTGAGATCTTAACTTTCTCTTCAGAAAGAAACAATGTAGAATAAACGTGACTATTAGAACTGGAAAAATTTCAACAAAATCTATGAATATAACTAGGCCAATATTACTACCAACAAATATCTGAAAACTAAATTGAAATTACAAAGTTGATTGAATACAAAAATTGAATTGTTACAATTGATTTAATAATTGATAATTTTGTACTTAATAGGTCGATTCTTATGTTTTTTTTTTGTCTTCCTCTTGAAATTCTTAACATTTTTTCTTTTTAACTTTCTTTTCTTTTTTTTTGGCATTTGGTGACTGCATGGATTTGCAGATTGTTTGTGTTTTTTATTTATTTTATGTATTTTGTATTTTTTTTTTTTTAATTTGGGCTAATTATTTTATATGAAGCCGTTAGCGAGCGAACTGTGAACTCGATAAATTGATGCCTAGCTGAATGTCCGTGCAGGAACATATCATTGTAGATATACTAAAGAGAGAGTATATATACATATACATATACTATACATATACATATACATATACATAGACATATACATATACATATACATATACATATACATATACATATACATATACATATACATATACATATACATATACATATACATATACATATACATATACATATACATATACATATACATATACATATACATATACATATACATATACATATACATATACATATACATATACATATACATATACATATACATATACATATACATATACATATACATATACAAAAATGTTGAGAGGTAAATGGTAACCCATAGATCTATGTAAATGTACATATTATTCGAGATTAAAGGCAAAAGGTCATATGCCATGGTTTTTCTTTTATTTTCTTTAATTAATAAAGTAGGATTGATTTACCTATGGTTGCTATAATATACACCATTCGATATATATTGCATGTAACATCTTGCACGGCACACATACAAACATGTGTTTGCATATGTATGTGTGCATGTATGCTGTGTATATGTATGTCGATTGATGTGTGTATGAGGCTTCATCATTAATGCTTGATTTATGTACATGTATGTACGTATATCGCTCGCTCTCTCTCGCTCTCTCTCTCTCCCACTCACTTTCAAATAGTCTATGTGTATGTGTTTGAGTGTGGGTGGGTGGGTGGTGTGTGTAGATAATGTTAAAGTAGTATTAAACTAGCCTACATACATACAAACTATTTAAATATCGTATCGTATGTACTATTTAAAGTCGATCCTTACATTTTGGTTGGTGTTTGCAGGACACTTTCATATATACATATGTATATACATGCATATATATTTCTGTATATATACAAATACATATGTATATGTGTACATATATATTGTGTAAATTCGCAGTAATGCTCAGCGGTTTTAATTTTAACTTAAATTATGGATTCATTTATTTAAATTACAATATTTGTGCGCTCTTCAATCCTCCACCGAATCCCGCCTCCGAAACATCTACATATTGATTCACAGATTTTTAACTATCTAAACGCTAACTGGTTTTATTTTGTTTTCCTTTTTGATTTGGAATGTTTCTAGTGAGTAATATATATATAGTATATATATATACATATGTATGTATGTATATATATGTGAACTAGATGTCTCTCTTATATTTTGTCAGCAGGCTCTTCATATATGTATATATGTATGTTTATGTATGTCTGCATGTATATCTGTTGTTGCTATTGGTTAGCTCCTAGGGAAAATCTATTGTCAGACTCGCTCAATAATGTCATGGCTGTCTATGTACCTAAATACCTACATATATATGTATGTACATATGCATGCATATCCTTTAATGTTCTTGTAAGCATATAGATGTGTAGTATATATGAATCGGAAAAGTATCTAGATATATGTATGTATGTATACGTAAAAGAACTGCATTTAGAGTATCCGAGAATAAGTGAGATAGCTATACATATGTACAGGAAACATAGACATAATTATATGACAGTGCATTCGCTTTATCTCTGTATGCAAGAAGGGAAGACAACAAATCGATCAAACCATAATATTTGTAGACCAGCAACATAAATTGGAAATACCGTAAGCTACTTTCCTCATTCCATATATGTATGTATGTATGTATATATAATTATAGATATATTTTCCTATTATGCACATGGAATTGAATCTAGCTGAATTTAGTTTTACTTTATCTTTATCTTTAGCTATAGCTTTATCTTTAGTTTTATCTGTATCTTTATCTTTATCTTTAGTATAATAACAATGGATCTTAAGACACTTATATGCGCGCATACACACACACCCACACACGCACACGCATACACATACAGTTGCAAAAAATTGAGACTCTATCACACACACTTGCACAAACACACACACACACACACACACACATACAGCACGCGCACATATCAGTATTTCAGGCATTAAATATCCGATTCATCCGCATTGGGGCTTTAGCTTTAGCTATTTTATAATCGTAGTCGTAGTCGTAGATAAATACATTACATACAAAAATTTGATATCTACAATAATATTTGATAATATGCACAATCGTATAATAATAAAGATAGTTCGGCATTTAAATGTACATAATTGAATTATTAACTTTAAATATATATGTATATAAACAAGACAAAAACGCTTGCAAATGGATTACAGATTCATCGAGTTATGTATGTAAATATGTATATATACTGAATAACTTACGATGTATGCGTGTAACTACATATGGATACAAACATACCAGCACATACGCACACACACACGCACACATACATATGCACATAAGTGTGTGTGTGTGTGTGCGCATGTGTGTATGTGCATGCATGTGTGTATAGAGAGAGATACTACCTACTTAGAGCTAATTATGTCTACAAGTATTCGAAATATTTTTACGCCTTACATACAATACGTTTCACATCTTTTACTTTTATGACAATCGAGTTAATCCATTATTTATATATTTTTTTGTTTTTGTTTTGTTTTTGTTTTTGTTTTCTATATATACTTTTATGTTTTGCATTGTGTTTTCTCTTTGACTTTTGCTTGTTCTTTGGTTTGAAGATCTTGTTTACATTTCGAAGCGGGCTTCTGCATTTAAAGTGTGTGATACGAATGTTGTTGCTGGTCTTCGGGTGTTAGTTGTTCGTGATCTTGATTAGGTTTACTATATTGGCAATAATGTTGCTCGATCGTCTCGCCAGATAACGCATGCCCATAACTTGAGCTGGCTGCATTATAGTTAACATCGTTATCTGAATAAACTCTCTGAATGGCTGAGACTGGTATTGAAATTGGTAATATCATTGCTTGATCAGTTGGTGTCATTGGTATTGCTATTGTTGTTGCTGTTGCTGTTGCTGCTGCTGCTGCTGCTGCTGATCTTAGTTTCCTGCTTACTAGTATATCCGATAGAGGCGATGTGGTTCGTGTTCCGGGCAAGGACAAAGCCATTGGAACTGGCATTGTTAACAGTGAAGCATCGCTAGGCGAGTACTCGTAGCATGTGTCTGGCTGTAGTTGATTTAGTTCTTGTTGTTGTTGTTGTTGCTGTTGTTGTGTTAAGAATTGTTGCGATTGCGGCTGTCGATTTGGGTCTAAAGCATATGCTGATGTGCTACCTGCTGGAGCTGCTGCTGTATATCGAATACATTCGTTTCGTATCGTATCAAAATTGTGATCTAAGTTTGGTGCTGATAACGATGACCAATTGGCCTGATGCTATACCCAGATCTGTTCGTTCGGATTACGCGATCGCAATCAAAGCCTTTGCTAGCACCAGTCCTCCTCATCCGAATCGGAGTGTCGAGTATTAAGTCCGCTCTTTGGCTTAAAACCATTTAGAACTGGAGATGGCAGTACACGACCCGTTCGGCCCATAGCCAGCGCTTGCTCAAATGACAACGGTGCTATATATTCCAGTCTGAGGGCAAACAACGATTACAATTGATTGAGAACATTCAATTGAGCTGATCATATTACCTTTCTCTTTCCACTTCGCGCTCGCGATCCCGTTCACGCTCGTACAACTCTCGTTCCCGGTCCCGATACTCGTAGCGCACGTCGTACTCGTGCAGCCGATCTCGGTCTCTGAAACGTTCCCGATCACGTTCTCGCTCTCTACTACTATAATACACGTCTCTCGGATCCCGCAAAAGGTCGCGGTGATGCGGCAGCGAGTGAACACTGTGGGGTGTTGAGTGATGCGTCTGAAAGTATTGCAAATTGAATATTACTCGCAATTCACGATAAATGACGGTAGCAAAAATGAATAAGGTAAAGAATTCATAATCAAAAGATCCATAGATTTATAATCTGCAAGCCTAATATTAATTCTTTGTTAGGTTAGTGTCCGACCGAGCGGGGTGCTGGTATTTCCAGATCGATATTTATCGACATTACGAAAATGAAACAAAAGAAAAAGATGTAGATTAGACTCTCCAAGATGGACTCTACCGCACCTCGCTCCGTCTGTGGCATGTACTTGCAGGAATACTTTCTACTCTACACTGAAAACGAATCTACAAATAAAAGTTAGTTGAGGTGATTTGCACTTACGTGGGTTGGACTCGCATTCAGCTTTGGAAAATTAATATTGGTTGGCTTTAGCTGAAGGGTTGACGGTTTGCTCGGAGTCGGTGGTAGGCGTCGTCCGATGCCAGCACGACGAGAGGCCAACGTTGGGTAGCTGTGCTGTACATGGGCGCCACCTAGGGTAAACGGGGGACACACAGAGACGTGACATATTAGTTCATTTGATGGCAGATCAGCGATTGTGTAACCAATTAAAATGTCATGATATAAGCAATGTATGAGCCTAAGAAATCTATCAAGGGCAAGAGTCATCAGAAACCAAACATGGTACATATAATGAAGATATTTCGATTGAGTGTATTCTTGCCCGAATGTTCAGTTGATATTGATATTGATATGGATTTGGATATACTATGCTTCAAGAGAAACTTTTGATTATTTCATCCTGAACATTCGCGCCTATTGAACCAGAATGAACAGTAAATAGATGTACAAGTTATGTGTATATAAATATATATAACATATCTTTTAACTTATCGAATGTCCATATTGAAAAAAAGAGATATATATATATATAATGTGCTAATTATTGTTTTTGTTTTGCATCAAGATGCAGATATACGTAAGATGATTCCGAGTAGAGAGGTAAACAATTGCGATAGCATGCATGACTGTGAACTATAGATACAGGTTGTAAATCGAGAGAGTATAGAGTATAGTATATTCCAGACAGAAAGAATGAAACTAGGATAAACGTAACAGTGCAAAAAGTACGAAATGTTTAAATGTTTGTATATACATATATATAAATATACACGTATAGGTATATATATGTATATATATGTATATATTATATAACAACTGCAGCCTGAATGATAACCATGAATGCAATTCTTGAGCTAATTTCTTTCATTTTTTTTGTCTTTTCCTCTGCAAGTGGAAACGAGAACAGCATCAACAGTAAGAACAGCAACAATAGTAACAATGGTAACAACAATAACAATAACAACAACATAAACAACGACAATAACAACGACAACGACAACAACAACTAAATATAACATAAATCCACCCATGTCTTTGACTCGAAATGAGGGCAAACGAAATATGAAATGAGGATTTGAGGAGTCCCCTTAATGCAGCTGCTGACGCCTAAACTTTGTTCACATTTTGCCGTCGGGCATAAATCAATGTCAAATTAAGATAATGTTGAAGCACATAGATTCTTGGTCAGTTAATTGGGCATAGACAAACAGTAGTGATCTAACATTGAGTCGAGTATACCCCATCTACATATGGATATGATGAAACACAAGTTAAATTTGCAAATGAATTTCAAACGGTTTCGTCTTGTTCGTCGTGAGTCGCGCAAAGATCCATAAACAACATAAACTTCCGCCCCTCTCTTTCCCACTCTCCCCCCTCTAATTCTCTTTATGTTTGTGGTGTGACGAAATAATTTCTAAATTATATATATATATATAATATATAATAATTATATAATATATATATATAGTCTTAAAGTTGTGCTGTATGCATATAATATCTTACAACCGTTTAGTGAAAAGTTATTTCTTGCCAAATTATTTTCGTGTCATTGAATGAGGATGAATGTTTGTACATAGCTGAGGCTGTGGCTGTGGCTGTAGTTGTAGCTGTAGTTGTAGCTGTAGTTGTAGTTGTAGTTGAGTGTATGGGCACTAGAGAGATGGATTTATGAAATGAACGCTGCTAATACGAGTATTTGAGTTCGAGTACAAGTACATACATACATACATACAAAGGTATATTGTTCAAATGGTTCAAATGGTGAAACGCTAACAAAACTGAGAGCTGAGAGTGTAAGTTTATGATTTTTGTAGTAGTAGTAGCAGTAGTAGCAGTAGTAGTAGCAGTAGTAGTAGTAGTAGTAGTAGTAGTAGAGTAGTAGTAGTAGTAGTAGCAGTAGTAGTGGTAGTGGTAGTGGTGGTAGTGGTAGAGTAGTTAGAATAGAAAACTATTTGATTATTGAAAGCTTAGAATGGAACGTCTCATGGCATGACAATACATGTACATGTTAAGCACTTTAGCAGCTGTGTACGAGTAAGCATGTCTGATTGATATATATATCTGATGTTGAGATGTTTGAAGAAATTTGTGTAGAAGAAAGTAGTACTAGCATTATATAGAAAACATGTTGTTTTTTTTTTATCGTGAGAGTGTAAGTGTTTTTTTTTTCTTATTGATTTTGATTTTGGTTTTTTTTTTTTTTTTTTTTTTTGTGGTGTGGTTGATATATATATATTTTGATTTGATTTAATTTGGTTTGAATTGTCAGCTTTAGTTTGTTTTTTAACATGTGCCAAAGATGTACCCATATCAATCCCATAACCAAGTCTGTCTCGTTCACGCATCTCCTGAAGTCGAGCGGGACTCGGCGATCGTGATCTTTGACATAAACTTGTTGTCCCATATGTGGGATAAGGCAGTTGAGTGCGTTTACTGCGAGACAAATGACCACCATAACGAGAAGGCGAGGGCGAACGGGCCGGACTTGTCGATGCTGACCATGAACCTATATTGTACATGTAACAACAATAATAAAGAAAAACAACAATAATTAAGGATGTCGGGGCACAACAGTTTACGTATCGTAAAAATCGTTTCGTGTTTGTTTCTTTTTGTTTTATTGCAAAATTCAGATTTTTTTTTTATTATTATATAGTTTTTTTTATTATAAAGCAAAGTTCAAATCTAATTTCGGTAAATAATAGCAAGAAGAAGAAAAACGTAATAGAAAATCAAACAACGAAATGAAGTGAATAAAAGTCATCATTGAATGCTAATTAACTGTAGACATATAATCATAATGATGTATTTACTAGGATACTACAACATTTGTCTTAGATAAAACTTCGGCAGGACCGAATGCGAATGTATGCACTTTCATGTTATCGTATATAACATAAGTGATCTTTTCTCAGCTTCGTTGGATACGATATTGGTTGGGATTAAGATTAAGACCGATACACCTATGGGAACGTATTGGGTATAATTGAAGTTTGAGTCTTAATAAAAAAACGGTATTCAAGCAATCATAAAAACGCATTTCTAAGCTTGGCAGACATTTTTGTTTTCTGTATTCTCTTTTTTGCTTTAAATATATATAAATATACTTTCTGTAGTGGGATCAAATAAATGTAATGGAGCGCGTTCAAACAAATAATATTATATATTTATATTAGTTTTAGCGATCGGCTCACACATAAAAATCATAAGTGCATTAAATATACATACATATTATAGTACATACATAGATTGGTATAGAGAAATGTGTTAATTAACTGTTAAATACCTCTTGGATACCGTGGATGATTGTTGCCATGCCTAGGATGCCGAGTCTCCTTGACCATCTCTACCACATTAGATACGGTATCGGAGAATCCGATATCATGATGTATGTATTGATGGCCGCGTCGTCTAGGACTTGGCGATCTGGCCAAAGGAGAACCGTTGTGCCTGCAAATAGATGACGAAAGCAATTCAAGATTTGGCTTGAGCTATGAGAAGTTGATTTTTGTGTCTGCATATAAAACTTGAAGAAGAATGTAGAAGAAGTAGTCTAGAAATTGTTTATAAGTACAGAAAAAAGTCAAGTATAACTCAAGACTCGATCGATCTGATTTTGATCCATGAAGCAACTTTGGCTCTGCTAACCCTCTTAAAGCCAGTAAACGAGTAAATAATATTTGTCTTTAGATTGTTTATAAAATGATTAATTATAAGGTTTTCTGGAAGCTGAAGATCAAGCTGTTTATGTGAAGATTATCTCTGGCTAACATTGAAATAACATCGTCGGTTTTTAATGACTACGCCGGAAAGGTCATGGCGCAATCTCAGTAATCTTAACTATCAGCGATAAGTTCTACTACCAAGAGCTTATTATCTAAGGCACTGGAGCACTTGTTAGAGCTCTGATTGACTGCCCGTGAAACTCCAGTTGGGATAACAGAACAGAGCATGTTAGTTAACATGAAGTAGCCCTAGTGATTATTATAACAGTAATACTGATTCAGATCTCAATAGACTATATTGCTAGAATAAATTTGGAAATGAATTTAAATGGTGGATGAACTTACCTCGAGCTAGGCGAATGCCGATGGCCATTGATATACGAATGTCCAGGATGTAAATGGCCAGCATCGGGACCGGTCAGCGACTCCTGCGATGGATGTCTCGACGAGTCTTGCAGATCCAGCATCTAGTTAAGAAACGTGGTTGGAGCAGTTAGTGAATGGGTAACAGAAAAATGAATGATACCATTTGAAATCAGCCGCGGCATGGACACCCGAATGAGCATTCAAATATTTGATAGTTTAGATTCATTTTCGATCCGATTGGGGTTATTTATGTGCTTCGCAAGCTGACGGCATTCAAATGAATTCATTCATTCCTTAATTCCAATGGGGTATATATATGTATATATAATTTGATTTTATTTTGGGTATACAATAAAAGCTACAAATGTTACCAATGCTCCGTACTGGAGCGCAGGGAATATAGTATAATATAATATAATATAATATAATATAATATATAATATGATATATATACGTATAAACAAAAGCGACAAAATGAATAGATTCACACACACATATATCCGTATATGGGGGCATGTGAATGTATTCGTTTTGCGTGGGTATTCGTTAGGGGATATACATATACATATAATATGTTAATTAAGAAAAACAAAACAAAACATAGGAACAGGAGAAGAAGATACACACACACATATATACACACACATACATGTAGATATATGCATGTATGTTAGCATGTGTATGTGTATATTACTTCACTGCAACAAAATACATATCCAAATGCGAATTTCAATTGCACTAGGTTGAAGTATCGAAAGGTTCTTAAATGCAGGATAACCTAGTTTAGGGCGTGAAACATTTAAACAATTTCATACACTACTTAAGAGTATACATGTATGTTTACATACTTGAACACTTTCAAATTAATTTAGATCATTTTTTTTTTTTTTTTGGTTATAGTTTTGTTTCTGTTTTTCTTTGTATTTTATGCTCTATTTGTTTTTCTAGCTCATTTAAGTTAGTTTTTTTTTTCGAGTTTTTCATCTTTTGTTTTTTTTGTTTTTTCTTTCGTTTTATTGATGTGCCAATCATTTAGTACCCAGATTCATCTACATATTGTCCTATATTTATGTAAAACCAAGTGATATATTGTTCAACTGAATCAAATATAAGTAAATGTGAAGGATACGAAACTTAAGTTCAATAAAATACAGTTATAACTGACAAATGATGTTACACACTACGGTTGTCTATTTATATTTACATACAGTTAGTGGAGATATATACAGATATGCTACAAACAAATATGTACATGTGTGTTGTCTAAGACTCGGATCTACAGATAGATATTACATCAATACAAAAGTTAGTTCGATTCAAGCAGTGTACAGAGTTCAAAGTTGTGTAAAAACTAAGCGTGTCTGAATATTTACAGTTTAGCATCTACATATCTAAGTACATCTATTGATAGATATATGTATGTGTATATATATAGTAATCTCATGCAATCTACGGATAGTTGTACTAGTTGTGTGCGTTTGTTTGTGGGGTACATATATATATATATTGTATATGGGATTATTCTGTTGGTTTCTGATTTCAAGTTCTGGTGGATGTGCAGCTGAGCGAGCGAGTGACCTGTCCAAATGTCCATCAATCAGGTAATGAGCCCGACTTACTTACCACGCTTTAACTAACCTACTTTGTGGACTTGCAAACAGTAAGCGATTAGGTCGAGTTTTCATTCAAGTGTATTCCTATCAGGGCGGATACCAAGGCGGCATCCAAAACTTTGTTCTCTTGTTTTCTTCGAGTAGAGTTGTGTGCCCGAATCGGCACGAAAATATTTGATAGTAGTGAAGGAGTATTTAATTGTTGTTCTGTTTCGTTTTCTTGTTGTGAATTGAATACGTGTTTAGAGTTTGAAACTACTTAAGAGTACAATATAAAGGTCCTAAGTTATCAACAACAGAAAAACGGGAAAAGAAGAAGAATAATTTACTTTCCGTATTGGTAAGTGGGACACAAGAACATGTACTATAGTTATAAGAATAAAATGCTTCTGCTTTAAAATATCCTAAACACATTACTCTATATTAACACTAGAACTGCCCGAAGTCAGAAAACGTGTACACAATTATTCTGCAAGTATACGACCCTTACTGTCTCATACCCGTTCAAGCAGTCAAACTGGGCATATTGGTTCGATTTATCTGCAAGTGTCCAGTCCGGAGTTATACTACTTGACTTGAAAAGTCCCGAGATTATAACTTTAATGTGGGCGTGGCAAAACGGACATCACTGGATTTCGAACAATTTTTATGCGAATGTCTATGGAAGCTGGAGACCTGGAATTTGGTATTTAAATCCGAAGTATACGACTCTCTGATAAAAACCTTATAAAGTTAAGGCTCCTGAGACTATCAAATTTATGTCCCTATTTGAGTAGGCGTGATAAATCGCAAAATAATTATTAGTGCGATAGTTTAAAACTTGATCTGGTTTAGTTTACATATTGATCTCAAGAATATACTAAAAATTCCAAGAATTCAAAAAGTACAATTCGGTTGATCTCTTCTATTGACAGATCTGGAGCCACATCTATGGTTCGCCCATTAGACTATTTACTAAAGTGAACTGGCTGAACGGGTATTGGGCAGTCGAGTGCGCCCGACTGTCATGTTCTTGATTGTTTTTCTTTTCTTTTTAACAGATTTCGCATGGGTTGCTTTAAGGCGAAGGCTGCAGGGATTTCTTTGAGATTACTTTTCGTTTAGATTATATTACGCTTTCTAAATTTCAATCATGTTTCTGCCAATGCCAATTCGCTGTCGGAGCAATGCCAGGCGACGCTCTGTTAAATTGCCGAAGGAATGCTTACGTACATGTAAGTAATTAAGTACTTATACATACGATCAACGATCAACGATCAAATTACAACATTTAGTATGAATACTAGGCGAAGATTTGCTTCTCTAAACTGTTCAATAATGGCTATGCGATACACACGCATACACATATACGGATATGTCTATATATGTACACATATGTATATATATATATGCATATGCATGTGTATTTAAGGTATGTATGTAAGTTGCTAAATTGCTTACATTAAGTTACATCGCACGCATGTACATACATTTAGTTCTAGATGTACACACATTAATACTTATACTGTTACATACATACATTAATTTATACATATACAAGTATATATACGTACATATACAACAATAATTATATATATGTGTATATGTATATGTATATATATGTATATATAGTTGTGTATGTAGATGAGTGAGCGTATAGTTTCAAAGGTACTAGTGTTTTACTTCGACTTAAGTAATTTTGGTTTTTTTTGAACAACATTTATATCGGAAACGGATTATGGACACAAAGAGTATTCACATATATTCATAGAGATAATATACACAATTATTGATTCTTGTTTAAGTTTTTAAATTTGATTGATAATTTCTTTTTGGTTTACCGCTTGGAGTTTATCAAACTTATTCACCTTTTTGTTTCTGAAATTATTTAAAAATTAGAAAAAAAAAACAATTTACTTATGTAAATGTACAAAGCACAGAAAGTTGTTAGTGTTTGTTTGATTGTTGTTAGTTAGTGTTTGATTGTTTGTTCATTGGTTTGTTGTTGTTGCTATTGGTATTGTGATTGTTGTGTTACTTTGTGAGTGAACTTAAAGGAAAACAAATCAAATATTCAAAACAAGAGAAGTCTTGAGAGTCTCAGCAGACCTACACATAGCATATCATATGATGGCTCGAATTTATTCATTCATCAAATATACATACATATGTATATGTATGTGGTAAGTCTGATCTCCATTATATAAGTATACATATAAATAATGTATGGCAAATGGCTGATTCAGGTGAATACGAATCACGTATATATGATATTTATATGGGATGCATATGTATGTATGCACATGTATAATACATCTATGCATGTATGTATGGCATGTATGACATGTGCAGCCAGTACAGCTAAGAATAGATTGATAATAAGCTGTGGAATACCGAAATCTGAAGTGGAAGATGTATCTTCATTAAATTGTTGGGTAACTGTTATTATGACGAACACCTAAAGAGTTTTTCTTGAGATCTACATGTACATAATAATATTTTATATATTATAACTTGAAGTTATACTGGCTATATCAGAGATATCTCAAATTGAGATCATTAAATTGCATTAAAAAGGGAATCTTCGGTCCTTAAAGTACTTTTAGATAGCACTATAGAACTTCAAATGCAAATCTTTTCTGGAAAAAGTCCTCGAATACAATTAAAATATTTTGCTTCAAGATTCGATTTATCACGTGAAAAAACCATCAGGAACGTGGAATCCCTTTGGTTATTGGTTTATGTTTTAGAAGAGTGCAGAACTATGTGTGTCATACCTTTGAGCTGGTCAAAGAAGCATTGGACTTCACTTTAAAGTAAATAATTATCTTGAGGAAACATCATTTCGATCCCAAAAGCTATAGGAAGTATTGGCATACACTTCACAATTTAAACAAATCCTGCACTATGTCAATCGAATTTCGATTCCGTCCTTAAAACATTTATCAATAGACATTATGTATTATAATTAAGTGGAAAATATACTGGGTATACGAAGAGTTCCTTTCTATAACAATATACGAAATGGGTTGAAAAAGCGATTGAGGCAAGTAAGTACAATAGAGGTAAGAAGGTCTTTGTTTCGTTACACATATGAGGTTCAATCAAGGAGAGCTTCTAATGAGCAATACGAATGGATATGAGCTCTACAGCGAGCTGGTCATAAATGTACCCAGAGCAATATCGAGCGAGCAGTTCTGGCTGACAATGAAGACTGGATGTATTGATGTATACATAAAGATGAGTGATGACTGACTGATGAATGATGAATGATGACTGATGACTGATGAATGGTGACGTTAGCAATACTATGCACTTGTGATGTTAAAGTTAAGGTGTTGTTTGTTTTTAAATTACCTAACTGATCGCTTTCTGATCGTACTCCGACGTGCTAGTGTTGCCAAACTGTTGTGTTCGACATCACCATTAGCGTGATAAGTGCTTGCTAACAAATGTGTCTGTGAGTTGGCGCCTCCTTCCCCATTTGGCTCAAAACTTATCGAGCCCTGACGCGATCCTCCTTTGTCAAGGGCTGCCATATCGAGCAGGCAATTAAAGAATGATTGTTTCTATTTTGTTTCGTTTCATTTAGTTTCGTTTCGTTTTGGTTTTGGTTTGGTTTCGTTTCGTTTTGAAGTGCAGTTCGTGCCAGATTTGAGGTTCGTTTATAGCATTTGGTTTGTTTTCAGTTATTTGGTGATTGTTTCATGGGTATATATAGAAAAGGTTTTGAGTGTGTGTTTGTTGTTATTTTGTTGTTGATTTTGGATTTATCATTGTAGTTTCATTGGATGCGATTTGTTGGTTGGTTCGTAGATAGCGAAACGTTGCGAGTTCAATTTTCAGTTTTCAGTTTTCATTGTTGTAGATTTGTTGGGTGAGTGGTGAGTATAAAGAGTCATGTTTGCATTGCAACGCATTAGATTTTTTGTTTGTTTTTTTTTTTTTTTGATTTGTGTTCAAGCATTAGAATGGAATGTAAGAATTATTATAGAATAATTGAAAATGTAATAAGTAGTTACAAAACGAATTAAAGATACATAACCAAAAAAGATTTAATTATGTATATAGATATATACACATGTATGTATATATTTATATATATTAATGTATAGCTGTTGTATTTTCTTTTTATAGTCTAAAAATATATAGTTTTGTTTACGTAATATAATAGATATATATGCAGTTATATATATATATATAGGTATGTTTATATTATAGTAGTATGGGCAAATAGCGGGTTTTCTGCTGATTTCTTTGATACGTATGTGTATGGAGTAGAGTATACCATTTAGAGATGTTTAAAGCTCTATGCATTTTAGAAAAATGTGTGTGTGTGTGTGTATATATATATATAGATATAAATGTGTGTGTGTGTGTGAGTGTATTTTGATTTGGTTTTATATTGATGTTTTTTGTTTTTTATATATATATATGTATATATATTTCAATTGATGTGGTAAAAACATGCGCAAACATTTTTACAACTCACTAGGTTTTTGAAGAAAATCTAAGAAGTATCTGTGTAAATATTTGAATATGAGAATTATGAGTGCCAATTTATAGAAAATGTGGACCGGGCAAGTAAATAGAATTAGATATTTGCAAAGAAAATCGTTTATCATATTGAGAATGTTTCTTTTTTTAGTCTTAGCTTATCGCTTAGCATGGTGTGGATGTAGTCTAGTAGTAGATGGTAAATGCTCAACACAAAAGATAAGTATCGAAAAGATATCTAAGTTTTTAGGTTGCATTTTCATCACACTTTCAGTTTATTTATGGTTTTTGGTATTATTAGTTTTGGTTTTTTGTTTTGTGCATGCCAAGGATTTCAAGTTTTTTATTTTAATTAAATTAGTTTAGTTTAGATCTATGGTTGGAGATTAGATATGCAAAAAGTTGAATTGGTTACCTAACTTAAGACTTATGTAGATGGGTTTGTTTTGCATGCCTATCGTCATAAATAGAATGGTATAGGAAACTCAACGGCACAACTTGTGAAACAAATAAAAATATATTGTAAATATAGGACATTTGCCATTGTTGTTTTCAAACTCGTACTAGTTCACATTTTTTCTCCTTTTTTTTTTTTTTTTTATTGTTATTTAATCATTTTCTTAATACGTTATATAATTTGCCTCGTCTTCAAATATAATTCGATGGCGGCCATCTTGGGCGCTACATATATAGTCTGATGTTGTCCTAATTAGATATACTATATATGTGAGTGTGTATGTATATATATGTATATATATATATATATATATAGGGTATATATGTAGGTTAATAGCTTGCAGTACAATGCATCTCTATGCATACAAATATGAAACGGTGCAAAACTCGATTCGAAAATTGATTAAATTGTGCGATTTAACAAGGCTCGCGAATGCAAATCAGCAAAGATAAATCATACAAACTAAGATAGCTCTAGTATTATCATTGTGGACTTAGAGAGGGTGCTGCTCTCCGGCAGCATGGCTCAAGCATACACTCGAAGGGGGCGTACTTGCTGCGGAGGGCAAAGAATGATCTAAATGGGTCTAGGTGCGATTTCAATTTCGATTCCGATTCAGAAATTTGCCAACAGAAATTATAAAAATCAATTCAGATAACAAACATCAAATTTGAATTTTGCCGTTATGCTATGAAAAATCATATATCATATAGTGTGTATATAAAAGATTCGTCAAGCCGGTGATAATTATCAATCTATTGAATGGTGTTCTAATAAAGGCTACCCTTGCAGAGAAGTTTTTTGAGTTGAGTTCAGATCTTTAAATATATACTTTTATATACTCATTCACGAAGTCAGAAGTCAGTCAGTCATTGTTATTGAAGTTACAATCTGGAAAAGCTAGGTACATGACAAAACGGTTATGACTATATGTAAAAGTCATAATGTGGTACGTGGGTGTAGCCTGAAATTCATTACGTCACTTAGGTATATAAAGATGGTATAGCTAAGCTAAAGTTCTGAAAGCCATTGACGGGCCCATAGATAGTATCAATGGACAATAATTTAGGTCATGAATCGATGGATTTTGTTCGATGTTTATTAATCGTCACATTCAGTCCTTCTGAAACGACGAGCGTACTCTATCGATAGTATCGATCGTTAAAACAATGAGAGACATTTTCGAGTAGAGTCACTATCCTTCGTTGTGCAGCCCTGTGCAACGTCAAGCGGGATGTAAGCAATCCCCTAAAATGTAGCTGTATTCGATTCATGTTAACCTCCTTCAATTATAGATAGATAGACGAATTCTACAGGAGGAACTACATTTTACAGATGTAGATAGATTTTTTTCTATTTACTTTGTTTGCAGTTCGTGAACGAGTATTGGGTAGTCGGTAGAGCCCGACACAATATCATTTTAAACAATTTTTAAAAAGCCCAAAAGTCTAGTATGTCTGTCTGCAAGGGTAGTTGATTTGGATTCCTTCTTATATCTTGTTTTTACTCAAGTTCTTTGCACAGATATTGTATAATAATCTAGATTAAATATGGTTTGATTGCTGTACATTGGTTCGTTAATATTCGTAATTATGATCAACAGGGGGAAATTAGTTGAAAAATTCTATTAGAAAATCGAGTATAATCGTGTGTCTCGGTATCGGCCTTGGCCTAGGCCTACGCCGTTGGCAATCGGATTATTTCGAAGGGATTGGATTGGATATTGAAGCTTTGTTCGAGCCTAGTAGATTGATTGGTGAGCGAGTGAGTATAGCGAACAAGTAATTTGTGTGGAGTTTTGTAAGCGAAAACATAACCATTGCATTGTTTAGATTTGTTACATAGGTGTTCTAGTTGTAGTTGTAGCTGTTTGTTGTTGTTTGTTAACTAGATATTTAGAAATTATTAGCTTAGGGTGTCTATGAAGAAATCGCATAATGCATGTTAACTAGTGTGGTAGGTTGATTCCCATATATGTAGTTATATAGAATTATAGTTCAGTTATGCACGTTCCTATGCGAGTATGTACACATGCCTCTAGCCGAAATTGTTGGTATTTGTTACTTGCAGAAAGTTGTAAAATGGCAAAAACGGTGATATAGGAGAGCTTATTAAAAGGCAAAGTAAAATCAAGCGAAAGATATTTTGTATTTAAAGAGATTATATACCGGCTCCTCGACGGCCGTTGGGCTATATTTACGATCATCATCATCTTCGGGCTTCTTCCGCTACCATTTGCCCAATTATCCAATTACAAGTATTCAACGACAATTTGCAAATTTTTGTCAATTTGTCAGTGTTAATTTATCGATTGTTTGTGCATTTAACAAGAATAAAACAATGTATGTAATTTAATTACTTTTCTTACTCTCTTAAGGCGCTCAACGAATTTTCGATTGGTTTTATGAATGGATTGTGACTTTACAATTATAGTATATGCTTTTTTCTATTTGGGTACGTGATCAACCATCATAAGAACAAAAATAATGTAAATAAATATAAATAAGTACATAATATACGAAATAGAGAATCACTTTTGCTTTCGCTCTTTGCTCAAACAACTCAAGTAAATATTGATATTTGTAGTATGATCTACGAAGTAAGACAATCAATGAATCAATTAACTCTACAATTACCTAAAGGAACAGCAAACATACGAGAGTCAGTTACAAACTTGACACTCAAAATATATGTATGTATATATGTATGTAATTAGTTATCAACTCGTTTAACTCTACCAAATATATGTATTTGACTACGGATAATTGTTTCGCTTTCGCTTTCGCTTCAATTCGGATCGTTTTAGATAATTTGATTGCTTGACAAATGATGTTCCATCCGAACAATGCACCACGATGATTTTCAGATATTAATCGGATATGTTTCATATTTTTCGTTAGCCAATTCGACTGCCCTCAAATGCAGTCAAAGTGCATTACTTGGGGAAAACACACAAATGTGAAATACAAATGAAAAGTGTGCACGACTTTTTCCATCACTTGGCTGAACTCATCTGCTCTCGTCTCCGTTTCATTATTTTCCTAATTGATGGAGACTTACAAAAAACCTATTGTCATTGAGTAGCATTTTAATAGAGGTTCTTCTTGGATTCATTTGAATGGAAATTGAATATCCCTTAGCAAATGGCTAAAAGGAAAATATATTGAAATTTTAAGGGTAAAGAATAAAATATTTGATTTTTATTTAATGCGATCTTTGCTCGAAAATATTTGGGAAAATTCAATTTGAAAAATATTTGAAAAATATTTTTTATTTTAGTTTTTTGATAGGACAGGATAGGTAAAATTTGGTGTCTATTTTTTATATCGGATACGGAAAATCAAAGTAATTTTTGTAGCTGAAACCTAGCTCAGACCAACTCAAGAGAAATTAAAATGGTTACATATATCTTCAATTATTCTTCATTGAAATTATCCTTACTTTAGATGAATGCTCTAACTAGCTTCGCTTTCTCACTAACTTCCCACTAAAGTTTAGGAATCTTCTGTTCCCACGACTCACAAAACCTCATTAAAAGTATTTTTTTTGCTGTGATGGAAAAAGTTGAAACTGTGTCACTTATCAATCGGAAATTTCGTTTCATTTGCTGATTATGTTTGGCTCGAAAAGAAAAGTATGCGAAAAGTATGCAATGCTTTTTTTTATCGGTTTTTGGTTTTTGTATTAGATTAGATACATATGTGTCTCAACAGATACTTTTACAAGTGTGTTAAGTGTGAGGTTGCATATAAGTTGATTATATACCTCCTTCCAATTCTGCATTTGTTATTATTAGTTAAACAAAATGATCAGTATTTGTTGTAGTCGTACATTTAATTGTATTGTTTTAGGTTATGTTCGAGAGTTCATTGTTAAAAAACATATGAGAAGAGAAATCATAATATATATTAATCAAATATTTTCATTGAATTAAATGTGCTTATTTGTAGGCGATTCGATGGCCCAGATTGGATCTCAATAATTGGAATTATTACATTAAAGTTTAGATTAAGTGATTTGATTAGATTTTGGTTTAGATCGTGTTTATATCTGGTTAATTGTGCACTTCTGATTCGAGTTTATAGATGACGATTAGCCGATCCAATCCAAGCCAAGCTAAATCATATATTCAATATGCAATGTCCTTGGAGTTGGCCTACAGTGTTCATTTTTTGTTTGGCGTGAGTTGAGAATACATGAAATGTATTTCACTTAACATGATTAGACACAATCTATACACATATACATACAGCCGTGTGTACATATATATATTCATACTCGATTAATGACAGTTAAACAGACAGGACACAATCTTGAATGATGGTGTAAGAGTGACAGAACTAAATAGCCAAAAGAAATATTGTAATTTATTGTAGACATATGGGTATATAGTAATTGCGACTTCTTGAAAATAAAACTTAAGCTCTTCCTTGATACCTAGGCACGATTATCGATTCATGATTCACAGATCCCTTAAAATACGTATTGCTATTTGATCGAAAGCGACAGTGAGTTAGACTGCGATACTTAAGCCCTGCGACTGAGATATCGATCATTGAAATAATAAGGCTAAGCAAACTGAAACAGCCCTCGGGCTGATTGCTCTTATTGATATGCTGAAGTACGAATTGCGCGATATATTTGCTGTTGTTTTTGGGTATATGCGAGATGGGGGGCAACTTACCGGCATGCCTGAATCAATCTGGCCGAATCGTGTGTTTCTCCAGGATTCCAATATGAGAAAACCTGCATAGATTTTACCAACTGAGAGTTTGCCCTTGTTCAACTGATCGATGGGCGGAACCAGCAGATTCAGCATCTTCTTTGCCTGCAGTGGCCAGATGTTCGTGATGGTTTCCCTGAGCTCCAGATCCGCCTGGTCCATTTCCTCGGCTACAGATGCGGATAATCGAAAATAGTAGTGAAATGTATTGCACATTATATACATGTATATGTATTTGTCTCGTTCGGTTTTTGTTTGTAACTTACGCGCTCGCATCTTAATGCTCAGATTCTCCCGAATCAGAGCGAACAACGTCGTCGTGAATTGGACTCTCAATTCATCGTCCAATGGCATATTCATACGTATTAGTTTCTTGTAGGCAAGCCGGTTGGGACACTTATTACCGAAACCCAGGGGCGGATCCATATTTTTCAGCATGTCATACATTTCCGTATAATGTATTCTACCACTATATGAATATCGTTTGTTGTTTGTTGTTGCCAACAGGAATCAGAAAGAAACAGCATAATCAGTTTTTCAATTTTCAAATGGCCAGACCAAAACAATCTATTCGATATAACCGAATCCCAGATACACAGAAACACAAGATCAGGGTACGATCTTTGGTATCTCTGGAGTTACAACAACAACAACAAAACAGATGCAAGAGAACTGAAAGTATGCTTTGTACAACATTCTTGGAGGCAAAAACCAATAAGTAAGTTTGAAGGGGCGAAAAGAAAACACTGGAAACAGAAGAGCTGTATCATTCGATCTCTAGAGGAGATCAGATATAGATGTATCGAATAACGATTCAAATATAAAACGTGTGTAAAGAGGAAGTTACGTCTAATGGGCAAGATGAATCATTGCCAAAGACGAAATCGGAAATCAAAATATATATATGAATATATATACTTGTAAGTCTAAAGTATTCTGAAGATCGTTAGGTTTAAGAGAACTGGAGAGACTTGTGTATCAAATAAATAGAAATCATTAACTGTGTGCACGCGTAGCTGCGTTAAGAAGACCCTCGAACGGAATTGATATGAAACAAATACGATCAAATAATAATCATTTAATATTTGTTGGAATCAGAGGATTCGAGTGTAAGAAAGTGTGAGGTAGAAAGCAAGTGAACAAAATAATATGGGGCTATACGGATATAAGTGTGGATCAGAGGGTGGATATTTTCATTGGGTATATATAAAAATAAATATGTGTACATATATTTAGACATATATAAATATATATTAAACTGATAATTACGTCGCATTTGGATCATATTCCGCCCATATGCGCACAAATTCGTCTAAGTGATGAGCACCCAATATACTGGAGTCCCTCGTTAGATAATCAAAATTATCCATGATGACGGCCACGAACAGATTCAACATTAGAAACGAACAAAAGAATATAAACGATACGAAATAGGCGTAAGCCAACGTCGAGCCACAGTACTCTCCGGCACCCTTCTCGGCATCATCGTCGCAGGCCTTTCCCTTCAGGCAGGCCAGCATTATGTTTGGCCACGCCTCGCCCGTTGCGCATCTTCGTTGTGTCAATCGTCGTCGACAGGTGGGGACAGGTGAGAGCAAACGTGAATGATGGGGATACCAAAAAAAATAACAAACAAAAACACAAAAACAACACACAAAAATTGCAATCAATTTTCAAGTTTAACCGTGCCGCCCAACAGGACTCGAGTCAGTTAAAGTATGCTCTACGTAAATGCTGATTTAGTACTTATGTATGCATGATAATGGCATTTAGTAAATAACTAAGTACGTATTGTTTGCTTAGTTGTTTTCTCGTTTCTTTTCATGTTTATACATGTGGGTGTATGTACATGTGTATTTACAGTTAACTCAATACATACATACGTATTTACTCAATCTGTTTAAAAGTTTAGTTAGATATAGTTATATAAAGTTAAATACATACTAAATACGCAATACATACAAACTGCATATATACATATACGTATATATATATAGATATACATATATTGATATATATACATATATATATGTGTGAGCGTGTCTGTGTTCTAGGATACTTTATCATTGGGTATAGGTATATCCTAGTCGAGCATTTTACTTATATAGTATAGTATATATATGTATATGCTAGAGCAGTTTCAGCTACAGTCTTATACCTCTCTTACTTTGGTCAAAAGTTACTTTTTAATGAAAATATAAATGGTTATATATATATGTATATATGCTATATATATATAGAGCAACAAATAATCTTGTTCAATATGTTTAATTACTATGCAAACTATCAACTAACATTTTACCTAAGATATACCAGATTATATTATAATTTATCTAAAACTTATCTAGTTTTGGCACGGTATATGATCTAAGATTACACTAGTTTACAAAATTGTTTAATTCACTAAATTTTTACTTAATAATTTCGACTTATTTCTCTAGAATATATTCAGCAAAACTAAAAAAAATTAAATAAAAGCCAGAAACCTTTTCAGATGAGATATATCTTGTAATCTAATAAATCAATATAGAACATAGTTTCTAGATCTAAGACTAGCATAGATATAATTGCCATATGATTAGAACTAGTCTCTCTAAGGTATAAACACTTCCTGCTTTGCTAGGCCTCTAGAGGCTGGACCTGGAAAATTGAGTGTAAGTTTAAAATTTCAAGTTTCTAGCTGTAATAGCATCGAAATTCCTTGCGTTCCTACGTATAAACAGAGAAATGAACGGACAACAATACAGATAATGGAAGATAACCAATATACTCGTTTTACTTTCGTGAGTGAGAAAATAGCATTGAAATAACGAAAATTTTTTAAATAATGACATCAATTTCAATTTGACTCGGATCTTTAAAGAATTACATATTGCCAAGTGTTTCGAGCGCTCAAACGTTCGGCTGGGAGATAGCTCGAGCCCAATTTAAAAGTATCTTAGATTTTTTAGAGGGAAAACTATGTTGAGGTGAGCATATGTAGGTCCATGTCGTTTGTATATATATACATATGCATCTAGTTAAATATAAATATACATGTATATGTATATATATGGTATTAATATTGAATATGTAGGTGTTGTCATCGCTGTTCATACGTTTACCAAGTATTTATTTAGCATAACTACGGTGAGAAACATTTGTCAAAAATTACTAGAAATAACTTAGCTCAATCAACTTAATTGCAACTGCAACAACTCCAACGCCAACAATAAAAGTGCAGAACTTTGCCAAATTAAGTTGCATCTGATAAAATTTTTTGTTTTTGGGTTTTGCTTTTGGATAGGCACACACAATCATACATACATGGGAATAGTTTGGTTACATAATACACATAGGCCAGATATGCATTTCTAGGCACATCTGAAATAACGCTAACAATGATCTATATATACAAAGTCGAAATTCTTAGCTATATATATATATTTTTTTTTCTTTGCTCTATTTGCAATAATCAAAGTTTTACGCATATTCGACTCAACACATTGGACTGAACTTTCGACTCCTTTCACGTACGTAAAGAACAAAAGCAAAATGAAAACATATTTAAGGGGAAAGGCGTAGAACTCTCTCACGTTACTACATTTGTATAAACTAGTTATGTATGTATGCATGTATGTATTGTATTATAGCCAAGCTACCATAACTCCGACTAGCCGAAATTCTATTTACTCTTTACCGTCTCATAGTACATACATACATAGCGGCTTATACAGCGGACATTTACCAGCTTCCAACTGGGCCAATTTAAAAGTAAAATTCCAGTGAGGAAATGGAAATGTGGTACCTTTTTATACTCATTCACGATGCTGAAATGAGTATATTGTTTTTTTTTTTTTTTTTGAATGAAAACCATTTAGAGAATTTGGAGCATATACATATAGATATACTAGAACGTGTCCAGTTTATCTGGACAAATGAATTTTTCGTTACCAGAAATCATAAGATATGGCGAAAAATGAGTACTTTGCAGCTGGTAATCTCCGACGGAAACTTACAAAAATGGCTTAGATAGGTTAGGCAAAAATTCCCTTGAAGCTCTTTTAATATCAAGAGAAGTATTTTTCTTTTTATGAAAATGATTAAGCTATTATATATATTATATAAATCATTGTAAAAAATAAAATTTGATCTATCCTAAATAATTATCAAACAACCTTGAAAAGGAGCTTATACCGAGGATTGTTGAAAAATAAAAAATATATATCTATTTAATAATTTAGATAGACTTGAGAAGTCTATGACATCAGACAGTTGAAAATAAAGTCATATAAGAGAAAGAGGATTATTTTCAGATATTGTGACTATCTCTTTAAAAACATTGTTGCATAGGTTACGTCAGGAAAATCACCTACAAACAGAGTATGATCCTCATTGGGCAAACAGCTTTTTATCTGTCAACTTTTAATAGGATTTTAAATACTTCTTAATCAGATTAGTTTATGAGTTATCCCAATCTTGAAATTAACTTCAGAGACAGATGTTGGACATTGGGACTCGGGTACATTCTCAGAGCTGGTAAATGTCCTATGTATGTTTGATTTTATCTACTGTTCTTTTATTCTTCACCCTATTTTTAAAATACAAAATTAGTTACTAATAGAAACGAAAAGAAAAGCTGGATGTGAGTTCTAGTTATGTATGTACATTATGTATATATATCTATATATATATATGTAGTTGCATGATGACAGTTGTACTACGGCTACACTGGCCTACACAACCAAGACTCTTGCACCGAGAGATAGGTCTACTTACGCACTGGCATAGAGCTTTGATTGTCGCAGTGATAAATACTTAGTTTCGACTATGAGAGACTGAAATGTACAGTAATTTGAGATCCCTTAGAGTCACGTACTCTCTTTCTTTTCGGCTTGAGAGGCGCGGCGTCTCGTGATTGTCGATTGTCGAGCACCTAACCATATTGGTTTTTGCTAAGAATCTAGGTTAAGTTGTTAAGAATAAACTTGCCTAGGTTAATTGATGCTATCTAGTATGCTAGTACAAACGATTCCTAGTTTCCCATTAATAGTTTTAGAAATATATAGTATGTATATAGTAAAATACTACAGTGGGGTTGGCCAGCCAACTGCATCACGACGAAAACAGAACTCTATTAAATATTATAGTATATTTATTTGGTAACGCTAAGGTAGCTTGTATGTTAAATGTGGGACTATAACTATGTATATGGATATACATATGTACATATACATATATATTTCTTAAATCATGTATATATATGTAGATATACATAGGTACATATATAGAGGTACTTATTATTTGTCTTAACTATGGAAAATCGAAAATTTGCTTAAGAAACAGTCTAGTTTGGTATTAAGTCTAGGCGATTAGTCGAAGGAGTTTTTATGATTTACATACCTGAAGAGCAACATGACGCCTTGTTCAAATGACTGGAAGTTGTTGTGCCTAGTAATAGAATTTTCCACTGTACCTAGTTTGATATTTCCGAATACCTATGCACGATTCAAATATCGGTAAGTAATATTAATTATTTGCATTTGTATTTGTTGCCATAAAATGTGAAAATTCCCTTCAACACGTAACACATTTTCGCCCTTGAACATTTCTCCTCTTCTGCCCATAGAGAGATCTGACCCACAGTTGCTGAAACACATTGCTCATATAGCCAGCCACCTATTTAGCTTCACTTTGGTTTACGCTTCTCTTGCTTTACACGAAATGGGTGAATGTAGTATAGGGGTTTACTTATCGGAGATATGGGATTCCTAATGCAAATCATACAAATATCAATGCTTATATGGGTATATAAATGTGTTGCAGAGGGTAAATCAAAACATCAAATCAAATGAAATCAAATCAGAACCGATAATGATAAAGTGCCTCCTGATTAGTACTAAACTTGAATGAGATTCGCTATAGATTACGAGGTATTAAATGGATTAGTAAATGGAAAAGTATTTAAATAGAGGTGGAGGTTTGCTTCAACCCAACTCTAACGCAACATTATTAACTTGCAAATCAATCAAGCCACTAGATTTATAGCAAATTGCAAGCCGTTAACCGCAAACCGTCAAATGTTTCTTACAACTTAAGTGTATATTGATTTTGTTTTGTTTTTTTAAGTGTATTATACATTTGTATTTTGCTCGAATGCCAGTCAGCAAAACTTGTGGCAACGTTAATGTTATAACAAATGAAGATGTACAAGATACTATGCTATACTAGTTAGCTATATTAACTACCGCGAAATCTAACTACAACTGTAGCTAGTTACAATTTCAATTTCAAATTTAAATTCAATTTCAATTTCAATTTTCAACTCCAACATTTGCATACAGTTAAAGCTAATGACGAATGAGCGCATTGTGTCGTCGAACGAATCAAACGAGTTTACAGATTACTTAGTTATGCTAGTGAGTGTGAGTTAACTAGATACAAAATGCTTCAAAGCCATCCCAAGTCACAAAGGACACGCCAGATTGAGCGGATGAGAATTCCAATCTACATTCGAATCATAGTCAATCGTTGCGTTCCCTTTGTGACTTGCTCAATGTTGAGTCAACTGTGATTGACTCTTTGAGTTGATGTAACGCATATATATGTATATATAGATATAGATATATGTATTTGGTAATTCGGGTGTGAGAATGTCCTCTCAATTTGAGTTCGATTTCAATCCAAAACTAATAATAGTAGTAGTTACAGTTACAGTCGCTAATACATGAATGAATCAATTTATGTACGAATATGCGCTGTGTCTGTTGGTTGTGCCGTATCGTTAATAGACACTAAGAGTTACACTAGGGTACAACCGTATTCTTCGTTTACCGAAAGAGCAGCATGATTCCTCCAGAGAACGATTGGAAGTTATTGTGACGATTCAGTTGGGTGTCCGGATCATATTTTATGTTGCCGAATACCTTTCAGTTTGTGAGATATTATAATTGATTTAGATTATTCATAACATGTTGTATTGCTAAATTCCTAAATTGACATCTACATAGAATCGAAATATATACATATATACATACAAATATCTACAAATTTGTATGTATATATATATATATATATATTGATATTTATATACCGAACGCGGTCTTTGGATTCGGCGTTGTCTACACCCTCTACACCCAAAATGTACCTATTCAAAATCAAAACATAAGAACACTAAGCACTACAGCTAGACTTAAAGCTAAATCAAAGAAAACTTTCAGCTTCGCCTATGCTAACATTGAGTTCAGATCGGGTGTACGCCCTATTGTGCGTATCTAGAAATTAGTTTGTTTTGTTTGTAATATGTCAGACTAACTGCTAGGTGTTGTATGGCGCTTACAGACTAGATTGTGGTGAGAATGAAACAAAACAAAACTGAGAGAAAAGAACGAGAAATTATTGTGTTTGTGTGTTCAAAACGATGAGCAAATGATAAAAATATATATATGTTCCCTAACTTTAGGTTTGTTCAAAGAGCTCCCACCACTTATGTCTTATGTTGGCTATATCACCCGAAATCTGATCATGAGCAACAACTGTTCTAATGTGTTATATATTCGTGTTTCAATCGCGATTCACATATTTTTGTTTTTGGTAGTTTCTTTTCTTTGGCTTAGTTTCTCGTAACACTCAAAAGACAAACTGAGCTTCCGAGGCGGGGGAACACAGACTTACCTGCATGCCAATAATGGCGTATATAAAAAATAGCATTGCTATAAGCAAACAAACATATGGAAGTGCTTTAAATGATTGTACAAAGGTCCACAGGAGAATTCGTATTGTATATCCTTGTCGAAGCAATTTGATAAGACGCGCCGCACGAAACAAACGCAGGAAGCCAACGTTGATTGAGTTCGACTGTAAAATATTATTGGTCAAAGGGCGAGAAGAGAGAGAGAAAGAGAGAGAGAGAAAAAAAAACGAAGAAAAACAGAAAATAAGGAGAGTAGATTAGAGAGACGGTGTATCGTTGTGAAACCGATGAGTTCAGATATATTCGAGGCGAGTTGCCTAGCGGAACCCCTCGAATATAGTCTCAGGCTTAGTTTCATGTTTTTGTTTTTATTGCTTTTTCAAATTGTTTCGTTAGTTCTTAGTAGTAGCTAGTAGTTAGAGTAGTAGTAATATTAGTAGTAGTTATAGTAGTAGTCATATTAGTAGTAGCTAGTAGGTATAGTAATAGTTTTAGTAGTACAGAAGTAGTTATAGTAGTAGTAGTATTTATAGTAGAATTCATAACAGTAGTAGTAGCATTCAAAATAGTAGTAGTAGTAGTAGTAGTTATCGTAGTAGTAGTAGTAGTTATAGTAGTAGTAGTAGTTGTTATAGTAGTTACAGGAGTAGTAGTAGTAGTTATTGTAGTTATAGCAGTAGTTATAGTAGTTATAGTAGTAGTTATAGTAGTTATAGTAGTAGTTATAGTAGTAGTTATAGTAGTAGTTATAGTAGTAGTTATAGTAGTAGTATTTTTAGTAGTGGCAGTTATAGTAGTAGTAGGTATTGTAGTGGTAGTTAAACTAGTAGTAGTATTTATAGTAGTAGTAGTTATAGTAGTAGTAGTGGTAGTAGTAGTTATAGTAGTAGCAGTAGTAGTAGTAGTAGCAGTAGTAGTAGTAGTAGTGGTAGTAGTAGTTATAGTAGTAGTAGTAGTAGCAGTAGTAGTAGTAGTGGTAGTAGTAGTAGTGGTAGTAGTAGTTATAGTAGTGGTAGTTATAGTGGTGGTAGTAGTAGTAGTAGTAGTAGCAGTAGCTATAGTAGTAGTGGTAGTAGTAGTAGTGGTAGTAGTAGTTATAGTAGTGGTAGTTATAGTGGTGGTAGTAGTAGTAGTAGTAGTAGCAGTAGCTATAGTAGTAGTGGTAGTAGTAGTAGTGGTAGTAGTAGTTATAGTAGTGGTAGTTATAGTGGTGGTAGTAGTAGTAGTAGTAGTAGCAGTAGCTATAGTAGTATTTATAGTAGTATTATAGTTATATTAGTAGTGGTGCAGTAGTAGCAGCTGTTGTAGGTTCTAGTTAGTTGGTGGTACTAGCAGCTAGTACATAATAAAAAGTACATACATAATACATATTGGTAGTTAAGTAAATTAGTAGTTGGACTGGTTAGTAATGACCGAATCGTTAAAATATAATTGAAGAATTTTGAATGGGTTAGTAAAAAGTTGAAATTGAAATTTATCTTCTCTAATTAGTATATATAGTTAATAATTACAAAATAATTACAATCAAATTTGCATAATGGGTATGTTTACTCAGATATAGTAGTATATATAGAGAGAGAGAGAGAGATAAAGAGAGATAATAATAATAACAATAATAATAATGATAATGGTAAAGGAAAATCTTAGATTCTTTCCAACAAAATGCTAAATAAAATGTGTTTCCAACTGTTTGTACCTTAATCAAAATACAGCAAATGCAAATATACATATGTTTTGTTTGAATCGAAATTTTGTGTTTTGTTTTCGTTAAATTTGATCAAAAAACTATTGAGATATTTCTGTTATCAGATATATTAAGTAAATTGTAGTCTGTTTCTGTGTGTGATTGTGCGTGTCTGTCTGTTAGTGGGTGTATGCGTGTGTGTGTGTTGACTACCACACCAATACAGCGTAACATGTGCATTTGTATTTTTTTTTTGTTTTTTTTTTTTTTTTTAAGATGCTGATACTAATTACAAAACAGTTTTGAAAATGTGTCAAGTATTTGGGCCTTGGGTTGAAAATTTCTAAACAAAATTTGAAATTGTTTTTTGGTTGTTGTTGTTGTTGTTTTTGTACTGTACTAAACTATTTGGGCGAGTTTTGGTTTTAGTTTTTGCAATGGAAAAGACAAAAGCATAACGGATACCATAATATACATAAAGAAAATTTTGCATTACGAACAAAAAACAGACAATAAAGGAAAAATATACATTTTTTTATTATCCTGTATGTACATTTTCTTTTTTTTCTTTTTCATTTCGTTTCTTTTGTTGTTTTTTGTACACGTTTCATTATTCAAATTGTTGTTATTCATATTTTCTTTGTTTTTGTTTTTTTTTTTATGTGTAAAAGTAAGTTTGAGCAGTCAAGAAGTGAGGGTTAGTTCGGTGTTCGACGACATTTGAGGGACCAAAAACACAAACACAAACGAGAAAACGAAATAATAAAACCGATTTCAAAACTTTGACCAAAATATTTTACTAATCAGCTGTTGTTGCATATTAAAATTTACAAACAGTGCACATCTACATATACAAACTGCAACGGCGATCACTGCTAAATCACAGTCACGGTCACTGTGACTGTGACCGTGAGGAGTGACAGTGGGAGTGGCCAAAAAGGTTTGTATATATAGATGCGCCTTGGCAACCCGCTGACTGGGGCGACGCATACCGCCTCGACGTGGCCTCTACGTAAATAGTTAAGATTAGAAAGTAAAACAGTTATAGATGTATATATATATATATATAGAAATATGTGTCTCTGTATGTGTGTCTGTGTGTGTGTGTGTGTTTGGTACAATTATCGTTGAATAAATATGTACATATGTATATGCGGATTGGTTTACATAGATGTAGTTTACAACAATGCTCTGTTGCTATCGCTATAGTGAAGCAGTTGGGGTAGATGGTGCGAGTGGATGACATTAAGAGAATAAACTAGGCTTGACATTGATTCGAACCGTTGAACGTACATTAGACGCGTATGTATACAAAAATCATGGCCAAGACTTATTCGATACCTATTGGGCGGGGAGGGAAAAAAAACACTAGAATTCGATTCGATTCGACTTGATTCGATTCGAGTCTTCACTAACATGATGGGATATAAGCATTATTAATGACAAATTTATTATATATATATATAAAGAGAGACATAGAGAGAGAGGGAGAGAGCAATACTATTCGTATATAGTATATTTTGGTATGCCAAAATTACATCTTGGCCAATATCCATACCGAAGGGTAACAGCACTACGATTAATGATAGGGTTTATGATTTGTTGTCTGTTCACTAGAATATGTTCGGCTAATGAGCAGCTAAATACATATACATATGCAACATATACATGTATGTATGTATGTATATATATATATATGTATGTATGTGTGTATTCTCGACTGTTTGAGCTACGGAAGAGAAAAACATCAACGATGCGATGTGAATATAGTTTTGGAATAGTTTTGGATATACTTAGAGTAAAGTAAACGTTTAGCTAATTTGCTAATTGATATAAGTTCTTTCGATTTCAGTTGTTTTTAAATACATTAATATAGTAATTGGGGTGGGGGAAGAAAACAAGAGAATTAACGCAAAAGGCAACTAAATATAGAGAATAGATTTCTTTAGGTTTTGGTTTGTTTACTTACATCCTGTTGGATAGTCAGAGAAACCATATTCAATTTGAAATTTGTGTGGATTCGGATTCGTATTCGGATTCGGTATTTGTGAATCAATTGATCAATCAATTAATATAACCGCATTGTGCCCGGTATTTGGTATTTCAGAACAATATCGAGAACGGCAAATCCAAAATTTGCCCAGATTGTTTTTAGTGTGTTTCGGGTTCGACAGCAGCCAAAGGATGATTCGATTCGATTCGATTCAATTCAATTCGATTCAAGACAGTTTCAACGATAATGAAATGTGTGATTTGCAGTGTTTTTGCAGTGTGGTCAGACGTTGATTCATTTTGTCAGATATTAGAAGGTATATTTTGTTGTTATTCATTTTATTATGTATGTGTTTTTTTTTTTTTTTTTGTATTTAATATATGTTTATTATTTTGTTATTGATTTATATGGAATAGTTTTATTTGCCATAACGAGTACGCATTGATATGGTGTTTTTTTTATTAGTTATAATATATTTTAATCAAATTGCAGTTTTCATATGACGTTGTTGACGGCGTTAAGGACAGTCGATTTAGTTTTTTTTTTTATTATTTTCCAAGAAAAAATAACAAAGAAATTAATAAAGTAGAGTTGAAAATTAGTAATAATAGTTGAATTGAATTTGTTGCAGTTTGCAAATATATATATATATATAGAGAGAGAGAGAGAGAGAGAGAAATCAATGAAAATTGGTATTCGTGTGTTTTGTTGTATATGTTTATGTTTTTTGGTTTGTTTTTGTTCTTGTTTATACATAGATCGTTTCATATTGCGCTGCTGCTCTATCAAGCCTTGTACGTCTCTACCTTTAGCTACGTATGAATAGTTGTTGTACTGGATCTTAACTGAGTGTTAACTGCTAGCTAATGGACAAGGGCAACAAGATGACAACGAATGATGGGACTTACATACCTGAGGCAGTGGTCGAAAAATGTACATACAAATATAGATCTAAATACGGTATTGTTGTATGTAAGTCTCTTAAAGTATCGTGTGAACAAAGCAAAGTTATACAGCAGCTTAAGCCTAACAGCACCCAATAGCATTCAGAGGGAACTTCATTAAGCATGCATCGTAGCAATCTAAGCAAGTTGTCAGGGTTCGTACTTGCATCATAACACTAGACTATGGACTACAGTTTGTAAGGGGCAGTTTATCGGCAAGGCAGCTCGATGGATCAATCGATCGATCGAATGAGACGTTAGCGACGATCGTAGCATATAAGGACAGCAGAGAAAAAAACAAAAACTTTTTCAGGCTTATTGAAGGAGGCATGTCAGTCAGATGTAGAATCTTCAGAAGAGATAGAGAATGTAAGCTAGTAAGATGTTGGAAAGTGGTTGTAGACCCGTAGTCGGTTTAGAGGGGATAGTGGAAAGCTCTACATTCGAGGCACCTAGTTAAAATAGTTAAAAGTAGTTAGAGTAGGCAACAATATACATTCTTGCCATGTGCTGAGAAGCGAGACACTCTAAGTATCCATATGGAGTTTACATCATGCGAACATGTTTGCTATATACAGTTTATAGAGGATATACACAAGTATATATTTGGTATTTAAGAAAGTCTTTGAGTGCACATAGATGTTGGAGCGGAAGTCCTTGAATCCAATAATACTATTACTTACATTCGCCACTCCTGTCAGCTAAATAACTCCACTTACACAGTTACACACAATCGATATCGTATCGATATTTGTTAAATTACACACAATCGATATCGTATAGATATTTGTTAAATGTATCGATATTTTCATTATAGTTTGGTATTGTATTAGCACATGGTATTATACTGTAGTCGGGACTGTTCGAATCGGGTGTCTCTCGTAGTGTGCGCGTGTGTGTGTAAGTGTTTAAGTTTCAAGTTTAGAGTTTTCATTGCAAGTTTTCATGTTCGAGTATATAGAAAGCTTTGTATTTTTCAAGTTAAATAAAAGAATGCAGGCTCGGGTTTTTTGTTAGATCGATCAATCAAATCCATGCGCAAATACTGAGCAAAAAGAAAGTGAAATAGAACAACTGTTGCATAGCTTCAGATAACTAAGGGTAAAGCGCCTGAAAGTCTGCTTCATGTTCTCTCTTTTGTTTGAAATGTTTGTTTAGTCATTTAACAAAGGCAAAATATCATATTAAATACTAGAGTGAAACTTTGTATATACATATAGAAGGAAATATTTGAAAATAATTATTAAAATCGATTTCATTTAATGCTTAAGGCAGGCCATCTGATCTCTTGATCTTGGACTAGGACTGCCAAATATATAAGTAAATAATTGAGTGCGAATTCGAATTGTCTACAAAAAACATTCGGTTTAGTGTGAGGTATATGCAAATCGTCCGTCATAAAGCAATTGTTTAATCAAATCTCTAATCAAATCATAAATATTTGTGAAAATCGAAATAAGAAACTAAAGAAAGTGAGACCCATCCAGTCGCTTTATAGGTTCATCTACCAACTTGACTACAGACTTAGACACGCAATTTAAAAGAGAAGTAGATACAATCGCAATTTGGTGTGCTTTGCAACAGAAAATGGGAAAAATCACAGGTATACTATGTATATGGGCGCAACGGAAGTAAACAAAGAAGTTGATTGAAACAAGGCAAACGAATTGTGTTCGGCGAACCGAAAATCCAAATACCCCTACTATCATATACATGAATATTTATGTATATCGGGTAACATCGATTGACAATCTTTAGAACTGCTCTACACTAAAAACAAAGAAAGTAGTAAGAAAATTAGAAATATACAAAATTAATTTCACTGAACCACTCTTTGACTCTCTTCAGCTAGGAAATTTACAGAGCTCTATCAAAACTATATAGCACCTCTGTGTATTATATGGGGAGTTGGAAGCGTTATGCTTCCGAATTTCATAAATATAAGAAGAGCGTATGGGTGCCAGAGGCAAATATATATCTATAGAGCTCATAAAAGCGTTTACAGCAAATATCTTTTACATGAATATACATATAATAGAAATCTTTATATCTAGAATCTTTATATTAAAAGTATGTATAATAGCAATATTTATATCTAGAGACTTTAAAAGCCTTTATAGCCAATATGCTTCATGTGAACTTATAATAGAGATCTATATATCGAGAGATCTTAAAAGCCTTTACAGCAAATATATTTCACATGAACTTACAATAGAGATCTTAAAAGCTTTTACAGCAAATATATGAGAAAATATATGAGCTATATGAAATGTTAGTTTAATTTGTTATCTATATACAACTTATTTTCTCAACCAGAATCACATATATATAGGTATATAGCTATAAATATATACTATATATATAGTTCAGTTTCATTAGGATTAAGATGAGGAGTTAGTATTAATTGTTAGACTCGCCGCTGTTAAATGATAGTAGATAGAAATAAATGCAACTCTTTAATACAAATGTGTGTGGGTAAATTGTTAAGTGTGTGTGTGTGTGTATGCGTGTGTGTTTGTGTGGAGGAGAAAATGAATGGAGAATGTTATGGAAAAGTATAAAATCTAATAAGCTTAGTTTAGGTAGGTAAGTGAAAAGTGCTTAGCAGTAAAAGCGAAAGCTAAATCATTTGACTTTTTGTACACATAGTAGGATTTGGAAAAATGCAATTTCTGTGTAGATTGTGTTTCGTACTTACATCGTGCTGTTGGTGTTGAAATTTGTTGTACATGTCGATGTAGTTGTTGATGAGTTGTACATATATGTACATGTATGTATGCATATATTGCGATATATATATACACACATACATATATATATATATATGTGGATATATATGTATGTATGCATATGTGTGTGCCATTTGGTGTGTGCGTGTGTGTATGTGTGCGCGTTTGGGTGTGTCAACACATACACACATATTCACACACACACACACAGATGCATGCATGCATGCATATTAATAATTGTTGAATGACAACATGTTTGTAATACAATTCAATTTGTTGATTGGGTTCGTTTCATATTTCATATCGTGGTATTAATTTTGTTCGGTGAATTTGTTTTTGTTTATCATTTTTTTTTTTTTTTTGGTTTTTTGTTTTTGTTTAATACAAGTTGTGATTGGTGATGAACGAGTTAGTTGCATATTCATTGCATTTGGTAATTGGTAATTGGTAATTGGTATTTGATATTTGGCATTGGTGTTGTAATTACATAGTACATGTGTGGGTGTTGTTTTTGTGTTTTTTTTTTATTGTTTTTGTTGTTGTTTATAATTGATTGTTATTATTGATATAGATATATATGTATATATCGTGTTGGGCAGTGATAAACGTGATGTTTTTTGTTCCCGATGGCCAATTGATATGTGGGAATATTTATTGATTGGATAGGCATTTGTATAATATAATTGATGTTCGCATACATATATACATATTCATATACATAAATCGATGTATAGACACACACACACACGCATGTGTATGTGTGCATGTACATAATGTATGCACATGTACATAGGTATGCAAGTAATGCGTATAGATTTGCATGTGTTACATAATTCATACATTAATAGATATATATATGTGAGGGGTGTACATATTTTTGTTTGATTGCGTGAGTGTTTTATTTTATTATATATTTTTGCATTCATCATTTTGTTTTTTTGTTTTTTTGGTTTGATTCGGATTTGGTTTTCCCGATTTTGAGACCACATTTCGTATTTGGTAATCGTTTTCGTACACAAATAAATATGAAAAAGGAAATCAAAAAGAAATATGATTATTAATTTCTGTATTTCGTGGGATTTTATAAAAGAAATATTAAAATTTTTGCTTTTTTTTTGTTTTTTTTTTTTTTTTTTTTTGTTTCTGTGTTAAATCAAATGTAAACTTGTTATTAACAATTTCTTGTGTGCCTGTGCTTACATATAGTACATATATATATATATATAAACAGCAGTGTCAGATGTTGTCTATAACACACACTCCGTTAGGATTGCAAGTGACCCTGAGGTAGGTGGGCAGTAGATAAGATAGGTATATCTATAATATAAATACTTAAAAGTCCTATCCCAGAATATATAGCATGAGAGATAATGATTATGAATTGATGATAATCACCCAAGAAATTTACCCCAACAAAGGTAATTCCCCACTCTCTTAAATAGGTCGAAATTCGTGATATTCTTCACAGGTGCTTCAAAGTTTCATATACATATATACTCTGAATCGAAATCACCTCAATTCATTAACAATTAACTTAGGATTCATTATTGCATATGTCATATACTCTCATTCACATGGATCGTCCGTTCGTTGAGGATCATAGGTCGGTTGACATATTGCTAGTCCGTCAATTGCATAGGATTGTGACTTAAATACATATGCACGCCTGTTCACATTGACATGTGTACGTGTGTATATAGATATATACATCTTGTGTGGGTGTATATGTTTGCATATTTGTGATTTTTGGTATTCATATGAATTGTGTTCGGGTTCGAGTATCTTGGTAAAGGAACCAAACAAAAAAGAACACAAAATGAAATATATATATATACTTTTGTTGTTTAACTTATGAATTACATTGTTTGTTTGTCTTGCAAAACGGCCTACATAAATCGAACACAACAATAATATGTATGGCTCATAGTTTAAGCTCGTGCTGAACAGCATATAATTACCCCGAATTCCATCCAGAGAGCATCCACAATGCTGCCCAATACCGTAATTAGATCAAAAATGTTCCACGGATCCTTGAAAAAGTTCTACAAAACAAATATTTCGAAATATTATTTAGCGTACTTAAAAGCCTAAATATATACGTAAGCAAAGCTCTCCCCATTTACGTAGAGATAGATAGTTGAAGGAGACGATCAAAGATCACAGATTAGGGATCAAAGATCCGAGATCAAAGATTAAAGACCAGGAATCAGAGATCAGAGATAGATAGATTAGAATTTGATTGAGTTTGGATATAAGTAGAGGTAGATATATGCTAATATAGTGGATCGAGGTGTCGAGTAACTTCTAGTCGGATACATCCAAAATGTCAAATTATTCGCTTAGAAAGTGAAATGAAGTTGTACTTAATATTGGAAAGTCTTAATATTATTTAAAAATACGTATAACTGCAAAATGAGGGTCACAGATTAAACATAAATGAAATGAGCATAAAGGTTTCATACATTTTCACATAGGTTTACTCGAATCTATCCTCCCTCTTGTAGACACCCCACCCGTTAAGACTTAATGTTTAGCAATAATGCAGAGTTTCAATAATATTGAGCTCCAATAATTATGCAACTTACCTTGAAACCGAATCCAATTATTTTTAGAACAGTTTCAACACTGAACATGCCTGTGAATCCCATGTTGATGTATTTTAGTGACTTTTCGTACATCTCGCTTTGATTATGATACTGTTGAGATGATGTTTGCATATGATTAGTCTAGAATTCTTCTTGACAGTAAAAATATAAAGTATGTCTAAAACTTCTTCGTCAAAAACTTGAATTCTTTGTTTCTTCTCGGAATTTAATATATGTTCATAGACGAGTTGTGTGTCTTTGTAGAAAGCTCTGAACATCTCCTGATAATTACAATTTATGTTTTGAATACATTCTTAGAGAAACTCTTAACTAAAATAGATTATACAGCCTTTTTATTTAGTCTATCAAATGCAAGAAATTAATAATATATATCCAATATATCTGTACATATATAGTGGAGGTTCAGATTTAGAGCTTTGCACAATTGTATTGGAATTTGAATACTCTAAGTTGAAATCTTCTATTTATCTCAACTACTATTTATGACTGACTCATTTTTATGGCTATGAATACGTTTCTCTGACTCATCAGAAGATTCTCTTATATACCATACCGTATTAGTATTCATATTGGTGCTTCATGAATCAGAAACTTACCTTCATCATTAACAACAGCGTATTGAACACAATCAGCATCATTATAAAGTATTCGAATGGTGTAGAGACAACAATGCGCCACACTTTATACTTGAAAGTATTTCGATTTTTGGGCATATATCGCTCAAGTGGCCGGGCTCCGATCGTAAAATCAATACACGATTTCTGTGGGAAAAGAGACAATTAAATAATACCACATGCGAAGCCAGCTACAAATTGTGTAGAGCTAAACATTTTATAATTGGCTATAAATTAGGTCCAGCACCCAATGCAAATGGAGAACTGAGAACGAGCTGACAGCTATAGAAGGCTATATCTTCAATAGCTGTGCATCAAGTATCAACTAAGCTTCTTAATGTTGGCGTCATCCAATCGAGTCTACGAGCGTATTTAATCGTCTGTCAAAACATGTGTTACATGGCTGAAGGTCTCATAATATAACCAATCGATTGATTGATTAAAAAGTGATAAAAGATAACAATTTCTAAATTTATTAATAGAACAACGTCTAAGCAGAATTGATCGATAATTATTTTCATATACACATTTCTGTTTAACACGGAGTATCTTAGATTGTTTCGAAATTCATTGGAGCTTAAAAAATAAATAAGATATTTTAGCTATTAGACTATTTAATATATATTATTTCCAGACAACTACAATTTGATAAACAGCATTGTAGAATTGTTCAAGTACAAGGTATACGAAATAAATACAGGAATATTTGGTAATGCCTAATTATGCTGTTAGTTAATAACTCATTCTCTTTACTCAGTTGACTCGATGAAGTATTGAAATCTAATATTATGGTTTATTAAGAAGTGCCCGACTAACCGAGGAGCCTAGCACCAGGTTTCTATACTGAGACAGACGTATATAGTAGCTAAATCGACGCAATAAATGAACAAAATTAAGAAGTCTCTATACAATATTATATAGGATCCATACTAAGAATTTACACATGTATATAGTTCAGATCAGCTACTACCGTCATTTGCAATGGGTGCAGGCTATGGTATATAAACATGAATGTACAAAGTCTGCTCGCTAATGAGTTTTACACAATATTGATCGGCCCAATTGAAATGTTTATTTGTAAGCTATTAGGTGAGATGCATGCCAATCAAAACAAGATCAACAGAATGGAAAAATTTTTTGCATTTTTTGTGCAAGAGTTGAATCGATTCCAGATGTGAGACTTGGTGCCTTACTAGCTATGATATATGTACATATACATAGGTATGTCGATACAGTTACATTGGAAATAATAATATATACATATGTTTTTTATTTATAATTGATAGCTAATAAATAATAGAAATGCATATCGATTGGTTATGTCGGATATCGCCTTTATAAGAGATATTGCTGGCTTGATAGATGGCATACTTACAGTGTCGAGCGTGTTGTTATTCAGCAACGAATTGATATAGCTTATGGCTTTACGATATTAATCGTTAAATATTCATGACTGAATATTTAAGGACTATCGTGAGTATTATCAAAAATCTCTACTTTCCGGTAAATGTTCACTCTCTATATATATTCAATGGGTCTCTAATGATGTCTTATATACAGATTCCGATCGATATATTAACCCTAGCTAAATGTGCCCTAAGGCCTATGCCATGATAGCTAGCTAGATGTATTTACATCTGGAGTTTAAAACTAGTTTTGTAAAAAGTTTCCAAAACAAAAGAAAACTAAACTATTCTACGCTTAATTCCAATGGGATTTGCATGCGAGAATTGTTTTTTGTGGTTTCATATCAAATTATTATTATACTAGATGTCGTATCACATCATATTCGAGAGATAATGTCAAATGTTTTCGGCCATAAAAAATAATTCTCGCATGCTAAACGCAATATCTAATATGTATCCGCAAGGCAGGGCAGGGTCCGGGGCAGGGACAGAAGCAAGAGGTCAGAGGTCAGAGAGATATAGTAGAAGCAGATTGGAACGATTTGTGGGTGTGGGCGGGCAGAGCCCGAGCAGAGCGATCAACGTTTGCCGATCTGTGTGTCTTTGGTTGTAGTTAGTATTCGAGTTGGGCTAGCATACATATACATACATCAATGGGTTACTATCTAATAGAGGTAGCATGTACATGTATGGGTATCGTTGTATGTATGTGTGTACATTTACGTGCAGATACATAGATAATTGTTTAACGACTATCAATTTTACGAGTAAAACACACACACATATAAAAGCATTGTTTGAATTTCGATTTTGTTGTATTTTGTTGTTTTTTGTAGTTTTTAAATTTTGTTTAATTTTTGGTAAAAATTTTGATTGTCTCGCTCACCTGATTTTTGTCAATTTCACCATCTTGCAATTCAGCTTCGCCTTGCTCTTGAAATGTTATGATAATCAAGGCGACGAATATGTTGACGAAGAAGAATGGAAATACAATAAAATATACTATATAAAAGATGGACATTTCGATCCGGAAATTTTGGATTGGACCCCTATCTTCATAAGTGGCAGCCATTGAGTGTTGCAAGACCCTATTAGCAACATTCGAGTGTGTGTGTGTGTGTGAAGATAGCACAAAACAAACAAAAAAAGTAAAAAGTAACAATTCATTATTCACCATCCGCACTCGCTTAACAGAACAGCAATAATTAATCATTAATCATTATCATTATTATCAGTATGAGTATTAGTATCAGTATCAGTGTCAAGGAAAAGCAGAAATCAAAACACACAAATCTTAGAGCAAACAGAGCTTACTGTGGCCATCCCTCGCCGGTCTGTACGGCGAACAGCGTCAGCATCGCAGCGGCGACATTGTCGTAGTGGAAGCTGCGTGGCTTCCACACGCGCATCTCCTGTTTGGGCAGCAGTTCGTCTTCCTCGTATTTGAAATACGAACCCCTTTTGTGTTGGTTGGGTTGAGTTGTCAATGGATTGCATATAACATTATATGTTGATGTTTGGTTTATGGTGTGTTCGAATTTAGTTATTATTTGTTTTTTTTTTTTTTTCGTTCGATTATATAAATATAATTGGAATCGGAATAAGAAATCAGCTTAAAATAAAACTAAAAATAAAATAAACACACACACTACATATATAAAATGATAAAGTCAAATTCAATTGAAGTACATTCATTTGATATGTGAGAAGATATTTGCTAAGAGTTTGGATATATGTGAGTGTGAGAGACACAGAGTGTGTATGTGTGAGAGAGTGTGAATATATACATAGATCTAGTAAATAGATATAGCACAAATATGTTTCTATTGCGATAATGAGCTTGACGTCTTTAGGTAAATATTGCACAACAAAAATATAAACAGATTCTTATGCATGTATGTATGTATGTAGGCATGGTATGTACGTATGCATGTATGCATGTATGCATGTAGCTGATGGATGATGCGTGTGCTCAGCAATTGTAGTATTTGTGACAGTATTTAAATTTGTCTAGCTGTAGCCCAGAACAATCCAAATCAACACTGCACAATCTCAGAAGGCGTACAAAGAAAAGAAATGTTCGAAAACCTAATGCATATCTTTCAGATACAGATACAGATACAGATACAGCTATATCGGATATAGGTTCTATATCCAAGTGTGTGTTGGTGTTTCGCTTGGCTCGACGTGGTTTGAGTGTTGTTTCTGGCTGCTTGTTTGCTCGGCGATGTGTAACAAGAAAGCTGCGCTTGCGATGTCTGAAAGCGATTTTGCATAGCGATCAACGCGATCTAACGGTGCGAGAGAGAGCTCTACATATGGAAATACAAGTATGCATAGGAATGAGTAGGATGTGCGTGTATCAATTTGATTGTGGATTCTTGTATCAATTTGAATGTCAGTCAGTTGACAGCATCAAATAATAATTGAAATAGTTTCTTTTCCTCGCACTTCGATCTCAACGTGGGCTTTCTTTTCTCGATTTATTGCCAATGTATATTAGAGTATATATATTTATATAGAAAATGTGGGAGCTGTTTTGGAATCTGATTATCAGTTGTAAATGCGACTAGTCTATACATATCTAGTAGTTAGTTAGAAAGAAATGTTAGATAGAAAAGATTTATATATATAGATATATATTTAGTACGTATGAGAAAGTATAAATAGACGTTAGTAGAATTGAAAAAAGTTGAGAGAAATGGCAAAATAAAACTAGTCTCCGATATGATCAATCAGGGCTGGGCTAGGTTGGTTGGTGGGTTAAGTTGGTTGGTGGTTCACATGATATACGAGTACTACAAGAGATTGAAGTTTGGAACACGACGAGATCTACATTAAAATTGAAACGATCTGTGATACTATTTGGTACGTGTACGCGTATACAGACTTATTAAGAAATCTTCTGGTAGTAATATGGACTCTTTGGTATTTGGTAAAATACCCAATTGTAAAGAAATAATATTGATATAGTTATAGATAGATAGTAGATATTTACATGCTAAACGCGATCGGCAGTAAATTCTTGAATTGAATTGTATTGATTTGTCTGATTTTTTTGGACTTTGGATTTTGGTGTTAGTTAGAAGGCAACAGATACAGAAAAATACATTGATCGAGTTAACGGATTAACTAGAAAATCAAATAGAATAAAACTAGAAAGGTCTTTCATTCAGGTGGCATTTGTAGTTTCGCATTTCAGTTCTGATCAAAGGATTTACATATTTTTTGTTTTGTTTTCTTTTTTTTTTTCTTTTCTTTTCTTTTCTTTTTTGTTGAATTTTCTTTTATTTGTTTCCTTTTGATGTTTCTCTTTGGCTCGTTCTTTGCTTCGTTATTAAATTCACATATTTATGTTTATCGTTGGGTTTTTTCCTTCTTTTTTTTTTTTTAATTTTTTTTTTTTTTTTTTTTTCGTTTTTGGCCCTTTTACTCGCTTGATTGTGGTGGAAGCACAATTCAGGCAAGAAAACTGGGCGAGAAACTTTAAAATGCTACTCTTACATTCTGTAAAATCAGTGCACCTTTTTTGTCATCTTAGAGAACTTAGAGAACAGAAGAACGCAGAAGAAAACGAAATGAGAACGCAAAAGAACACGAAAATCAAATCGATAGAAACTTAAGGAATGTACAATCGGAAAAGTTGTAGTTAGGAGAGACCGAAAACAAATACATTTAGTACAACATAAAGTAAATAGAGTCATTTTAGTCATTCTTGCTTCACTATATATACATATATGCGTGTGTATATTTATATATAGTATTCATTTGCAAGCGATCAAAATCCTGTTCCCTGTCTGGGGCACTGCGGCTCACTCTCCCCTTTGATCTGAAATCATTTATCACAACTCAACTGAACAGAACTGAACTTGACATCTCCTGGAGCGGGATGAGTATGTATGTGGCAGAATCGCTCTTTGATCAAACTTGGTTCATGTTGTAGAGTAGTTATATATGTGATATAAGGGTATTTGAATGTGTACATACATAGAGACAACAAGGTAGACAACTAGCTAGCGTAGTGCTAACACCTCATAAGTGAGGCACACATAGACAAGCACACACACACACACAGAGAGAGAGAGAGAGAGATAGCGATAGGTTCATCAATTAGTTAGACATCTATGTATGTTCAGTCTGTTAGAGTTACCTAAAAAGCTAATGTACATATACATAGGTAGAACAGATGTAAGTTAGACACATATCAGATTGTAGCTTGTGTTGTGATTTGAGACAGCTAGGCATGTACACAGTTAACTATTGTTATGTATGTAGTAGGTATTTAAAGCTCTGTAGACACAATTGTAACAAGCTAAGGATTGGAGCACACAGACAATAACTGATGTATTTATATGTATATATATGTATATTAAAGAGTCTAATCAATCGAACATGTACATGTACATATATATGCTAATGTGAATGTATACATACATCTATATATATTCATATCAATATCAATAGGTATACATTCAAATGCATGTATTTATCGAGAGATTGAAAAACGTATGGATAAATACAAAAGAGGGAGAGACAGAGAAGGAGAGACACAGAGAGAGAGAGAGAGCAAGAGTGTGGAGAAAAACTATATATACACATATGTATATGCATATACACATACACACACACATATATATATATATATATATATATATATAGTTATGATAACACCGAAATGTATGTGTAGCGCGTCTAATAGATATAATCATCATAATAATAAGTAAGATCTATGAAATGATCATAGAAACTATACAAACTATAAGGTGAACAACAATTTGTATGGCTTACGAAACACAGAATCAACTGAAAGCAGATACAACAAGAAACGATAACGAAAATGAAAATGATAATCAAAAGTAAAATCAAAAACAATTGTCAATGTTTTTGAGAATACGGAAAGAAAATGTTTACTTACTGGCACTCTTCGGAAGTATGTTTACTCTCATCCGTACAATAAAAAAACTTTCCATTGAACAATTGTACACCAATAACAGAAAATATAAATTGAAACAATATGTACACGATTAGAATGTTAACAACATTTTTTAATGAGTTCACGACGCAATCGAAGACGGCTTTCAATTTGGGAACACGTTTAATTGTCTTCAATGGACGCAGGACGCGCAGCACCCGAAGCGATTTGATAGTGGACAAATTTTGTCCAGCGCTGCTACCGCTCATATCGAAACCGAAACTAACAGCAGCGCATATAACGACCACAGCATCCATAATATTCCAGAATTCTCTTAAATAGCTGCCAGGATGTAGGATGACACCCAAGTCTACAATTTTCAGCAACATTTCTATCGTGAATACGCCGGTAAATGCATAGTCAAAGTAATTTAAGATCTTATTTCGCCTCGAGTTCTCACGAACGGGATCTTCGGCTGCTAATGCTATTGATGACATTGATATGACGACCATTATGAAGAAATCAAAATATGGTAAATTAACCACCCAATGGGCGCCACGTCGTATGCTGTATATGCATATTGATATAGATATAGGTCATTTGATTGATTGTTGTACCAATAGAGGTGGTTGGGTTGGTTTTGTTTTCATTTTTAATTTCATTTGATTTTTGGTTTTTTTTTTTTTTTTTTTGTTTCGATCGATTTTGTTTTTCCAATAGATAGCCATGGAGAGTTCAGATTAAGTTGTTTTTTTTTTATCGTTTACAATTGCAAGATTCGATTAATTCGTTTATTACATTTGTTATTAAATTTTATAGAGATAGTTTTTTTTTTTCGATTGCGTTTTGCGTTTTGTTTAGTCAACCGTTTTATTTAATTCGATTTTGTTTTTGGTTTTCCAATTATTATTTAATCGGTTTTTATTTGAAGTAATTAGCAATTTTGTTTTGTCGTTGTTGTAGTTGTTGTTGTAGTAGTTGTTGTTGTAGTTGTTGTGTTGTAAAAGTTAAAGTTGAATAGAATGATGATGATGTGGTTCATAAGATGAATTGCAGTTGCTCGAGATGGATGGTGATTGATATTGCAGGCAAGGAGGATACAAATGAAGTATTCGTCGATATTTGTAGTGCAAATATTTACAAATATATATATTATCATGTAGATATATATGTATATATAAATTTGATTAATTTAGTTCAGTTCAATTGATTTAATTCGATTTGATTCGATTCGATTCGATTCGATTTGATTCGATTTGATTTGGATTGTTTCATTGTAGTGTGCAACAGAAAATTGTAACGAATCCAAAAGAAAAAGTGAAAAGAAAAAGAAGTGAAACAAGTTAGTACATTTGGCATTACCATTGGCTAAAAAGAAGTTTATCGATTATTAGGTCAATTACAGTGGATCATAAAAGTGTGCTAAGAGTTAACCTTCATTTACGAACCTATGCGAAGCTTACGCATACTGAAATCAAAAATAATATTTATTCATAACCCTGCCTAGGCAGCTAAGGCCGAGCCTAGCAGCTCATCGAGTGCAAATGTTCAAGATTCTTGTTGATTTTAAATAAATGTAAATATATCTTAATATCTTTAGATACGCTGTCGGACATAGACGCGGACCGACTCACTGCAAACATTATCTAGGCATTGTTCAGATATTACATTTAGAATTTTCGTTTCTTCATATAATTTACTTTTGAAATATTTTGTTTTTCAAAATGAATCAAAGATAAATTGACCGGACAAAGCCGGGCAGAACCTGACAGCCTGTAATCAAATATATTTCAGCCTTAGATATAGATGAGAAATATATTTACGGATTTGTTGGTGATAGTATGAACATCGAAGAGTATGGCAACATTGGCTTTGGCCCTTCCGTTACTTCCTCCTCCTCCTTCTTCTCTTCCTCCTTCTTTTTGCCCTTGCCCTTGCTGGTGGCCACGGTACCATCGCCGTTCTCCAGGTGGACACCGTCGCCCTGGAGGGCTTCCATTTCCTTTTCTAGTTCTTGGAGCTGTTTCTCTTTATCTTCTTCGACTTGTTCCTCTTCGGCTGCTGTCAGTTCTTGAGCGTTCGCCAAATTATCGACGGCGATAGCCAAGAACACATTTAAAAGCGTATAATTACCGAAGAGTACCAAAACGATAAAGTATCTGTTGGAAAAGAGACACAGTGCGATTAGTGCGATCCAGTGCGAACCGATGTGGAGCTAATAGTATGCTTGATAATGCTCGATGTAAAGCCCAAAGTCTACTCTGTATCCTGCATCCGGTCAAGTGTAGAAGGTCAGTTTCAATTTCGTATGTTTCTATGTTTCAAGTGATCAAATGATCTGGCGATCAGGTGATCAATTGACAGAGCAATAGCTAAATATACCAATAGGAGCTGTTCAATCTAATATATGTGAGCATAGTGTATCGGATAGTAGCAGCAGCTAGAGTGTTGAGTAGTTTAAATACTTGAAATGTTGTGCCAAGGGGCCAACAATGAGTCCAAAGCATGGTATGGCTGGAAGAGAAATGAATTATGGAAATAGATAAGCAAGCGTGAGCTCAACTAAGCTGGCATAGCTAAATGTAATACACTTACGTTATTCGATAGCGAGCGAGTGCGCAGAGGGAGGCTGCATCAACTAGGGGGGCAAACGATGGATGGACTTGGCTTGCAGAATTTCAGGATCGCATTTAACTAAATTCTCCAAGCTCTAAAGTCCAATCTTTTTACACACACATATATATATATGGGTCAATATATATATTGTGAGACCAAAACTCCAACGTTCCGGATCTTTATGGTAGATTGCACACATTAATGGTTCGACGTTCAATGAATAACAACTAATTGCCCCCAATTAGCTCCCTATATATCTTCCCAACCAACGAAAAGTACTTTTTTTTACTTCTAGGTTACAGCAACCTACTTTAAAATCAACTAGTTTTTCCAATTTTTAGTGCAAATAAATAAATATATATATAGCCCAGTTCTCTAGCAGCTTTTCTTGAGTTAGTGATAAAGCTAACGATGTTGTATACTCGGTTCACAAAGTAAAACAAATAAATCCAGATAAGAAACTCGATTTTGCTGATGATAATCATATAATGGAAAATTAATAACACAAATTTGATTGATTAATGAAATGGATTTCTCTTTAAATGATAAGAAATGCTGCTCATTATTCTCCAGCCGACCATCGACACGCTCTTCTCTCCCATTTTGCCTAGAATTCTCAAATGGTTACAGCTCAACAAGAGTTGCAAGACGAAGTCTCCTGACTATAGAACCGAAAGGTCCTGGAAATAGTTATTTGTGTATATAATTCGTAAACCCAAGAACACATACAACAAAATGAGCCCAAGGATTATACCCAATTATAGCCAATTTCATATAATATAATACAATAACTACTCATACATAAGACAAATAAAGTGCTGTGAACCGAATATAGCAAAGTCGGTGAGAGCCGACTGTAGCTAGCTTTGTTTGATTCTACAATACGATGTTAGATAGCAATACTTTAATCACATATGAATATATATGTATAATGTCAATGTCAATGAGTATTTCAATTATCGACAGTTAGCAAACATTTATAGGTATTTGTGTAAACTTACATAGAGTAAATCATTCCTTTCTTTGCACCACCTTGCGATATAATGCCCTGATACATAACTTCATTCCAATCTTCGCCGGTTAGGATTTGGAACACTGTTAGGAGTGCTATGGGAAATGTGTTAAAGTTTGTCTCGGGCGTGCCTCCTGGCAAATTGAACTGCCCACCGAACAGTTGCATGCCAAGCAGTGCAAATATCAGTATGAACAAGAAGAGCAGGAACAACAGTGAGATGATGGATCTCATCGAATTCAGCAATGATATAACTAGATTACGTAGGGATGACCAGTATTTGGTCACTTTGAAGATGCGCAACAGCCGGAGGGCGCGCAACACAGACAGACCGAACGAGCCGCCCTTAACTTCAGACCAGATCACCTCGAATATCGAACCACTAATGACGACACAATCAAAACGATTGAACGACGACTCGAAGTAAATGCGTGGCCCCAGCGCATACATCTTGATGAACATTTCCGACATGAACAGCCCCAGGAAGATGAATTCCGCATAGTCTGCAAGGGAAAAGTTCCGATTAGATCGTACCACCATTGCCCCGCCCCAGGCAAATTACTTACACAGAAACTCCGTGAGGAATGTCGGCTGTCCATAGTGCTCGACAGCGACGCACACAGTGTTGAGAAAGACGAGCACTATCACGAACCAATAGAACCACTGCGTCTTCACTGTGTGCCGTATCCAGAAGCGGAACCTTTTCTCGGCGCGCCAAAATCCTGTACAGCTGCCTTGGGGTTTCGAACGAGTTTTCAGATAACCTGTCAAGAGTACATTGACGCATGATCAGTAAGGTCGCAACGGCTGATCGATCCACTGTGTATATAGTCTAGATAGTCTTATTGCCTAAGTGTTTCGATTATTGCCACACATACAAGTTTTTGTGTATCCTGCGTATGAATACGTTGTGATATAGTCGTGGTAGTTGTTGGATTTGTTGCTGTTATTGGTACTAGTTAGTAAGTATATACAAACTCGATATCTCTATCTATACGTTGAACAAGATGCAACTACAAGCACAGTCATCTACGAGTATGATAGCACACATACATGAAATGTTCGATTTTGAGTACGACTATCGTAGACGATAGATTATCGGGAGACAAACTCTTAATAGTGATTTCAGTTATACTTTCTGTGACAGCTATAGACCTATTGAGAAAAGTAAATATCTATATCTGTATACATGTATTTTCCGGTTATTACAACACTCAAGGAATCGTCGTAATACCTAGAAGATACTATAGTCGTATAAGTTTGCTCATATAGGTTTGTCTGGGTACTACAATCCGTTGCAATAACCGTACAGATGCTATAAGCGGAGTTGTTATAGCCGGATTCTAGGCATAATACTGTAAATTCATTTTCATTTGTGGTTTTTTCTCCCATTGATATTATTTCTTAATAATCATTATGAATTTCACCAAATAGTAGATCTAGTCCATTTTATTATAGAACAAGTTTTTAGTTTTCTTATTATCCTTTTGGTATCTTACTACTTTGTTAAAGGCCTTCAGTTCGTATGATAAGAATGAGCTGGAAAAAATATCTATAGCTGCCCATAAAAGTTAAATCCTTTGATGTATCTGTTCTATAAAGTATATTTATAAAGCTTGACTAGTTACCTTAGAAAACAAAATTGTTACAAAAAAAAAAAAAAAAAAAAAAAAATTAAAATTAAAAATTAAATTAAAAAAAAAAAACAGTTAAGTTATGACTAAGAAATGCTCAAGACAATGTCCTTGAAATATATATACCATAAATAAAATTAAATTAAATGATGTTTTAGTGTTGTCCATTAGGAAAAGTCAATCTATACATATTTCTCGGGGGCTCTATTGATTTTGATGCTAAATATAGCTCGAATAAACCCATTTTCCCAATATTCGAATCTCTGAACCTTCCCGATTAATAATATACAAGTGCTTGGGTACAAACAAAAATAGAGATATATATTGAATTATACGAGCATACATATCTTTGGGGCCGTAGCATTGTTAGGGTGCCTTATAATCGATGAGAATGCATAAACAAGTGCAAGAGTAGTTTCAATTTCGAATTCATTAAGAATTGAATTGTCGCTTAGGAGACGATAAATACATTTGCATACGTACGTACAACCATTAGAGACTATGAGCCTAGCATAGATGATATCGACATGAGAGATGTGTATGCCAAACATCCCCGACATGGTTATAGAGTTAGTACAATGCGTGTATGTACATACATATACTGTTATACTGAATATGCTACCGAATGCATGTTGTTGTGATAATGATATTGAGTTGTATACGAAATCAGATTATTTATCGAATTGGTAGTTTACTTACACATTTTGAATATACATATCAATAGAGAATTTCGTATTGTTCGAATTCACAAATTCAAATTAAGAGAAAATGAAAAACGTAAATTAATTCGATTCAAAAGAACTTATTTTCAAACATAATAACTTAATTGAGATATTCTTTCAAATCGAGGTTGAATCAAGTACCGCCCATAAATGTTCTGAATTTGGGAGAATTTACTCAACAGCAAAACAAAAGCCAGCTGAAGAAATTTCCATCTAAATTTTCAGTATAAATATAGCGTTGCATGCAGAAAGAATTTGTTTCATTTCAAACCATGTTCTTAAGTATATGGCCTACATATTTTTTTGTCTTTTCAATTTTATACTAAATATCACTTTTGTGGATTTCACATGAGTACATGACAATACTTTCGATGCCATATAAATTCTTCTTGAATATCTGTTTACGGTTCACACATATTCAAATCGATCGAATCGGACCACAATATCTAAATATCTAAATCTTACTAATCGAAAAAAGATCTATAATTTGTTATGGTTTTTATCGATACTCCTACTTTTGTCTTTTTTTTTTTTTTTTTTTTTTTTTTTTTGTATTACAAAATGTATTGACTTCCTACGGTAAAACGAATACAAGCATTCCATATGCAAGTTATTCCGATTGACCTTTCTACAGAGAATACATTTATATATACTTATATATTCAGCATGTATATGCAATAGACATATGTTAGATTCAGTTAGTAAATGTCTTTCTCTTATTACCCACACTGCAAAGAAAATGCCAAAATGTGGAAATTTTATGCCTTAAATAAGCTTGTATAATAAAATGTTTAGGGGACACAAGTTTATATCTATCATCTATCTATTTATAACGAATTGAATTTTCAGTTGAAATCCCTCTCAAATATTGCCATGGCAATTTCGTTAATTGACTTCATTTGCAGTCGGATTCGCCCGACGTCCAAGGCCTTATTTGTTTTTTATTCAATATTTCATATTATCATAGATGTATTTACGATATTCGCTTTATGCATAGATCAGCCATGGACAGCAAATGTTAGCCGAGCTATTAGGTAAATAACCACCTGAATAGATTCCTTTTAAAATTCTTTTTCAAGTATTTAAGTTTCTGTTATGTTTTGAATGGGTCTTAGGATCTATGCAGTCCAATACAATTCTTACCATCATCGCCGTAATCCTCCTCGGCTTCTTCTTCTTCAGTGTCTGTTGACTTTGACTTGCCTAAGCTTTTCAGCTTTTTCCGTTTAGCTGCATTTCGCCTTCGGGCTACAAAAACAAAACAAATCCAAACAAGTTACATATATGGAAATTTCGAATACCACAAATTCGATACAGCTGAGCCGATCGACCTACCTTCCATAATATGCATTTTCTCCTCCTCTGTTGTTCGTTCTTCGGCTAATATAACTTCCTCTGCAATTATATTGTAACGGTAAACGGATTGTCAAATGTTCATGGCATGCACGAAAAAACGATTTGCGACTGAGATTTTTCATCTTTTTCATTTTTTAACAAGCAGGATTAACATATGTATGTGAATATGAGTTGATGAAGCTCGAGAGTGGATGAATGGCAGCATATAGCTTACGTTTTACTTATTTATTTGAGCATTTGAGGTTTACTTGTGTTGTGAGTTAATGTGAAGTATATCACTAACTGTGTTTGTGTCGGTGAATCAGTTTCAGCTCTTTGGATATATTTTGTTTTTATATATTTATGGGAGATCTAGAAAGTGTTTTAGGTGGACTTTTGTATTAATTATGAAAGCAAGTCAGAATTTGTGTAATATTCAAGCAACCCGACTTGAAGATACCCAAGCGACCAGCTCAGCTCTATTAGCTCAAGCTAATTGACGAATTTATACCGATTTCTAAGAGCCAAAGAGCCTTCATATGAGCTCTTGTTCCTCTTATCCTTGAATTTAAGAACAAGTTGAGCGCCATCTAGAATGGACCTGTTTATTAGCATTATCGTTAAATATCGATACATAGATCGATAATTTGATCTTTTGCTCATCGATAGCTAGAGATACCATATTTACCATGGATTGCTCTTTTCAAATTCTAGATACCTCTTAAAAAATAATCACTTTTAATTAGATTTGATTAGACTAAGTATTTACAGACATTTATCAGTTATTTTTTGAGCCAAAGATATAAATTAGCCAAACAGCGAGGGTATGAGAAGAGCTCAGGGTATTTCATAGTCGGATACTTCCGCCGTCTTTTCGTGACTTACTTCCATATGGCACATTTATTAGTTTAGTATTTTTTAAAGGTATGAGTGTATGTGTATGCGTTGGTGTCTGGTGTGTTTGGCGTTAAGAGGTGTCGGATAATATAGTATATATAGAGAGAGACAGTTATAGATATATATTTTTGATAAACATTACAAAAGAAAGGGGTAAATACTATACCAGCTTTACAAATCCATTCAACATAGCCGTTTAATTCTCTTTCTAGTTGCTGCTGCCTTCTAAGTTTAAGAAATTCTTGTCTATTTTCTACTTTTTCTCGTTCTTTTGCGAATTCACTACAAAAAATAATTAAATAGAATATGATGAACTGAAAACAGGAACGATCCAATGAACAAATATGATATATTGCATTACAAAACAACAATTTTCACATTTTGTTACCTTTTCGAGATATTTGTTTGTATTTAAGTGTGTGTATGTGTGTGTGTGTGTATTATTCAAATAAAAAACAAACTCAAATACATATTGAGTGTGATGTACAGATGATGAGAATAGTAGTTGTAGTAAAAGTAGAACAAACAGAAGTAGAGCATAAATAGAGTCAATGGGGAGATGAAGATAGAACAATTAAGTATTGGTAGCATACTGTGCATAACTCTTTAGCAGTTTCAAATTATACCCGAGATAGGAGTTGAGTATGTGAATGCCATTGTGTCGTGGGTCCATAGCAGACATACATCATGCTTGCTTCTATGCAAATATCATCGAAAAGAACATAAACAAATGTGACGCAGATCCTCTTTGAGCTTTTAGCCAGAGTACAGCATGATGAAGTACACGTCGTATATCTATCTATCTATAGATAAGTTATTATGTATATATGTGGGTGAGAACTTGAACGATCTGAACTCGTTTCTCTAACCATAGCAGAGCAGCATTTCGATATTGTCGATATTGTTTGTTAAATACGGGATTGTTTATATGTATAAAATACTAACAACAATTGCAATTGGCATAACAAACTGGTGTGGAAGTACCTTGTATGCTTGTTGAGTAAATCTATGTATATATTGAAGTTGGGAATTAGCTAGATATATAGTTGTATAGTTAGTTAGTTAGGCAGTTAGTTAGTTAGTTAGTTAAGTGGGGATTAACGTATGTTTGTATTAGCTAAAATTTGCATTGAATTAGTTGATTATGTAGCATGTAATACGAACTGGGTTCTGTTCTAGTATATGTAACATATATGGGGACTTTCGGGTGGTAGGACCAAACAGCATTTCGTATAACAGTTTTATTGCATTATCTCAATTAGCGGCAGATTTATATTTTATATATATGTATATATAGATAGTATTGAGTATATGTTGTTGTAACTATGTAGTTGACGAGAGCAAAAGATGATTTTGTTGCCGAAAGGAATTAATTTGCTTGCGGTTTTATTTGGTTTTTAACTATCGTATTAAATGGTTAACTCATTGTATTTGTTGTTGTAGTTGTATTTGCCTAATTTTGATATAGTATATAAGATAGTCTTGTATATATATATATATTTGTTTATATATATGTAGAGAGGGTTTGGTTGGTTTATTAACGTTTCTAAGTTGAAGGAGGTACAGGTTGGGCACATCTCTTGCTGAGATTCGAACAGTCTAAGGATATGACAGAATTGGCCAATTTTGTGATTATACGAATAGTTATGGCATTTGGCTAAATTGCAATTTAAAAACCTGCTTGCGTTATCCAATCAAGATATGAGACCATTGCTGTTTGAAACATGGCGCGAAAACGGCATTTCTGAAATTCCATGCGACGCTCGACGCGGTTTCTCTCGTTTGAAAACTCTCTGAATTTTCAAAACAAACAAAAGCATTTTATTAACACAAAACAACACAAAACTCAAAACGAAATAGAAAATATAATAAATGAAAGTAATATATATATGTATACATATAGAGATTTACAATAGATTTGAGATTTATAATTCGTTCGATGTATATTTTGATATTTTCAATTACATCAAATATTTTCAGTATATGTACAATATGTACAGCTTGGGGTAATCGACTATATTTTGTACAACTGTATCATAATATGTACAATATACATAATATTGACATTGAGTCGAGAGATATTCGAAAATTGATATATCCAATTCTTCGAATCGAGTTTCTTTAGTTCTGTAGAGAACGACAGAGAGAAATTCTTTAAATTTCTCAAAATGATCTTTATACATACATATATTTTGAACTCAGAGATCAAATCAAAAACAACTTAAACAATAACTGTGGCAGAAGACTGTGTGTTGGTATTCAGAGGCAAGTTTCAAGGCCAACTTACCCACTCAAGACACCAAGAACTAAGTTGAGCATAAAAAATGAGCCTATAACTATAAGAGGCACGAAATATATCCAATTAAATGATGAACCTAATGCGTCGTTGGTCTGTGGAAGAGGTAATAAGTAGCACAAATATGTATAGTATGTGTATATCACTCATCTTTATACTTATTCTTACCCAATATAGTATTGCCGTCCAGCCCTCCATTGTAATACACTGGAATACCGTCAACATGGCGAAGCCAATATTATCAAAGCTTGTTATGCCTGAATTTGGTCCATCCCACTTCTCCAGACACATACTCGTCGTAATATTACACACATAGGAACCACCCGCTTTCTCTGTGGTGTTATCTGTGTTGCAGGGTGTCTCCGATTCACCTTCCTTCACTAGTTTGTCTAGAAGAATGAAGCGGAAAATACATCAATCTGGGCATCCCCGATAAATGGTCACTGATGATATTACTTGGATCTTCTAAGCTATAACAAGTCTTATGCAGTGCGCCCGAATAAAACTCGAGTCCAATGATTGCAAATATTACGATTGCAAACAACACCAAGAGTCCGATTTGCAGTAAAGGTGCCATCGCCTTGATTATAGATTTTAAAACTACTTGTAAACCTAGATATCAGATATTATCGGTATTCATTGTTCCAAAATGGGCATGGTCGTCATGGGCGTCACAGACGAGGTGTTTTTGGAAAAATACAAATTGTATTAGTAAAATTGTATAAAATAAGGCAAAGCAATCAAAATACATTTGCTCTAGCTACTACCGCTCATCCATATATATATTATATATACATACATATATATATGTATGTATGTAAGTAGAAGAGCACTAAGAATTATATGAGGAATAGATTTACTCTATGCAAAAAACTGAACTTTATTTGAGCATGCAAGAGAAATTCATGAAAAAAGAAAATGTTTTTCTATAGATATTTTTGTTTTGTAATATCTATTACCATACGCTAGGCCGTATGGTATGCTATATACTACATATTTATGTTGTATGTTAACAATTATATTAAAGTAAAATGAACAAATTGTATGACTACTCACTAGGAATTCCAGACACTAATTTTAAGGGCCGTAGCACACGAATGGCTCTAAGTGTTCTTAGATCTACCTCGGGCCCCATTTGTGGGTACTGTGTCATGAATCTGTTAGCAGACGTTAAGCGATCGAAGCGAGCATTTCATTAGCAATATTCCAATGAATTCATTATAGTGGGTGTGGGAGGGGCGGTTGGAAAAGGAAGGGGTAGATGGATACATGGGTAGACGGGTAGATCACAATTATGGTAAAATTGTTATCAAATGGGACATTCAATTGTGCTACGATAACTAATCAACATAAACAATTTTATACATAGCATCTGGATGGCAAATAAATATGATGACAGTAAATAAATACAAAATATATAGGTGTATGTGAAAATAAATTAAAATTTAATTGAATGATTTCACTTGTTCTTATACATCGCTTGTACATAGATATGTATATTCTTATATATGATATATACATATGTACATACATATATATATATCTAACAGCTACTGAAATCTTGTTCACTATAAATTTTTCTACAAATTAATTTAAATTATTTTCTTTCTTATATCTTTACAATTGTTTGTCTTCACTTTATCAGTAAATAATAAGACAGAAATATGATATATTTATAAACTATGATTTTTGACTAGTAGTTCCAATTAGATCTTCTAGATAAAACTATAAATAAATATTCACAAATTCATTTTTTTAATAACGAAAATTCAAGTTGTATTTATAGAATAACTTGAACTGAATTTCTATGTATAAATAAATATTTATATAGAATTTGTATAGACAATATATTCTCTCAGTTCAATAAGAAAGCTAATATTTTTGCTCACATCTATGCATGTGAATCCTATATCTAAAATGTATATATATTTTCTATCTAGTACCCACTTTTTTAATTAAAGTAAAGAGAATTTGGAAAAACTTACAAACTAAATCTTTAGTTAGACACGTTTTCTTATATGCTAAATTGTATTAATTATTCGTGTGCTACTCGATAGATCTCTTCAAACGTCGAGTTCGTACATTTGCATCTCCTCTAATGAGATACAAATTTCAAGTAGTCTACATCCCAAATATATTTGCATTTGTTAATATTGTAAAATTACCAAAATTCATTTAATCAACCTGATCACATAAAAACCCAAACATAATGTATGTGTACATAAATACTTTCTGTAAGACGTATATTGTTCGTATATCATTACGTTAATTATATAGCTATATTGTAAGTAAATATTTGTTAAATTATTATTATTATTATTTAAATATGATTTTATCATAGCCATTCACACAGGCTAACAAAATTTAGTAACCAGCTATAGAACTACGCTTCTTTCAGTAGACAGAGTAGAGCTATTTTGTGATTTTCTAATAGATTTAAAATTATTATTATACTTAACAAATTTAGTTCGGAAATCAAAAACTATTTTGGCTAACTAAAACTTGTTGGCCTGTGTATTCGCCATCTTTATGCTTATGCCCTTACGAATCTGATTGTAAGAAAATGAATTACCAATTGCATATGCCGTTTTATGAAGATGATTAGCTAAGACTCTAACATTGAGCTAAAATAAACTATAATTATATACGCTATATGCATATATATGTATTTATACAACATCATTAGCTCAGCTAAGGAACGAAAATTGGCAATTCTCTGTAAATATCCAGACGATAAATGAAATGTTTATCAATTAGGTCTCCATAAATTCTTACTGAGGGAAAGAGATATTTGAAAAATGCTTTTAAAGATGAAGAATTGAATTTGTGAAGTGGCTAGAGATAAGAATAGAGTAATTGTACTTCTGGCATCCATATGAAAGTACTGAATTATCACAAGTTATTCAAGCAGTATTTGCGATTCCGAAGGGATCTTTCAATGAAGTTTAACTTTGAGACATATCTGTAGATATGATCAATGGATATGAATGATCTTTGGATTGATATAATATGTTAAAATCAGGAATTTGAAATACATAAAACATTATACATCTATATCACGAAATTTTCCTTTTTAGAGTTCTGCGATTAAACAATGTAATGCAAATTATGTAGTACAGTGAACTTCTTTTTCCTTCAGGGCTCATCGACCAAAGATAAATTTGACTCATATCGTAACATATTCAAAATATGTTTAGATTAAAGATATGTAGGAAGCTATAAAATTTAAGTAGGTACTACCGTGTATGTAGCGAAAGTCTGCTGAGCATTAGTTCATCAGTATTCATTGGGCAACCGTTTAGAAACTATACAGTCATAAATGCTATTCATTTGTAACTAACTAAGCTATGAACCAATGAAACACACACATTTTCTATTGAGTATGCTTAAATGGAACCCTGGAGCTTCTACTAAATCTCTAAATGCTCCAAGGAACCAATATATGTTTTATGTGTAATATTTATATAGATATATGAATAGATTCTGTCAACTAGCCCCTAAATTTGCTATGGCTCTAATTGAATGTACATAGTAACCAACGGAAGTAAATGACACATATAGTTAGAACTGAACTGGCCTAAGGAATCTTTTATTTTGTTTTTTGCTTTTGTTATATGAAATCTATAATTTCGGCAGCGAATTGTCTCTTACTTGGTATTCGGGATACAAGTTTCAGCGGCCGTAAGACACGAAACGAACGCAACATGCGTAGGTCAACATCAATATTGGCCTCGGCAAATATCGTCATGGCACTGTTCGGCATTCGAGTTGCCATATAGAAGTCGGTATTTACATATATATATGTGAAGAACAAATAAATTAACCAAATGCCATCAAGCTGCATAGTATAGTAGTTAGGAGTGAGAGAGCAGAGAGAACTTTTCTTTTCTCTACAGTGTAGCTCGGTTAAACATATTCATTTCACTAGTATATATACTTATACTTAAAAATAGTTAGATATTCATATAAATATGTATATTTTTTTAGCTTTTGGGTTTCTTTTATAATATCCCTCTCCATCAAAATAAAAAAATAACTCAAGATGTAATTTATATATGAACCTAATCCGCTCAACTTTAACAGTTATCATTATGATATTTGTAGATCCTGTATTTAATAATAATTATGTCTTTTGTCATTGTTTCAATATGATTTCAATAATTATTGAAAAGCAACTGAGGAAACACATTATAAATAAAATGATGACAAAAACTTAATAAATTAGTTGCATTTATTTTGCCCACAATCGATAATGGACCAAAAAATAATTATTTAAGAAATATATGGTTTATTTGCTCCTTTTGTGGTTAGTAATTAAATTACATATTTACCCCGTCACTACAACGAAAAAATCCATGATGTTCCAAATATTCCTGAGATAGGAGTGTTTATGCAGAACAAGCCCTAAGGCAAGGATCTTGAGCGATGCTTCTACACAGAAAATGCATAAAAAATAGGCCTCCGTTTTTTCCTAGAAATATGGACATTAAATTTTAATTTAATGTTAAAAAATTAATAAATTATTAAATGATATATATTTTATAGTTTAATGTTATTTTTTATTATATATAATATTTATATACAACTCTGTTCTTTATCATTTTTTGTTTTTATACTCATAGGCAAACATGAAATGAGCAAATTAGTTTTGTGCAGTTTCCCATGCGGAACACAAATCATTTCGAATGAAAATAGAGACCTGCGATTTCGAGCATATGCTCGTGTATACCTTCCAATTGAAAACTGTCAAGATTTGAACGATCCGCCCACTGAAATCGTGGTAAATCGAAAACCGATTTGAAATTGGAAAGAAAACTCGAGTGGGTTAATCGTCAATAAGAAATCTACGCATATCGGGGACGTGGCAAATCTAGTAAAACTTTTTATAATGGATACGCTCGACTGCAATGTTATTCCTTAAACGCAATTTGTACATGAAATGAATATGAATTAACAAATGCCTAAAAACCAATATTATTAATATATATTAATAAATTATATGCTCTTTATGCACCTATACATACAAACGCATGTAGAGGCAGCTGACGCAGGGCTGCACTTCGACTATGTTAGGAAAACTAAATTGCTAAATAAATCCTCTTTAGAGGAAGTATCCATATACAGCATTCAGGTAATATAATTCCAATTATTTGGCAAAGCAAATCTTAGGTGCTAACAGTATTCAAGTGACGCCTAAAAGCCGAATGATTGACATTTATCGGTTATAAGGAAATGGGATGAGTTATCGCAAAAAAAAAATTACTCTTGTACTACGTATAGTGTACACGACTATTAATGTGAAATTCCATAGCTCTAGATTTTGTCGTTTACGAGATCTGTGCGTTCCTATGGACGAACTCAGCTCGTTGCCCAGATCGAAATGTAACAAATAAATATTTAATCAAAATATAACTGTTTTTATAACGATTATCCCAGTCGTATCATAATCAATGTAGCATTATTAATTATTATTCATGAAAGTATGTATGTATATGTAGCTTACCAATTTTTGAGCCAATACTGTCTTGTCGCCCTCTGGCAAATGCTCTTCTAATGCCAACACAACACAGTTGGCTATGATTGTCAATAACACAGCGTACTCAAAGGGCGGCCATTCAATGATGAATCGTGTGTACTTTCTAATTGGGTTATCCTCGGTTAGGATAAACAATGACGTCGGACCACCACCTGGTGGGTTTTCCTCTTTTTTCGGGCCACCCATTCTATCAGCTAAGCGATGGGCTCCCTTTCGACCCAAGTGCCCCCCGCCTAAGGAGTCCTGTTGATGCCCTGCTAGCACTGCTTCCTGAGCTGCTTCCAACCTACAATTAGAGTCAATTATTAATGTTATTAATAGATATAAAAGATAAAGAAAATGATAGAAACGTATAGAAGTATATATATGTATATATGTATGTATATATAATTAGATCTTAATAGAAATTAGACTTCAAGAGATAATGATTATACATACCGTCACTATATCCAATTTTTGATACTTTTGTAACGACCGCTCGGCCATAATTATATTACACAAGATGAACAACAATACGCATTTGTCGGATGTGACACGCCGTCCGCATGGCACAAATGTGGCAACCGGACATTTAGTTGGGTAGCCAAAGGCTGTACAATGATTTCGCAATGGCCGGCTGGATTGGTAGTGCGTGTTATATACAATATATACACATGAACATATATACATAAACATGTATACATATACAAATAAATATATTTAAATATATGTATAACTCTATATATATATTTATGTATATATGTAAGTGTATGTAATAATATCAAGGCTCATTTCACTCTTCAGTTTATTTCTTTGTTCACAATTTATTTCTAATTACTTATTGCTTTTTGCTTCCAGCTTCTTTTTTTTTTAATAATTAAGAATTGTATTATTTTATATTGTTGCACAAAATTCTAATTGGTCAGGATAATTGAATTGGAATTGATTAGACTTTGATTTCATTAAGTTTTATGCACAGTTATTCGACCGGGTTTTCATATTTGGTTTTCTCTTCATTTTTTGTTAACACACTTTATTTCATTCAACATTTATTTATGCGATTTATTATTTAAGGAACTCACTAAAACTAATGAGCTTGTCGCGCTGCGAAATGGTTTTGTTTTTGTTCGGGTCAATTCAGTTCATGACCTATCGAAACACACACACACACACACACACACACACACACACACACACACATGCACATACACTAAAACATATGCATGCATGCAGCAATGCATACATATGCACGTTGGCATGCATTTGTACATATGTATGTATGTATGTATGTAGGTCTGTATGTGTGTCATTTGACACGAGTATACACATGCCACGCGCACATCTATGTACATTCTATGCATGTATGTACATATGTATGTATGTATATGTAATGTAAATATAAAAAAAAGAAGCACAATTAACAGTAATATGAAATCAATTCATAATATGAAAACATTTCACTTGTTTTTCCATTTGTTTTGTCGCTCACTTTATAATTTTGTATGTATGTAAATAGAGTTGAAGCTATCAGTATAACATTTTATTACTGGAGCACGATATGAATGAAAAGTTAGGGGATGAAACGTTCGGCACTTGCATACCCATACATACAAACACAAACACAAACATACACGGGCACTGGCACTGGCACACGCATACATACATACGTACATACATACGTAAGTGTGGTCATGAAAAAGTTCAACACGCTGTGGTGAATTGAGTGGAATGGTAAATAAGAGCTTGAGCGAGAGAGAGAGAGAGAGAGAAAAAATATCTGTGACAGCGCTGCGCTGCTGAGAGCACGAAGAACTTGGTTAAGCAGCAGCAGCGGCGCCTCGGCTCGGTTAGAGATGAATTCTATAATTAACAACAGTTGTTCATACACCAACACACACACACACACAGACATACAGGTATGCCCCTAACAACAAATGAAATGCCATCAAATTTCCAATTTCCAATACTGGTCGGGAATCTACTGATGGTATAAGGCATGCGTGTGTAGAAAGAAGCAAGCACACATTATTTACTATTTATAACGGACGATTAAAAATTTAAATATTTACGAACACGAAGAAGACGAAGAAGAAGAAGAAGGAAAAGGCCAACGTTGCATGGTATCAAATTATTGATAAACTGAGATACTTTGGACATCACACTCCAGCGCTGAAAAGTAGACTTCGTTTTCTGTTCGCCTCGCCAGTTCAAGCATTTGCATTTCAAATATTTATGAACAAATTGAATAAAGCGCAATCTTTCGGGCTAGAATACCATACTTATATATATATATATATATATATATATATATATATATATATATATATATATATATATGTACATACACATAATTGAAACTAACAGGCTTAAATTAGCCATATATGAGTTGTATGGCTAAAAATAGCTAATTCTCGGTTAACAAATGCATATAATAAATGTAGTTTAGTGACGTCATCGTGCTATCTACTCTCTTTGTTTGTGTGTGTTTCGGATGACAAACGGGAAAACATGAAATGGCAAAAATATAACAGAACTGAAGGGAACCGAACAGAATAGAACTGAGAGAACAACTTAAGCCCACAAAACAAAATAAACACAAACAACAGCTCCAGCAATACACACGCACATACACATGCATACATACATATGTACACGTACATATATGCATATGCTTGTAAAGACGTAACGGTGCCAATTTGCGCTTTCGTTGCGATTTCGCTAGCAAAAAGCATTTATTATTATTTGGCACAAGCAGAACCTTGTTGTCTAGTGTAAATGCATGTCGTATGCATGCATACATACATATGTATGTAAAGCAACATTCTTACACTCAGCTTAGAAAATACTAACGAATTTTGTTTTCATTCAATGCACCTATATACATTATGCTATATACATACATACGTAAACATATGTATGTCTGTTTGTAATGCCTGTACAAATCCCATTAGCACACAAAATACCGTTTTCATTCCCGAGGGCACTCAAAATACAATAAAAACAAAAATGAACAACAACAAAGAAGTAGCCTCAACTCTTGTACTTCTGCTTCTTCTTAACATATTGACATTTGAGTGTATGTGTGTACGTGTGTGTGTATGTACATATGCATATAAATAGGTTATAGCCATTTTAGAGGGACAAACACACAAGTACACATACATATATGTACATATATACATGTAATAAACGTAAATAATTTGCTGCTGCTGCAGATGATGCTGCTCCTTCGGCTGCTGCTGCCTCTGCTGCTGCTGGTGCTAAATACAATTCATTCACCTTGCGACACATACACGTCACAACATAAAAACCGCTGTAACCGAAACAGAAACAAAAATTCACTTGGCGTTGTCAAAAACTGTCGCTGTCGCTGACGCTGACGTTGACGCTGGCTCTGACGCCGTTACCACCCACGCAACATTCCACCCGTTGTGCTACCAACCCGCTGACCCAATCCCAAGCTCAATTCACACACACACACACACACACACACACGCGCGCAAGCACGCACACAGACACGCAGGCTGGCACGCACGCACACACATTGAAATGAGCGCACATACTGTCGCATTCACAGCCGCATTTGTAACTGGATGTACGTATGTATGCATATACACAAGTATGTAGGCTTACATAGCTAAATATAAATACATATGTACGTCAAGTGCGTATATTGAGGCTATTTAACTGTAAATGTTAGCGACAACTCAACAATTACAGCCAACTGAGCGATGCGCGACAAACATTGTTGAACAAGATGTACGACAAGGGATATGGCTATATCTATGGCTATGTCCATGGCTATACGGAATAGCAGGTGCTGGACTTGTGTACATGTGTGTGTATGTGTGTGTGAATGTTGTATGCGGTTGTGAACTGTTTAATGGGCGGCGAGCGAATATTATTAATGCATGATTTTCCTTGGATTCACTTCTTCGTCGATTTCACTTTAATTACATATACATATATGTTCACATACACACACATACATATATATCTAAATATAAGTATATTTCATGGCTTCCATTTAATTTCAATTTCGCAATTATTCGGTTGAACTTTTTCTAACTTTATATTCACCACTCGACCCGATTTTTTTCTTTCGTTTTTTTTTCTTCTTTTTTTGTGACTATATGCCACCACGAAAAGTCGAGTATTTTAGCCCCAATTAAGTGAAATGGCCAACAAATTTTGCTTTATACATTTATCTTTCACTAAATGCAGCTGGACAACGTTAACTAGGCTCGAATGCCGTTTATAAAAATAAAAAACAAAAACCGCTATGTTTTCCGGACCAGTTACCGACTTTGTCTCACCAGTTGGACGAAAAAACTTGACAAACGCAAGTCGATGAAGACTTTGTGTTACACTTTACACATTACACACACAAACACGTACACAGGCACAGGCCACAGGCACACACACGACGACTACACGCACAAGCAGCTAACCAAACAGTCCTGCGCTTTGGATCGAACATAAAAAAGCTTCACACGGAACTTGCAGGCACTGCCGCCGCAAATAAACTGCACATCACTTGATGTAACCAAGACGCTGTCTGCGGCACGGCGTGCGCGCAAAAGAGATGCATATATGAGCCGTTACTATAGCTGTGCGTTCTTTCCATCTGAGAGCAATGCTCAATAGTGCCTATTCTATTGCTCATATGACATTGACGGGAAGCTTTAAGCTTTCGCATGATGCTTTCATCCACCATTCGTTTGTGCGGCGCACAAATTTAGGGTCTCCCTAAACACCAGACGAAACCGAAAAAAAAAAAACAAAAAGCGAAAGAAAAAAAAAACAAAGCATGTTGACAGCTGGTTGGCAATTATGCTTGCTGGTCGCTTATCGATTTACTCAACTGGCAGGGCTGCTTATACATAGGCGCCATCTATTGGCAAAGCGCGTAAGCTACTGGATTTATTTAATTGGCGCAGTTTGGCAATTTGCCAAAAACTGAAAAGGATCTTAACAGCAGGAATGACCTCAATTTAAATTACCAATTGCCAAATTTAAACACGGTACAGTAAAGACAAGTATAAAGGACAAACGTTTGGCTCCTTGACATATGCTCGAAACTATGCTAGCTAAATTTAAAGATTTATTGCTTTAAAGATGTGTATATGCTTATAATTTAAAATTCTAAAGTTTAATATGATAGATGTTGGAATAGAAAAATCCATTTAAGATAAGCTTAGTATAAATAAAAATAAATAAAGCGAAACTATAAGTATATGTATAATAGATACATATAAAGAATCGACATATATTAATAATAGCTGCACCTTAATATAGCAAATGTTTAAAAGAGATCCTCCTTAATTCCTATATAGGTATATGCAAAATTTAATTTCCACTTTAGCATGATTATTATTAAAAGCGAGTTTAAATACATTTTCGAATATTTTTAAACAGCTCTGGGTAATTTTTCGGGATGAAAACAGACAATATTTTGATGGAATGTTTCAGTTTCCTTCAATTATTTGCTTTAACAACATTGAACTCGACACTAGGCTTATCCAATATTTATTTATATATTAGTCTACTCAAAAATATACAATATTTAACAAAAGTATAGTAATATATATACGATATTATTTGATAAAAATACGATATTTAAATAACATAATCTTTAAGCTAAAGCTAAGCATTTTATGGAGGTCTCTGGTGCGGTTCATATCCGCAATAACACTCGCTTCGATTATTATTTATTTATTATTAATACCTATAATAGATTTTAGCCGATTTGTCTTAGAGACCTCCATAATATATGAAATTCGAGTAGAGTTTGGAATGTATTCAAAATGGATAATACTCACATAATGTCACCCAAGTTGAGACGCGTTTGAAATGGTGCACAACTGTCCGTGCCAGCGGCTGCTAGGGGTCGTCGGCGCTTGCCAAAAGGGTGCGAGCCCGGCGGAGTGCCGCCCCTGGTGACGCCATCGCCAATGATGGCAATGTTGTCATCCAGACTGAACGTATTTGCGCTTGCCAAACGTCCCATCGGGGATGAGACCCTACCGCGTCGGGCACCCACTCCACCCAGCATCCTGAGTGGTAAAAAAACAAAAAAAAAAAAAAAAACAAAAATAGCACACACCCCAAAGCTAATTAGACAATGGAGCACAGCACGACAACGAAAGAGCTTACTGTTTCTTATAGTGAAAGCCCCTTCCGGAGATCAACGCTTGAGTATCCGAAACATTTCTCGATAATAACCACGCGCACAATGCACCGCACTAGCAAAAACCTTTTCGCCAAACATCAGAATATGTTGAATCGCACTGGATTGATGTAACTCCTATTTAGGCACTGGCACGATCTGCACCTGGCATCGATTCCCGTCCAGACATATGAAACACGACCGAGGCTGGATGCATTCCCGGGCACCTTTCGGGCCCAACTGATGTCCTGTTACCTGTACAGCAAGGCAAGCAGACTAGCCTAAGCCCCACACACACACACGCACACTCACACACACACACACATCTAGACATCGGCATCAGCATCGACAGAGACTTGCGCATATACGTAGCTCACTTTGATGATGACAATGGAGAGCAGATGATGGCGATGATGCGAGGAGGATGACGTGCTCGATAGCATCGAGCATATGCGCTTTAATTAGTTAGTGTCTGAAAATGCTTGTGCTACTTATTTGATGTGGCCCGAGCGCAAGACTTAAGCTGAAGCTTTAATTAAAGCCAGACAGACGATAAAACGAAGGACACCCCGACACTTTGACAAAGCGAAAGATTCAAGATTCCGCATTTGAGTTACATTTATGTAGTTCTAAATAATTTAGTTACTTCTCTATGTCAAACCAAATAGCTAATGCTCTCCTCTCGCCCACTCTTAGCCAAAGGGTTCCTCACTTTCACGGATAAATGCTAAGGATAAAGGTTAACTCACTCGGATAACTCTCCTTCTCTTTATCTCTCTGTCGCTCTCTATCACCAATACCCTATTGTAAGTCCCTCTACTCTATTTCCCTCTCTGTCTATAGGCAATACCCAAAGCTATTTGCTGCTGTCTCTCTCTCTCTCTACTTCTCCTTCTCCCTCACTCTACCTATCCCTCTTCCACTCTCATTCTCCCTCTCACAGCCTCCTTCTCTACTTCTCCTTCTCACACTCTCCCTTTCCATCTCTTTCTCAGCAGCATCCGGTTCTACGTACATCAACAGCTATCTCCGTCTCACTCTCTCTTACTTTCTTCAAGTATTTACCAACACGCAAACTCACTCGGATTATGCCTCCGCAACAACCATTACTTCTTCTCTTCTCTCTCTTCTTCTCTCTCTCTCTCTCTCCCTCTATCAGTAATATCTGGGCCTAGCAAGAACTACCTCCTTCTCACTCTCACATGGCTACACTAATGTCACAGCAGGAGACTCTACTATGCTACTTATTACCAACATCTATATCTGTCTCTCTCATGCCTATACTAGAGACTCTACTGTGTCTCTCTTACTCTATCGCTCTATTACTCTACCAAGCTGATGATTTCGAATTGCTTTCTGGCATACCCACTGTGTAAATCCTCGTCCAAGGAGTAGTATTTCACATACATTCGGGAATACCGACTACAGACTAATTGAAGTATACGATCTGTAATAGATGTCTATAAAATATTCATAATATATGGCATTGTTGTCTTTGATGCCTTTTTCATACATTTACAACTAACTTGGGCATTATGTCTTCTGTTCCGTCCAAGAAATACCCTAAACAGCAAACCGAAATTCACCTATTGCTATGCGATCCACAATCTAGCCTCCAATATAATAAACACACATAGAATATACAGACAAATAAAAAAAAAGAATGGTTTATTCGACTATGTACAATTTGTTGGACAGTGCAGGTGGATAGAGCATAGAGAATAGTTTGTGGAGCAGCAGCGGGGGGTAGTTTAATCCATTTCCTCGTCCTCCACATAGTCCCACATGTCGTTGGGCGCGTCGTCTTCAAAGCCAAATATGCGCTCCAGATCCTGGTCGGCGTCCGAGCTGGCCGCATCCGCAGTGAGCAGATCCTGCTCGGGACAGGAGCTGCACCGGCTCTCGTTGATGCCGTAGTTCAGGCAGTGGGCGCCCACGCACTCGCAGCAGCCGTCGTGGAACCAGCGATAGCTGTTGGCGCCCATGCTCTCGCACTGCTGCTTGCACTTGTTCGATCGGATGCACGAGTTCACATAGATGACGGTGCAGTTGACGGTGTCCGCCGGCCGGCTGTGCCGGGGCAGGCTGATCAGATTGGACTCGTCCTCCATGCGCTGCTTGAGGCCGACGCGCATCGGTATGCGTATGGTCGACCACTGGTCATCGTCCTCCGCAGTCAGGGTATCAAAGAGCTCGGGCACACCGTCCACATCGCCGATCTCCGAGCGCAGCGTCATCGCCGCCGAGACGTCCTTGTGCTTGGGGCACATGTCCAAGCAGCCGCAGCACTCCGTGTACAGCTCGCCCAGGCAGTTCAAGCAATCCTTGCAGCAGTGGCAATCGTTCAGCTTGCACTGGCAGCTCTGGGTGAGCAGGCACTTGGACACTACCGAGCCGCAGACCATTTCGTTGCAGCCGTCGTCGTTGGCCACCGCCGTCGCACCGAATCCAATTATTATCAACACCAGCTTCAGCATAACTGCAGCAATCGAGGCTCAAACGCGCAATGATGCAATGTTGGATATGGCCACGCGGCTTTATATCGGACCGTTCGCACACCTGACCTGATCAGGGGCAGGTAGGGGCGCGGATAGGGGCAGCGCCTGCGGCTTTGCTAGGTAGCGGATTAGCTAGCTGGCCATAAAAGCAATTTAAAAGAAGTTAAGCCCAGGATTTGTTTCATTAGGTAAGAAGGGACGGTAGCCAGCCCACCGCAGGGCGGTAGAGGTAGCTCTGGTAGCGTCAGGGGTTATCACAGCAGTTATTTAATTCAAATTGAATTCGCCATTTGAATCGGGCATACATTACATTGACACACACACACACTAACACACATCATGAATTATATAATAAAAGCCATTATCCAATCAATAAACTTTGCGACGTCGGCATAAATGATATATTGAGTAGTACAGCATTGAGCTGGATCGCTGCTCAGATTCTTGTCGCTGGGCAGAGCAGCCGAGACGGTGCCGCGCAGCATCCAGCGATTGTTCCTGAGTATCATCAGGCCGGCACCAGAGATGCCCGTACCAGCTCCGCGTCTCTCCCTGCGCTCCCTGCGCCCGCCGCCCCGCTGGCCGTCCAGCAGGAATCCCGCACAGAAGGTGCGATTCGACGAGAGACTGCGAAAGTGCTCGTTCGCCTTGAAGCACTCCGCATTGGAAACAATGGGCGCCTTTACCACAATTGGTATGAACTTCGCCTCAGCTGCGGTTGCCGGACTCTTCGAGATCGCCGTCGCGTTTCTGCTCCTGTCGAAGCTCCAGCCAATCACAATGCCATGCTCGCCCACGATATACTCCATTTTGCTGGAGCCCGACCACAGGCAGACGGGCTGTATGAATGTATTAAAGCTGGAGCGAAAAAGGGTATATTAGTTATATGCAAACAGGCAACAGAATGCGAGAATGGAATACACATAAAGAGGAATCATATTGCTGATTAGGGTTACGAATTTAGTGGACACTGATATGCCTCTATCTGTTTTCATATATATGAGATTATGGCGATCGCCGCTAATTATTCTAATATAAACTCAGCTTGTAGAGGAATGCGAGGCATCCAATTCTCTCCAAAATGAATACTTCATCAACTGAGTTGTCATCACCAAACTTTCCAAGAGACATAATATCATATATCTGTATTGTTAATGTAAGGAACATAATATCTAAATCTATATATGATCACTACTTTGGATGTACAGCTCCAACAGTATTCAATTTACACTGGAAAAGGCAAGCTAGCCATTTATATCGGTAACAAAATAAATGAAATGATTTATCGACAAAAAAAATCTTAATTCTTAGACCATATACCAGTATATATTGAAAATTGAAAGTCTCTAGCCACAAAGAGTTACGAGATCTCAGTGTTTATACACACAAACCAACTTCTATATATGTATGAACATATATGTATACATATGTATATCAACTCAGCTAGTTTTACGTATGCATATATGTATACCTTATAGGGTCTGTTATGTTTTTCTGCCTGTTACATATGTATGTACATTCTATGAAAACTATTGTACTCTGATTTCCCTTCAAAATGTGTATGGGTTGAGGCAATAAAAAGTCTTGGAATATATATATTATATCTCAAATATCTTCCCGCTTTTCATTTGAAATAAAATTGAAATATAATTTAAGATCGGTAATCGAAAATTCTAGAACTTAATTCAGCTATGTACATCTATCAGAGTCGGAGATCTGTAGCATTAGAAAACATCAGTTTAAGCTCTTTGTGTGTCTGCATGAATATAGGGTATATCCTAGTCGAATACTTCCCAACCGACAGCTGGCTAAAGTAAAAATATCCTATCATATGTAGATAAAGCCATAGTTTCTCGAGAGAGAGAGAAGAGAAAAGAGTGGGAGAAGAGAGTGAGAGAGAGAGAGAGAGAGAGAAATCTCAAAAAGAGACTGAGAGAAGAGTTTCCTCCACTTACCGCACTTCATTCTTGAGCAGAATGACAGCGATGTCCGCGTCGTAGTTGCTCAACTGGCCGTTGTAGTCGGAGTGTATATAGATGCCGTCGACGGGCGCTGCCAGGGAGCCGTCCTCGTTCCAGTTCTTGAGATTGTGCCTGCCGAGAAAGACGAGCACCTCGTTGGCCGTGTAGCGCTGATTGAACATCTGGAAGCAGTGGGCCGAGCTGATGACGACGCGGGCCGAGACGAGCGTGCCGCCGCACTGGTAATTGAGGGACGTGAGATTGTTGACGTATATCGCCGCCAGCCAGGGCCAAGCGCCGCGCGTTAGTGATGGCAGCATCGTATTGCCCGTGGCAGTGCCTTGGCCGTCCACGAGCACGATGCCATCGTCCTCATCCTCGGGCGACTCGTCCTCGTCGTACTCCGAGTCAAAGACTGGCAGCTGTCCGGCCGGCTCGGCTGCGAAGCGAGGCGCGGCTGGAGTGGAGGCAGCGGAGGCAGCGGAGGCGGCGGAGATCATCTTGCGCTGCCGGCGCTTGGGCAAGCGAAAGTCGAGGGCCTTGTCCACCCGGCCGCAGACCTCGCCCGGCGCATGGAATGGCTTCCTGCAATGACATAGGCACACATACATACATATGTATATACGCAGCAGAGCACACGCCCAATGCATACTTCTTGAACTGAGTGGAGTGGAGCTGGGTGGGCTGCTTCGGATTGCCGGAGGACTCCAGGCCCAGGTCTCCCTCGACCGACGGCGACAGCGTAAGGCCCGACGAACTGTTATCGGCTATAAAGGTTAGCTTTCGCGTGTGCTCCAGCTGAATCTGAGTCATAAATATGCTGTGATCTATGAATGGAATGCAGATATTATTATCCCATATAAAGAGAGACGAAGATCTCGAAACCCATTTACCGGCAGCTCCAAAGCAGATGACCTGGTTGTTGACCGAGATGAGCACCAGCTTGGGTGGAAAGTGATGTTTGGGAAAGCGGATCTTGTAGAGCACCGGCGCATTGCTCGTAAACCGGCCCCGAGTCAGCAACTCGATCTCGCCCAGGTAATTCTGAAAGCAGAGCAAACTGAATCCGAGGCCACAGCGTTCGATCGCTCGACTTTGAAGCACCCACCGTGGTTGGCTTGCCGCGCATGGAGAGCGTGATGCGGATCTGTAGCGCCTGGACGTCCGGATTTCGTATGGCTGCCAGACCGAACCACTCGCTGCCATCGAACCGGTACTGAAAGACCTTCGGGCACGGACTCACTGGCATGCCCTGGGCCAGAGCCTTAGTAAATTGCTCGATGCATATCAGCAGAATTGTAGTGAACTGCATTCTCATCTTCACCTGTTCGTATTTATCATTCGTCTCTCGCTTCTCGCTATTCGTGCACACACACACGCACGCACACGCACTTGGAAAGGCGCTTCCATATGCATTAGGGTGGCCCAATACTGCATCGCATTGAATGCGAATTTGGCTTAAATCTAACTGAAATTGTGAAAAGTTCTATAAAGTTATTTCGCTTCCGTTTTCGACATTATGTAAGCTTCCATCACTAATTGTTATAATCAAATAAACGAATAAATGAAAAGTTATTGAAAAGCATTATTTATTATATGATTATTAATATTTTCATAAACAATACTTATAACATATTTTATTTTATTATTTGACTTTTTTCAAGAAAAAATAAGCTTCATATAGTTATTTTGCTCTTTCTGATTTAATATATGCTCCAGTAACTAATTTTTTTCATTAGCTAAATGATCTAACAATACTGATACTTATTATGTTTTTATCAACGCAGAATATTATATATTTATATTTGATATATTTATATATATTTATATTTTTATATATATTATATATTTTATATATCATATATATTTATTTATTATATTTTTATTATTATATAGAATATTTATTATATATTTAACTTTTGTCTTAGACAATTTTCAAGCGACTTACAATTTTATTTTAATTGACCTAAAATTCAATAAAGGGTCAATAGTAATCTCTCTAGTATTTACACACATATTTAATAATAAAAACATGTTGTTATCCAATATGCCTTAGCATCAACAATTTAAATAAATTAAAGAAATTATATTAAATATAAATATTTATAAGGTAAACTTTTAACACTTTGCGTAGTTTGAGCCACCCTAATATGCCAGCCTAACTAACTATGCTTGTGTATGTATGCAATTGCAAATTCTATTATCTATGGACCGCGTGCTTTGTTCTTTGTTTACGTTTTGAGCCTAAAGAGTAATAGGCATACATACATATGTATATATATGTATATGTATGTATATACATATGTGTGTACATGGAAATATGCATAAATACAAGAGATCATTATCTGCTCATTTATTGTAATGGACATATGTATGTATATGACACGTTGCATACCCTGTAAAAAATTTGTAAGAGTCGTAATTAACATGGAGGAGTAGTGGTAGTAGAAATAGTATTAGTAGTAATAGTAGTAGCAGTTGTAATAGTTGTAGTAAGAATAGTAGTAGTAGTAATAGTAGTAGTAGCAGAGTAAGAGTTATGGTAGAAGCAGGAGTAACAAAAGAGTAGCAATAAGAATAAAAGTAGTAAAACAAAGGAAATTAAGTAACCTATAAAATAAATAAACATAAAATAGACCAAAATAGTAGTAAGCAAAGAGTATTACAAGAATAGCAGGAGAATAAGAGTAATGGTCATAGAACAGAAGTTATATTAGGGTAATTCTAATCGTAGAACATTGAAATAGAGTAAAGCTTGCATAAAACAAAGCAAATACAAAAGTAGTTCAGTTTCTGCTCCACAACAGAAATAGTAGTAGAACAATATAAGTGCTACAGTACATACAAGAAAGTAGTAGAATTCGGGCAGCAGTGTAAGGAGACCAGATGTGGACTAAGAGTAGTAGTATATGTATGAATAGCAGTAGAGTATAAGTTGCCATAGAGCAATGGTAGTAATAGAGTAATAGTAGTAGATCAATGGAGTAATAGCAGTATCACATTTAAAGTAACAGTAGAGCATGATTCGCAATAATCCTTAAAGAATAATAGAATAAGAATGGTAAGTAGATTAAAGCATGAATAGTAGGAGAGTATTAGTAGTAATGTAGTATAAGTAATGCCATAGAAATAGTCGCAACTGAATAGTGGTAGCAAAAGGGTAGTAGTAAAATAAGAATAGCCGTAGATTACGAATAGCTGTAAAAGAAGCGTAGTAATAGAGTAATAGTAGTAGCACACTGAAAGTAAAATGAATAGCAATATGCAATAAACAAACTAATATAAAAGAGTAGTAGTAAAATAGGAATAGTAGTAGATTACAAACAAGAGTATCAATAGAGCAATGGCAGTAGCACATTCAAAGAACATGAATAGTGATAACAAAGTAGAGTCTCGCTTTAAATAAAGAAACATTAGTAGTAGAATAGAATAGTAGCAATAGAATAGAAAGTACGAACAGTAACAGAAGAGTAAATCAAGTGATATAGAATCAGTAGTACTCGAGTAAGAGTAGGAGCCTTTACTAGAATTAATGTAGTAATTAGACGCAAAAGTAGTAGACTACAGGTAGCAGTAGCATAGAGAAACTACCATCTTTAGTATTTCTAAAACAAAATAGAAAAGTAGTAGAAGTGTAGTAGACTCTGCTGCTCCTTTAAGTCTACTACTAATAGAGTCGTCACATTCTAGTGGTCGAATAAGAGTAGTAGCAATGCTTGTTCGTATATGTAGTGTGTATTTAGCGAGATTTCGAAACGAACGGTGTGGTACAGCACTACAATATGTATACATACATACATATATGTATGTGCATAATTTGGGGTGAGAGACAATGGAACTATTCGGCTGGCGCAGGCTCCGGCGCTGCCTCTGCTGGTGGCGCCTCGGCGGGCGGTGGCTCGGCGGCCTCAGCGGGAGCAGCGGGAGCTGCGGCTTCCTCCGGGGGCGGCTCTGCAGCGGGTGCTGCTTCGGCGGCCTCGGCGGGCTGTGGCGCCTCCTCTGCCGGTGGTGCAGCCGGCGGTGCGTCCGCGGCTGGTGGTGCTTCGGCTGGTGCGCCTTCGCCCGCCGGGGCCGCTGGCTCGCCAGCCGGAGCCTCGCCCTCTGGCGGCGCGGCGGGTGCTCCTTCTGCGGGAGCGGCAGCTGCAGCTTCCGCAGGCTCGGCGTGCTTAATTTTGGACGGCTCACGCGACTTGCGTGACTCACGCGTCTTGGCTGCTGGCTCGGGGGCGGAAGCGGCCTTCTTCTTTTGCTGCACGAGGCGAAGGGAAGACAGAGAGATGGGTTAGTCAAGAGCCGGAGGGCGGAAGCAAGCGAAATCTGAGTGAACTCTACCTTCTTCGGCTTGGGCTCCACGTCGGGCGGTATCTCCTCGTCGGTCTTGTAGTCCTCCGGGAAGAACTTGAGCGCGTCCTGGCGACCATTTTCCACATTGCTGCTGCAATAGGTCGGCTCGAACTGCACCAGCGAGAGCATCGTGTACGATAGCACCTTGTTGACCTTGAGCACGAAGCGATCGGTCTTCGCCGTCTCCTTCATGTCATCGTATCGGAATATCGAGTTCGTGATGAGCTTCGCTTCGCCGGGCGTGTCGCTGGTGAAGAAGCCGTAAAGTGGCACGTCATCCTTGATGGTCTCCATCACCTCCAGGATGTCATCGCGCTTGGATGCCTCGAAGGCCATGATGACGTGCGGCGGCTCTGGTGGCGGATCGGGCGGCAGGAATCCGGTCGTCTGGTTGCGGAAGAACACATAGATCAGGGCGGCGTGGGTGCGGCGATTGTTGGCCACCCATATGGGAGGTATCTTGACGCGCTTGGTGCGCGTCAGGGGCTTCGGCGCCTCCTCCTCTTCTTCCTCGGCCTCCTCTTCGGTGGCAACGTTGTCGTCCAGTCCCAGGTCCAGGTCCAGCGGCATGCCCGGGAAGGCCGGTTGGATGGCTTGCACCACCTCCTCTTCCTCGCTGGCCTCTTCCTCGCCATCGTCTTCCATTTCCTCCTTGCGGGCTTCATCCGGCTGGGAGCCGGCCTTTGCCTTTTCGGCCGCCTTCTTCTCGGCCGCCTTCTGCCGGGCCTCTTCGGATGAGCTGATCTCCTCCACCCAAACTTCGCCCTCTGCAAAAACAAAGAAATATGAATAAACGAATGTCCTACCCCAACATCCCATCATCCCAACATCCCACATACCTTCCACTTCAACCTCGAACTTGACCTTCATCGGCGAGATGATCGGCGGAATTGGATGCGGCGATGGATGGTCGTCGTCGGGCGGTGCGACGCGCTCCTTCGTCAGCTCGTGGGCGTAGGTGGCCAGCACGTGCGGTATGGGCCCAGAGGACTCGTCGATCTTCCAGAAGCATATGAGCAGCTCCTTGCCATGCAATTGCTCTATGACGTCGGTCGACAGCGGATTCTTGCAGGCAAAGTTCACGACCTCAAAGTCCGATGCGAACACCTCAATGTACTTTCGATCCTTGCACTGCATTTTCAGATGATCCGCCGGCTCGGCGAGCTTCTTGAACATATCGCGCGAGACTTGCGGGCCAAACACTGTCACACCAATGTCCGGCAAGTTCTCCATTATAACGTCCGTGCAATGGGTGAGGTAGTCAATGCGCTTCTTGTGCTGCTTCTCCCGCTCGATGCGCTCAGCCTTCTCGATGGCATCTTTCTTGACCCGGAGTGCTTCCGCTTCGATGGGCTGCAGCGCGTCAATGGCGTAGGTCGGCCGCGGGGCTGAGGACTGCGACCTCTCGAACTCCTTCACAATGAGCGCCACCAATTTGGGTGCATCCGACCCGTAGAACAGGTTGACAGCTCGGCCATTCTGGGGGCAACGGAAAAGCGGGCTGCTCAAGGACGGTAGCGAGTGCCAGCTGCATTAACTTACCACGACAAACAGCCAGGTGGGCTCGCTCTTCTTGTAAAAGCGCCTCAGAGCTGTCACGGTATCTGCCTTGCACTGGGTGGGAAATTGGATCTAATCAGCTAACTGAGATCGTAGACTGGGGAATGCAGCTACTCACTATTGCCAGGCTCATGGCCTCGCCGCCCACTTCCAGCTTGACTTTGCGCAATGCCCCAAGCACTCCCAGGCATGGCCCACACCACTCGGAGTAAACTTCCAAAACTGCGAATCAATGGGCGACATGGAATAAAGAATCATGAATCATGAATCAAGAAACATCCTGATCTATGATCTGAGAGAGATACACAGCTATACATACTGAGCAATCCTGGACGAGCTAGGAACTTCTCTAGTTCCTCGTCCGTATTGATTTCGGCCTGCAGCTGCTGTGCTCCTCCACGCCTCGCCATTGTCTGCGCAGCTCACTTCCAAGGTGAAACATATGCAAATTTAGATCCAAGTAATTTCGAGAAATTTTGATGAAAGATCCAAATTGTTGTGCAAATCTAGCATAGTGTGTTAGTTGATGTGTGTGTTCTGAACAACTGCTCAATATTACGTACGCACTCGGCCCTGCCAGCTCAACAACTCTATTTCCAATGAAATATTGATCAAACAAATTTGTTTAAAGTCCCAGTACCAGATAGACGCAACAATTTACAGTCCTCGAGTCTGCCCAGCGGCACAATGCTTGCTCGTGTCTGCATTTTCCATGGAGGTCTATTTATAGGGCAGCTCAACAAGGGCTCCATCTGCGTCAAAAGTAGAAATAAATCTTGTAAAGGTATTCCCCCTCTTTTTGAGCAATTTACAAAGTCTGAAGTTGGATTACATAGGTTATACTACAGACATTTAAAGTTGTTGCGAGTCGAGCCGCAGTCCAATACTGATCCTATTTCCTGAGCTCAAGTGACACCCTCTTCGGGTCCTCCGATTTCAGCTCTACGCGTAGACAAATGTAAATATCTCGAATTATCTCAGGACAGCAGCTAGTCCAGGAGATCCCTATTAGCTTCTATGTCCACCTGGAGTTCTAGCTACAGAACTGATAAAGATAAAACCGGTTTCGGTTTAGCTCGTGCCCAGTATTACTAAGTGTAGATCTATAGCGAGGACAATACCAACCCGAGCAAGCAGAAATACCAAATACTTACTTGGTTACTGTTCCTCAAATAGATGAGTACCTGAATTTGCAAGTTAATTATTATTTAGTTAACATATATAATATCTATATATAATATATAATAATATATAAATATAAAAGAACTAGTAATAGAGCAAGAACGGGCACCACCGACTGTGGAATACCCACTCACTCACACTGACAGCATCAAAATAAAGATATGGATTTTCCAGTTCTACATACATATGTGTATTGCATATATATACATATATATGTATATGATTTTTGTCAGCTCAATAGAGCAAGCAAATGATGATTTATTTGATATATATCCCCGGTGGTCAATGCAAAGTTTCAAGTTTAGTCTAGTCTGGCCAAGTTTGGTGATGGTATTGGGCAAGCACCAATAATCACTCACTTGTACTTCCATGAATGAGTATACATACATATATATAAAGCAAATACCTCTATATTAGTTTCATACGGACAGACAGATGATTGCATAAAATGGATATACTCACTTTCACTTGCGTGAATGAGTATAAATATCATATTAATGTCTCTAGTCAAGAATCGTAGGGATGTACAGAGAGACGGACGAACAGACGAATGATAGAAATTTTTTTAAATACCAATATACTCACTTTCACTTTTGTAAATGACGTCAACTCTAATACTAATATCCCTAGTCAAAAAGCATAAGGGTGAGCAGCATATAAAAACCTATATCCTCACTTTCGCGTTCGTTAATGAGCATAAATAGAGTATGACGACAATCAACAAGAATTCTCTCTCATTCGCTGTCAATTCCTCGTCCATATCGATGCCATTATTAGCCCCTTGGGCCATGGGACACTATGATGTTGTTCTCCTTGGGGTGCCCAGGGCAGGAAATGTTGCCGACGCAAAGTCTGTTAATTGATGCACCTCCAATGCTCCAATGCTCTCTACAAGGTTTCTTTTGGGTCTCATATGATATCATCTGATTGTGTTTATCTATATTTATTACTTATTCGACCTTAACTCATATTCTTTACACAAAATGCTCAGGCTCAGCCACCGACTGCGTAATACTCGCTCATGGTCCAAAAAGAGTTTTATTTGATTTATGCTAAATCTCAAGAGTAGCTTAACAGTTATATAAAAGAATAATCTTTCCTCAATGTATTTAAATAGCAAGACTCTCTAGAGGATTCATATGTGCAGTCTGTATATGTGCCTAGATATATCTACTATATATATCTTGAGTTGTCCAGACGATTTTACTCTACAAATTTCTGCACTCTCTAAGTAATAGCACTTCTATTATACTAAATATTATTATTATCCGAACTGCCACGCCTCTAGTGAGTGTGTTAGGAAAATCTCAATAATGCCAAATATCAAGTCTTCAGTTATAGAATAGAGAGTAGCTGGAATTCGGACAGAAAGACGAGCACCGCCTAAAGCCAATATACCCGATTCATTTCGTAAATCAGCATAAACACGAACAGTTCCAAGACGAAACACATAAATGTATATTGTAAACGATGATCATTGCAAGAACAAACCAATACGATCGACTCAAGAAGGCTTCAAATGGTGAATACCAATATTGAGTATATACATTTATACATATACATACATATATATATATAATAGAAACATAAATGAATGCTTACATACATGTGTTAGTTTATATGTACATACATACATTCGAGCTCAATCATAATACATTAGTTAACCACATATTTATTTAAGTACAACATAGTTTCTTCTCCATCTTCTCCCTCTTCTTCTTCTTCTTCTGTTTCACTTAAGCTTTAGCGAGTACTTACACATTGCATAACAAAGTTGTACAATCCGATTATACATATTTTTACTTTATATATAGGTATATATATATGTATATAATACGTAATAATTTAAAAAAAAAAAAAAAAAAAAACAATTACGAGTGCTCTAGTCGAGGGCAGCCGACTAGCAGATACCCTGTACCCAGCCAGTGCTACACACACCAACACAATCAGAGTCTCTCTCCCCATTCTTCTCTCAGTTTGCGTTTCAGTCGAATCGAAATCAAGTTTTCAGGGCTTAAATATGGCACCCAGTGATATAGAAAAGTATGCGAAACCTAAGTGAATCTCGATCTAATCAATTACTGGATATTGATACAGCTCAAATGAACAATAATTCAAGGCAGACAGACAGAGAGACGGACTGGGCAGTCAATGCAGATGCTACAGTAATGGGCCAGAGGAGCATATACTCTCGTCTTTGATCACAACAGTTAAAGAAGTATGTCAGTGTCCAGTGTGTCTAGCGTGGGTAGTGGGCGTTAAATGGTCATTGGAATACTTCGATCTATTTTCACGTTCTCCTCTCTCTCTCTCCCTCTCTCTCTCTCTCTCTCTCTCTCTCTAAAATTACTATATACATATATAAACACAAGTTAACATTAATGACGCATGCGTGCCACATGCTCCTTATCGCACTGAAATGCCATTGATTGTGATCACATTGTTGGACACTGGCTCCGGCTCGTATACCTCGTCATTGGTGCGCATCTCGTAGGGCGCATCGTAGAACTGTTCATTTGGTATCTGGTCGTAGATGTTCTCTGCAAATGGATTTCAATTAGCTCATGAATGGGCAATTATTCTCTCAATGGGCACCTGAGCGATTGTTCACTCGTTCGCCAGCGCCCACAGCGCTGTCGTTATTGCGGGCTCCCCGATGCGCGGCGCCGCCTTGGAATGTGTTGAACGTCGCCGATGGATTGTTGTCCATGTGCATGCGGTTGTTTGCCTCCAACGTGGAGTAGGACATGACCGCGGCGTTGCGTTCATCCTTCGTTTCGGCCGCCTGAATGTTCTCGGTGTTCTTGACGGGCCGCGCCTTGTTGCGATAGAGGAATATGAGGCCAAAGATGACCAGCAAGGCGACAATTACCGTGGCGCCTATTGCCACGCCCGTGCCCAGCTCCGAGCTCTCTTGGCCCTCGACGGTCGCCAGCTCGCAGCGCGGCTGCTTGCCGCTCCAAGCGCCCTCCTCGGTGCACTTTCGCAAATACTGTCCGATGCGCTGGTAGTTGGGTATGCAGTGGTACTCGGCGGAGCCGCCGTATAGGGTCGAGTCGTTGACCACAATCACGCGCCCGTTGTCAATGGCTAACGGTCGTCCGCAGTCCACAGCTGTTGCCGTTCAAACGTGGAGCATATTAGTACAAATTGGAGAGGCATTATGCGTATGCATGGTACTCACGTCGGCACGTCGGATTCTTGCCCGACCACTTGCCATTCTTCTGGCAGATGCGCGTATCGTTGCCCATCAGAATGCGTCCCTTGGCGCACTTGAAGAGCGCCACCGAGCCGACCGCCCGCACCTCTGCCTCGACAATCAGGCTGTCGCCCACATTGGGCAAGTCGCAGACAACCTCAACGCACTTGGGCGCCTCGTGGCTCCAGTTGCCATGCTCCGTGCACAATCGCCGCGAGACGCCGTTCAGCTTGTAGTTGACATTGCACTCATACAGCACAGCGGCCCCGTAGTAGGTGGCATTCGTGGCCAAGGTCACCTTGCCGTTCGTTATATTCTCCGGTGTTCCACACTCCACATCTGCAAGAGTTCAATATTGTATTACATACATACATGCAGATATATATAAACTCTGATCGATCGTTTTACTCACAGACACACTCTGGTATAATGCCGCTCCACTGGCCGTTATCCGTGCAGGTAGCCAGTGCCTCGCCCACCATCTTGTACCCACGCTCACAACGGTATTTCGCCAGCGCTCCGATTCTGAAATGCCAACAACTTGATTACATTTCAGCAAACTGGTTTCCTTGCAAGATTTCAAGCAAGATTCCATATTCAAAGTGAGCCAAATACTTAAATTTAACCAACTGAAATACTTGAATATAAACAGCTAAATGTATATTATATTACGAATGACGTTTTTAAACAAATACTTTTGCTCTGGCTCGACGAACATTTGCTTTACACACACACATGATGAATAAGAAAGTCCAACATTTCCTTATAAGGCAGCTCAAATCAGATAATGCGACTCTTGACTAAAAAACACTTTCTATTCATTAAAAATAAAAGAGAGAGAGAGCGAGAGAGAGACAGTCGAGGTATTTAAGTTTTTATCAAGACATCGAGCTAAGTCAATCTAAGTCAATCTCTCCATTCGTATCCCATCTCCTAAACTACTTTTAGGTCTTCACAGACAAATTCATATATCTATATTCTATATATTATTCGTTTATACTTCTCATTCAACCAACCTTCATGTTATCGATAAGAATCAATATTCAGAGATATCAAATTTTCCTATTTCGATTTTAAATAGCCTACATGCATAATTTAGAATAATTAAGTTTATATATTAGTATATCTCGGTATTCCATTTATCGATAACAATCGATAATCAAGATATATCAAATTCAATATGAGAGTTTCTATGATAAATGTGAATATTTAGTCAAAAAAGCATATATGGACTTTGTATATGCAAATATAAATATAACAATTTCAAATACCTATGTATATCTACATATTATTCCTTTATATTCCTCATTCAACTTTCTTATTTTAGAAGAATCGACATTCAAAGCTAAGCCTGTAAATTGGATATGTGATAGTTATTTTAACCGACCTCCTGCTAATCCTATTTCGATTTTAGATACCAGATATAATATTTCAAAATGGAGCTCTGAGGTTTGCTAACTTCATCTGGAGCCGCAGTTCTGTTTAGCATTTAGTTGCTAACAGTGCATCTGCCAGTCGAGCACACCCGACTGGAGCACTCCTGCTTCAGCACAACTCACTTGTATGTCTGCGCCGTATTCTGTGTGGAATCGGCTGTCCGTATGAGCGTCCGGCCGTACATGCGATCATTGCCGGTGACGGACAACAGGCTATGCGTGGGCAACAATGGCTCGTGACAGCGAATTTCTAGAGTACAACAACAAATACAACACATTAAATGATATATTACTCTAAAGTGAGTTCTTAGGAAGCGGTTCTACCTTCGCATTTGGGCGAGGCATCGCTCCAGATGCCCGTCTCGAGGCATTTACGCTTGAGCGGGCCGTTCAGCTTGTGGGACGGCGCGCAGCTGAAGATCACCTCGGAGCCGACGTGCGTGGTGTTGGACACGTACTTGATGGTGCCGTAGGGTATGGGCAATATGGTGCCACAGTCGATATCTGGGGAGGACGACATGAAGTCAGATTAGATGAGGCTCGCCTCAGGTTTGTGTACAGACTGCTTACATTCACAGTAGGGCGCATCGGAGCTCCATTCGCCTGTGTCCAGGCATTCGAGCACCGGATTACCGTGCATTATGTAGCCCGGATCACAGTTGTACTGTATCTTGGAGTGGACGTTGTAGTCGTAGCCGATGACGAAGGCACCGGCTGGCACTTGCGGCGTCTCGCACGTGACCAGCTCGCAGACTGGCGCCTCGCCGGACCACTTGCCATCCCTGGTGCAATAGAGCTCCGACGGCCCGTCCAGCCAGTGATCCTCGTCGCACTCGTACTTCACCACCGAGTCGACGGTCGTGGTGCCGTTCACCAGTATCGATATGCCACGATCTGGACGAGCGGGTGCGCCGCAATCCACAAATCGGCACGAAGGCGTCTTGCTCGACCACTCACCGCCCAAGCCGCAGGAAATAATCTGGAATGTGCAGAATATGACGTTAAGGATAAAAGATATTCGATATTGACATAGATATTAGTATATGGATAAATGTGAGATCATGCAATATCTCTAGAAGAGCTGAACAGATTCAAAGCCAATGCGAATATGCTCGTCTACACGTCGTGAACGTGCATAGATGTGGCTTGATATGATTGCTGAGTTTCACTTACGGCCTCGCCAACGAGCACGTAGCCCGGCTCACACACATATGTGGCCGTGGAGCCGGCTCGCTTGTCATTGAACTTCACATGGCCGCCGGTTATCTGCTGGGGATCTGGACACCAATCGACCAGGCACTCCGGCTGCTTGCCATTCCAGCCGTCCTGCAGGCAGGTGCGATTCTCGTTGCCAATCAGCGTGTAGTTCTCGTGGCAGCTGTACGTGGCCACCACGCCGTAGCTGGTGCGGTCCTCGGACAGGTGTATCGAGCCGAATTTCAGCTCTGGCAGTGGGCCGCAATCCACATCTATCAATTGTGAGACATTGGTAAGAATTAACCGTATATATATATATAGTAAGGCCTACGCACATTTGCAGCTGGGCGCTGAATGACTCCAGGTGCCATCGGATTTGCATTCGCGTTCGGCGTGGCCCAGCAGCGAGTGGCCCTTGGGGCAATCGTATTGAATCTTTTCGCCCAGCGTAAACTTCTTGCCCGAGACCGTCGTGTTTTGCTGCGCATCCGGTGAGCCGCAGGACAAAGGAGCTTAATGGACAAAGGATTCATATAGATAGGATTCATATAGAAATGCAGCTGCACTCACTGTGTTGGCATATGAAATGCAAGTAGTCCAGATTGCAGCCGACATCGTTCCAGAGCCAATTGCGCCCGCCGTCGAAGACAACGCAGTTTTGTTCGCCATTGTAGTTATTCGGCTGATCCTTGCCCCATGCCGGCTTTTGCACCACTTCGCCTGCAATCAGCATAGCCATTTGCCGTTGTATATCATATATTGTAATCACATAACTTACCATTCACCCATTTCCAGGTGCGCGACGTTATGCCCGGCTCCTTTTGTGCGCCAATCCAAACCAATTGCGGTTTCAACTCTGACTTTCGGCGCTCCAATTCCGATAAGATGTATTGACTTGTCGCGCCGCGAAACTCGTGCACGAGGTTGCCACCTGGTTGAGGACAGAAAGGATGGCGGCTATCGTTTAAATGTGTCATCGATAGTTTGATGGGAGCTGTGTACTTGCCTGTTTGCTTGCATATGGCCTGAGCTTTTTCGAAGCTTTCTCCTTTCGTTATATGAAAGTCGTAGCATGTCTTGGAGAATGTCGTCACAACGGTATCAACGCCAATTTTGGGACTGAGACAGCGATCGACCGAAAATTCATCATTTGTAAAAGTCTCCACCTCACACAAACTCAAACTGCCCTCGACACCGACCAGCTGTATGGCCACATATTGGCCAACGAGCGGCCGGGCGCAAGTGAAAGTCTTCACAATGCCCTCGTCGAGTGTGCCCGGATACCAGGCGCACAGTGGATTCCGCTGCAAGTCCGCACTGCTATTGCCCACACGTATCTCCAGATCTTGCAGCGGCTGGTGGCCGCAGCAGCCGCGCGTCGTAATCCGCACCACATGCACCGCCTGCGGTGCCAAGAGATCAACACGCCACCATGGCGATGGCTCCTTCTGCGTTTCAGAACACTCCTGCCCATCTGGGTTCTATGAGAGACAACATACATAGATGATGACGGCTCGACATACTATTTGTATGTATGTGTATGTTACCTTGTTGCCTGGCTTGCCATCGTTTGCATAGCTGGCCGGTCCACTGCGCGTATAGGAGCTCTGATTAACGGGCTTCCGGTAGGCGACATTGACACCACAGAAGGGCAGCTCTCGCTCCCAACCGGTCCGCGCATCACATTTCACTGTTGGCGATCCGAACAGCTCGTAGCCGGCATCGCATGTGTAATGCGCCTCCGATATGCCCGTCTCACCGGACACTGTGCGAACTTTGGCATTTAGCGGCACTGCCGGCGGACCACACACTGAAAAGAAACACAAAAAGGGCTTTATTCACTGTTATGTACATATGTATGTAGATATGCATGTGTGCATGTGTATTCAAGCATGGATGTGACAACTAGAACAAGCTTATTTTTAAATATAACTGAAGTTTGTATTTGCTGACCCCTTACTCTCTTGCGCTCTCATCCAAGCTGTCTCGCTCATAAGGTGTAATGTGATCGAGCGAGAGATCCGATGCTCTCATTCGGTCGGCTCACAATGCACCATTTTCTTTTTCTTACTCTCACTTCTTTCTCAACTGTATGTTTTTGTGCATACACACATACATATACACAAGCAGCTGTGAACAAAAATGTCTTCTTCCCATTTCTTCCCTTTGGTGAGAAGAGTATGGCAAAACTATTTAAGTATTTGCTACGCTCTCAATAAATGTCGGCTTTTGCATAGTTGCTTTTGGAAGAGTAACAAAACGTTGAGGCGCTTAATAAACAGTTTCGAGCGGAGGTGCATGTTCATATGTACACATGTAAGTATGTAAGTATGTGTGCATTTACAACGGCATAATGCGTAAGCCTTGCCCAGCTGTCTGACGAAATTGCAAGAACAACATTTGTATTCATGTTTTACTCATTTCAATAAGATTCTTGAAAGTGAATCGAAACAGGTTGGCTAGGGTAGGATGTAGGAGCTATAGTGGCATATGTATGTATGTGTATATATAACATGCATGCATACATATATTCATACATATTCATGTAGGTCCTTCCGTAAGTTCAGAAACAAGTTTTTTGCTTTAATACGAAAGACCTCAATTTGATTTCAATACATTTAAATAAATTAAATTTATTGATATACACTGAATACTCCATAGATAAATTCAAATACTTTCTTAAAAATATAAATTAGGAAAAGAACAAAATTTATATTTTAACCATTTTACTAAACATAATTTAAATGGCTAATTTATGCATAGAAAAATGCCTAGACATTTTTTTATAAAGCCTTCCCAGTCGTTGTCTAGCTAATTTTCTTCTTCTAGACTTTCCTTTGTTAGAACACAAGACTCCAATTAATTTGCATATAATATATAATCAGTTATGTTTTAGGCCTTTTTCCCAGAGACCATAATTTGTAAACGAACAATTTAAAATCTGTTTTTTTTTTTGGCTGTTTCCCTTTCGTCTCACAATTTTCCCATAATGCTAAAAAAAAATATTCACATGTTTTATGTCTAGAAATTCCAACCGAAAATTTGTTATTCAAATTTTGTAACAATTTTAGAATAAAAACTCTCATTATTGTTATCTGCCTATCTACATCATACGTCTATCTCTATATATATATATGTATGCTAGATATACTCTTAACTCTGTGAGCTTTACGATTGGCATAGATATTATTATTACATTACGCATTATTATTACATTGCAGTCAACTGTAACATGATTTTCGCCTCTTCTTTAGCTTGAGAGTTTAGTGTGGCTTTTATGCCCATTAAGATATTAAAACATACCCATACCATCTGGAATCGGTACTTACACACACACACACACAACCACACACATTTCATGTTGTGATCGACATTTTCCTAAAAGAGCTGAAAACAAGTTTTGAATTGGATTTGATTGAAAACAAATTGAAATTTCTCCCACACAGACAAAACGAGTTGGACTTTAGCAAATATTCGCAAGTATATGAATATATGTATGTATAGATAAGAATCTTCAATTTGGACCAACTTTTGTCTGCCTTTGACAATATAGAAACCCCAGAGCCAGATCAAACTCTAATTTGATAAGATTGTAATGTTAAATCGGTTGACTTGACTAATCTGATAAAAATTAATAATCTAGGTGATATCTTTTCACTGGGTTTTATAGTTTCCATGCCTGGTTCACTCAAAGATCTTTCGGCTATTCAAAGCCCCTCAGTGACAAGTTTCGAGAGGAAAAGGTCAAGAGTTAAGGCTAATTCGTGTTATGCGCTGGCTCGGCCCAGAATAGAGTATTCTATCATCAATTGCTAGACGTATTTAAATTTGATATGCATATATCCCTTGCTTGGGTTTGGCATCGTTTTTGAGCTGCTTTCTGTATTGTTTTCATTTCGTTGGCTGCTGCAGCTGTTGATGTCAGGTTTCTCTCCCTTCTCGGCGTTGCAATTGTGCAAAGTGTTGCTAACTTCAATGAATTTGTTATTTTGCTTCTCTCTCATGCCCAAGAGCCGTATAAAAAGCAGTTATTGTTATGAGACAACAATCGCCTTTATCCGGTTTTACCAGTGCTTATGATATCCACACTTATACGAGGGCTGCCATTTGCATTGCGCGGCCAATCCAAATGAAAAACATGATATATGTATGTGTATCAAACGATATTAGCTCTGTTTCCACCAGAAGCAATTATTCATTGAGCTGAGCGGGTCTACCGTAAGACCTGAAAAACTTGGTAATAAATCGACTTGTGTTTTGTAAGGAAATATATGTGAATCTTAATTTTTAGATATATATATATACTTCTTTACCAAACTTGATAGATTCACAATAGTTACTTAAGATCCTCGAGTTGGAATTCTATTTAGAAATATTGTAAGGAATCTAAGATATATGTGAATCTTTACATTTTAGATATATATATATATTTCTTTACCAAACTTGATAGATTCACAATAGTCACTTAAGATTCTCGAGTTGAAATTCTATTTAGAAATATTGTATTAGAAAATTTGCAAAACATTCCTCAACATTCAAGGAAGACCTCGCATAAATCTAGATTAAACCATTATGCATGCACATACGTAATAACTTCAATGTGTCTTTCGGCTTTGTGTGGGTATACGCCAGATGTACATACACAGATCCATGTGTACAATATGATATTATAGTAATAAAAGTTATTTCCTTGTCTGATTAATTTCCTACTTATGACTAGAACAAAGTGTTAAATTTATATCATTAACTTGGCTTAAGAACAATGTTTTCAAACTCGCAATTGCTTATAAATTACATTTCAAGCAAACATTAAAATTTATTCCGTCTTCCTTTTTCATAAGGCAATGGACTTCAACTTCCATTTCAAATAATATTCACAAGTAATTTTATTAGTTAAATCTTAAATTCATGAAAGTCAAGAGAAATATTATGCAAAATACTAGCTTATGAAAGATTTACATATTCGCCGCAGAGCCTGAGCGCAACAGAGATCTGATCTTGTAATAATAATTACTATAATTATTCGTATTCAGTCCACAGTCTTGACATCAAAAATTGTCGGCACATACAACAATTTTTATTGGCTTCAGCTATTTTCTTTTGATACTCATTCACGAAAATGAACGGAGTATATTGGTTTTGTGCAATGTCCGCATGTCCACCTGTTCGTATATATGCTATTGATATACCCTTGTATACCCTTGTATTATGGAGCATCAAGATTGTGCCGATCCATCCCCTAGGAACCCAAAATCTAACGATTTCACTATATCCCTGATTCGCTGATTTGCATATACAATATTATATTGGAGGAGTGGCAAATCGATAAATCAAAATTGCTTTCGAATAGAGCAGTACTAGAGCAAAGAAACGGCAAGTTTTCCGCACTTTTGGTTCAAGCAACTTCCTATAACATGACGTGATAGATCTAATCTGGTTGCAAATTGCGATTCAGGTGATCGAAACCCATAAAAAAAAAAGTTTTAATTACCAATTCCTGTTGGCATGTGTTATTGGTCAATGAGTTTGTGGCCAAGCCAACATGGCTGTGAGTTTCATATGAAATGTGTGGGGAGTTTTGCGCATATGCATACAAGGGTCGCTATACCTATAAATAGCTAGGCAAATATACAAATTTGGATTGATCTGTTGAGCAAGTTGTTAATTATCTATAATTATCAAAACTCTATCAGAGACTTTGATGGATTTGTGTTTGTGGAGTCCAACAGCTGATATACTCATTTTGCACTTATTTGATGAGCGAGTGGGAAGGAAAGAAAGACAGATGAACTACCTTCACATTTGCGCTAACTGGGCCAGCCAGCTCGGGCAGAGTTGGGTAGTTAGGTAGCTTGAATCTAAATGCCGTTACGCCACAAAAGCGACATTTACAAACATATCACATACATAGGTGTATGCAATGTTTGAGAGTCGTTAACAAAATTCGAAATGCGTTTGCCTCCGGCAATTATAAGCGTTAAATAAAATTTATTTAAATAATGTCGAACAATTGGAAAAAGTCGAACAGCCAAATGGGTCAAGAAAAATCCAATTTATATTTGCAGCTGAATAACGTTCATTGTGCCGATTTTTATGTGGATGGATGGAGCAGGTGTATTTGAGTCTAGCTACAAGATCGAAATGGATTGCATATAAAGTGGATCTTCCAGGCCTTCTGGCTGTAAGCCAACAACCGCAGACAATTCTTCGCCTTCTCTTCTTTCATTTCTTCTGTGGGCTTTCAGTGTGTGTATACTAAATAGAATGATATATCTATATGGGTGTACATGCATTAATTTTTAGGTAACTCTTCTTTAAATTCGTACTGCTTTAAGAAACAAAAGTAATATCTAATGGAATGGAAATGTTTCTGTCTCTGGAAAGATACCAACTTTTTGTTTAGCATAGAATGCAAAGAACTATGAGATCTGCTGTAAATATGATATTAGCCCTTAGCATTAATTAGTCTGCGGTTTGGAAACTGGATTCGATCAATTTCATATTAAGTGAAGAAGTCTCTCAGTACAAATTTAGCTAGAAATATGCAAATGTTATAGAGAGTATACACATACAAATATAATATTTATATATATGTATATTTGTATCAATTATGTCTACATGATCTGTCCTAGATTTGAATGAAATACGGTCAATAGAGATAACCTTCAGAGGTCTATCACAAATGTCTATTACAGGCAAGTCTGCACTATAAAAACTCACTATATAACTAAGCTTTATATTTTTAAGAACTAAGAGTGCTCTGTACTGCTCGATTGGGAGATCATCTGATGACTCAGAGGCAAGGAACTTATGTATAATTCAATAGGGATTGCACTGGGGCTGTACTACGAAAGATTATTTGTTGAAGAAATGTAGATGAACGACCTACATATGTATATTAAACCTACAAAACATGACATGCTAATATATATATATATATATATATATATATATATATATATATATATATATATATATATATATATATATATATATATATATATATATATATGTATATATATACATATATATATATATATATATTTGGCTAAGAGCAAATGTTTACTATTTAAAATAGGGTTTTTTAAATATTGGGCGAATTGGGCGTGGTATCGAAAATCTAAACAAAGCTCTAGCAGTCTCGGCGCTCGACTAAGAGCTCCACAGAACCCTTCGAAAATCTATAATGTACACACGAATCTATATTTAAGATTTGGATACTATAGATACTATAAAGATGTAGAATATATAATTTTATAACTATTTTTCGATAAGATGTTTCATCAATAACAAAAATAAAACAGGAATAAATATCGATTTTATGCATAAACTCGATCTGCGCGCTTAATAGACGAAGCTTTCTAGTCTCTAGCTTTTATATCTCCTGAGATGGACGCGCTTACGCATATAAATATACAGATAGACAGACAAACAGACGGACAGGAGACTAAATCGTCTTGATCAAGAGTATATGTATGTATACATTTGAAGGAGTCTGTCACGCCCCCTTCTGCCTGTTGCATGCGTTGATTAAAAATATATTATAACCCGATATCTCACATTTTGAATGGGTTCGGGGTATTCAAATTACAAAATCCTTGTACTTTCACTGTAAATCGGAAATCTCCAAAAATATATGTATGTGTCCACATATCATTTCACATTTTCAATGGAATCTATTTGAAATCTATCTAGGTATAGCTAACAATTATATTCCAATAACTGCAATTTGCTGCAATCTGAATTTTGCATTTCTTGTAAAAGCATTTTCCCAAGTCAACATCATCATCAACATAATATGGTGATAAGGAACTCACCGTGACAATTTCCGTGTGCTATTAGCGACATCATCATCATCATTACCAGGAGTGAGTGTTTCGTAAAGGCCATGGCTCTATGCAAAACGTTTTCCACCGATGCGAGCAATAACCCCAGGCTCTGGCCAAAGCAAAACATGGCTGCTGCTGTTGCTGCTGCTGCTGCTGGTATTAGCTGTTGATTAGTTTGGCGTCGCAGTATGTACAGTTAGTTTTTAAAGTAATTTATGTATTTAATTGCATGTGCCGCATGTATGTTTAAATATTCAATTAATATTCACAGCTGAGCCGGAGTCGTCGAGTTTTGATTGCTCTCACAAGATTTTCATTTTGCATTCACACTGAAATTTTCACTTGATAGTCATGAATATGAATAATGTGTATGTGTGTGTGTGTGTGTGTGTGTGTGTATGTAATGGTGCATAAACAACAACAACAACAACAACAGTTGCATTTAAACATAAAGTAGAAGAAGAAAATCACAATAACCGGGCAATGACTTTGAAGCTCAAAACTATTTGAAACCGAAAATTCATTCAACATGTAAGACACACACACACATATATATATATATACCTGCTGGCTTCCCAGTTGGTAGTAGATTGGCTTGGGAAGCACTTACATAGACAGAGTATTATGCATTATGCGATTGTTGTTGGGGTCTGAAAACCACTTTACTGGATTTACTTTATGCAGCGTCTGTGGTTTTGATTTCTGTCTCTATTTTATTTTTATTTTTTTTTTTACCATGGGAATCACATTCTTGGATAAGTTGGCTGCTTATGGCCCGAACTGTTTGGTGTCTATTTTGAAATCTCAACCTACGGCCTTCAGATGTTTCTTTGTGTATATGTATATGGCCGAGCGGCAAGGCTATGCAAGCGAAATATTAACATTGTCTAACGGTCTATTCAAAAGAAATATGCACAGATACTATATCACACACACATGCATACATATATTTAGAAATAGGCCAAAAGGTAATAAACAAAAGGAAATGCCCTGTCATATGCTGTCATAACTCAAATGCAATAGAGTTACAGGCTATTTAAATATATGTATATACATACATACATATATATATACATATGTATATGCATTTATATAAATTGCTATTGAGTGGAGGATTTCGTTGACCGGTTTCTCCAACTTTCGTTACATCTAGCTAGTATCTTTCACTAATTATCAACGATGTTGCTTTTGTTGTGCGTCGATCGCTACTGGGCAAAAAGAAAAGGCAAGAAAAACGACCCACAAAACTCTGTGTGGTTCATTAGTTTTTTGGTTAGTGTTTCATTAATTCGATATACGATGTGTTAATTGAATCCATATGAGAAAGTACAATGCGCTCAAACCGAATCCAAATCCGACTCGGATTCGGTATCGGAATCGTAGTCCAAATCCGAGCCAGGCAAACGCACACACACTCACTAGTCACAATTCACTTGGAAACGTAATCCACATTTCAGTTGTTTTTCTTTTTTTATGTCACACACACACACACACACAAACTTGTATATGTATATGCAGATATATTTATTTATGATTATATACCATCTACAAATACGGCGATATTTTTATTGATTTCGCTTTCGTGAAATGTTCTACTTTTACTATTCACCAATATATTGAGTGTGGGAGATCAACTCGTTTCAATTTAACAACAACAACAAATAACGAAAAAAAAAAACATAAATAAATAAATAAATAAAAAGATACTTTTTGGACTGGCGAGCACCTTTTGAAATCAATGGCTATCTATGAGCGTGAATTTATTAAACATGTATGCATATACACATGCATGTGCATATTTACATATACAGCAAATATATTAATATAAATTTATATATATATCTATATACATATATTTATTTATGTATATATGTATATGCTTTTATGAACGGAGCTCGCTGTTGCCAAACACAACACACTGAAACGCGCACCGATCCGTACGCCTGGCACGTCCGCTTGGAATGAAAGTTGACTTATAACTGGTTTTCCATTCGCGCTTGCCTTACAAAAGCTCGCCGCAATGCGCGTGTGCAGCGGCCGAGCGAGCGCCCGAACGAGCGCCCGAACGAATGAACGAACGAACGACCACAGTCACCGTAAGGTTGATTGGTTTGCTGCTGGGCTGCTCGGTTTGATGGTTTGTTTGTTGGTTGGCCGATCGTTCGGTTGGCTGTTCGGACTGCTGGCCGTTCGTGGGTCAGGGCGGGCGGTCGGGTGGCCGGTAGCTAGTTTGCTCGGTTGGTCGGTTAGCTGTTTGTCATTGTTGTGGCATTGTTGCAGACGTGAAATACAAGCGAGCTGCGCAATCGCAGAGCTTTACACAATTTGTTCGAGGGTGGATCGTAACGTCGTTTATTGCCAATTTGAACTCAAATATGTATGTATGTATGTGGAACGTGTGTGTTGTTGTTGGTGTAGTGTAATGCATTGCAATGCTAAGAAAAGGACAACACATGCTTTTAAATATTTATATATTTTTTCATATTTATTTTTAATATTATCAACACGCTTTACATATACATACATATGTATATGGGTTTATAATAAACATTATTATTAATTTTATTTTATTATTACTACTTGATCATACTCCGGAACAATATTTTAGATGACTTTAAAATCTAGATTTGTTTAATTTATATTCCATGTTTATTTTCTTCATTATATTTATATATTAATCTTATTTTTACTTGTTTAACTAGAATCTTAAAAGTATTATTATATATATTTGTGTATTTTCTTCTTCTGCCTAAGTAAATGTCAAATTTGTACTTTTTTCCAAATAGCCTTCAGTTCCATTCTTTATCAACAACAAGAATTAGTCAGCAAAAACTCGTTATCTCAATTATTATTATTATTCGATTCAGACATATGACGTTAGCTCACACATTTTTAAAAATATTTGCATTGCTGTTATTGCTGCGTGCAAAAATATCAAATATTAAATTTGGTGTTTACGATCTGAGATTGAATACGTCTCTGGAGCGCTGTTGTAACTTCTGAAGCAACCGGTGCGTAAAAGTGCCGGCATCGCTGCCCCATTGTTAACGACGTAAAGTTGTATATACCCTGCGGATATCGTATATGGGGTAGGAGCAAGTATAACGAGTACAAAGAACAGATTATATATGTATAACAGATAGAGAACCCTATATATAAAGATATTTTATATAACAAACTGTATGTAATGGATATGCTTACCAGATACTCTAAGATTTCATATTAGATATTTTATATAGATCATATTGAACTCAACACTTGATAAAACATGTTAAATATAACAGATTGTGTATAACAGATTATACATGACAGATGGCACTGAACAACTTTTAGTCTACAAATTGCATTTTATATACGAGATTTTAGATAACAAATTTTTATAACACATTCATATTGCATGCGAGTACAGGGTATCTTTCGATCGAATACCAAAGTTTCTCTAATACCCTTTTATCATTGAAATGGGTCAGAATGGCTATATAGGTCGTATGTAAGGAATGCTAATTTGCAGAAGAGAGAAGTTTTCTACGTTGATGGAATATATGTATCTTTCCGCTCATATAAAATAACCCATGTGATTCAGTTTGATGATTAGCTGAACTATCCTTAGCTCACATTTTTGTATTATCGATGCTTCTTCTTCATGATTTATTTTAGGTTCAAGTAAAGTTAATATGCTCTTTGGCGACCGTCTAAGTCTGTCTACGGCGCATCGGCTGGTCGATTTATTAGTGATGCTGTGCTAATACTCTCTACCCATTGAAAATGCGTGCAGCCGGGTGTATTAAAACTTTTGCAAATGTGCTAATTTGCACGAAGCCAAATGTGGAAGCCTCTCCTGACCTATATATATTGTGTATGAATATAGACATGGATGTGTCTTTTGTGGAAGATAGTTTCAATATAAATTTTAGGGAATGCTGGCTCTACTAAGACTTAAAATTGAAAGAAATATAGGAGCTTTGATGAATGCTTGACTACAATCCAATAAAAAACTATTAAATAAAATAATTATTTTATTCGTTATCCGGACTAACTGTACGTAGCGTCACTCTATCATCTCTACTTTGCTATATTAACTTATATCTTAAGCGTCTCTAGGTTCTACCTTAAAGCAGGGGGAATCGGAATTTTCAATTTGCTACGCCTCAGCCTTAATAAGATAATTATATACTATATATAGATCAATATATCTAAATGAACATACTATATACTCTCTTCATTCTTTGCATAGTCAAACATGCTGTAAGTAGTTTATCTAACCATTCTTTAACTAACCCCTATATCACAATAATAATAAGTGAATAGGGAATCTCTTGGTCGCGCATACCCGTTTCCCGTTCAGAGCCTACTTAGCTTCTTATATTGCTGCCGTTCAGTTCACAGAGCGACTCGAAATAAGCCAAAAGAAAATAAAACCGTACGGTGTATAGGAACTGGAGTACAGTAAGAGCCGTGTTCTGTTTAATTCTATTAATTGGCATGGTCAATAGAGGTAACCGCAGTCAACTGTGGCCAATACATTGTCACCCATATATGTGTGTGTGTGTGTGTGTGTACTCACACACTTTAAGTAGTTCGCGCGTGAGCCCAAATGGCCAACGACTGTCCCCCAGCATTTACGGCGGAATGATGCAACCAACACCGCGCCAGCCCGAGAATGGACGGACAACAGAAGTCAAAGACTCTATCTAGCTCTAGTTTTGTTTTTGGTTTTTTGTGGTTTTCATTTGGGTCGCTTCTTTATTTGGCTTATTTCTAACGGCGAGCACTAAAAATAAAACTCTTTTTTTATAGATTCGTCACTGCGTCTTGACCGCTTGCGAACCGCAGATACTTTGCACTCTAGTGTTATTAGAACGAATTAGGAAATGTTAAATAGACTAATTAAAAACTGTACGCAATGTGCTTATGTTGTATGATAAACATGTTTTTTTGATGTCTGCTCTTTAAGTGTTTCGGAAAACTTTTAAGTACTGCAGATACTATATATAGAATTATGTATATACTTAGATACTTATCTACTATGCTGCATATATTTACTCTAACAACTGATCATGCCCATGTTATAAACTCAACAATTAACTTGACATATTTACTGTGCTCAGAAGTTTCACAATGATCGGATATAGTATAAACACCAAAGAATGCATGTCCCATAGTTTGGGGCATAGGAAAGAGAAAGTACAATCGCTGCATAAAGTGGCGCAGCTTGTGTCGTGCGTGCCTTTGTCTGTGTGTGTGTTTGTGTTTGGGAAAGAATGTATGTACGTCGATGTAAACGTGAGTGTGTAAAAGAAAGTTCGATTGTATGTTACGACAGCTCTGGGTGCAACTGGGTGCAGGGTATTATCGAGTCGTAAACACTTGGACATAACAATTTGATGTATCATATAAGAGATAAACATATGTACATATATAATATAATATATGTACGTACAGATATTTCAAGCACATACGAAATCAATGTGACTGTCAAAGAGAATCTATTCACCTATATAATAAAATAATCCAAGAGATATGTACATTATATGATATATATTATGATGCATATGAATCCATATATCTTTTAGAGATATCCTTTGGATATGTACAATATATGAAAGATGTATACATATATCTTGGATTCAAGTATATAAGAAAGTTACCCAATATTATGTGTGGGTTCTGCAGCTCTTTCGTTTTATATATGTCGGCGAATCCAATCGAAATCGCAACTTATATACATAAGTGATATACGTATATACAGTTAGTTATATTAAATCTAGTATATTGATATATACATCATCGGACAGGTAATTCTTCAAACTACAAATAAGCATTTTCACTTTTTTAATTTCAACTAATCTTACACGTTTTATGAGCGGTTGATGTTGATAAATAATAAACCGAATATTAATGTTAGACACTGTATAGAATATATGATACATGTGCCTTTCATGGGTATAGAAAATGAATATGACAATCAAAGAGAATCGATTCACCTATGTATGATGCCATAATACTATAAAATTAATATACATAAGAAATATGTATATATATTCTATATCTTTCATATCCATCTCCCAGATATATGTATATCATATGATACCCGTATCTTAGATGCATCTAGAATATCAATGTGAAAATCAAAGATTCGATTCGCCCAAATAACACAAAAGGCCTGCAAGAGCTTATAGAGAAATATGGCTAGTCGGTAGATATATAAAATTGATACATATATGCCTATGCACCATCATCATGTAGTTCGTGTCGATCGGCAGTCGTGCGTGAGCACGGCCGGCAATTATGACGATGATGCAACCAACGTATTACCAGCAAAAAAAAACTAAACTAAACTAAGCTCATGCTACAATAAAACAAAAGAAAAACAATAAATATATCAAATAATAATAATAAAAACGAAAATAAGAGTGTTCTAGGCGGGAATGCGCGACTAAGAGATACCCTTAGTTCAAGAAATAGTCTTAGCTTTTAGCTCTCTGTGCATATAAGTTGACTAAACTCTTCTATTTATATTCACTGATATCATCATCATCATCATCATTATCATTCTCATGATTATCATAAATGAGCAAATTATCGTAATGCACTACATCATTTTCATAATTGAAAAAATATGATTATCATTATCATCATTCACATGAAGTGATTATCATCTGCATAATCAGCATCATAAATCTACTGACTGCCTCTGCTGTGAGCTCTCCCACTTTCTTCTACAGCGGAAGATGGTTAAAAGAGGAGACCGACCTGGTTGAAGCTCTGCCTGACGTCAAAGTGGAGGCAATAATAGAGCAACAGTGCAAAAGATAAAGATGCTTGGGGATTTGTGGCGAAAACAAGGGGAAGCTGAAGGGAAAACGGAAAAACTGTGGACAGTGCGCCGTTGCTAAGACCCATAGAGGCGCTACACCTCGAAGGTTAATGCGATTCCAAGATGGCAAGCAGCTCAAGAAAAAGAAGATATTTCGCGTGTTCATTTTGGGTATTACCACATCTATAAGTAACTAACTTACTGAACATCATTATTATTATGGCTCGATACAAAAAACGGCATCAACAGCTTATAATATCAATTAACCCTTGCCAAGTGTAAATATTATTTATTATTTCAATTTGGTAACTATTATTATTCTTTGACAGCTGCACATTAGCATTATTATGATTCATAACTATCACGATCTTAACTGTTTATCGTTATTAATTTGTAGTGCATGATTATCATTATCCTTTTATAATTGTCAATACCAATATTATTTCATATTAGTATCATTATTTATAGCTTCATTAACAATTCTCATTGGCTTGTTGATGATTGCCAGATAATCATTATCTGAATTTTACCAAAAGAGAAAGAATATATCTTTCATAAAAGGTGAGCTAAGGATAGTAAAACTAATCAAACAAAATTGAATCCACTAAGAGCAGGATATTACAATATATTTCTTGAACTTAAAAAACTTCTCTCTTCAGGTAATTATCATTGTTTAATTACGACCCATTTGTAGGATAAATGGGTATTAGCGAAACATATACCAGCAATAAGCTGATGTTAATGATTATTATGTTATGATAAATATTCATTAGATATTATAATAATTACTGTAATGATAAGCTAAAATAAATTATATAATATTAGTTAAGAGTACTTATATTATATCATTTATTTTAGCTTATCATTACAGTGATTATTACAATATCTAATTATGTCAAATTTTCGAATTGGATATATTTGAATAGTGCTTAGTATATATGTCCGTATGTAATAGATATTCAATATCATGCAATATATATGTAATACACCAAAAGATCGAGTTGGTGACTGAAGAATTCTTATAGACTCCCACGCGACTTTCCACTTCAAATCTCAACTGTGGCGCTCTTGCCCAAATTCTAGCTTGCGCTTCTGTTTCAGTATAAATATACTAAAAATATACTGACCTACATATTTTTCTACTTAAGCTTCTTCTTCTCGCTCTTCTTCAATAAAAATGTTTTTAACTTTTATGCTAGAGTCTCGTTAGATAAAATTGATCTGCTTGTTACATACATTTGCCCACAGCTCATATACCCTAGCCAGTTGGAATGGGCCGAGGGTATTTGAAGCGAAAGACAGGTCGAGGTTTGTTTTTACTTTTCGTTTGTTCTTTGTTTGGCTTATTGCTAACGGCACGCATTAATTCAAATTTTACTTTTTCTTTTATGCAAATTCTTTCATTCTCTTTTGACCACTTCCGATTTCATCAACATATCTACACAAATATATATAGAGCCATATACATACATACACACATAATTATGCATATGAGTAAGTTTGATTTGTGGGCCAAGCTCAGATTTGATGATTATTAAATATTATATGATGATTAGAAGGAAACTTTTAATTGATATTCGATAACCTAAGCTTCGATTGCCTCTGGTTGTATTTTGTAGTTCGAGCTATTCCCACGTTGCCGTCCAATGGATCTTATCTCTTATATTATAATTCCTCACGAAAGTTGGCATCCATCTAAAACTTTATGCTCTTCGAACCCATGCGATTCCCCAACTCTGCGCTGCCCTCTGGAATACCCAAAATTTGTGATGTCTCTGGAGGTAATTAGGAATTCGAGGTTATCGAAGATATCAATCCCTGATTTTCCTTTAACAATGATATAGATATATTACAGAAGTTGGTGGATGATTCAGATAAACTTCGATCTGCTATATTAGAACTTACTAGGGAAATTAATAGAGATTAATATGGCTATGAGGTTTTCAAATTTAAGCATTCAGAGCCATGGACAGACAATTACAGCTAACTCGAGTCGATTGTTAAGTTTGATCATTGGGTTTGGAGTAGACATGGGCTGTCTATAAGAATACCGTACCTCATATAACATCCCTGTTCTTAATTTCTGCAAACAAAGACCAAGAACATCCACACTTAGAAGTCAAATCTATTATAGGTATAATTCTAACAACATTCAAGCTCTTACTTCTGATGCTATAAATCCAGTGTTGAGCAGACTAAAAGGAACATTCCAAGACCATTATTCTAGCCGTATTCTGTCAACTAAAGGGAGTCATGTAATATATACATATGTAAGTTCAATAATTACTATTCGAACCCCAGTATAAATATCATAATTCAAGTGTTTTTTAGTTCATAGAATAGAATGAAGCATTCTTTACATAAAGAAAACTATAAAATTTGCTTTAAAAGTGATTTATTTAAGAAAATTACTTTAGTTGTTTTATCATAAATATGTGGACGGCTCTAAATCCATAGAGGCTTTTTATATATATATATGTATATATATTTTTTTTTTTCGGTGACAAAAATATATTCTTGCATCAATGCTTTCGCCCCTTGGGAAATGTCTTGCGCATGAGCATGGAATTTGCGACATCGTACAAAATGATGGAGCAAAAGGCACAAGTGTTTTTCTTAGGTTCCTACATATACACATTAATGCATTGGGATTGGTGGTAACTTTAACATTCATTTCATATATCTATTACACATAATTTTTGATATTTAGATATACTCTTGTAGGGGAGAACAGAGTCATATTCGTATATATTTATATAGATCCCTAGAAGCTTCTTTAGTAACTTAAAATCTCTATTGGCATATGCTACTATACGTATGTCTCTATACTCGATAGTTTTGGACGTTCGAGATGGTCGTAAATTCATGTTCATGCTTGAATATATGCTCGTAATGTTGACAACTCGCACTAAGTGCATACAGAGAAAAAGTTTTGTAACGTTTCCAGCTCATGCGAAGAGCGCAATGGTCTGTAACTTCGTAATATCATATGCTTCGTTGACGAAATAATTGATTATCCACTCAAAGTAAAAATAATATACGAATGTATACTGGAAGTATCTGGAGTATAAGGCTGTTAGAGCTGATATCGAACTTGAAAGCCTAAGATTTGCCCAGACTTTACAGAACATTTTATAGTATAGTGATATATACATATGTATAATATATAGAGTGCATGTTTTTAGAATGCCTCTTCTGTATTCCGTACGCCCCAATTCATTTTTATCCTGAAAATGAAGTTTTTATCCTGGCTGTAAAACTGATAAAGCTATAAAGCCTTTCCGCTTGAAATGTATCAGATTATATCTATGTATGTATATAGTGGAGTCTATGTAAATATGTCATGTGATTTTCTCAACCATTTTCCAGTCGTAGAAATTGAGATTTACATAGATTTTCCCAGCTCTTGCGCTTTTAACTCTGTGTTGATCAGCAATCAGTCGTTCCTTACAAACAAAATATACATGCATACACACACACATACATATATACAGATGTATATACATAGATGTAGAAGATCTACTATTAAGATTTGGCCGAGTTGGTTTTCATTGTCAGAAGAATTTGGTGAGAAAATGTTAAGGTAGAAAAAGTGAAAATCGACTAAGTTGGCTTGGACATTAGCCGTTGCTCTGCGGCTCTCTCACACTCTCTTTTACGTTAATACCCTATAAAATGATTAACCAAAATTGGGGTATGCTTGGCATTAGTGAATGCTATGAAATCGATCAACTGCATTCACAGGCCAGAAGTAGTAGAAGAAGAAGAGTGAACTCTAAAACAACTTTAAGCCAGTTGTCATTTCATATGTAGTGCAAAATACACGGTGTCCAACTGGTCTGGCATGCTCTGTAACTGTTATTGTGCTCTCTTGCTGGTTCTGACTTGTTGTTAGTATAGAAAATGCTGCTTAGCCTTGCCACGTCAACACAACAGCAACAAGAGTTGGCGCAACAGGCCTCAACGCGGCTCAAGCTGTGCAGAGAGCGAGCGAGAGCGAGAGAGGGCGAGCGTGGCGAAGAGCATGTAAGCGAACACGAAAGCGAGGGGGAGAGAAGAGCGTAAAGCGTAAAGCGCATGAGTAGCTGTAGCTGTACTCTTGCTGCCAACGCTGGCCGCTAAGAGAGCGGATTCCGTTGCGCTAGCTGCGCTCGCAACTGTTTTTTGTTTTTGGTTTTGTTTTTGTTTCGGTTAGGCCAAGCGGCGAGCGCACAAATGGAAATTTGGCTTGTTTAAAGCGCTCGATCGCAGTGAACTCGAGAGAATTATTTTTAGTTTGTTTTCACCTTTTGGTGCGTACAGTTGCAGGCGACTCTCTCTCTCTCTCTTTCTTTCTTTACCACCACTCGCGTCTCTATATATATTATATATGTATATATTTTTGTTGTGCTATTTTTTTTTTGCCGTTTCTGTTGTTGTTTTTGTATGCGTGTGTCTTTTTTTTTGTTCTTTAATATTGACTGTTGTGTTGTGTGGCTCAGTAGAAACTACACTCACACACATACACACACACACCTGTACACATATCTAGAGTACATAACGTGTTTTTATATACTGTCGTTACGTTTATTTTGCATGCATATTTTTTAATTTAGTTTTTTTTTTACTATTTTGTTTATTGTGACTTGAAATGAATTTAAAGTTGGCAAAGTTTCTGAATGCATGCTTCTCTTTCTCTCTCCCTATCTCTTTCACTCTGCATGTCATTTACTTAAATCGGTTTATAAGACACAGATATCTATATATACCTGTATACATGTTAATTTGTTTGTAATGCGGCAGAAACCTTTAAATAGATCGCACAAAACGTTTTGTAATCAATGAAAACTCCAATTGATTTGTTTGTTTTTTGGCCTGAATGCAACACCGAAATAACATCGAGCAAACATTTAACAAGAGCAAACCCAACGGTCCATAACATTTCCTCCTTCATTATAGAGACACATACATACATATGTATGTGTGTATGTAGCTAGACCAATTACACTGTGTTGTGCTGGCTGTTGTATAGTCATGTGAATAGCCTGAAAAAAAAAACAACCCATGAGTTGAGATATAATGTATACATATATAAATTATAGTAATATATATTCATATGTATACTATGTAATCGAGCTTTGAAATATTCAAAAGTTAAATCATTATTAGATTTTTAAAGACCATGAATACCTCAGATATGGCATCAAATACTATCGTATATACATATATGTTCTGTGAAATTGAGCTATAACTTAATTTATACCACATTAAAGCATTCAAAAACTTAATCACAAATATGTTTCTTGTAATTTCGAAACAGTTCCCCAAAGAAACTTCTTAAATGTTTCTTAAAGACTCAAGAACGATCAAAGCGCAATTGGCCTAAAAGATGTTTAACAACATTTCAGCAATATTTCTCTAACGATTCATGCTGAGGATACGCTATGCGTCTGGAGGCTCTAGCATTATTGAAACAACGCCCACAGCTCAAGAAAGCGCACAACAATGCAATCACAAGCCGTACGTCCAATAAGCACCTATGACAACCTGACAACGACAACAGCGAGCACAGCCAAACCGAAGATGAAACAACAACAACAACAACAGCAGCAGCCGCAGCATCCACAGTTGCAAGATAGCCCCAGCATTGCCGTGAACGGCAACAGGAAGGCATGGCCGGCCAATGGCCAGGAGCAGGCCTCAGAGCTGAATGAGACCAGCCACAGCATAGCCGCAGTCAAAGCCGCTTTGAGCGACGCCAAGTCCAAGTTCTTTGGCATCCACAGCTGTGACGCGGCAGCGACTGCGCCAGTGTCGCCAGCCGGTGCGCGTGACTCAGCAGCCGCAGCGATGCCGTCGGTGGTTATCAAGCCGGAGCCCAAATACCAAAATGTGCCACAGCCCACGCGAATTCCCGCTCAGCCGGAAGCCAGCAGCTCGCCCACGGTCGTCTCGCAGCGCTTCGGTGCCACATACGAGCAAATTCCGCTGAGCGATCTGGATGCGCTGCAGCCAACGCAGGTGCGTACCAGCCGATCCGCCTGATAGTCTCTGCATAGATCAGTTGCTAACTCTGCCCATTCCCATTCCCATTTATGTATATGTCGCACAGGCCGTCTACATGAGCACCACGGTACCCCAGAACATGAAGGGCATGAAGATCGCCGGACGACACACCCCGACGCGGAACAGTCTCAGGCACAGTCGGATGATTGTGGTCAACAAGAACCACGACAGTAAGTGCTCAAAGCTGAAACTGGGTAGATCCATAACTGGCGCGAGTACCCTTTGCTCCTCTCATTCTGGGCTCTATTTCTCATTTCATTTCTTCTTTACTTGTGATCCCTTCTCTTGTCTCGTTTCTCTCATCCCGTCGTCTTTTTGCATCTCCTCTCTTCTCTTATCTTATCTGTTCTCTTCTCATCTCTTTCGTCCTTTCTTGTTCTTTTCCTATATTTTCTATCCTCATCCCTTATCATCCCATCTATTGCGATTTTCTGCTCCTGCCTCTCGTCTTATATCTTCCCTCTTTACTTGTACATCCTTTTCTTCTTATATTTATCTATCACTTATTTCTTCTTCTTCTTTTCCTTATTATTTTAATTTATATATATTTGAACTTCCTTTTCATTCGTTTCTTCCCTATTCTTCTCCTCGCTTTCTTCCATTCGCTGACTTTACCTTTCTTCCTTCTTTTCGTACATTTTTCCCTTGTTTTTATTTTCTCTTTTCTTATCCTTCCCTTATCAATGCTTTACATCGTCTGTCCTCTCTTCTCTTCAATTCAATCAATCATTCACCTTTCCTTACCAATGCTTTTCTTCGTTGTTCTTCTCTTCTATCTAGCTTTTGTTTCTCATCTCGTATTTTGCGTCTTCTTCTTCCCAGGCATCCAGGAGACGTATACTTCACACATTCGCAACTCGAACTTCTCACGCCAACTGCTGATCCTGCAACTGGCAGTGGGCCTCCTGATCGTGGGCCTGGCCATCTCGATACTGGTTTGGACACCGAGCGCGTCCATATTGATAAATCCGTACCTAAGTGGCCTTTCAGTGAGTAGCAACTAGCCGCCGTGTCCACCATATTGGTGTGCCCAAGTGTTACTCATCCAGTAGTAAAGGAGCATTATTTTAGCTTTTACTTGCCAGTATTGCGGGTCTAATACTGCTCGGGAGGGATCGCGAGTCCGACTACAAGAGGTCGCACAACAGCTGCTACAAAGTGCTGCTGGTGGAGTCCTACGTGTTTTCCGCCCTGGCCCTGATCTTCTGCTGCCTGGCGCTGGTCTGTGCAGCCATCGAGTTCGCCGAGCTGCAGACCACGTCCACGCTGACCGATGGCAACTGTGGCCCGGCGACCAGCTCCCTGCTCAACTACAGCAACTGCACCTGCCTGACGGAGGAGCAGCAAGCGACGACCACTGCGGCACTATCAGACGCTGACTCTGATGATATGTGAGTATATACGGAGTGAGCGTGATCCAACCTCTGGGACTAAACATTTCCGCTTACCCCATTCCAGCGACATTGGCGAGACTTGCGAGACCATTCGTGGCAAGTGGAAATACTTTCTTGGCTTCTCGATGGCTCTCAACGCCCTGGGCATCTTCGCCACGTTCTTATACATTACGATATTTATTTGCTGCTACCATAGCAGCCGAAAACATTTCAATATCTCCGTCTAAGCAACTTTGTACCTACTACGGATAGCACTAATTTGTAATACAAGTCTAATTGTAACTATCACTAAATCCAATTAAAGTTAACATTAACATTAACATTAGCTGAAAGACCCCGCATGAATTTAGGAACTTGTTTCGAACTTAAGTTTTCATATAAGACTAGAAATTTCTTATAATATCTAGAATGCATACATAATAAAGTACATTTTGGGTCTAATCCAATGCAATATACGGTCTATGAGCAAGGATGCTCGAACAATTACAGAAGCTGCAATACTTCTCTCTTTAAAAAGTCTCATAAAAGGAAGTCTGACTTGGACTCAAGAATCTGATGACGCAAAAGCTATTTTATAGAATGATTGTCTGTATGAGCCTTATCCATGTTGTATGAGCCTTATCCATGTTGTATGAGCCTTATCCATGTTGTATGAGCCTTATCCATGTTGTATGAGCCTTATCCATGTTCTATAAGCAACGAACAACTCTTTCCTATATGTAATATCATTCACAGAACCAAAAACTACGCAAAAATACCTCTGCCCGCAGGCAGCAACTTTCTATGCAAAAAATTTGTCTAGAATATTATTAATTCTAATAGAGATTTTATCCGAGAGAGAAAATCAAAAATTTTTTTAAATAGATAAAAGTAAAGCGCAAATATGGGCATTCAAAATTTGCTAATATGAGCTGGATAACAAAAATGGATATGAAATGCGAACCACGAGCTATGAATTATAGACTAGGGCGAGGATTTCGCATGGGCAGATGTTCAATGTGGGAAATGTTACATGAACTCGCAAAACTTAAATTCGAATATACTCAAATTAATTTTGAACTCTTGAGGAATATGTTCTCTACTAAGTGTGTAGTCTCTATTCATTTTAGCTGGCCGTTTTTATCCAAGTTTCAGTTTAGGCTGCCAGCTTACAAGAAGATGCGCAAAGAACTCAAGAGGAAGAATTCAACACACCAAATCGCATCATATAATTTTCATCTGGACATTGTAATATTCCCATCCTTGTCTAAAAGGCTCATTTTGCTTCAGTTTGGCTGGATAAGACTATCTTTTCCGGATAATTCGTACTCCAAGTACAGCATAAAGTTCTCCATCGTGGAATTCGTGTGTGATGATCGTGGATTAATAAAAGCAGAGTTTAAGTTTTAATTATTGTCTAAAAATATTTTAATTCATTGAGGATGTATTTATTAGATTTAGGAGCTTTTCTGTGAATACAGTTCAGAATCATTGCATATGGTTTTGCAGTAGACGCAGTTGTTGGTGAACCTTTAATTTATATGATTTGTTTTCTTTTCTTTTCATTTTTTAAGTACAATTGAATAAATAAATTGCGGTGGTTTTGCTGTTTCTTTTTTGGGTAACCTTTCTTTTGCGATATCCTTGCAGAGGATGATACAATCTCACTTACGAAATATATCTCTATATGTAGAACGCACTAGAAGTAGGCGAGTCCAAGAACCCATTTTAATCATCGATCAGTCAGTCAGTTGTTGTTATTGTTGTTTTTATTAATTATTAATATTATTATTAAAATTAAGTCTCTCAGTCAGGCAGGATCTGATGCAGAAACGGATCAGGAAAGTACACATGAATTATTCTAAAATAAAACAGGAAGCAATAAAATATTCTTTGTCTGCAAGGATATTTCTCTTCGGCGAGCCGAAAACTTAATGTTGAACTTGTTTCGTGTTTTCTCTTTTAATTAATTAATTACAAATAAAAATTACATATATATAATGTATATATATAATGTGTGTGATTTTTTCTTTTGTTTTTGGGATTATTTGTGTCACTTAACGGTAATGAATTTTATTTAAAGAAAATATTTATCAATAATATTAATTGTAATTGTAAAATCTACAGAAAATAGTTATTTTTCATATAATATTAATATTAATTAATTATTATAATGGGTTTATGTATATTTAGATGTGTGTGTATTCTCTTCATCTTCCTCTTCCTCTTACTCGTCTCCTTGTGATCGTAACATATATATGTATATATTATATATGCACAACTTACATAAATCGCTCAGCGAATATAAAAAAAAATCGAATATAAACCATGGACAACTTATCGCGTTAAGCTAAAAGAACTTAATCCATTAGAGAAAAGTCTAGTTACTTGCAGGGCGGGCATTGATGCTGTATGCTTGATCTGGATATGGATCGGGATCGGGATCGGTTGGTCTTCTAACTCCGTTTGGGTGGCGTCCAATTAATAGTATCATTGGAAACGTTCCCAACACCGCCACCGTCACCGTCACCGTCTCCCTCTCCGTCTCTGTCTCCACCACCGGCATCGCCACTGCCACCGCCCTTATCCAGCAGAGCCTCCGACTTGGAGCTCTGCAGGCGCTTCTCGCAGTAGAGACTGCCCACGGGCTTCGCTGCGGATGCAGTCAGGCTCTTGGTCATTCTGGTGTAGTAGAGCTTATCCAGGCTAATTTGTCGCGCAATCATTGACCCCAGCATCGATCCCTGGTCCGACTTTGTGGCCGTCGTTCGATTCCGATTCGTGATCGGAAATTTATTCTTCGTGCAGCTCAAATCCAGCTCCAGCGTACAGGAGCGTCCGCGCGTATACTGACGATTCTCGTTCTGTAGATTACCACACGCCGTGCTCTCTGTTGGAGTTGTTGCAGCTGATGATGATAAAGTCGTCGTCGCAGTCGCCGTCGCCGTCGCAGTCGCAGTCGCCGTCGTCAGTGTCAGCGTCGGCGGTGGTGATTCCTGCATTTGACTAATCGCACCGCCACTGCAGCGCTTGTTACTCTGGAGGGCAGGGAGGGCGGGGTTTGCAGCGCTCACACTGCTGGCCTGTGTCACGTCAAGGCTGCCATCGCAGACATCCTCGCCAGCATCCTCGTCGCTGTTCACTGCATCCTCGGTCGCATCGTCAATGTGCAGCTCATTGCGAGTGTCCGCCGCAGTCCTCCGGCGCGGCAGTCCAGAGTATGTCTGCCCCGGAGTCTCGTTGGCGCCGATGTGCTCGCCGACGCGCGGCGACTGATCCATGAGCAGGTTCTCCCAGCTGGTCTCGTACACGCTCGCCAGTTGCGCCGTCTGCTTTGGCTTCAGCTGTGCCTTATGAGTTAATAGTGTTGGATTCGAAGGACTGCCAGCCACTTGTGCTCCTGCCGCTGCCGCTGCTGCTGCTGCAGCTGATGTTGGCGTTGTGGCTGTTGCTGCGGCCGTTGAGGTCGCTGATGCTGATGCTGACGCTGGCGCTGCCGCTGTTGGATGCGCTGATGTTGATGGCCCAGCAGAGCTTTGGGATCCAGCTGACTCGTCGGCTGGCTGCCGGCGAGCGTTGATAATCAGCTGCGGCTCCACGTAGAACGCATCAAAGTTCAGGTCCAGGAAGAGCTCCTGCAGGAAGCGTCGCGCACTCATGCGATAGCTGCTCCGGCCGAGCGTCTTGCAGGACTCCGAGTAGAGGCAAATGTCCTGAAAGGCATGCGGATGCTTCTGCTTCAGCTCGAGCAGCGACATCTTCGACTGCTTCGCGCTGACCGGATTCGCCATGCGCTGCACGTTGTACAGTATGGAAGCGGTCACTTTGCCCGGCAGACCCTCTTCGCTCAGTATGCTCTCGGGCGAGTAAAAGCTCATGTCCGCCAGCTGTATCGCGGCGCCGCTCGACTTTCCCGTACTTTTGCGGGCCAGCGCCGGGCCGGCCTGCATGCCGGCGGCGACGAGCGTTGCCGATGCGCTGCTGTACAGCTCGCAGGGAGCGACTGCGCCGCCCGTGCTATTGCTATTGCTATTACTATTGCTGTTGCTGTTGCTGTTGCTGTTGCTGTTGCTGTTGCTCTCCTGTGCCGGCACCTGGGCCTGCACGCGTTGACGACGCGAGCGCGTGCAGTAGAGGCACTGACTGCGCGCATGCTTCGAGCCCTGTTGCCACTTGCAGGGCCGGCGACTGGCCGACGATGAGACATCGGAGAGCGAGGATATGACCGAGGATTCATCGCCGCCCTCATTGTTGATGGAGTCGTTGAGGAACGTCAGAAACTGCGGCCGCACGCTCAACAGATTCACGCCCGTCAGATCCTGGTCAATGATATCACATGAGACATATGTACGGCTCAGATTGCGCGACGGGAACAAATCGAGCGCGTTCTTCGGCAAACAGATGCCCGTGTAGCACGGTCCTTGTAGATCATTCTGCGGCAGAAACTTGGGCGTGTTCAGCGTGGGCAATGGCACCTGCAGTTCCTCCGACGAGAGACGTCTGCAAAACGATAATAAAAAGTCTTAATAAAGATCAAAGCAATCCGAGCATATAGACCCCAATTATATCTATGAGTGATTCTACGTCTAATAGATCAGCAATATTTATAACTTGGAGCAGCTGAACGTTAGACGTTTCTATATTTACCACATTCATAATTTCTATGCTAGCGAACCAATTTTATAATGGCTGAATCTATCCAACTCGCTCTGTTGCAGCAAACATATAGCCTTCTCTCTCTCTCTCTCTCTCTCTCTCTCTCTTAAGCGTTGTCCGCAAATATAGAGAGGGAGAGAGAGAGAGAGAAAGAGTCAAGACAGCAGACAGATAAACAAACTAATGTTTGCTCTAGATACATTGTGACCTCACATACATTCATATATATAAATATATATATATATATTTTGTTTTGTTTTTATATTTAATATATATGGAATAATAAGCTTGTCAACACTACTTACGTGAATACATTCAGCATCGTCTGTCGATCCAGGCTGCGCACCTTCATCCGGCGATGGGACTCGCCCCAGGAGTACTTGCGCGGCTGCACCTCGCCCCTATCCACAATGTCGATGAAGTCGTACAGTTCCGCCGCCGACTCTGAGAACACCGGACGGCTGCGGGCGCGCAGCGAGCGCAGCTTCGCATAGCCCTCCATTGCCAGCGGACTGAGCGCTGGCTGCAGAAATGTGGTGCCCAGCAAGGAAACGCGGCGCCGCAGCTTGGCGGCGTGATGCGGCGGCATCTCCTGCAGATTGGACATGCTCTGGATGGGACTGAGCGGAAACTGCTGAAAGTCGCTCACGTTGATAACACCAGCAGCAGCGGCCGCGGCCGCCGTTCGGCCCGTCACCGACTCACAGCTGCTGACGCCGGACGTATTCGAGTCTGTGCAGGAGTTGTAGCGTATTCGATGCTGATAGTGCATGGGACAGAAGCCAACGCCTGGCGCACTGGAGCCACCGCCTATCAGACTAAACACGTCCGTTGTCTTTGATTCGGACAGCGAGCGCTGGTGTTTGCCCTGGCGCACATTGCTTCCCTCCGGCAGAGTCTTCGATTTGGCGGCGACGCCGCTAATGTTGAGCGATCGACCGAACTGCAACTGAAGGCACATTAGGCTATTAGAGATTAGGATTGTTCAGTCATAGCACACCTCCTCGGCCGTGGTCCGGGCGCTGTCCGTGGTCGTTGTAGTTGTGGTGTTGGCATCCTGCAGATTCCAACAGCTGCCAGCATCGTAGGAAGCATCGATTTGATCCTCAATGCCCATATAGTTGTACGGCGGCATGTCCTCGTAGTGATGACGCACCGGCGTGAATTGGCTGGACATCCAGTCCTCCGGCTGATGAACGGGCCACATTGTGTTCCGATCGTGTCGCACGCTGAGCCAATCTACAGACACCACATATCCATTAGCAATATTCGAATTTCGTATGATCAAACGGTATTCACAACTTACTTAGCTTGAAGAGCAAATTGGCGCCCGCCTGAGTTCCAGCGATTAGACCCAATGCGCTGAAGCAAGTCGCCCGCACCGAGTACACCTCACACTGGGTCACCAGCAGTATGAGCTTCTCATAGAGCCTGCAGATGTAGGACATTGGTATTATTGCTAGCTGCTAGACAGTCGCAGCTGTCGCTTGACCCACCTGGCGCCTATTTCCACAAAGTAATCGATGCCATTCGAATGCGTTGAGGCATGGCTCAGAGCCCAAATGGCCGCCTTCAGCTCCAGACATTCGGCTTCGTCGTTGCACTTGCCACGCGTCAGCACCTCGAGCACTTGGGGCAAGTCGGCGTACTTGCGCAACGCTGTCATGCCCTGGGTGGTCTGCACCATCTGGCCATAGAGATGCGGCGCTATATTGGGCGGAACTTGCTGCGCCCTCTGGTTGCAGTTGCGCCTGGAGTAGTAGCCGTCCTCGTTGCGCACGTGCAGCGTGAGACAAGAGTGGGTCTCGGCCTCGACGAGCAGGACGTAGCGCTTGTTGTAGCCCGTGCGCCAATACTTGATTTCCTCCTCGATGTGGGCGTTGCTGCTGTTGAGGCCGCGCGATAGCGAATAGAAGCGGGCCATCAGCAGGCGGCCCACGTCGCCCAGTTTCTTTAGATTGGGCCAGAGACTGACGATCTCCTCCAGATAGTATTTGTCATGGCATGCCTCCTCGAGCACATCCATTGCGGCCAGCACCACGCTGCCATCCGCATCCTTGGTTTGCTGTATGATCAGTGGTAAGCCCCAGACTTCAAAGTTGGGCAAGCGTGCGCGCAGCAGCACGGCCAGAAACTGCGTGGCATACAGTCGTCCACTGCGCGTCTTGGCCTGCGTCAGCGCCTTTTCCAGCACCTTTCGCGGCAGCTTCTCGTGGCTGTAGTTCAGCCCGGAGACAATCAGCTTCACATAGCAGACGTGATCTGTTTGCTGAACCAGTATGAACAGACTAAGGAACAGAACGAGAGATAGACGATGTTAGATAGACGAAGGCCACAAAACGGGAGCCATCGTATAGCACTCACTATTCGAATACGGTTGTGTTCTTAAGCACTTCGATTCCCTTGGCGGTGCGACACATGCGCCCAATGTACAGAAAGTACTGCTGGCACATGGTGTTGTTCATATGCTGCGGACTGAACAGACAGTCGTGGGCTCGACTCGAGGTGGTCACTGCCAGCAGATGCAGGCTGACGTCTGAGAAGTAGTCCGTTATGTAGCGCATGCACTCCAGCTGATGGGCATGATTGTGGATTAGAAGAGGAGCGTTCACTCTAACCGAGAATAATTACCTCACTGCTGTCGAGCAGCACGTCAATCAGGTCGAGGCCGGCACTCACGTACGACGGCATGGAGTAGCCTGGCACCAGATCTTGGTGTGAGAAGCGATTGTTGCTCGGCTTGTAAAAGTCCACTAGGCGCTTTAGGAATTTATTTAGGAATTTGCCCGGCGTGTAGTCCAGCTTGCGTATAAAACTCGACTGGGAGAAGAAGAGGAGCGTTAGTGGCGGCAAATCAAATGGCGCATTACGAAGTGGAATGCTTACTCTCAGTATGGTGATGATCACCTCCCAGTCCCAGGCATTCGCATCCGCCTTGACCAGCACATGGGACTCGTGCAAGAGTCGATTTAAGGCACGCAAATTGTCGAGGTTGAACACCTGCGGCAGAAACTTACGCTTCAGTCTAAAGCTCGAGCGCAGGGAGCCCGATGCCTGAGAGTTGGACTCGTCGCTGGACGACACCGAGTCCAGTCGCTGACGGTCCAGCGTGGCCGTGCCCCTGTAGCCAGCTGAAAAGGACGAGGATGCGAGGGCCACGGCAGCAGCCGCCGCCCCAGCCGTATCCTGCAGCTGCAAGGCACTGCTTTGGTCCTGTGCATTGATATTGCGCCGGAAGAGACGCGTCTGTATGAGCGCGCCGCCCTGTATAATGCTGTCAAGGAACAGGCTGCACGACGCCGGCCTTTGCCGCAGAATCTTCTGATAGTTCTGCAATGCGGCGACAGCTGCGTTTGCCTGCTGATTGCCCTGCGTGGCGTGCCCAACCAGCGTGGGCAGCGCCGGACTCGTGCTGAATATATCCGCTGGCAAGTGCGTGTGCATCAGCTGCAGGATCTTCGCAATTAGCACCGTGGCGCGCACCGATACGAATTGATCGGGCGCGACGGCCACCTCGACCAGCGCATTGAGCAGTCCCGTCTCCAGGAAGCAGTAGAGCAACAGCGCCAAGTGCTGCTCCACCACATTTGGCGCACGCGCTGCCAAGCTGGGCAATATCGAACGCCCCTCAGCGGACACAAAGCCGTTGCTCAGCAGCCAGGAGTCCTGGAAGTCGGACGGATCCACCGTCTGCAGCGCCACATTATAGTCATCCGTCCAGCCGGGCTGCGGCACCGACAGCAGCTCGTAAAGCAAATCCAATATTGCTTTCTGTTGATGATGTACACAAGGAATACATAACAATTAGTAAATCGTGTTTAAATTAGACAAGTTTATATATATGTATTTACAAAGTGAGTCACTCGGAGACTCGAGACAACAAAATCTCATCCATCATGCCTTCTGCTTTAAGCCAAGCATTAAGCCCTTTGACTAGGAGCTCATAGATAACATATACCTTGTTATCAATATATCTTATACATCATAATTTTGTTTACTAAACAAAGCTTTAATCAAAATAGCTAAAGCATTTAAAGAGAATTCGTATTTAGCAATGAATTTAAACTAAATATTTATATTACATTCAAATTCATATGCTAGCTGATTTAATTAAAAGTTTCTAGATTTAACATCTGATTATAATCGTCATATTATTAGGTAATATATATATATTTTAGAGAAGAAACTTTTGTTATTTATATATTGATTCTTGGCAATGTATGTATCCCAATGTATATTTACACATACACTCATGATGAAAATAATAGATACACCAAATTTTTTTTAGAAATTCTGTCATAACTAATTAATTTTTTATATTATTAAAAAAAATTTGATGGTAACTTTAAGGAAACCATCTGGCAATATGATGTATATCTGAAAGCCTCAGCTAATTAACAAATATGAACAGCTAGCTATAAGGCTGAAGAACCATCTCTAGTTTAACTGTAAAAGATATATCCTGAGCCTACGAGTCAAGCTACCAGTCTACAAGAACATTATACAACCAATGTGGATCTCTTAGATTCCAATTTGGGACACTGCACGCTATGTACACCCTGACATCATATAGAAATTGCAAAAAAAAAAAGACCTAAGAACGATCTCCAATATGCATCCACTCCACTCAAGCAAACCAAAGGAACGAAGAACTGAAAGTCCCTTGGTTCAATTAGGAATTTTCTAGCCAAAGCTCACATGAACCACATAGTTAGACAGACCCACCAAACCTTATGCCACAACGCTGAGAATGAACCCCTGACCACTACTGAGACTCTAGTAACTAGACTTAAGCAAAATATAGCTAACATAATTGGCTGATTGTCCTAAGGGATAAATTATACATATACCGATGTGGATATATAAACATACTTATACATATAATCTCGCTGAAGAAGCTGCATGCATACTTACTCGAACTTCAATTTGATTTAAATATAAAGCGTCAACTATTGCTTTCAAGCCTGAAGGTTTGCTTGGATCACAGAATTCGAGCGTGCCCGTCCAGCTGCGTAACACAGAAAGTAACGCCAGTCGACAGCTGGTATAGCGCAGCTCGCGCGCATCTCTGCAAGAATATTTTAGATTAATATCGTGTGTAGTGAGGGAGCTGTAGTCGCTTGGCAACCAACTTGTTTTTATCCATGATGCCTAGTCCATAGGTGAAATCACAATAAGGTGCCGCCAGGCAGTCGAGTCGAACGCCGCAAATGTTGCGCGTCTGCGGCCATTCGAGCAGATAGAGCAGCACTCCGCAGAGGCTTTCGGCGATGCGTGGATTGTGGCACTCCAGCACATTCCGCGTGATGGATGAGACGCCGCCGCATACAATCAGCAGCGCCGGATTGAGCACGGCGAACTCCGCTAGGGTCGCCAGGCAGGCACGCAGCAGATTGTCGCTCTCCTCGATGCCGCTGTCGGCCAAGGAAACCAGGCACCTGACCACCACCGGGCTAATGTCTTCTGGTGCTATCGCCAGCATTTTGCGCACCAGCTTCAGTGCCTGGACACGCTCATCGTCGTTCTTTAGCATCAGATCGATGGAGCGGCATAGCAGATGCTGCAGCTGCAGCGAATTGAACGTCTTGATGTCCTTTGGTGTGCTCAGCGTGTATCGTATGGTGCGCAGCGCTGCCGCACGCACCTGCGTAAAGGTGTGCACCAGCGAGGCACTTAGGCTGCAAATACCGATAAATTAGCATGGATTCTATGCCCTTAACTCCTTTAACTACTCACCAATAGAGAAGCTCCTCCGTGCTAAAGCGTATGCTGGTGTGCGGCGATCCTGAGGTGGCCGCCAGGCATAGGGAGGCCAGCGCATTGAGCAGAAACAGACGCTTCGTATCGCGCGTCTCCTCCACGCAGAGCATGGCATAGATGTCGTGCGCATTTTCAGCTGCCGATTTCGTTGGATCCAAACGGTAAAAGTCCTCGGGATCTTGCGAGACTGAAATGAGAATAAATGTGCACTAAATATGAATACAATGGCCTTCAGCTTAAAGAGTTATCATTTACAATGCTAATCGTGGCTTATGAGCACTGTATACATGAATATAAGATCTCTACATAGAGTTTTAATGGATTGGATCTATCAGTAATACTCAATAAGCAATAGAAATTATATTCTAGTAAAATATGATATAATATTCCTATATCAATGAGCTCTCTAATATATATCAATTATATAATATACACAGACATAATATCTTTATATGGTGCATATAATTCTGTAGGGGAATATTTACATTACAGTTGAAGTTGTTTTCAATTTCAGTTAATTTCCGGCATATATATTATTTATGTTAGTTATCAATAATTAGCTTTATTGACAAGAATTGATTATAATATATATAAGTGGGTGGTGAATATGTGTGTCAGGCATGCAGTGACAGCAGTTAAATGCCAATAAATATACTGGCTATTTATCAAAGTGAAATTGTTTCACGAGCGCAGCTAATCAGAGGCCAATGCTGCCGGTGCACGTGAAATTCGAGTGAGTGTCAGAGCACATAGCCGTTGTTATTGTTGTTGCTGTTGTTGTTCTGCTGTTGTTGTTTTGTTATTCTCTTCAAGTTGCAGCGAGGCAACGGCACAGAACCAACTGTACTTGGGAAATAAATGAACAACAAATGTATATTGTTGCTGTTAGTTGTTGTTTTTGTTGCTGCTGTTGCCGTTGGTCTTTTTTTTATTAGCTTGCTGCGTCATCGTTGGGGCTATATGTTAGCGACGTGACGTCTATTAATAGAAATCAAACATGTAGTAAAAATTTGGTCAAACAAAACATAAATATATGTATGTGTATATTTATATATCAAATATATATTATATATAGATATGTATTTATATAAACATCTACATATATTTATATAAATAACAGGCCATTTCTGGCCGCAGCACTATCATCGGGAAAGTGATGAAAATGGAAAAGAATATTGCCAAGCGACTGTTGTTGCTGCTGCTGCTGCTGCTGCAGCTGCTGCAACATTCTTCCCGTTATGCGCAATCAACTTTGCCTGCATATTTATTGGGTAAGGCCTGTTGGAATCTATTGTGTCAGACAGAGCCAAGCATTAGCTAGAAATAACAACAATAACAGAATCTAGATCTATGCATGTGTGTGTCTATGCGTGTGTGTGTGTGTGTGTGTGCAGCTGTATTATTGTTATGCATGTAATGAAAGTTGTGGCATATGTTAATTAACATTTATCATTTGCCACACACATAACAACCAACGTACCATTAATGCGTAATTGTAATTTGCTTCTTTTTTTGCCAAAACGCCAACTGGAATGTAGAGAGGCCATATCTCAGTGCAACGGCGAAGATGGCGGCGGCGGCGGCGACGGTGGCAGCAACGGCGGTGACGGCGCCCATTCACCAACACAAAACCAAAATAATAAGTGCACGCGATTAAATGAAAAAATATATTGCTTTTAATGTTAGTTGGGTTGCCTCTGTTTACTTTCTACATTTTATGGCACTCTTGTTTGCACTGTTGTTGATATTGATAGCGATGTTAACCTACAGCTGGTCAACATTAGCATTTTATTGCGTTAAATCACGTTTCAATCACTTATATTTCTTTTGTTTTTGGCATGCACACTTTTATTTTGTTGTTAAGCACTTCGGCTATATTGTTTATATCAATAATATATTTGCACAGAAACCAAACGCAAAATTGACTAGTGAATGCGCTTTTCCTTTTTTTTTTTTTTTTTTTGTTGAAATAAGCAGGACAGTCGATAGCTAACAGGGCTACCGGAAAAATCGAAGCGCTGGGTAACTCAAACGATTTATTAATTAATTGACAAAAATTATAATGTTCAATAAGTAAATAGTGAAAAAAAGGAAAATCAAATATTTCATAATTTATAGAACTTTTATTGAATTGAATAGAATTCAAAATAAATATATATGTCATTTAGAAATGATTTAATACAACCAAACTATCGATATATATTTTGATAGGGATGTTATTGTGCTCTAAATTCATGTGTGGAATTTGGGTCGCTCTTACGAACAAATTGTTATTGATCAAATAGGATTTCATCAGTCGAACTATTAGCCATACAGCTCACAGATGGGACATTTCAAGATCCCAAAAACTTCAAATTTAGTCGGGCCGTTCTTATCAGATCAGACGATGAAATTAAGGGAAAGCATATATATAATTTGCTCATAAAAACACGATATACTACATAAAAAGTTTCTCTGAAATCGGCGTGTTTGCACATATATACATACGGACAAACGAATCATTGAATAATTCATAGTTTTTCAGATACTTATTTGGAAAGACAACAGATTTAGTACTAAGTCCGCCAAAGAATTGCAAACTTTTAAATAGTTTTTATCGATTGTGCTCGATGAATGAGCTAAATTGCTCATCTCTCAATAAATAGTAACACTAACCAGAGAACACATAGACTAGACAACTAGTGGAAAGCTTTTTGCACGCTTTTTCTTGGACTTAAGCACCCCAGACTGCTTTGAATTCGCTCGGCGAATTACTTTTAGGCTCGAGCAACGAAAATATACGAAAGCACAATCATTTCGCTTCACGCGCTCGACCGAGATGGTCAAATGTTGAACAAAAGATCCTTCTATGCTCAATCTTTCCCTTGCTCTCTCTCTCTCGATGCTCTATGCTCTCTCAAATGTGTATATGTGTGTATGCATGTGAGCACAAGCAGCAGCTCTGAGCTGCCAGCTCACGAAAATTTAAATTTCTTCGCAGCAAGAACCCATGCCTTCCCTTCTGTGTGAAGAGTATACCGAACTTATCAAACCGTTTGCCAAGCTCGTACAAAATCTGTATATATGTTTTCGATATTACTTGTGGGAAGGGTATGAAAGCGTTGGTGCTCATACTGAAAATGCTTTCGCGACGAGCGTGCACACACACAGTCTCCGTTACTATATGTATTATGAGCATTTGTGTGCCTGTGTGCGTAGCTCTTGCTGCCTGTAGCGATTTCAGAGCCCCGAATTCGCATTTGGTAGATCTTGTGAACTACTCACGCATGCATACATACATATGTTTGATTGTGTGTACGCAGAAGCCGCGATGCTCACAAATGATGGGGTGATCATTGTAGAAGCCTTTGACTGCCTTTGTGCCTTTATATGTGCGTGTGTGTATGTGCATGTGTGTAAGCATGGGACATGAGCATTGGCGTGTGCCTACCTCAACTTAAAATTGTGCGAACGATTTTGGGTTTGAATTGAAGAGGCGCGCTTATATTTCAGTAGCTGACTGACTAAAGTGCACTTGTCACTTGTCACATCCCAATACTTTGTGGCACTGTGACCGAAGAGTAACTCACGCACATGTGTATGTATGTATGTATGTATGTATATGTGTGTGGTATAGGGACAGCCAAGTTACTCGCGGTATATACATATGTATTTAAGCACCTGATTTAAATGATCGTGAGTTAGCCTATCAGAATGCATTTTTAAAAAATGTAGTATCTGATCAGTGGGCAAAATGGGATGCGATTATCGATCCCTTGCATATTTGTATGTACATACATTTACAGGTGCATGCAAGTAAAAAAAGAGTGTAAAAAATGCAAGTGCACTTGTCAGTGTAGTCAGTCAGCTACTGAAATATAAGCGCGCCTCTTCAATTCAAACCCAAAATCGTTCGCACAATTTTAAGTTGAGGTAGGCACACGCCAATGCTCATGTCCCATGCTTACACACATGCACATACACACACGCACATATAAAGGCACAAAGGCAGTCAAAGGCTTCTACAATGATCACCCCATCATTTGTGAGCATCGCGGCTTCTGCGTACACACAATCAAACATATGTATGTATGCATGCGTGAGTAGTTCACAAGATCTACCAAATGCGAATTCGGGGCTCTGAAATCGCTACAGGCAGCAAGAGCTACGCACACAGGCACACAAATGCTCATAATACATATAGTAACGGAGACTGTGTGTGTGCACGCTCGTCGCGAAAGCATTTTCAGTATGAGCACCAACGCTTTCATACCCTTCCCACAAGTAATATCGAAAACATATATACAGATTTTGTACGAGCTTGGCAAACGGTTTGATAAGTTCGGTATACTCTTCACACAGAAGGGAAGGCATGGGTTCTTGCTGCGAAGAAATTTAAATTTTCGTGAGCTGGCAGCTCAGAGCTGCTGCTTGTGCTCACATGCATACACACATATACACATTTGAGAGAGCATAGAGCATCGAGAGAGAGAGAGCAAGGGAAAGATTGAGCATAGAAGGATCTTTTGTTCAACATTTGACCATCTCGGTCGAGCGCGTGAAGCGAAATGATTGTGCTTTCGTATATTTTCGTTGCTCGAGCCTAAAAGTAATTCGCCGAGCGAATTCAAAGCAGTCTGGGGTGCTTAAGTCCAAGAAAAAGCGTGCAAAAAGCTTTCCACTAGTTGTCTAGTCTATGTGTTCTCTGGTTAGTGGTGATAGTAAGTACGTTCCGATTCATTTAGCTCTTTGGCAAAAAAAGAAAATGCTAATATTTATCGATTTTAGATTGGCGCGAAAAATAAATCGAATTTATTTACAAATCAACTACATAAATATAAACAAATTTTAAGGTATTACATATGTTTTAAAACAAAAAACCTGAGATTCTTACATGAAATAGACTAACAAATAACATAAAAAACCTAAAATAAAAAATAAAATAAACCGTAACTAATATACATATACAGAAATTTGGATCTGTTTGCACGCGCAGCATAAAATCTGCGAATGAAAAGTTCAAATTTTACATTCGGCTGTTGCCTTCGAGTCCACTTTGTACATTTGTTTCAGGTTGACAGCGAAACGCAATGTAAAGTGGTATACCACCTCCACGAGGCTTAGTATTGAGAAACCCATAAAGAGACCAAAGATGCCACCGCAATTGGCCAAAAATTCGGTTACGCCGTACAGTTCGGAACGTCTAGAGGTGATGAACTGATTCTGCTTGAAGAAAATGGATAGCCTAGACATCTGAGAGCCGGGATAGTCGCGCAAGAACTCGGTGTCTCCTTCGGCCGCCAGCATTTCATGCAAATCGAAGTTCGCCTGCGAAGTCTCCGCATTGTATACGAGCGAAGTGCAGGCGGGCATGCAGTTGCATGCCGTCTCCAGGGGTCTGGTGTCCGTTGACGCGTCTTTTGAATTTAGCCTGCGAACGCGGTGAAACTCGCGCACCAACAGCTCGCGCTCGGCCATGTGGTAGCAATGGATTTTGTTCTCGCTGCAGACCGGCATGTCCAGACTGCGGGGCATCGAGAACTTGACACAGCCGCACTTGGCCATCGTAAAGTTGGACAGGCACTCCAGTTCGCAGTTGGACTCGGAGTAAACCTTGAAGAAGCGCAGCGGACGCTCGTGGCCGAGGTAGCACTGTCGCCGCTGCGGATCATACTCGGCAATGCCCTCGGACATGGTTATCATGCTTGGCTTTACGGCTACCAGCACTTCTCGACCCATGGGGATGCGGACGAACTGCTTGGACACTTGCGGCACGTCGTCCGGTGCGTGCAGCAACACCTTGAAGCCCTGCACGGGTCCGCGGCAGGCGTAGTCCACCTCCTGCTCAAAGCTCTGCAATGTCATGAAGATGCCCGAGCGTGCGCCAGCGCTGAGCACACGAGCTGGATATGTCTCCACATCGCATGACGCATCGTAGCCCTTGTCCAGGCTCCACTTCGACTCAGACACGTTCTCGGCGGATTGGTGATACTGGTAGGTGCCCTTCCGATAGATATCCGTGGGTCGCAGACCATTGAACGTGTAGCAGATTCCCTCCTCGGTCAGCGTTGGCCGTAAGTACTTGTCGCACTCGTTGAAGCGGCTCAGCCAGCGGCAGTAGAAGAAGTAACGGTTGAATGGCGGCAACATGCTCTCCAGCACCTTGGCGTAGTCCAGCTCATCACCAGGAATCAGTGGCATGTCCTGCTGGATGCTGTGCGTGTTGCACACGTGGAGCATCGTACGAAACTCTTCCAATTCCTTGGACGTAACATTTGGTGGCTGGAAAACATGTGAGTTATGCTTCTCCGCCGTGTACTGACTGAAGAGATTCGCAAACGTATTGTTGCTCTGTGATTGAAGCACGCGCTTCGTCTCCGAGCAAATGGTGACGGCGGGGAAGGGTATACTCCACACGGGTGTCGATCTCTCCGCGAAGCTCACGATCACCGGCGTCTCGTTCCACTTGTTGTAGGTGCTCATGATCAGCGTGGCACAACAGCAGATGGACAGTACGAACGCACATAGCCAAAAAATACGATCTTTCGTCGCCCGCTTCTCCTCGCCCAGGTACTGCACGCCGTGCAGAGAGCTGTGCTGGAAGTAATCTTTGTACGTGATCATAAAGCTTTGGCAGATCACCTTTCCAGTCGCTCGCTTCGGCGTTTTCTTAATTTTTTTTCTTGTGTTCACGCCGCTGTCGCTGCCTTCCATGTCGCATTCGAATAAAGTTGCGGGTGATTTGGTTTCAAAGTCTTTAGTCCGTACAAACATTGTTTAAACAAAAGTTGACGCAGCTAATCTTGCTCAAAAACTATATGTATGTATGTACATATACACATACATAAATTGAGGCGAATGCCGTTACGAGCCAAGTGCCGTTACTTTTAACTAACATGTGCTCTTTCCCATTATTCGTCGCTTTAGGACCAGTACGTTGATCGTAAAAGCGATATAGAGGCAATTGGCTTGAGAAAGGCAGAGAGAGTGAATGCAAAAGGCGAGCTTCATGTGGCTAATTGATCAATTTATATTAAATATTCTCGTTTGGCGAAATAAATGAACGTTTTACATTTATTTAATAGGATATGTATCTATTTTATTATAATATAGTCAGTTCGGGTATTACACACGAATGCACATGCATGTTATGTATTCTAACGATAGCAACTAATCTATGTATATATATTGAGCACATTTAGTTTCTAAAACTCTTGGCGGCAAAATTAATATAAGTTTAAATTTAAAATCTGTTTTTATTATTTAGTATATTTCCAATATGCACAATAATAATACCAGCATAGGCAGCAGCGAAAATACTAAAACAAGCTGGCCACTCTTGTTTGCATGCGGTCATACTTTTGTTTACGTTTTGTTATCTTATTTCTGTTACAGTGTTGTTACAATTGAGGGCAATGTTGTTGTAGTCTGCGCGCATACAGTGGTGGTAAGATGAAGGTCCACTGAACAGCTGATTTGCAAGCATTTAAAATTATCGATAGCAAGAACACAACGACGCAGCAGCAGCACGAACCACCAGCGCAGCGCAGTGACTATAGCAGCGAATATTATGCGAAACAGGAAATCTATAAAAAAGTAGAGCAGCAGCAGCAGGCGCAGCAGCCGTTGGGGCGGGGTAAGCAGCGGGATCAGCAGCATGGAACCTCCAGCGCACGTTACCGCAACGGCGGGCATTGTAAGTGGCGAAATCTCGTCGGATGCTGAGCAAGACAGCCAAGTGACAACGGCGCATAATAATGATGAGCAAGCGGATAATGGCGAAGGTGATGATGATGAAGATGATGACGATGATGACGACAATGATGTCGATGATGACGATGATGATGATGCCAAGGATGCTTATTATGAGGCGCGCAATGGCAATGAAAGCGACGAACTTGAAACGGCATTCGAAAGTGCATTGACTCTGGCCAGTGACGTCAGAGTGAGCGTCAGTGACGCAGATGCCGAAATCATAGGCGAGAGCAATGGACCGAGCGCGGATCAACAGCCGGACACTGAGCAACTGCAGCAGCTGGAACAAGATGCGGTCGGCGATGTTCTGATGCGCAAAAAGCTCAATCAGAGTAAGCAAATCTTTCAATCAATCTCACTTTTTGCTAAATTCTTGGGTTTATCTCTCTAAGCAGCTCCAGAGATGAACAACGAAATCAACGATCCGCCAGTAGAAGCAGCGTCATCTTCAACGGTTGCTACCAACGGCGAATTGGCCAGGCCCCGCAATCAACACCAGGCGCTGCTCTCGACCAAATCCTGCGAGACGCCCGGCAGCACGACATTGGGATCGGCATCGGCAACTGGAGCTGCTCTGTCGCCCAGCAGCTCCTGCAACGGCAGCATCGGCAGCGATGGCGGCTGCAGCGTGGGCGGCGGTGCCCGTCGCAAATCCTGGACGCTCTCGCCCCAGAACGGTGTCTGCAAGAAGAAGAGCAAGCCGATTGCCATGTCCAGCGCGACGACAGCGAATGGGGATAGCTTCAACTTGTGGGTGGCGCGCGAGTGCTTCGAAACGGTGCCCGCCGAGATGGTGGACACATTGAGTGTGGCGGAGCTGCGCGAGCAGCAGAACGAGGAGTCGCTCGGGCAGGAGGAGGACGAGGACGACGACGACGTGGACGAAGAAGCAGCCGCTGTCGAGAGTCTACTGGGCGCCGCAGCAGCGCTGCAGGCCAGCGCCTACCTGGGCAGCGGAGCGCATGGCCGGCAGAAGCATTTGCGCCAGCCGCCGGCGCAGCATCGTCCGCTGGAGCGCTCGTGGCCGCCACGTGCCGTTGGGCGGGAGCTGAAGCTGCAGGGCGATGTCTTCAAGTTCGACATACTGGACACGGACGAGCGCATGCCTGGCGAGGATGTGCCCAGCTACAGTGGCGCCAGCAACTCGCCGCTGCGCCTCCTCGGCCAGCCGGAGGCCAGTCCGCCGCCGATGCGCTTCAAGCCGCTGATCCAGAAGAAGATCGGGCCCGACAGCTACATCAACACGATCAGCACGCAGAAGGTGCCCGCCCACATGACCTACGAGTTTCCCACATTCCCCCTGCAGGAGCAGCACGGCAGCAGCGCCAGCGGCAGCTCGAACTCCAATTCGAATTCGAACTCGAATGGCCTCGGTGCTCATCACTTTCCCTATCTGCGTCAGCACCGTCCCTTGACCCGCGCCCTGTCCAACGGCAAGGCCGCCGGCTCAGGATCAGCGGCGGGCAGCGATGAGTCCTACCACTTGGCCAGCAGCAGCAGCAACAACTCGCCTCGACTGCTGCTCTCGCCCAAGCTGCAGCGCAGCCCGCCCTCGGGCTGCTCCACGCGCAGCGTCTCGCCGCTGGATCTCAGCCTCAGTCCCGAGTCGCAGCATTCGCCCACGCGCGGGCGTGGCGTGGGCGGGTTGGAGGCCATCTTACCACTGCCTTTGGCGCCGCCGCCGCCCCTCGGCACGCCCACTTTTCATGCACAACGGCCACAGCAGCGGCTGCTGAAGCGCGTGGGCGGCGGTGGCGGTGGCGGTGGCAGTGCGGCGGCAGCCTCTGGTGCTGCTGGTGGATTGGTTTGCCCGCCCACGCCCACACATCACGCGCGCCGGCATGCGCGTCTGCAGGCCGTCACTGCCAATTCCGCTTCGGCCGCAGCAGCAGCAGCATCGGGAGCAGCGGAGCCCAACTCTAGTCAATTGCAGACGCCGCCCGGTTCGCCGGCCGGCGCTGGCGGAGCACATGGAGCAGATGTGGACGACAGCACGGAAGTGCTGCACATCAGCAGCACTCGCCTGCCCTCCATACCGGAGCGCAGTGCGGCAGCAGCGGCGGCGGCGGCAGCTGCAGCGGCTGCCGCTGGCGCTGGCATCATGGAGAGCGCGGGCGGCGGTGGCGGCTGCGGCGCCATGGCGGAGGCACCGCTGCCGCCTGCCTGGGAGGCGCGCATGGACAGCCACGGGCGCATATTCTACATTGATCACACCACACGGACCACATCCTGGCAGCGGCCAGGTCCGAGCACGGGTCCCGGCGGCCGCGAGCAGCACCACCGGCAGCAGCTGGACAGACGCTACCAGTCCATACGGCGCACCATCACCAATGAGAACCGCCTGTCCATGCACTCGGCCGATCCGTCAGCGACCCACGCGGCTCCCAATCAGCTCTACGGTCTTCCACATGGCAGTGGCCCAGCGGCTGGGTCAACGGCATCTGGCGCCGCCGGGGCAGCGGTGCCGCCCGCCTCGCTCAACCTGGCCATACATCCGGCGGTGCTGATGCTCTGCCGTCCGGACTTCTACTCGCTGCTGCACACCAACGAGGCGGCGCTGGCCATTTACAACCGGAACGCGGCGCTGAAGCACATGGTGATGCGCATTCGCCGCGATCCGCAGTGCTTCCAGCGCTATCAGTACAACAAGGATCTGGTGGCCCTGGTCAACACCTTTGCGCAGCTCAGCCGCGACCTGCCCTCCTGCTGGGAGACCAAGATCGATCAGTCCGGCAAGCAGTTCTTCATCGACCACCAGCACCGGAAGACCTCCTTCATGGATCCTCGCCTGCCAGTCGAGTGTCCGCGCGTTGTCCGCCATCGCCAGCAGCAGCAGCAGCAACAGCAGCAGCATCCGCATTCGCATCCGCATCCACATTCGCACCAGTATATGCAGCGAGAGGCGCAACCGGATCTCGTTGATGGCAATTGCCTGTCGGCCACCGCCGGCCACATCAACTCGAGCGGCTCCAGCAGCGCGTCGGCCTCGGTGTCGGGCGTACCGCCGCTGCCGCCACCTCGTCCATGTCGTGGCAGCGGCAACCAAGCAGCCGGCGCCAGCCAGCACAACTGCACCACGGCGGCGGCCATTGCCTGCGCACTGAGCCTCAGCGGCGCCGTCGGCGGCCCCAGCACCAGCTCCAGCTCCAGCTCCAGCGGCATCCCAGCAGCCGCGGGCCACGAAGATGTGCCCATAGCCTACAACGAAAAGGCAAGTTATAGCGACTTAATTGAACTAAGTCGATTCGATATATAGCTATCCCGTTTCTCCATTACTCCATCCCAAATCTAGCTATGCTATCTATATATCTCGCTCGTACTAATCAGAGCCAGAAATTATGCTCCGAGGGCTCTATGGCTATAAATTTATATACAATCTTAGTTCCATTCCCATTCCATTCCATTTAATCAGAGCTTGAGTTCCAACAGCTTTACGCACTGTGGAATCCAAATGTTTGCCCACTCTTGTATTCGTCTTAGTGCTATATGGATATACTTACTATATAGACTACTCATTATCTAAGCTCATTTTTATCTATTTATAAAATCCAATTTTTTACCAGTTTCAAGTCGAGTTAGGATACACATACATTCAGAGATTTAAGATAAATATAGATTTAATCATCATCTCGTACTCGGATATCGCTCATCAAATATTTCATCTAATATTTCATTGCTTTCAAGCTGAGCTCAGAACTTATTCCAAAATATTTCTAACTCTCGCATCTATCAATGGATTTTAGCAATTATATAGATTGTTAGTTTCACGAATTTATAGAATTCTCTAATGTTTGTACATTTTTCCACAAACTCAACCAATTTTTTCAAATCAACAAATAATCGTATTTGCCTGAAATAACTTTTATTGAAATATTTTTAATTTATCTAATGTCGTTCCCTTTCAATGGCAGGTTATTGCCTTTCTGCGACAGCCCAATATTTTGGAAATACTACGCGAACGTCAAGGCCAACACACCGTGTCTCGATCACTGCGCGAAAAAATAAACATCTTGAGAGTGGAGGGCGTGCCCGCTCTGGAGCGTCTGGGCCACGATCTACAACTGACCATATTGCTGAGGTAAGTGACCGTTATTAGAGTATATTACATACATAATATATAATATGGTGTGCAGCCAATGCGGAGCTAAGAGAAAGGTCTCATAATAATACCTACAATCATAATATTATTGTACTAGATAGAACTATTTTACTCAGTGTCCTGTTTCACTCTCCACTTAAGAAACTTCGCTAAAGGCCCTCTACTTTATTTCATTCTCTACACTTCACTCTCCACACTTTACATTCCACTCTTCACTCTTTAAACTTCAATCTCTACACCACCCGTTCCCCTCTTGGGCTATCAAATATCTAATATTTACTTGTTATTCTGAGCTCTATATGCTCCATTCTCCATTGTCCACAGTCCAGTATACTCTTTGCACTTTGCACTCCCCATTCTGTACTCTTGAATCTCCATTCTGGTGTCTTTAATTCTCTATTCTCCCATTTCAACTCTTCAAGATCCAAAAGATATAACAAGAACTTTTATTAGTTGGGGAGACTTTCATATTGTAAGTACATATATTGTACAACATATATATACTTAAAAAATTTATATAATTGATTCAGAAAAGAAAATGGAGCTTAGAAAATATAAGCTCTAAAAAGTCTTTTTCGTGTCTGTAGATCCCTTTCTACAATAATTTACGATATATTCTTTTTCATTATTTGATCCCTTTCTATCGTTCGTTATTCATTAGATCAGTAGATATAATCTATGATACGCGGCTCTATGATACGCGGTTTGTTCAGCAACAGTTAATGGATTAATTAGAGGGCATTCGTGCATCTGGTGCCACTGTGCAGCGGTTGGAGCCACAGTCAGTGGCCGAGTCAAAGAGCCAACGGCTGCACTTGGCAAAGGCTTTGGCACCGATTCCATGGCTGCGTCATCGGCTGGATTGATCGCTGCTGCAATGGTGGTCAATGCTGATGGTGGTGTTGGTGGTGTTGGTGGTGTTGGTCGTCCTGCTTCAGTGCATTCGCCATCATCATTCATCGTCGTCGTAGACGATGTGTGTTAATTGCATTTGAAAATCGCCGCGAAGGTTATTCACGTATTTTCCAAAACACTTTTAATAGCAATTACAACAACAACAACAATAACAATAACTCTAGTATTAACAACAAGGTTAACAAACTATTTCCAAAGCAAGCAACAAATTGAGCGTATTTACCTCGTCAGCACCGACTCCTTAGGCATTAGCCAGCAGTTCACATTTATTGACTAATTGCCAATATTTCTTTCTTCAAATTGTTGAGTCAACCACAAGTATTGAGGAACTATTCACATGCATTTCGCATGACCTTAATATAAACAACTTGTTAAGAGATTAAGCCACAGATTATCCGGCATTAGCCAAGACAGCGTCAAGCGGCTGTCCCACTAATCGGAGCTGTGCGAGAGATAATTGCATTCAATTAGACAAATTAATCCGCTCCATTGCATCCCAATAACTGGGTGACCGAATCCATATTGGCATTGCCATGGCGTGGGAGTGCGGGTAGGCCAACAACTCACTCGACTATATATATGCTATATGATAAGCTGATCTGTCCACTCACATGGGACGCCTCTACACACTCAGAAAATGATTCGCAACGACTGTGATCACGATATGAATAAATGCAATATAAACCAATTCTAACAAGATCTAACCCAACTGAATTAGCGATTAATTTTGGAAGTAACAGGGTGCTGCATAGTCTATAATACAAACTACCTTTCACTTTAAGCTCTGTTTTTACAATTCGAAAGTGAAGTTATTCCATATGGATAAGTGACTCTGATGAAAAATGAGATCGTTTGTGAGAAAGAGACAGAAAAAGAGATAAAGAGAAAAAGGCATTGATACCAAAGTGTTATCGAAATATCTTCCTTCTCTTATAAAAGATCGAGTCCCTTTCGAAGACTTATTAGATATACTCGTATAAGGTAAACTATTCATATTGTTTATACAAGTTTTTATAATAGGCAACAAAAAAGAGCCAAGCTAAAGTGATCAACTTACTCTGATTCCATTTAAAAACTCCTCGAGAATTTCAACTGAAAATATTTCATATTGAATATAAGACATTGTATTTCTGGAGTAAGATATAAACAATTTGAAATTCTTCTGGCTTTGGCATGGCTCATAGAAATGTTAGAAATTTCGACTCTTGCTTACTCAGGCGTATCTGGGACTTTTAGCTATTTTATTCACTTCAGCTAGTGGTTGAATTTGAAGCGTAGGCTAATACCTAAAAATAGTTAATAGTTAGCTAAATTCAGTCAAGCTCCCTCTCTCTCTCTCTCTCTCTCTGCCCATCTGAGCTTTTATTTGTATTTCTCTAGGTCTACTGTTATATCTCCTTGTATTCCACTTTCGTTTTATTTCATCCTATTTACTGACTCTTTGTCTATGTGCGTATCTCTCTTTCTCTATTTGCATTTCTCTCTTTCTATTCACTTTTTTTGTATCATTCTCTCTGTCTGTGTGTCTATTTTATCTCTCGCTCTCTCTTACTCTCTCTCTCTCTGTCTTACTCTCTCTCTCTTACTCTCTCTCTCTTACTCTCTCTCTCTCTCTCTTACTCTCTCTCTCTCTCTCTTACTCTCTCTCTCTCTCTTACTCTCTCTCTCTCTCTCTGTCTTACTCTCTCTCTGTCTTACTCTCTCTCTCTCTCTCTCCTCTTACTCTCTCTCTCTCTCTTACTCTCTCTCTCTCTCTTACTCTCTCTCTCTCATGGGAGTCTTACTTTTTCTCTCCTCTCCATATAAGTTTATATCTCTCTCCCTTTATCTTCCTCTTTATCCTCTTTGTGCGTATGTATATCTTTTTCTCTGTTTTTTTTTCTCTCTCTCTCTCTCTCTCTATTCACTCATGTTATCTTTCTCTTTGCCTATGTGTGCGTGTCTCTCTCTGTCTCTCTCTCTCTCTTTGTTGTCTCTCCCAAGCCCTGTTTGTCTCTGCCGCTCCCTTGCTCTTTTCCCATATCTCTTTTAGTATTTCTCCCTATCTCTATTTTAATCCTGCGCTTTCTCTCCCTCGATCTGCTAGATCCATAGTGGTGCTCCATTATATATCAGCTATATATTTATTTGTGATATGCAAAATTATGAACCGCTCCCTTTTAGGAAAAAGAGAGGGAGAGAGAGAGAGAGAGAGAAGCGCCTAATTTTAAACTTTTAGCATCCACATTGACTCTCGTGCTAATCCCTTGAAGAGGAGACGCGCCGCGACGCAGTTTAACCCAGTTTCGATTTTTGTTTTTGTGCTTTTTTTTGGCATTGCGACAAATGAGCGTTGCCAATAAACCATAATTTATTGGCTAGGCAGGGTTTCGGTGTCGGCGACGGCGACGGCGACAACGACGGCTCCAGCTGCAACTCTCTGGCTCTCGGATATTAAGTTTTGACCGGGGGGTGTGGCAGCAGCGTCATCTTCATTATTGGCAACGATCATCATGATCACGTTCATGATCGTCATAATGATCATTGGGGCAGCGTTGAAGCGTTGACAAGCTTTCAGTTCCCGGTTGTTGTTGTTGTTGTTGTAGTTGTAGTTGTTGCTGTTGCTGGGCGAGGGTCTATTCATATACCCTTACGCATAGAAAATTTATAAAAAGGGGTATGATGACATTATTCACAAATTTGTGTGGTTATACCCTAAACCCATTTAAAGCGGGGAAATTAGGGTATATTGGTTTTGTTCAAGGTATGTAACAGGCAGAAGGAGGCGTGGCAGACCACATGAATTGGATATATTCTTGATCAATGCGACTAGCTGAGTCGATTTAGTCATATCAGAATGATATGAGGACAAAAGACTTGAAACAGCAGAGTGCAGATCGAACTTGTTTTTATGAATCGATAACTACTCTTATTCGTTTTTGTTATCGATTAAGCATGTAATCGATGAATAGTTGTAAAATTATATGTCCTACATTTTTAGAGCGACAGTCTCCAAATTTCAAAGAGAGATTCATGTGTATTTTATAGAGTTTCCAATACACTTCATCACTCTCTTCTTTTTCTGGTTCTTTGCCTTTTGGCTTATATGAAATGGTGTTTATTGATAATGAGCTCTACTGTATATATGTATGTGTGAAATGAAATACAAAAAGTGAAGAGCGTGATGACAAGCTTATCGATGAATATACATTTGTATATATAAAGTGCTAGAGCTAGGTAATTGTCATATAGAAGAGAGGTTGGAAGAGAAACCCCTAAGAATATGTTAGAGAGGGGTATACGACTTGAAACCTATTCAGAACTATCGTCTGTTATTGATGGTGGCATTGGGTGAGGGTATCTGCTAGTCGTGTCTGCCCTGCTCCCACTTGTGTGCGTGTGCGTGTGTTTTATTTTTGTTTCATTTGACCCATTAAAGGCGAATCTTGGCAGTTAGTCGTTGTAGTTGGAGTTGTCGTCGTGCCGCATGGTTTACAGTTCATTGGGTTTGTTGCTGGGCTTTGAGCGCGCACAGTTGCAGCCATTATGAGGCGTGCTAAAAGCATGACGCGCCTTTTGGCTGAATCTGAATCCGGCCCCCACTGCCAGCCAGTCAGCTAGACCCGGCCCAATAACAGCCGGCGATCGGGTGATCAGCCACAGCAATAGCCATGACCAATGCCACAGTCGTCATCGATGCACACATGCTTAGCCCCAGCTCCAGTTCCAGTTCCAGCTCCCCCGTCCCCTGCGCCTATGCCAACCCCAAGTGTAATCAAAGTGCATCAGCAGCAACTCGGGCGCAGCCCTTTGCAAGTCAAAGCCAAAGCCAAAGCCGCAGTCGCAGCTGACAGCGCTGTCGACGGCTGTTGACGCCGGCGCAGCAGAATTTAAAGTTCGGCAATTGCTCGGCTGCGCTTCGGTTGCACTTCGGCAAACACACACATAAAAAAAACAGAAGAAAAAAAAATATATATCAATTAAATAATTTTCTTTGCTGTTGGTTTATAGAGTTGTGTGTTGTTGTTGTTGTTGTTGTTCTTATTCTCGTTGCTGTTGTTGTTGTTGTATATTTTGTGCGCTCGCTTAATTCCATTTTCAATTTCATATTTATGAGTTGGGCGCTAGACAAACACGTCCATTCTGCGTTTGCTATTCGACATTACAAATACGCCGGGCACTCAGAACAGAACCGAACCGAACAGCTCTGACTCCGATTCCGATTGCCAACTCCAACTCCGACTACGACTAGGAGTCCCCATTCCGATTACGATTCTAATTTCTCAGTTTGTGTTCGCTTCATTTCGCGCGCCTCTTTCAACTGTGAAAAAAAGCACGGAAAATAAACAGAAGCATTTTAACTGTCAGCGCGTGCGAAACTCTCGGCGGTGTCTGAGCCAAAAATTCAATAAATACAAAAATAAATACATACATAAATAAATAAATAAAATCATAAATAAATCATTAAAAAATACGTTAAAAACTAGCTAAAAACTAGCTTAAATTAAAAAAGAATTAAAAATTAAAAGTTGAAAATTGCTCGTAGTTTTTTGTTGTTTTTGTTGTTGTTTTATATTATATGCTATCTGTTTAATTGGCACTGCGAACGGTGCTGAAAGAATCTCAAGCATCCAACGGCATGTTCAGCCACTCCGTGCTCAAGGCTCTGGGCGCACTACAACATGGGCTTTCTGTCAAAGGCCGCCTACATCGTGTGGGCCGTGTAAGTAGCTAAACCTAGATGCTGTAGGTCCCCGCTTCTGCCGTCCTGGCCAATGCCTCAACAATGGCTGTGTGTCAATAAATTAGTTTAAATCATGACTACAAAAAAAAAAAAAAAAAAAAAATTAATGAGAATCACTTGCAAATTGTGAAATATGTCCGAGTGGAGAGTAAAGATGCATAGTTAATGCATTACTCATAGACTTGTCCCTGAATATCTAGCTGATTGTATATTGTAATATTTCTCTGGAATCAAGTTGACGGAGCCTCTAGTCTTATCTAATTCTACATATATAGACATGTATTAACAAATATCAGTGCTACACTACACAAATCTTAAGCCAAATGAGTCGGTATTTGTTTTCTTGGAAAATAAAAAGATGTCAACATTTTGCTAGAATGCAATAAAGATACTTGCGAAAACAAAAACAAAAATGCAGTCAGAAATAATGAGCTTCTACGCCATTTTAGAGAAATGCATGGAGAATCGGGGTGTACAAAATTTGAAAACTAAAAGTGAAATCATCAATAGTAAACGTAATTAATACTGTTATATTTTAGTCATTAAAATTTATTGGATTCTCAGGGCATAATGTTTGTGCGATGCTCTATGCGACATTTTCTTGATCAAAGCGATGAGATGAGTTTTATGTAGGGCATGGATTGGCCTGTCTGTCCGTCTGGGTAAGAACAGAAAGCTATGTCAATAATATGTCGACCAAGTATGGGCAGTAATATTATTGAACTATGATAGGATGGAAAGTGTTAGGGGAAACTACCGAAAAGGAATTTGCAGACTAAATTTGATGTACAGAACGAAGTTGTATAAAAAGAGATAGCTAAATATAGTTAAGAGCGGCGAAAATAGAATAAGAAATAGAGGGAGAGAGGGAGAGAGAGAGAGAGAGTTAGAGTTAGAGAGAAGTGGATGTAGAGAGAAGAAGAGGATGAGGTAGAGACAGAGTTAGAGAGATAGAGGGCAACAGAGAGGTAGAGGTAGAGAGAAAGTGAACCAGAGATAGAAAGAGAGATAAACAGTCACAGATAGACAGAAGTAGAGAGACAGAGAAAGAGAATCACAGAGAGGTAAAGGAAAGGAGAGATCGAGTGTTAGAGAGAGGTAGAGGTAGAGAGAAGTATAGGTAGAGAGAGGTAGAGGCAGAGAGAAGTATAGGTAGGGAGAAGTATAGGTAGAAAGATAGAGAGGTAGAGAGAGAGAGAGAGGTAGAGATAGAGAGAGGGTCAGAGACAGGTAGAGAGAGAGAGAGAGAGAGGCTATGAAAAAGAGCGACAATAAGATAGAGAGAGAGAGAGAGAGAGAGAGTAACAGAGGGTTGGAGAGTGAGAGCTAGAGAAAGACCGAAAAAGAGACAGAGACAGGTAGAGGTAAATAGAGAGAGAGAGGCTAAGAAAAAGAGCGACAATAAGATAGAGAGAGAGAGAGAGAGAGAGTAATAGAAGGTTGGAGAGTGAGAGCTAGAGAAAGACCGAAAAAGAGACAGAGAGAGAGATAGTGAGAAAATAAGGGAAAGCTTTTCTATCCGAATTCTAAACTACAACAGAATCTTCAGGTGATCATAATATTTATGTTTCTGCTTACCATTGGGCACCGTGACTGATTCTCCTAAGATGACCTAAAAGCAAGGATATATAATTAACGCAGACCTAAAGAGGCGTATAGACATGATGGAAATAATTAAATAGAAGAAAATATGTTATATGTATATCTCATAATGATGGAATGCTTATCAAATACACAAAGAAGTTCTTAGAGTAAAGCATTGTATGGCATTGATAGACTCCGTCTTTTACTTTGTATTGCGTTTGTAAATATTTTGTTTTTGCTATTCTATCCGCTGGAATTCGGAAACTTGTTGAGCGAAAAAAATAAATAAATAAAAGCACGCGAAATGCATGCAGTGTCCGTTGTGTTCGAGCGGTACGGACGAGTACGTCAACATCCTGAGTTCTCATATTACAGGGCCGCATTCTAATTGTTTACTACATACGAGTGTCGCATGAATCATATCCCATTGAGTGAGTTGGGCCACGAATTACGCGTGCAAAGCACTTTTCAGTCCGCGGTCCGCAGACACTGCGTCGTTAGGCACTGTGCAGAGGATCGCCAGATCGAGTTGCACGCTTCCTTGCCACATGTTGCAGTTCCCACGGTTCGGCGGCAGATTTGCCACCCAATGCAGATCCATCTATCAAGTGTCTCTCAGGAATGCAACGCCGGCAAATCGGGCAAATCTCTTATCGGCATAACTGCATATATATATATGTGTGTGTGTGTGTATGTGGATTCTCTTCCAGTTGAGCTGTTCTAGCTCAAGTGTTTTTCGTGCACAGCCAATATGCCCCTGCTGCCACGATTACAGGGTATGTGTCGCTTAGAATGTAGTTTTGTTTATGCCACTCATGTCGATCTTGATCGTATCTTAGCTCCGATTACTTAGACTAATTGAGACCTGGAATGGGCTTAGTCTGAAGTGTTTTCGCCTTCTTGCACTCGCATTTCACGCAATCCAATTGAGAAACAATTCGAAACATGTTGAGCGCTTATCGTGCCGCTCTTCGAATGCGAGTTCGAATTCCAATTGGGGCTGCCCAGTTGTAAATTGATGAGAATCGTTTAGCTGTTGCAACTGCCAGTGGTCGCATCGGCTGGATTACCATCCCAAACCACCCAAACCACCCAAACCACCCAAATGCCCCCATCCACCATCCCCTCTCTTCCCTCTCTCTCCCTCTGAGCAATTGCCTCCCATTCTGCCCATTGATGTTGGGGCTTAGTTGCGACATCGTTTTGTTATTAAATTCGTAATACTCGTGCAGCCGACAATGGTTTTATCGTACCGTATGCTTATCAGCGCAGCTATCGGGCCTCGCTCCCTCCCATCGCGTCTTGCCTCTCGCTCCAACTGCACGGCGTTGGCTGCAACGCCTACGCACCTCCAGAACCTGCGCCGTCCAGTCCAGTTACCAAAAAACACTCGCGAGGTGTTTGTTTTGGTTTCGTCGGGCATTCAAAAGTCGGTCAACCCAGTTTCTGTGTCTATATTAAATATTGTTAATTCACCTATCCACTGGGGCATCAAATGGGAATATTTTCCAAGTTCAGCTTCACCTATAACACCATGTGGGCCAAGTAAGTTGTTGTTGTTGTTGCTGCTGTTGCGGAAATGAGACCAGCATAAGTTATCTCATATTTATACATATATATATATATATATATATATATACATATGTATGATATATTCTCTGTGTACATCGGATATATGTTTATAGACTTATGGAATTTCCCTTTGCTGCGATATCAGAATATTTTTGCGGCCCTGAAGAGCTGAAACTGAAGCTGATGGCATGGGAATATATTTGAATGGTGTTAAAGTATATAGCAATTTCTATATAGAGAGACAGAGACAGAGAGACAGGGGATGAGAGATAGGTTGTCAAGGAATTTGAAAAACTTGATCTGCAATGAGAGACTACAAAAGTTCTTTTTTTAATCATTTAAAAACTTACAACAAATACTTGATATATGTGCACATTTATCTGTAGATGTAGTACATATATGTTCATAGATATATGGCCAAGTGGTAGAGCCCTAGTCTTACCAACATTTAGTGTAGAATTTGCAAGAAAAACTAAATATTTATATTATTTTTTCCCATGAAATTATATACAAAATAAAATAATATTTAAATAAATAAAATTATAATAAATAGTTAAGTTAAAAATTTGTTTAGATTGACAGATTTTGTTCTATTTAAAAATTTTTTTTTTTTTAATTTAGTTTATATATTTATATTTAAAACTGATCAGAAACCAAGCTGAATATTTCATTTAATCGAAGTGTTTTATTGTTTATATTCTTATATTCAAATACCAATATTCTTATTCCTTATAATAATAACAGTTATTCGAAATCAGAGCTCAAGAAGTGAGCCGCGATAAGGGTGCAGCCTAGCTAGAGCTTTATTTTCATATAACACTCGCATGTGAAGCTATTTTTATCGTATTTATGTATGTGTGAGTCTTGTGGGTCTCTGATAAAAACTGTGCCTAGTCGCGTAGTTCATTAGCCCTTCGAGTTGATAAAGAGTATTGTAGACGATATTACACTATGCAGTACTACAAGTAGGTACAAGTACATCTCAAGATGTTTGCTTCGAGCTCTTCGGCAGTTGCTCAACATGCGTGTGTGTTCGTATTGCTATAGGGGCTGTCTGTATATGCTTGGTCGGATCTCTGCCTGTTCCAATAACGGAAGCTCGTAAAGCTCGTAATTCAATTAAAATCGACCGCACCCAACATTTTCGACTGACCCATTGTGTCATCAGTTCGCAATGCACTTTGAGCTGCCGCTAACCGGAATTCTCGATCCTCAACTGCGAACTGGGATGGCACGCACCCGCATCTGTTACAAGCGGCGAAAAACGCGAGCGCGTTTAAAGTCGCGCGCGCGTTTTGCGCCGCACTCAATTCAAGTTAATTGCAAATTTCCTGTGCTGCCTTTTCTCATTTTGTTGTTTTTGCTTCTGTTTTTTCGTTAATAATTTGTTAAATTCAGTCAATTTTGAAAGTAATTTGACACGGCTCAAATTATATTTGCCGATCAGTTACCATTTCAAAAACAAGACAGAAAACAAAACTTTTTTTATTTCGTTTTTATGCCCTGAACCCATTTAGGGAACTTGGGGTATGTTGATTACGGCAAAGTGTTTGTTACAGGTGGAAGAGGGCTTGATAAAAAATGACATTTATCTGTATGCTATTGCTCTATAAATTCGTTAAATAGAATCGTGATGTATAGAATCGATAAATTGAATCGATAGGTAGAACAATGATTGGAATTGAATTCTCTGCTGCGGCTTAGCTGGTAAGCTAGAGGCGCAATGCACGTGGATGATGCGCGCGGGGAGCTCGAGGTTCGAACTCAATCGTAGAAGAATTCCCAACAGTTTGGTTTTTGTCTTCAATCTATTTACTGGAACGAAAGGGAAGGAAAGAGCGTAAATCAAGGTTCGAATCCAAGTGTGGCCTAAGTACATTTACTGTAAGGGCAGAGTAGAGGCGATGCATGTGAAATGAGACGGTGCGCTCGTAGATACAGTTTCCAACTCTTAGGGTAGATGAATTTCTAGAGTAGAGGCAATGCATCAAATATGATACAAACGGAAATTCAGGTTCGAACTCAGGCGTTGATAAATGCCCAACAGTTTTGCTTAGGCCAATCCTATCCACTATATGTGAGCCTATATATAAATAGAAAACTGAGCAATCAGCTTTATCTATATAAGTAGATACACACATTAGGTATACAAAGCTATGCAGCGTATGATTGATTGACTCAGGGCTCAGCTCAGGGTATCTGCTAGTCGAGCACTTCCGTCAGTCTAGAACTTTCTTACATGCTCATTTCTGTTTTATTAACTTTGATTTTGCTCTTTATTAGTTTTTTGTTGTTACTGCTGGGAATTAGTCATTTCCGTGGCACGCAAAAGAGGCGTTAATTGCATTCAAACTGTTGTCACTAGTGCACAGACACGCCCACCCCTGCGCGCCCTCGCTGGCGGACTATTGATCGCTGGCAGTCACCGATCGCCATAATTTGTATTATTAATTGGCCAATTTTCGAAATTCAAGTTGAAGGTCAGAAAGTAAGCGAAACAAAAATAAAAAAATATTAAAAAAAAAAACATAAAAATAAAATAAAAGAAACACAAAAAAAAAAAACAAAAGTAAAACGCAACACGAAATTATGAATCAGCAATTAGAATATTCGTATTTCCCGATATTATTAAAGCCCACGACCGTCATCGCCCATTGGAAAAAGCTTCGACAAGGCCTGCGCTGCGGTTAGTTTTCATTCTTCCGGCTGCGTTTTACCCCCAATTTTTTGTACACTTTGTTTTTCTCACTCATTGATACAAATGTTTAACAAATGGAAAATCTTGAACAAGTTTTATGCTGACTGCCAATTCATTGTTTCTGCCAATGGCATCGCATGGCAATAGATCTTTTCAGCTGCGATAGATGCAACACAGCTCGATAGCAGCAAATAAATATTCTTCTATTCAGAATGCATCGATCGGGTGTGCTCGGCTATGTAGATGCCTTGATTGCTGCTCAGTTTTGGCTGAAGTTTCTGTGCATATTTATAGTCAGACAATGATTGTTCTCTTCAAAGGGCCTTCCATTATGAGAGTTTGGGCTCTAAATTTACAATCTGAGTGGAATTATTAGTTCCAAATAGAAGTATACTATTACACAATGAAATCCCAGTTACTCGAATCGAGTGCCTTAAGTATTCACTTCAAGAAACAGCGGAGCCTCTAGCCTATAGTTTCAAATCTCTATCCTCTGTATTCTATCCTGTATCTTCTAGCATCATACCTGTTCCTCTGTGCTCTATCTTGTAAGCTTGAGCGTCGAACCTCGAGCCTCGAGCCTCCAGTGTACATCCTTCTATCCTCGAGTCTCCAGTCTCTGGTTTCTAGTGTCTAGTCTCTAGTCTCTCTAGTCTCTCTAGTCTCTCTAGTCTCTCTAGTCTCTCTAGTCTCTCTAGTCTCTCTAGTCTCTCTAGTCTCTAGTCTCTAATCTCTCTAGTCTCTCTAGTCTCTCTAGTCTCTCTAGCCTCTAGTCTCTAGTCTCTAGTCTCTAGTCTCTAGTCTTTAGTCTTTAGTCTTTAGTCTCTAGTCTCTAGTCTCTAGTCTCCAGTCTCTAGTCACTTTCCTCTTTGATCTCTCGTGCATTATTTGATTTGACATTATATCCGTGTTTCCACATTTTTGATCGCTTCGCGGCTTACAACACGCTCTTTGACTAGCTAATCTAATCGAAGGTGTTTGGGCAATACATGAGAAATGAAATTTCTTATCAATAAAACGAAGTTTGTGCAATAATTAAAAATTATTGTCATTATGAACTCTGCTGGCCTTTCGATATGTATTTACAATCGAAGAGAGTTTTTATTCTTAGTTCAATTATTTCATAACTTTTATTAATGTCATTTATTTCGTACATGTTTTTGATAGGCGATAAATGTTTAACGATAATTTTTGACTAAATAAATTATATAGTATAATATCTTTTATATTAATCATCTTAATTTTGTAGATTAAAGATCAATCTTATTTCTATTTAAAAGCGAAAGGAAATCGATTAAAATGATCTATAATTAATTTAGATTTTATATACAATATATTGATGCGCATTCAAAAATATTTTTTCGATTTCTTGACACACGCTACTCTTAAGTAAATTGAAAACGGGTATATTGGCTTCATAGGCATTTTATTAAATATTTTTATAGAGATAGTATTAAATAGATTATGGGGTAGACTATATAATCTTCAAGTTGATTAAAATGTAGCGAGTATGCTGGAGCTGATAGCACCCCACTGCTGGGGAGTTGCTTGTTAATGCGTCTCATTACCAAAGTGTCAGCTTAGCCACATGGCTTGGAGCACTTGGGGCCAATCGATTGCGGCCAAGTGAGTAATTTGTCTGACGTAATGCCATCAGCTCCGATTCGGCTCACTTAATAAATAAATTAACTACGCCTGTATATACATAACTAACAATCTCTGTCCCTTTCTCTCTTTCTCTCTCTCTCTCTGTCTCTCTCTGTCTCTTGCAGCCTGTTCGAGCAGGAGATCATGAGCTATGTTCCTATTGAAGAGCGGAGTCCGCAGGGCTCGCCGGTGCTCAGCACACGTATGCCGCAACGTGCTCCGCCGCCATTCCGGCGTGACTTTGAGGCCAAGCTGCGCAGCTTCTATCGCAAGCTGGAGTCGAAGGGCTACGGCCAGGGCCCGCACAAGCTGAAGTACGTGAGCAGCCGAAGGAGAGCGGCAAGTGAACGATTTGAGCTGAGATTGACTTGTTTCTCTCCTTCACAGATTGCACATCCGGCGCAGCCATCTGCTGGAGGATGCGTTCCGCCGCATCATGTCGGCCAACAAGAAGGACCTGCAGCGCGGCCGCCTCGCCGTGCTGTGGGACACCGAGGAGGGCCTGGACTACGGCGGGCCATCGCGCGAGTTCTTCTTTCTGCTGTCGCGCGAGCTGTTCAATCCCTACTACGGACTGTTCGAGTACTCCGCCAACGACACGTACACGGTGCAGGTGTCGCCGCTGTCGGCGTTCGTGGACAACTGCCACGACTGGTTCCGGTTCAGCGGGCGCGTGCTGGGCCTGGCTCTGGTCCATCAATACCTGCTGGACGCGTTCTTCACGCGGCCCTTCTACAAGGCGCTGCTGCGCCTGCCGGTGGCCCTCAGCGATCTGGAGTCGCTGGACAATGAGTTCCACCAGTCGCTGCAGTGGATACGCGACAACGACATCGGCACTGGCGTCGACCTGGGCCTGACCTTCTGCGTGACCGAGGAGCTGCTGGGCCGTGTGGTCGAGCGCGAGCTGAAGCCGGGCGGCAAGAATCTGATTGTGAACGAGAAGAACAAGAAGGAGTATCTGGAGCGCATGATCAAGTGGCGCCTGGAGCGCGGCGTGCAGGAGCAAACAGAGTCGCTGGTGCGCGGCTTCTATGAGGTGGTCGACTCGCGGCTCGTCTCCGTCTTCGACGCACGCGAGCTGGAGCTGGTGATAGCGGGCACCGCCGAGATCGACACGAACGACTGGCGCCTGAACACCGAATACCGCTCCGGCTACCATGACAACCATCAGGTGATCATCTGGTTCTGGCAGGTGATCGAGCGCTTCAGCAACGAGCAGCGCTTGCGCCTGCTGCAGTTCGTCACCGGCACCTCGAGCATACCGTACGAGGGCTTCTCGGCGCTGCGCGGCTCCACCGGACCGCGCCGCTTCTGCATCGAGAAGTGGGGCAAGCCGAATGCGCTGCCTCGCGCCCACACCTGCTTCAATCGGCTCGACCTGCCGCCCTACCCCACGCCCGAGCTGCTCTACGAGAAGCTGCTGCTGGCCGTCGAGGAGACGAACACCTTTGGCATCGAGTGAGCTCCACTTGTACTCTGGATGCGGTTGGTGGATGTGGTTATGAACTGGCACTTGGCTGCTGATGCGTGATATTTGCAGAGGAGTTTTTCTTTTCTTTCTTTTTTTTTTTTTGTATTATAATTAGTATTAGTTTTTTTTTTTTTAAATTGTATTTATTGTATGTATTTAGCGGCTTCGCGAGCTGGCGGCAAATTTTGTTGTTGCCGGCGCATTCGATTAGCTGAACAGACTGTATTTTCTCTCTCGCTCTCTCTCTGCTTAGCCGACAGCGAATCGTGGCTTAAATATATATATAGAATGTGGTTGGCTGGCGAATCTTGTTGCTTGCGAATTTGAAATTTCATTTGAATTGCCGCTATAATTTTTGCCGTTTACCGTTACTGTTACCGTTACCTCAAAAACATTTTGCCAGCGCCCTGAAAAAATGGTGCCGCACATTGCAGTCATTAGAGTTAAGATTAAACTAAATAGTACATATACATATATATATAACTAGACACACACACACACACACACACACACACAGATACACACCTCTGGAACCAATGACAAAACTGCTGTCCCTAGACTTGGAACGAATGAACTGCAACTGCAACTAGTTCGTTCAATTGAACCTGTTTACTTAAAGCTGCCTAAAGGAACTTTTGCAACTTAAGCATAGCAAAACTTAAAGCTCTCGTCCCGAAAGCTAAACGAGCGAGCAACTCTCTTAGCACTTGAAAAAAAAAATTAAATAAAAACGAAACCAAAAAAATGAAAAAAAAATAAATAAAAAATATGAAACAACTAATGTAGGTCCATGAAGAAGGCCTATGAACAAATTCTACGCCAATACTTAAATAGCTTGTAATTTTTTAGCCTTAACAAAAAGCAAATCTCTTTAGATGTGTGCGTTATTAGCTATGCATTCCATTTAGGAATTGAAAGATTGATGATTAAAGATTGAAGATTGAAGATACATACGTATGTTAGTTATATGATAATATTTCAAACTACAACTTATACTAAATTCATATTTAAGTAAAACTGTTTTTAAATTTACAAAGAAAACAAGAACAAAAACAAAGACCGATCGAGATATACGTATATGTATTTACATTGAGCCAGACATATACCTAGATATGTGTACATATATGGGTATGTGGTTACCGGTTGACCCCTAATACAAATTGGTCCAATGCGTTGCTTTGGCTTTATTGGTTTACTCGGCGCATAATATTTAATATTAACTATTAACTATAAACAACAAATCAAAATATTAACAATTTATTAGCTAACATTTATTGCGAGAGGTGACAAATTTTGATGAATCGTATTGAAAACTGAATAAACTGATATGAGAATACGAGAAACACAATTAATGGATTGTGATTTGTTTACATATATGTATTTATGGGCATTAGTTAAACACACAACGACGACGACAGACAGACAGAGACAGACACAGACTCAGACTCTGATAGAATGAGATAGACAGATAAACGGATGAGTATTAGAAAAGAGATAGAAACGCTTTTTTGAACTATCTACGAGTATATTGATAAATTGAGAACGTTTTATTGTATTATTAATGTGCGTGTATTTATTAAATAAATTAACTATAATTAACGAATTAATAAATGTGTGAGCCTTTTACTTCAAAAGCTAAACGTTGTCTTTCAATTGAGAACTGAGAACTCAAAGTTCTGTTGTAAAATTATATCTCGTATAGCTGAAGATCTTAACAGTGAATCGGGTACTGCTATGGTCCTGGAATGATACACTTGACTGATGATTTTCAGTTTAGTATTATCGTTATTCATGCTCACACATTGATCTCTATATATATCTGCCTATAGCTACTAAGATTTTATTATTATTTTTATATATGCTTTCAAACATTCTAGAGTATATAATTTAATATCTCCAAAATGGATCCCACTTTCTACAAAAAACCTATAAGTATTATTGTCACCCTCTGGGAAGTCTTAAATCTAGACTGTTATGCACTCGGTAGCCCCCCATATTATTTTAATCTCCTATCTGCATTTCTGGGCCCGATTGTTTTCAGCTCATCCTGAAAATATGCAGCATATGAATTGTGCTCGCTGATCTGTAAAGTTTCGTACTGTTCCCATAAAAGTATGCGATGTATTGGTATTCCCTGTAAAAATAGTTATTTTTTTTAATAAAACAGCAACAGAATTTTTTGTTCGATTTCTATATATTTTTTTGTTTTATTTAATTTTTTTACAATTTTTGTTTTGGGTTTTGATCATTTCTTTTTTTTTGTTCATCTTCAGTATTCAGCAAATGAAATTCACTTTACAAATACCGAAATTATTTTGCAATTTTTTATTTATTCTATTTGTTTCTTTTTTTTTATTTAATGAAAATGATAGCGTATGTACTAAATATATATATTTATATATATATATTATATTTTTAAATATTTCGATCGTTTTTTGTAGGCTTCGGTCTTAATGATTTTTGGATTAATTTTTAAGCAGTTGGACTTGGGCTCGGTTCGTTCTTAGTTTATGTACAGAGTTTTCTTCTTCTTCTTCACTTTTAATTGATTTCTTGAGCTGAACAATGGAAGTACTTATGCAAATGTCTAGGATAATGAAAGGAGAGTGATTACGATATCCATTTAGGCAATAAGAGAACAAGAGACGCATTCCTCGGATATTCTTTTATTTAGTTAAAGCTTAAGTTTAGTTAGTTGTGGGCTAAGGGTTAAGGGTTAAGATGCGCTGAATTGGGTGGGCTGGATAACGATCTCTGTTCGCTTTATGTGTGTTATGTGTGTTTGTGTGTGGGTGTGTAAATGTGTTTATAAAGCCCTCGACTGTAGGCAGCATCAAATGCAGAGCTTCTCAAACATTCGGGCCATCATGTGTATGTGTGTGTGAGTGTGTGTGTGTAACACTAACTAATTGTACATTAGATTAGAAGAAATTTCGCTAAATCATTTAGTTACATACATATAATATACATTCATATCTTTAGCCAAATATTTTCTATACAATTAAATAAATTCTCTTTGTTCAGACTAAGGAAAATATATGAAAAATAATATGGAATATTTTTGACACAGACTGTACATACATTATACTTATATATATATGTGTGGGTGTGTATGTGTGTGTGTGTGTGTTTGTGTATATGGATATATATAGTGTGTATTACTTTGATTTCGATTTCAAGCATTACAAAAATAGAGCCATATTTTTGAATTTCGAAATAGAGCAGATGATTTTTTATTTTGTATTTATTTATTTATTTATTTATTTTTTGTTTCGCGGTTTCGAAAAGGCCTTTGAAAGAATTGAAAATTGTTATATTCGCATGTGTGTATGTATTTATATAGTTGGTGCATTTGTTTGTTTTTTTTTTTCTTCGCTCCACTTTGATTTCGCATGATATTCATAAGCATTGACCAGCATTTGTTATTGAGCTATGCAATTGCCATGGGATTATCTAACTTGTTTCTATATATTTTCAAAAAATTTCCTTTTATGTTCTTTAAATTTCTCGTAAACCTGGGCTAGTGTGTGTGTGTGGGCGTGGACTGAGCAGGATGTGATTGGATTAGCTTTTAACTTGTTTACGTTTTTTTTCCTTTCTACATCTTTGTTTCCAACATGTTGATCACAGCTTTTACAATTCTAATGATATACAAGTGTGTTGGTGTGTGTGTGTGTGATGCTCTGACTGTGTATGTGTGGCCATCAAAGTTTTCTCTTTGGATATCTTCAATTGGATTCTTTTACTAAATTCGCACCAAAAATACTGTTAACTATATATGCGCAGGTGTGGGTATGTTTGCATGTGTATGCGTGTGTGTGTGTTTGTTTGTATGCATAATATACTCGAAAGCCCCGCCTACATTTTGCATATACAGCTGTGTTCATAAAAAATCAAATGCAATTTCGAATAGAATGCAAAGCCAAGAAAATTCCATTCCTGATGGAAATTTTAGTTGATAGTAATATTATGTGGTTGTTTATCACTAAGTTTTGTTGCCCAACGTTACTTTTCTCATGAACACATCTGTATCTGCACTTAGCTATTCCATACATACTTAGAATTAGTAATACTTTTTTAGTTCCACTTTTACACAAATTTTGCACTTTTATTTTATTTATTTATTTTATTTTTTTTATTTTTTTAGTAATCTTTTTGTATGTAAAAAGCTGCCCGATTGGTTTAAATTTTGTTATTCCTTTGCCACGCACAACAACTACATACATATACCTAAATGTCATTTCTTTTTCAATTTCTTCATCTGCAATTTTTTGTCTTTTTCTTTTGTTTTCTTGGCATTTAAAAATTTAATACAAAATATCTTGATTTTAGTTGTAGTTGCTTTCGCTGTCTGCATGAATATCTAGAAAAGAAGGCATTACATACATATACATATATCTATCTGCATATATGCATGTATGTAAGTATGTGTGTGTATGTGTGTGTGTTTCTTTGCTGTCTGTGAGCTATTCTTCTCCCTCGCATAACTCCAACTTTTACTTGGTAAATTGTTTATTAAAAATTCCACTACAAATACAATAAATTTACTGCTACGCGCTGATAAAGCAAAAAAACAAAAGAAAAGAAAAAATTAAATTAAATTTAAAAAAAACACACATTTTATGTCATAACAATTAAACAGCTAGTAAGACGGTTCACTTTTTCCATTTCTCTATTTTAATATATATATATGCATGTATGTATATATAATTTATTATACTTTATTTTGCATTCTTATATTTAACGTGTTTCTTACAAAGCGCTTGAAATTTTGGTACAGACGAGTTAACCTCTTCCTCTTCTTCTTCAAGACGTGGCCTGGTGGGTTCAACAGTTCAGACAGGGAGGGAGGGAGGGAGGGTTGGTTCAGATAATGCTGTTGCGTAACTGTTAATCAGTGTGTATGGGGAAACAAGGTTGAACAAATCTTAGATATTCCCAAGATATATATGTATATGTATATTTCGGTATATATGTATGTATGCTTGCCTATGTAACTAGGTTTATTTATTTATTCATATTTTGTTTTTAGTTGATTGTAGGAATTTTTGCAGCAATCTGTTTTGTTTTTTTATAAAATTAAAAAAATGATTTATTTGAATTACATTAGAGAAAAAAATACAAAAAAAAAAAAAACATTTGTGGTCAATCCAGCTGCACTTGCTAATTATTATTATTATTATTATTATTATAATGTAATGCAATATTTTAACATTTATTGACTTTGATATTCTACTCCGATTTACCGCCGGACGGTATCAACTTGTTATTCGTTTCTGTTTCGGATTGGGGCTCCGTTTCCGTTTCGTCCTTCCGCTTCCGTTCGTATGCTGCCCTCGGCCCGCGCTCCGTTCCTTTCGTTGTACTTTGCCACATTTCTATCTAAGCGTCATTTGAATGAACTATCTTAATTATCTTTCATGCAGCTCTTGCTTATAGTTAACTTTAGTCGGCCTGTTAAATAAATGTTTGTTGTTGTTGTTTCTCTTTTGTTTGCTTTTGCATATTTTTAGCAATGTTAAATTTTATTTGATTTTTTCTCGTTTTTTTTTATATATATATATATTTTTATTTTTATCTAGTTTTTGCGTATTTTCTTTAAGTTGTGTTGTTTTTCTCAGTTTTTAATTTAATTTAATTTAAGTAAATGTACATTACAATTACAATTACAATTCATGTTACTTAGAGGCGTTGCCCAGGCTAGGGAAGGGGCGGGTTGTGGGAGCTGTTGATTAGGGCAATTGCTGGGTTTCTCTTTGTGTTTGTTTCTTTTCTCAAACAAAAAAAAAATAAACAAAAAAAAAAAGGTAAACTCTTGTATCAAATAATGCATTTTAAATATTAATTACGTACATTACATAAAACTTGGTATAAATACAAATACATATACATGTGCATACCGCGTAGGTATGCCTGCGTGTGTGTCTGTGTGTGTATATCAATATATGCACGTCCTGCCTTCTAGTCGTATGCACTAAGCATTTACAATTACATGATATACGCATATATATATATATATATAGAGCTTTCGATGCATTACAGCTACAACACACAAATGTACAGAATGTATGTGTGTGTGTGTTTAGCACTAAGTTTGTTTTTGCACAGTTGCAGCTACACATTCATTTTCATTTTCATTTGCATTTTCACAATTCACATTTCACATTCAATTTTAAATAATATAATATAATAATCAGAAACATACACAGAAATAGTCTCAACTTTACAATTATCAATGAACTGGCATCATTCGATCTCGCTCTCGCTCTCGCTCTCGCTCTATCCTTTTCATATACATCAGCTAGATCTCTCTCGATCTCTCTCTCTCTCTATATATATATATATATTGTGTATAATAGGTATGTTAAAAAAAAAGATTATTATTACAAAATAAACATAGATCGTTTGTCTAATGTAGCAGCTAATACAAAATTACAATTGCAATTTATAATATTAATGATAATAATAATAATAATAATATATTATATATTTATAAAATAATAGTTATCCAAAAAAAAAAAAAAAAAGCTGATCATAATATATAATTAATCTGTATACAATATGTATTACTTGTGGCTGCAATTTGGATTGTGTGTGTGTGTCTCTGTGTGTGTGTGTGTGTGTTAAAGCCCTACTCGGAATCCTGCTCCCGCTCATCGAATCCCGCCAGATCGACCGTCTGCAGCATGCCCCGCGAGTAGGCGTACTCGATCAGCGCCAAATGGCAGAACACATATTGATCCGGCATTTGTATGGAGTAGGCGCGCTGCGAACGGATCTTCTCCACGGTGCCGCGTATGTCCGCCGTGCCCACATCCTCCAGCCGTGATATGCAGATGTCCAGCGTAATGAAGGTGCCTGCCATGGACGATAAAGTGTGGGGATTAGTGTTGGCTAAAATGGAATTCAATTCTTTGGCACTAACCGGTGCGTCCAATGCCAGCGCTGCAGTGCACCACAATGGGCGGTCCGCGCGGATGTCCAGCCCAGGTGTCGCCGAGGGCGCGCACCAGCTGCGCCTGCTTGTCCCGCACCTTCTGCAGGAAGTTCAGCATCGCCATCGCCGAGCTGGGCACACCATAGTCCGGCCAGCTGGTGAACTGCCAATGTGACACATTGCGAATTTCGTCAGTCTAGAAAGAGATGGAGAGAGAGTGAGAGAGTGAGAGGGTGAGTGAGTGAGAGATGGAGTGAGCGATTCTTTGACTGGGCTCACCTTTAGGTTTCTCAATTCTAGGGATGCAACGGTGTAGTCCTCATTGCTCTCGACGCTTATGGTTCGCACATGGTAATTGCCAAAGTCCAAGGAACTATCTTCAGTCGGCTCCCAGTATTGGCCGCACTTAACACGTCCGCGCTCCATCACGCGCGTTGTCATAACTATAACTAAGCAATGCTGCTCCCAGATCATGCGCCAAAAGTCCTGGGATGTCTTTGGTAATGGACCTGCCAAATGCGAAACGAAATCATGTATATTAGTGCAACACTCTAGCTGTGGTTGTGGTTGTGGGCGTGGCTGTGGTGGTTGCCTCTGCCTGGGAAGCCATAGCGGGCGCATCGATTCGTTCGGGCTTACCTTGAGTTGAAATATAGGCGTTCTTCTGCTTGTAGCCATCAACGAAATTGGCATTGATGTAGTCGGACAGGTCGTCCTCATCCTCGTGCGCGAGCACCACGCGACTGTGATCGTAGCAGAGGACATCTGTGTAACGGTTTTTGGTCAGATTGTTGCGCATGCTGCAAATGGATGAAATGCATGAATTCAGTTTCGAACTCGAATTCGAATTCGAATTCGGATTTGGTGTCACTTGAGACTTACCGCGCATGCAGGAAGGTGCCCTCGGGCGCCCGATTCCTTATTTCCGTATACTCCTTGATTAGGCCCTGGCGTCCCCGTTCACGCACCATTTGCACGATCTGCTCGATCGTCTTCGGATCACCCTCCTGCCCGGCCAGGCTGTCATCGTCGCTGAAGCCGGATGAGGCGCTGCTCGGCGGATTTTCCGACCAGAACTCGGCTGCGCTGCCGTTGCTGGCCACGCCAGCGGCGCTGTCAGCTGCCGTCGCTGCTGCTGCTGCTGCTGCTGCTGCTGCCGTTGCTGTTGTTGCTCCTGCTGCTGCTGCTGCTGCTGCTGCTGCTGTCGGCGCAATGCTAACTGCAGCAGTACCGTTACTCTGCTGAATGCCGCTGGTATTTAGCTTGAGCAGAGAGCCGGCCGTGCCCGCAGACGCCGCCGTCCGATGGCTGGGACTCAGTCCGTTGATTGTGATGTTCTCGTTGGGCTCCGACTCCTCGCTGCTGCCGCTGCCGCCGCCGCCCGTTCTGCCGTGCTCCCCGCTGACGGTGACAACGGTTGTGTTGCTCTCGGCCAACTGGTGCACGGCGCTGATGATTGTGGCTGCTACGGCGCTGGCAGCGCTGCTGCCGTTCGTCAATGGCGACGCGGCGGCCGAGGTGTTTGCTGCTGTCGTTGCTGGTGGCACGCCCACGCCCACACCCACGCCGACAATATTGGCAAGCAGTTCGTCTTCACGATTCGTCATCGATTTGCGGCAATTCAGCAACCATGTGGCGTGATCGATTTCCAGCGTGCCGCCAAGATGCACAGGCAGCGCCTTGCGCGGCACGTGCAGGCTCAGCTGCGGCACCGATACAGTGAACACCCGCTCGCGCAGCTTCTCGCGCACAAACAGGCGAAGTATCTTGAACGGCGCCTTGAACCACAGCGGCGCCGTCACAATCAACACTTTCTTCAGACGTGCCGGATAGCCGCCCTAAACAGAGAGAGGGAGAGAGAGAGAGAGAGAGAGAGAGAGAGAGAGAGAGAGAGAGAGGTAAAAAGTGAGAACAGATATTGCAAAATAATTCCATTAAAATATATTCATATTTAAAAGAGTTTTTATACCCTGAACCCATTGAAAATGGGAAATCAGGGTATGTTTTTGTGAAAAAGTATGTAACAGGCAGAAGGAATCATCGCAGAACCCACAAAGTATAGTCGAGATAGCCCTGTCCGTCCGTCCGTCCGTCTGTCCGTATGAACGCCGAGATCTCAGAAGATATAAGAGCTAGAGAGCTGAAATTTTGTGTGTATACTCGTGTATACCATACGCAGTACGAGTTTGATATTCGATTATTCGATAAATTATCCGATAACTTTTTATCGAGAATAATCGAAAAATTGATTTTGTTTTTTGAGCCTCATTGGAATACTATTAGACGTGGAGACTTCTGTGAATGATAAGAATATCAGCTTGAAGGGTTCAGGGTATCTCCTAGTCGAGCAGTCTCGACTAGAGACTTCTACTTGTTATTTCTAATTATATTTTCTATATAATATATATCTGTAATATTTTTATAAATATAGATTTCTCTCTGTGTGTGTGTGTGTGCTTATTAAATTTGTATTGCTTCGGCACACAAAAAGGTCATTCGAGTCGACATTCGATTCGGCCCACATACACCCGCATAAATAATGCATGTGATAGGGTATATACACTATATGTATATAGATATACATACATACATATACCCTCACATCCATCTTTTATTCACTAGAATTTTATTGAATTTTAATTAAATCGATTTTCTTTTCAAGTTGGAATAGAATAGATTCAAAGACATTCAAATGGGTAATAAAGTAGAGCTCACATGAAACACGCAATGGAATCTTCTGTATTATAGGAATTGCTGGCCAAATGTAGACTTTCCAATTATTACTTATAAAGGATTTGCTTTCTTCAGCTCGTCTTTGGCTATAGAAATCTTTTTGATTTACGATAGTTTTTTCGAAAACGAAATATTTATAATGGACTTTTTTATAATATCTATGACAAGTCGAACATTTTTGAATGGCATAGTTTACTAGGCTTGTTACGATTGCATAGAACAAGTAGGAAAGCTCTATGAGATTCTCTGAACCCTTCGATCAACTTGTACTTTATCGTATCTGCTCCGCTTCTACCCACACACACAGAGCCGTACGCATGCACGCATAAACATGCATGGATTTCTGTTATTTAACAAGCTTGGAGTTTTATTAAGATGTTAACATGAAACCATTATAAATTTTCATATTTTGTAATAATGACTAAATACCCGAGCAACGGCTATATTTTCCATACTGAGAAAATTCCTCATACCATGAGCACTTAATTGTTGAATAACTTTTCTTATAGATAGACTTTTTTCGTGAAACTTTTGGATTGTGAATATAATATGGCAAATATAATTTGCCAAAGCATAAGTCTCTAGTACTTGACATACGCCTATGGGAAACTTAGATATATGTATATACATTTCCTCATGGAAATTTAAGCATTCCTTGGAATACTTGAGATGTAAAAAGTTGCATCAGATCTCTGGCTAATAAATCTGCACATTGATAAATATTATTTCATATTTCTATAGAGCTTTGATCTAGTTGTGCATCAGAATTCTTTAGGCATTTCATTTGCATATGTTGAGGAGAGGAGAGGAGAGGAGAGGAGGAGAGGTGTATATGAAAATGATGATTATATGCATATTACGATAAACATAAATATATGCATATTATGGTATATATGATATATATGTATATTGTGCATATATGCACAGGTAAATTTCAATTTCACATCTTCTACTTCTCCGTCCCCCTCTTCATCTTCGTATTCTTCTTTCATCTCGCCTTTTTCCTCAGTTATTAGCGCGTTGGCGTTCGCGCGACATTGGGGCACGCATTGTGCGTGGGCGTGTGGGCGTGTGGGCGTGTGTGTGTGTGTGCGTGTGTCTGTGTGGGCCTTTTTTCTGGTCTTTAATTAAATGTAATGTTAACTGAAGCAAAATCATCCAGTCGAGCAGTTTTTAAATGAAATGGTTGTTGTTGTTGCTGTTGTTGTTGTTGTTGTTGTTGTTGTTGTTGTTGTTGCTGCTGCTGCTTCTACTGCGGCACAACCTTCACCCAGTTGAAAATCTCATTGCGGCCATTTCTCAATTGCCACAACTACACAAAAGAGGCAAGTAAAAGTGCGCTAAGCGGGCATGCTCGACCCACAGATACCCACTAAAGTTGATTGTAACTGCATATGAGCTTTGTTAGCAAATAAAGTCCTAACTGTAGCTGGGCTACTGAAGTTGCTTCAGGCACCGGTCCAAGCTACCTTGTGCGCTGCTTTTGCAGGGTATTTGGAGCAGTGTCAGCCAGCCAAGCATCCGCCCAAATGACGCCCAGTTGGCCGAGCCATTTCCAGTTGGCGTTGGCTTTTATCCGTGTCAACACCATTTCTACGTACTTTATTGGCAAATCTCTCTCTCTCACTCTCACTCTCATTTGCTCTCTCTCTCTCTGTCTCTCTCTCTTGTTGCATATACAAAGTTATATAGTATTTATTTGCGGTTGCATAGGTAAAGCGCAAGCAGCAGAGATATTAAGGTCAGCAACAGCAACAGCAACAACAACAGCAGCAGCAGCAGCAACAGCAACAACAACAGCAACAGCAACTGCAACTGCAACTGAAACACCTACAACAAGTGCATTGAAACATTTATTAGCAGCAACAACAGCAACAACAACAACAACAACAACAACATATTGTACTTTCAATTTAATTGAAATAGCTATGGAGCTGGGCTTCTTTGGAACCATCGTGTAATTGCATTTTGATTGCGTTTGCCATATTTGAGAAGCGAATTCGAATTGAGAATTCTTATCGGAACGGCGCTGCCTCGAATGGCCAGCAGCAGGCAACAGAAATTCTGCGGCAATTTCCATTTTCCATTTTCCGTTTTCAATGCTAATTGCCAGTAATTTGAGCAAAGCGCAGCGACAAAAAGGTTTCCAGCTTTTCTGTATATTTTCTTTTGTTGTCGTTGTTGTTGTTGTCTTCTTCCATTTTAACTGCCTTTCAGCTTTCCACTAACATTTGGAATGCCACGCATGATTTCCAGCGTTTTACGACTGCTTGCCGGAGGTTTCTTTGCATTGCATCATCAGCAGCAGCAGCAGCAGACAGCAACAACAGTTGCAACAACAACAACAACTGCAACATTCTTGCAATCCCTTTTTCATGTGAGATGTTTATGCGTGTTCATGAGTTGGCAAAGGGTATATTGGTTTTATGATTCATTATGAGAGACTTGAAGTATTGAAGTATATGCAGTCGAGTCTCGGTAATTTGTACCCAGATAAATCAAAAGTCGCGATAAATCGAAAAAAAAAGTATATTCCCTTGAAAATATGGACTCTCGATAAGTTGAATTTTTGTGTAAATTGAGGAAAAACTGATTATATTACCATTTCGAACTATTGAGATTACATTTATAGGGAGAACGAGAAAGAGGGAGCAACAGAGAGAGAGAGAGAGAGAGGGGAAGACACATATGCTAATTGGAAAAAAACGAGATACAAGCAGTGAGAGAGAGAGAACTAGAAAGGAGAACAAGGAAAATATAGAAGCAGTGCGAAAAACAAAGTGGGAGAGAGAGAGAGAGAGAGAAGGTACGAGAGAGCCAAAAGAAAGACAGATAGTGAGAGAGAGACAGCCAAAAGCAAGACAGATAGAGAAGGAGAGCCAAAAGAAAGACAGATAGAGAGGGAGGAAGTGAAAGAGAGAGAAAGTGAGAGAGACAGGCAGATAGAGATAGAGTGAAAGAGAAAGAGTATAAGAGAGAATGAGAGAGATTGACAGATAGGGAAAGAGTGGGAGTGAGAGGAAGAGTGGAAGAACATAAGTATTTAGCTTTATTTTAGTTTTAGCTCTGTTCGAATTTCCTTGCCCCCCAATGAACGTAGCTATTAGAAACAGTATTATTTTATTTCAAGAATCTGTATTTGAATTAACAGAGGTATATACCTCATATATAGATATATATATATATATACATATATACACATATATCAATCTTCACTTCATAGATTATTTTAATTCAGCACTTAGGAGTGTCGAATGGCTTATTTGATCAATGCAGATCTGCCGTAGCACTAGAATCTAGATATGACGATTTCGCCTATAGCGTCCGTCTGCTCATCTAGTTCCCAGATAAACTTATATGGTTATAGCATCTTCCGGGTATTACCATAACTACAACTTGCGCGTCGCTATAACCAGACTCTACTCTATATCTAGCCCAGCTTTACAGTTTACACAGTTGATTTTCTCTTTTCTATCTATTGGAGCATATAAAGTTGACATGCAGAATATTTATAGATCTTTCGACTGCTTCTCTTTGCCTTTACAATGTGCTGCAATTGCAGTTGCGGCTGCAGCTGGCGCGCGAAAGTAGGCAGCACATTTGGCTAAATCTCCGCTCCTGCCTCGCCTTCTCCTAGAAAAGCGCTCGAGTGGAATTTGAGAGTGTGTGTGCGTCTGTGTGTGTGTGTTGTTCGTACTCTCAATGTCACAACTGTTGCAGCTGTTGTGACCCACACGAAACCGTGTAAAATCGAAGCCAATTTGCATAACAACAAGAAAAGCCAACACAAATGCTGGAAATGCTAGAAAAACGTATTGCCCTTTGGTAACGAATCAAAAGAAAACAACAACAACAAGAGGAGTAGGAGCAGGAGCAGGGGAAAGAAGTGCTTGCGGTATTTGTGTATAATTTGTGGTCCTTGCTGCCATGATTAATATTATTTATTATTATTATTAGTATTGTTATTATTATTTCTCTTGCGTGCGCCGTACAATAAATGTCGGAATTTATTACGGCTTTGATTGCACATACCTTTTATAATATATATGTATATATTTATATACAAGTTGCGCATTTTGTTATTGTTTTCCTTTAAGGTGACCCACAGAGTGCTACGGTTCTACTATTTCTATGTACCGAATAGCAAGATGGAATGTACCAGAATGTAACTGAGAAACAGCTGGAATAGCTTTGAATAGAACTGAAAAGCAGCTTCACACGTGGGACTATATGCAGTGAGAGAGAGTGTGAGAGAGAGAGAGTGAAAGAGCGAGACATACAAAGATACAGAGAGAGGTAGAGGGAGAGCTACAGAGAGAGAGAAAGAGAGAGATAGAGAAGGAAGTCAGAAGAAGACAGAAAGAGAGTGAGAAAGAGAGTAAGATAAGGGGAGAAAGAGAGGGAGATAGAAAGAGAGCTAGAGAAGAAAGTCGGAGGAAAAGAGAGAGAGGTACAGACACAAAAAAAAGGATAGAAGGAGAATAAGAGACAGAGACAAAGGGGCAGAAAAAGCGAAAGGCACAGAGAGAGTAAGAGATACAGACAGAAAGTGAGAGAAGAGAGACGTGATAGATAGACAGATAGAACGAGAGAAAGGGAGAGAAAATAAAAGAGAGAGATAGAGACATGGATGGAGAAAGAGAGAGAGAGAGAGAGAGAGAGAGACAGGGAGGGAGAGAGAGAGAGAGAGAGAGAGAGACAGGGAGGGAGTGATATAGAGATTGTTAAGACCGGTCTATTTATAATATTCGCTTTTGGAAACCTATTTTGTTTCTTAAGTGTGAAAATACTCGGAAATGCACAATCAATTAATTTCTGCTTTTCATAAAGTCAGCAGCTCTACAATATTTTAGGCCATATATGCATACATACATACATACTTATAGACATATGTATATACATAACTGACACATGTACATATACATATATGTATATACGAACTCGTTATGGGGCTATTTATGAAAATCGAAATCGAACGCAAGGCCAATAATTATGATTAAATCGACTTATTCGCCCGTTATGCGAACTGTGTGTGTGTGTAAGTGTGTGTGTGTGCGACTATGTGTGTGGGCGCATAATCAGGCAAAATTAAACACGTAATAAGATACAAATATTGTTGTAATAAGCGGCATAATGACACACCTGTCCCTAATAAACAGCAACAACAATGTCATCAAATAAACCAGAAAATAATAGGCACACAGACACACACACACACACACGCACACACACATGCGCAACTTGTGAAGCTGTTGGCCAATTGCAATTGAAATTGAAAGAAAGAAAGCCAAGTGAAGCCACAGTTTACCCTTGAGCCCACGCCCACGCCCACGCCCACACGAATTCAGCTGCGAGGGAGCAAAATGAAGACAGCTGGAGACAGAGAGAGAGAGTGGGAGTGGGAGTGGGAGTGGAAGAGAGACTGCCTCAAAGCTGAAGTGGCCATGTTATGCACTCAATGGCCAACATAATTCGCTCATTACGTGCCTCGGCATGCGACGCGACTTGTGATTGTTGTTGCCACACTGGCACGGGGCACGCCGCGGTAAGAAGAATGTGCTCAAAGGCCACTAGATATAGAAACAACAACAACAACAAGAAGAACAACAGTCGCAGCAGCCGCAGCTCTATTTGAAACCCCATCCCCATCCATGAGCCACTTTCCCATTAAAGCAAGCCACAGAAGAAGCTCTGCTCGACGCAAACAACTCAAGTTTCGCTTACTGCGAAATATATGAATCAACTTATTTAGAAATCTATATATAAATATTCCCAATTAGAATCGCACAAACAACAGTACAACTTCTTTTCTATGAATCTGTATCAGGGCAATTTGATTGAGTTCAGTACGGGAAATGTTTAAGCTACAATTTGAAATGTATATATATGTATATAATTTGTAATTTTATATATAGTATAAAATTACATACATGTTAGGTTTCTTTATTGTTTCAGTATAACAAAAATTGTATGATGACTTTCTATAAGCTCAATAACACCAAAACGAAAGCAGTCATCAATTGTTCGGAAAAACACTCGATATGTGCGAGGTACTTCTGGATAAATAACAAAATTTCAGATCTCTAGCTCTTATAGGTTCCGAGATTGACGCATTCAAAACATACGGGCAGACTGACTGAGAGAGCTAAACCAATTCAGCTCGTCATACATATGCATTATGGCATCTGCTATGCCTTCTACTGTCGGTTGAACCCATTAAAAAAAATCATTATATTCTGAATTTCTATCAACAATGGGTAATAATGTAATGCATATACATATATTATACTATATATAAATACATGATTAAATCATTAATAGAAATTTCCATTAATCGAATATTATACTATGCACATATAAACAGAGTCTTGATAGACAGATCTCATCTTGTCATTATATCTTTTTGATAGGTTACCTATCATAGGTAAGCTTTGACTCGCAGTTAATGCTCTACTGAACTCTGGCTAGCTAGCTGAATCTTTTTGAGCTACTGCTCTCAAAAAATTCTTTTCCTGAGTAGCTTTTATCTAGAAATCAACTCATTCCACAATTGGATATACGAAAAGTAATATTAAACTTTTAGATAAATCGATGCGATTACTATCTTCTATCGCATATACCCGCTCTGCTAGCCGGCGAGACAATTTATAGGGCATTCAGAAGCTAATGTCGAATGTTGGAGAATCGGTCGTTTGGCCCGGAGCTAAGCTATGGATGTCTCTGCAGTTCTCCACTGACAATCGTTGCTTTTGCATGCTGCCAATATTGTAGATGGGCCGCAACATGGGCCAAAACAATGAGCTGGCCAAGTGGCACATGGGCGGTGCTATATGAACAAGTAAAAAACCGAAAAACAAAAAAAACGAAAATTGTAAAGAAAAAATTTCAACTAGACAAAAAATACATACAGAAAACATGTGTATATATATAAATATATGTATGTTAAATATATATATATATATATTTATATATATTTATGTACGCATGTATGTAGCCATGGCCAAAATTGGTAATGCGTTTTAAGCTTGTCGCCGGCTTTGGGCATGAAACGAATTTTGTTGTCGTCGGCGTTTCGTAGGCCCCCCAAAAGGCAAACGCAACACGCAGCGAAACAGCAACAGCGACAGCGAAGCGGACAGATGACCAGACAGCCAGATGGATAAATAGATGAGATATGACAGATAGTACGAGCAAATGGAGAAGAGCAGAAGAGCGAACAGCGGGAGAATCGAAGAATACAAAATGAAAATTTGCAAGCGCACGCCGGATATCGGCAAATTGACGCCAAGATATACACATATAAATATATAAATGTAAATTATAAACAAGTTAAAGTGCCCCTAGCAAGGACTATCCGACTAGCAGATGCCCTGAAATTGACACAAAGTATAAACTATACAATTGGTAATTCATAGTACATAGTCCTCAGTTTACATTTGGAGCTATAGTCAGCTATATATCTATTCACGATAGTTTTATGAGAGCTCAATATTGTTATTTATCGATTTTTATCGATTTCAAAAGTTATTAAGGTTATTAAAGGTTTGCCTCAAGTTCTAGAGCTAGATCGACTCGCCCATTGATTCAGATCAAGAACATATCCATATCTATATAAACATACATACACATTAGGTTCGCTACTTGCAATATTCCCAGAATTCGCACTTTCATAGCTATACTATATACCAGTTCGCAGTTTCTTCATCGCTCGCTCAACACAATTGTTTATGCACTTAATTGATTTCTTGGTTATTATTGTTGTTTAACGCTAAAAACAATGTTATGTGGTTTTCCGAGTAAGTTCAAAAAGGAATCAAAGTCGAGGCCAAATGAATCAGTGAATAAATTTAAAGGGAACTAAAGCTGTCGCATTGAATCTTTCTCAACTCTCGAATTCTACGATATTTTATTTTGAGCAAAACAAAAGCAAACAAATGTTACGAATTGCTTATGAATACAAAGCACGCACATCCTGCTTATCAGTTCAATTGCTGAACTTAGATAAAGCACGCATAGATAGCTCATATTTCAGTGGAGTGTTTTTCATATTCCACTAAAGCTTTGGCAATTGCCGAGCTTGCGCGCTCTTGCTGACCAATTATGAATGAAACACCACAGCCGTCAGTCAATCAATCATTCAATCGGATTGCTACTTGGCTGAAATTCATTTGCGTACATATGTATATCTATGTGCAGGGTATTTGCTAGCTAAGCCCATAAAGTCTATTCATTTGCCAGTTAATCAATTAGCCTGATTACTTCGTCAATCAATCTAGTCAATCAATCAGTCAATAAATGCGTTCATCAGTCTTAAAGTATGTTTTTCTTTTTGATACAAAGCTTTCGTTTATACTTAAATTTTAGTACAGGTTAGTACATCAATCAATCAATCAGTCAATCAATTGAACACACCATCAATCGCTTGGGTGGTTAGAGATAAAGCCTTGTATATATTGGAGTCTTTTATACCAGCTATATGCTAGTTAAGGACTCTTAAAGAAGCTCTTCAATCAATCAGTCGCTCAATCATTTATATAGTATGTGATTAAACTCATATAAAAGTACATATATTTAGCATTGTACAGGGTATGTGCTAGCTATGCATTCAACAATCAGCTCCTTAATCTACCAATCAGTCAGTTGTACAGGGTATATACTAGCTATACATTCCTAGATCTCATCAATCCATCGATCATCTAGTTGATATTTGATTAAATTCATAGCCATTCATATCTATGACTTTGTACAGGGTATTTGGTAACTATACATTGAGGAATTCGTTTCGTTGCCAGTCAATAAATCAATCTATCAATCCACAGTCTTTTTATAGGGCATTTCTCTAGCCGAGCACTTTTACTTTTACTCAGCTCAAAGTCAGTTTGAACACATTTCAAGCCCATCTACAGGGTATCTGACAGTTAAGTTTTCTTAAGTCAACTGAATCATTTGATTCCTTTGTTCCTCTGTCCATTTACTAAAGCTGCCACATACGTGTGTATGTGTGTGTGTGTGTGTGTGTGTGAGTTAGCAACCACAGCGAATGGCCAAGAGCGCTCAACGTGTGGACATCCATAAATCAAAAGCGTCAAAGAGTACGCGCCAAAGCGCAAACAGCTGTGATTTCATTGACTCTTTCATCAACTGCTTCTTTTAGCCGTTCAGTTGTTGTTGCCGTGCAGCCTTTCGGCCTTATCACACCCATACTTTGGCCAACTGGCAGCTGCTTTCGCTCTTGCCTTGGCTAAATACCAATAAAAGCCACAGAGCAATTACAGAACGACTGGCCAAATATCCATTATAGGCAAGGAAGCGATTGTATTAACATACCACATGAATATTTATACCATCTAAATAGGCTTTATGAGCATTTTTGCATATAAATAATATTGTCATCTATAGAACTGTTGCCCCTTTAAATTATTCTCGAAATATTTAACTAAAAGCTCAATAAAAATCTGAGTATATTGATAAATTGTTGCCAAATTTCAGGCATTTGGAACTTAAGTAATTAAATTTTGATGTTTTACTATACCAACTATGTGCCAGAAATAGATCAGTTCATTTCAAAATTCAATCTGAATTAATATTGTTCAACAATGTATAAATATATTTGATATTTTTATGCATATATTTTACTCGAGTGCTCGAATATATTTTCGAAATTTATTTATACAAATTTTCATTTCATTTTCATTTGCTCATCCTATATAATTTATCTATATATCATTTTTAAATGATTCAACTTGTTTTTAGTACGCTTTAAGCTGAACTAAACTCAATGATTAATTATTTCGTGTTGACTGAGTCAACGAAATATATTTATATATATGTTTATATACCCATTAGCGCCGTGAATGAGTATTCTGCAGTCGGTAAGGCTCTTTCTAGCTTAACAACTAATGAATAGCCTCTTTGAAGACACTCAACAAGATAAGAATGTTAAAGAAAAAAAACTTGAATTATATTCTGCTCGAGTTTTGGTCGAAATGTATGCTGGCACCTGCTCTTAGCTAGTTTTATGTGTTTCATATTTCCATTATAGACTAACCTATATGCATATAAATATTATCTATGTATGTATCTAACTCTTTCCATTAAGTCAATAGAGTTTCTTAGGTTTCTTAAGCAAAAATCTGGTTCGATTACTTTACTCTTGAAGCATAAATAAAGATCTTTAGAGGATATAAGAAACATTGACTGGATTTCATAAAAGTAGTATCATTGTATTCAATTTCCATTCCAGTAGATGGAACACGTTAAACAAATGTCTAAAGTCTGGCTCTAAAAGCAACGAGTTAAAACTGACTTAAAAATTTGCAAATGCAATCAAAAATCAATTAACAATATCTAAACGCAATAAATGAAAATATATATAAATAAATATACATATATGTATATATGCATATATATAACATATATGTATATTCGCTAGTATAAATGTATTTTATTTAAATGTCTCTGCTTTGGGTACCTGAGCATCCGCTTTGTCGTGTGTTTTCTATCTTTTAGACACTCGGTTTAATTACAGCTGTATATTTCTAGATACATATACATATATTATAATTCATATATATGTATATTCACGCTTTCGTTGTTGTTTTTATTGTGTCTGTGTGTGTGCGTGTGATTTGGAATATATTAACACAATTAAATGGGTTGACCGAGCAGCTGAAATGCACGACGCGAAATTTAATTTTTGTACAATTTCAATTGGCAATTTGATTTGTTAGTTTTTTTTTTCAGATTTGATTATTATTGTTGCTTTTATTATTTATATAATGCGCTTCAATGTTGTTTGTTTGTTGTTATTGGCGGTTACACAATTGCTGCATCCAAAATAATGTAAAAAAAATAAAGAAAACATTTGCAAATTGTAGCAAAAAAGGAAAAATTACAAAAACACAAACAAAACAAAACAATTCACAATGCACACGCTGCTCACAGTTACAATTACAGTTAGACAGCAGCCGATGGGGGAGGAGGGCGCGCGAGAGCAAGAGAGGGAGAGAGAGAGTGGGAGTGGGAGTGGGAGTGGGAGGGCAGGCGTCTGTCTTCCCTTTTGCACTTGTAGATACTTTTCTCGCTTATCAAATGTTGTTGTTGCAGCTCTTATTGGATTTGGAACGTATATTTAAGCAACAAATCGTGGCACTTGCAGCAGCATGTAGATACACACACACACACACACTAACACACACACACAGACAGAGGCAGAGACACACAGAGACTGAGTGACGGACGCACACAAGTGCGTTTCGTTTTTGCTTACAATTTTCGTTAGGCCGTTGCTCACTTTTTGCAGTCACAGTAAAATACTTTTGAAAAAAAAAATAACGAAGAAAACACGACGTTCGATTTATATAAATATTTGAATTCAGTTGAACACAAATATCGAGTGCCGTTTCTAGTGAATAGTATTTATGCTTGTTTTTCTTTTTACTGAATGCATTAACTGTTAAAACGCTCAGCTTTTGCTTCCTGCGCGTCGCCGTGGAGAGCTGAACTACGTCTATTTGCCTGCTGCTGGCGCTGTCGACGTCGTTGCTGCTGCTGCTGCTGTTGGCGGCAGCGGTTAACATTATAACGGCAACACGCGACGCCAACGTCAACGTTTGGTTCTTGACGCAGGCGCGCTCTCCCACCACCGTCAGCGAACAACAACAGCAAAGGAAAGTGACGCGAGCGAGCGAAAGAGTGCGAGAGCGCGACACCAAAACTACACGTGTGTGTGTGTGTGTGTTTGCCAGAGAGCACTAGCTAAGAGAGAGAGAGAACAGAGTGGCACGCTTTGCCAATGCTTTGCGCTCACCACCCTGCTCGAAAATAAACCGCTAACAGCTTTCGTGACTAGGGTTGCTTTCGACACAGGCCGTGCCACCTGAGGGTTGTTTTCGTTGCTCGCTTCTTATTTTTGCACGCTGCACGGTTGCATTTCTTGCAGCTGTCCCGTTGGGTTGTTTTCGTTTGTCTTGTGGGTGGTTATGCCAGGCCAGGGCTGCAAGCACAGTCTGCGCATACCAGCTCCAGGGATAAATGAAAGGAAAACACAAACCGTTTGCGAGGGCTGCACACACATGATCTTGAAGCAGTGTGACCACAACTCTGGCCAATTTGATTTATGTAAATGGTGTACAGTTATTTTAGCCTTGGCAGCCAGCTCTTAACGCCCACATGGTTAACTTTTGTCTTTCATGACTATCAAGGCGGAAGCGTCAAGAGCCAAAATTGTTTGAATTCAATTAAGCTGCACGGAATACGTACACACACACGCACACAAACACAGGTGTGTATATATGCATGTTTTTATGTAAGTAATACAACAATTTGAGGTAGATTATAGCGTTGACTTTGAATTTGCATTTTAAGTTCACAAGCAAATCACACGCTCACTCACACACACACACACACACACACACACACGTACATTTGTAGACGTGCACATATAACTTGAACATTTGCGTCAATGTCAGACAGTAAAAGCAACAACAGCATCAACAAACAACAACAAAAGAGCACGTTGTAAAAATAACACAAAATATCGACGCAATATGCTTATTTAAGCCAACTGAGCAATGAATGAACACAACACGTTTGTATGTATGCACATGCATACATCTTTATATGTAGGTAAGTGTGAGAGCCTAAAAATAATAATATCAATTCTATACAAGTAGTAGATAATTAAGTTGAGTTGAGTGCAGCTAACTAAAGACATACATATACGTACGACAAAAGCTTTTCTTTTTTCTTTTCGTTTTTTGTTTTTGTAATCTCGTTTGCGTCTAAGAAATTGAAGTTGAACACGAACAACACAAAAGACAACAAACACAAAGCTTTTGCTACCGAGTTACGCGCGCTGCTTTCAATTGTCGTTAACGACAACGACAAATACGTAAGAATGAGAGGGCGTAACGGAAACGATGGTTGACGAGCCGGCACGACGCGCTCACTTAATTCTTTTGGTCAATTTCGTAACTTTCTTTGGCTTACGTCGCGACGGCGGCGTCTGTTGCTGTTGCTTATAATCAATCTATTACGTTCGAATAGAACTCGTCAACTGAATTAGTTAATCAAGCGACAGATAGCCACAAGCGTCGGCGCGCGTTAACCACGAGAGCAGCGCCGCCGAGAGACGAGCAGAGAGTGCGAGTGCGAGTGGGAGTGCGCGAGTGCATGAGTGTGTGCTGTGTGCTGTGTGCGTGTGAGTATGCGCAAGCAAAACCTTTGCTGAGAGAAGCCGCGCGGCGCGCTAAAAACGAGAGTGAAAATGTGTCAATGCGACTATGCGTGCGCGAGTGTGTGTGCGTGTGCGTCTGTGTGTGTGTGTCTGTCTGTGTGAATGTTTACTGTTTAGCAGCTGTTGCAATGTGCCACGCATCAAGCTCTTTACGATCGCTTTCCAATATGCAAGCAATCTTTGCGTATCTACCTATTAACACACACGCACACACATACACATATACATGCATATATATTGATGTTTGTCTTTAGTTTATGGCGCTTTTACTTAGCATTGACCACATGCCCATAAATTCGAGCCGCACGCTGCGTATGCGTAATGTGAAAGACGGCAAGTGTTGCGCATACGCCACTGCCACAAAGTTGTACGAGTCTCGGAGGTTATCTGTAAGCCATAAGCACAGTGGTACGCAATTAATCTCATTTAAGATAAACAATAATAAAAATATAAATAAAATACCATTTAATTGTCTATAAATCCGACAAGCATACGATTTTTAACATTTTTTATGGCTCTTCTTCTTTGTACAGTAAAGTTTTCTTGTTCTACGCACAGTGGTCACCAATTGATGTAATTCGAGTTAAATGATAGCATAAATATAAATACAATACTTCTCAAAATTCAACAAAAATACATTAACTTAACAGTATTCCTGGCTCTTCTTCTTTTCCCTTTTCTGTTTTTGTCTCACTGTGCACTATTCAATTGTCAGCAACTTAAGCATAAATATATTTGCCATCTCTAATGGCTCTTCTTCTTCTTCTCCTTTTTCTGTTTTTGTCTCAGCTAATAATGCATTAAGTACAATTTAATTGTCAACAACTATTCATTGTGTTTTGGTCCCACTGTGGCCAGTGGCTACTAATGAATAGTAAGGCAACAATGGACATTTCACACGCATTGCTTTACCTTCCAATCTGTTACTTTGTCTCTCTCTCTCTCTCTTGTACACGCTCTCTCATGCAAACACTTTGGCATAGGCACGCACCTGAGCGAAAGAGAGAGGGGGAGAGAGAGAGCAAAGCGTTGCGTGCTCTCAATTTGTTTAGGCTCTCTCAGCCGCTGCCGCTGTCGCTGTCGCTGCTGCGGCCATCGCGACAACGCGTCGCTGCTTGTTGCCCACGCAAATTATTTGATTGCTGAGCTTTTTATTTTCTGTTGTTTTTCTCTTCTTTTTTTTTCGCTTTTAACACATTTGTCGGTTGCTTGCATATACAAGCGTTTTTATACAGACGTAAATGTTTTTTTTTTTTAATATTCTGTGTTTTTTTTTTCATGTTTTATCCTGAATGAATTCAGCCCACCTCCTGGCTGAAGCTAACATCTTGATTGACAACCGGCCGGCATTTGTAACACTTTAGTTTGGGTACTTAATTATACCCTGAACCCATTGAAAATGGGAAATCAGGGTATAATGTTTTTGTGTAAAAGTATGTAACAGGCAGAAGGAATCATCGCAGACCCCACAAAGTATATATATTCTTGATCAGCACGATGAGCTGAGTCGATATAGCCCTGTCCGTCTGTCCGTCCGTCCGTCCGTCCGTCCGTCCGTCCGTCCGTCCGTCCGTCCGTATGAACGCCGAGATCTCAGAAGATATAAAAGCTAGAGAGCTGAAATTTTGTGTGCATACTCGTGTATACCATACGCAGTACGAGTTTGCTTTATTTTTTCGATAACTCATCCGATAACTTTTTTATCGAGAATAATCGAAAAATTGATTTTGTTTTTTGAGCCTCATCGGAGTACTATTAGATGTAGAGACTTCAGATTTACTGTGTATATATATATGTAGAATACAAACATTTTGTAATCAACAGACTTTGGATACCACGCCCCCTTCGCCCCCAATTTGTAAAAAACGTATTTCAAGTACTAGAGACTTGTGCTTTGGAATGTACACACATTTTGACCATATAATTACGCCCTGAAAATTTCATTAAGATCGTATGTTTACAAACGAAGTTATTCACCAAGTAAATTCTCATACTGTTGTCCACACTGCAGCGCAGCCCAAGCGCAGTCGCTGCTTACTGCGCAGTTAGCAGAGCGCGGGCGCGTGAGGGTGGATGCATGTAAATGTATGTGTGCGTGCATAAAAGAAGTGCAGAATGATAAGAATATCAGCTTGGAGGGTTCAGGGTATCTCCTAGTCGAGCAGTCTCGACTAGAGTCTTCTTACTTGTTTTAGCATATGTTAAGCTGCATATCTTTGTCACATTTACATAAACATTTACATTTATATTTACATGACTGTATGTATGTGTGTGTGTGTATGTATTTTTATCTACGTCCGTTTTGTCTCTATCCCATTGTCTGCATAATAATCCCGCGAATTCTCCAAAGTTTAAGTGCCACTAAAACGCGCACAGCGTGTCTGTACTTTACATACATAGTTTATGAGTATGCGTGTCTGTGTGTGTCTCTGTGTGTGTGTGTGCTGTCTTTGTCATAGCTGGCTCAGCTCAGCCTCGTATATGCAAATAGCAAATAAAACTGAATGAAATGGAAAACAGGCAAACGTGCTGCATTACGAGCTACCTGTTGTTGTTGTTGTTGGTGCTTTTGTTGTTGTAACTATAGCCACAGCAGCTGCCCTGTCATGCCTGGGGGCTCCCCCGCTCTCTCGTCTTAGCTGCTCCATTCATGGTTTGCCCTTACCCACAGCTACGTTACCAGAAAGAATGTGACGTCTTATTTGCGGATTCCAGCATTTGGCGTAGGCGCACAAAAGGCAACGTTATGACCGACACATTGTTGTCTAATATACATACATACACATGTATATGTATGTATGTACACATTGCTATATAGAAATGTCGAGCTGACATTGTTTGTTACGCTGCTGATTATGAGGCTCGACTACTTCCGCCGTGCCGACTGCTTGGCAAGAGGGCAAAAAGGATTTCCGAGCTATTCTTTTGTTGGCTCATCCAGCAAAGCAACGGCATACCTGGAGCAGTTGGCAACTGGAATTGCAGCAACAATGGAGCACACAAAAGCAAACTTTTTCGGTGCTCTCCAACTCCGGCTCGATTACAATCTGATGTAAGAGAAATAACTGCAAATTTTCTACTTGACTCTTGTGAGCTGTGGGCCCAGTTCAGTTAGCTTGCCCCAAACGAAACTTTGACATCAATAGACATATGAATGGTATAGCTATATGTCTATGTGTGTGTGTCTGTGTGTGTGTGTGTGTGTATCTAATAAGCTACAGCGCATTTCGCCCCACTGACCCACATTGAGGAGCGCCAAAAAGTGTGTCGAGCCGAGGCAAACAAAGCAAACGTTGGCTCAGGGCGCAGGCGGGGAATTTCCCGTGCAGCCGCAAAGTATGCAACGAAAAATAAAAAAAAACACGAACAATAAAACTCACCTTGAGCAACGTGAGAATCTTCTGGGATAGATCATAATCGAAATTCGAGTACTTGGAGCCGCTCATATCGTAGATGAAAACAAGTCCCGCACGCTGCGTTTCCGTGTCCTGCAGCGCACAGTCCAGCTGATAGACGATACCCTGTAATGTGGTCGTATGCGAGGCATTCAACGGGCTGTGCCGATTGGCCGTGAATAGCGCAATGGCCGCGCCACTCGACGTGCGGGCGGGCTAAACAGAGATACAGACAGAGAGAGAGATAGAGATAATGAGAGAGTGAGCAAGTCCAGTTAGAGTTTTGGATGCTTACCAATATTGTGAATTTGCCCGTTTGCAGCTCGGAGCGCAACGGCTCCGCATCGGCATCAATGTTGTACAGGTATTCCCGCTGGCGTATCTGCTCGTGCTGCTCGTAGAGAGATACGGCTCGTGGTATATCAAATTTACGGGCATACAGAAACTTGACGGCTGTCGTGTGCGAAATGTGACGCCTAATGGGCAATGAAGACGAAGACGACGACGACGACGATGTTGATGATGCTGCAGCTGCTGCTGCAGCTGCTGCTGCTGCTGATGATGTTGCTGTTGGTATTGTTGTTGTGCCAGCTGTTGTTGTTGCTGTATTGATGTTGACATGAAAATTTGATGTGCTGGCATTCGAGAAGTGATTGGAGTTGGAATTGGAATTGGCTGCTGCTGTTGGTCCTGCTGCGGCTGTATTGTTGCAGTTGATGCTTAAATTGTTGCAGAGATCAATGAATTGTTTGATAGCCTGTAAAACAGATATCGACAATTAAGCATTGAAATGTCACGTATATATGTATGTATGTATGTATGTATGTATGTCTGCATGGTGTGTAGCATATCTAATGGATCGATCGATGTACGCATGCAATGTGCGACACGAGTATTTTAAGAGAAACATTTAAGAGATACTTCTTAATAGAGAGAGAGAGAGAGAGAGAGAGAGAGAGAGAGAGAGAGAGAGAGAGAGAGAGAGAGAGAGAGAGAGAGAGAGAGAGAGAGAGAGAGAGAGAGAAATAGCTCTTAAAGTAAAGATAACTTTGAACTGTATTCCTTGAGAGATTCATTCACAATATTTGCAGTCTCTATGTATACATGTGTGTGTATAGATATATGAGAGAACTAATTTAATGTTCATAAAGAATACATTTAGAGATTAGATTATGCTATGAACGCTTTGAGAGCTCCATTCATAATACATAGATTCATAAATTTAGACTTTTGCGCTATAAACAGTTCTGTTTCTTGTATACGTATATATAGTTATGTATATGTGCATAGATATGAAAGAGTTGTCGTTTCTTATATTACTTTAAAGGTTGTTTCCTATGAGACTCAAATTTCGGCTGAACTATTCTCATTTGAATCCATTGAAAATGAAAATTTAATATATAATCGTTTTCATTAAATGTATGTAAGAGGCGAAAGGCGTGGCTGATCCCATAGAGTATACATATTCTTGATCAATACGCCTCGCTCTCAGAACATGTCAGAGCTAGAGGCTGAAAGTTTTTGAATAGGTCGCTAAATAATAGGCGCAATCGATAGAAACAATCGATAACTTATCCTGTTTAAATGTTATCGATGAAGAAGATGATCGAAATTCAGGCATTAAATTTAAACTCGTAGGTCTTTGATCTCTATATTTTGAATTAACTTTTGCCATTGTTTTATCAAATTTAGGTTTCTGTTATATTCTGAATATCGGCTGCAAATTTCATAAAACTCAGAGTTTAGGCGATTTCCCAGTCGCGTACCTTGACTAGAGTTTCCTAACTCATTCATACACGAATTCAACAGATGATAGATAGAGTCGAAAGGCTCTATACAGACAAACCTACCAATTTTTGATTGGTTCAATACTGCTAAGAGCTAACCTTATATCAAATGAAATTTAACTTAATAGGTATACCTATGCGATATATAGAACTGTATAACAGTTCTACATCTCTGTTCAGTAATTCATTATCTTTGTAGACATGTCCCCACATTAGTCGTTACAATTTACTTAAATTAATTGAGACATTCACATTAAATATCACTAATTGATTTTAGACCGTCTCCAATTGACGTTAATGGCGACATTACTTTCCCAATGAATAGCTTTGGATGATTGACTGATTGATGACTCTGGCTGAGAAATGATGCCATTATTCACAATTAGCATTAAAAATACATTTGCCTAATGAGTCTTTAGCCAATATGCTTGCAGATAGGCAAGAGCCCCACAACAAACATATGTTGCCTAGTTACTCGGCATCGTGAAGCCGTTCAAAGAGGTCAATGGAGCTGCGATAACGTCTGAGCTCCAAAGTTTCATACAGATGTTGATGTTCATTGCCATGGAGAAATCTCAATTGGCTGTCAATTCCTTACAGAAACTAACAAGAGTTCGATCTTTGGTACTTTACCCGAAAAACTTCAATATTCATTCGAATTCGATTTTTATCGATATTTCAAAAGGGCAATATTATCGCAAAATTCGAAGAATATTACTAAATCTCTAGCTCCTACAGCATGCCTTTGTAGCTGGAGGACTATTTCCTTATAGGATTACACACAATATTGCCATAATTTTAGAGGTAATCTGCTCTATAAATAGACTACTACATAACATTGCTTGCCTATTGTGATGAAATGAATCCGGAAATATTGGCATACATATATACATGCATACATGTGTATATGTATACATATATTATACACTACAATTTTATGAAATGCATTTATGACTTTGACTTTGCTCACGCGCTATCGAGAGCTTGCCTAGTATCAGTTATCAATGAAATTAAAGTCGAGGAAAGAGTCGCAGCGCAATCAAAATATAATATTATAGACATACTCCATATATGTATATGTATGTGTGAGTGTGTCTGTATGTAGATTTATCTGAACTATTCTCTGTTTCCGAGTAAAAGATAACTGTTATTGATAGAGTCTCGTATATGCTAGCTTGCTTCCCGTTTATTGATTTGGCTTAATCTTAGCACACACACTCAATTCTATGGCTCATTACTTATCAATCACGAGCATTGCCCATACGACACACACACACACACACACACCCATACATATGTATATATTTTGACTTATAGAACAAGCAAGCAATAAACTTTTATAGCCCTTGAACACAGGTATATGTATATACCGTATGTACATACGTATACCTAGACTATATACACATTGAGAGCGCAAAGGTAAATACAAGTGGAACAGGAAAATAAAAAACCTAATGGGCAGCTGTCTAGGTTTTCGGAAAATATCATCGCAAAAACCGCATAGATTTCTGCGAATCGCCTCGAGTACCCCAAATGTGAAAGGGAATACCAAATTGTGGGGTGAACAAAAAAAAAAAGAAAAGAAAAGCAAAGGCTTGTATGCTAATGTGATTCCAATTGGATATCTGTTAGTTCGCTCCAATGGGCAAACAATTCTCGGAATTCGAGTGGCAAAGCAAACCCAATTCCGTAGCTCGTACACTCCATCAAGGTTTCCTCCAAATGTTCTCTAGCCACACTGTCCCACTGTCGCCCGCTCTCTCAGCCCGTTCCAGTTTCAATTGCGCCACTGTCGTCACTTCCACTTCCACTTCCCGTGCCCATTCCAATCCCATTTCCCCACTTCTATTTGTGCTGCCTGCCCTCTTGCCCCCTCTCCTCCGCTCCTCCGCTCCTCGCTCGACTGTGTTCATTCATGCGTTCGGGCTGCTGCTTCTGCCTGCTAATTAGATACTTGGCATGCGTTACACGTTGCCGGCGACGGCTAATTCGATTCGATTCGCTACTTGGCGTATTTATTACACATGTACATAGTAATAATGCCAGCGGAGCCAGAGGTGTGTGTGTGTGTGTGTGATCTAATCGCTGACGCCACCCACCTGTTCGCGATTGCGTCGACGCTGATAGAGATGCACCATTCTGACAAGCTTTTACAACGCGGCCAAGGCACTGAACGGAGACAACAACAACAACAAAAATAAGGACACTCTAGTATATATATATATATATATGTATATCGATGTGTGTAAAGTCGCTATATGCAACGGTATAGCATGCAGTTGGCTCTGCGGCGCTGGCACTGAATTTCGCGACACGACGCTTTCAAAGTTTCTTTCATTACTGAAACGGAAAAAAGCAGCGCGCGCGCTCAACGAGCGAAGCGCGCACAGCACAGAACCTCAGAGAACAATAGCAATAACAACAACAGCAATAACAGCAATAACAGCAGCAACAACAGCAACACAAAGGCAACTGCTGATAGCAGTAAACGCTTCAAGCTGTTAACGTCGCTGCTGACGCTGACGCTGACGTCGCGACGCGACGCTACTTTGATGACTAGCCCCTGCTGGCGAGCCGAGTCGTGCCATGCTAACGAACTGTATTGAACTGCATTGCTATTGGTTGCTAGGCAGCGGGTCGGGGGTAGCTCGGCAGCAGAGCCGAAGGCAAGCAACAACAACAAGCGAGAGAAGGAGCCGAAGCGACAGAAACGTTTGAAACGCTGGGGACATTCGATCGCTGGGACAGGTACAATTCCGAGAAGCAAAACTAACAGCGCATGCGCTGCCTGAACTGGTCAAAAGTGTCGAAGTCGACGACGACGTCGACGTCGACGTCGCTGCCCTAGCATGCCAACAATTTGAGTCATCCCGTTTTTAATGCTCATATGTTACCGACAGCGGCTCTGCTGCTGCTGCTGCTGCTGCATCGATCGACGACGCGTCGCAGGAGTTTAAAATACACTGAAATGCCGTCATCACACGCGATATCAGTTGCGGCAATGCACTGAGAGAAATTGGTTGCAAGTGTTGTATATCTATGGCTAAAAAATGAAATTCTTCAAAGAGTTGTTCGTCTATTATTCTATAAATGCAAGCAACTGTTAAAAATTTATATTCATTAATAATAATAAATCGATAAATATCGATTAAATTTGACTAATATCATTTTAAACTTTAATAAAGCTTAGAAATTTGATTATATATATATTCTTATGCTTAGAACATGGGAAAAAAAAAGCAAGATTTATGTATCTCTTCATATATCTTTTATATATCTCCCATATCTTCTGTTACTTGCCTAATATCGATGATATTGATTTGGTTTCTTATGCGATTTTTAGCTTGTATTGAATTGTATTCATATATGCTATTGTATTGTATTCATATTTACTCTAAATATTCCAAACAACCTGAGCTCTACTTCTATTTTCAGTATATTCCGATTAGTTATCGATAGATGGCAAAGTTAAAATATATACATATGTATATTATGTAGCATGCTGATCGACCTCTCAAGAGATATACATATATTTCTGGTATGGTTTATTTCTTGCAATTAATATTATATAGGTATTACCCGTTTCGATTAAAAATTGCTTGAGATATTAAGTAAATAAACAAATAAATAAATATATGGCATATATATTTTTTGGTACTACTGCCGTCAGTGTACGTGAGCATCTTACGTGTCCGAGTTTCATTGAGAACGGCACAGACACGAACATGAGGTCTGGAGCAAGAAGAAAAAGTTAAGAACGTATCATCGCTCGGCCTGATGAAATGTCTTTCCACGTATTATGTGTGATAAATGGTCGTTTTAAATAAAACTGCTGACTTTTAGGAATATTACGTAAGTCTTCGAGCGAAATCGTGAGTACAGAATAAAAGTTGAACGAATCGCGCATACCCTGCATATTGCGAAACTGCACCCCGATTTCCCCCAGTGTATGTCGGCGATAATTTGAATGGTGAGCGAGTGCGTCACCTTCTTCAATTTAATTGTTTTTGTTTTTTTTTTTGTTTTTTTTTTTTTTTTTTGTGTTTTTTTGGATTGTCGTTTTTTGTGTGTGTTTGCATATCATTTCCACGAATTATCAACGCAGCCTCAGATGTGGGCGTGGTAGATAAAACAATGATGCATATACATATGTATATACTTGTAAATATATGTATGTATGTACGTTTGCTCGACTGAAAGCCAAGTTGAAGCATGAAGATAAAAGGGGAAAACCTTAATGGGCAAACACCGAACATATGATACCGTACCTAGATATAGATCGGATGCAAATGTCTGCATATAAAAGTGTATATTATAGGGAAGCACTTATTATAAAGACAATTGAATATGACCTTTCTGATATGTGGATAAGTCTAAGGTATTTTAAAGAACAAAAAGTTATAGAGATTTCTATTAAAATTTATAGTTATTTGAGCTGAGATCAATAATTTGATTCGGACTCCTCTGAAAAGTATTATAGGTATATGTATATGCCTTAATAAAAGATAAGCAAGGACGAGCAGAGTTGAATAGAGAGCAATAGAATATACAAACTGCTCTATAAATGTATATAGTATATATCATACATATAATCTAATACTACACATATATAATCTAGTACTACACATATATTCCCATAAATAGTCCATATTCTACAGCTCAAGCAATTTATAATACCCACTTCTCTGACAAGTTAGCTTCAAAGGAAAACTAAGTTACATGGATACACCCCCATTCTAGTATAGTAACTAAACCACAATACCCTATAATAGGGTAAGCGATTCTCAGAAATAGAAATACCCCTGATTCAAGCAGCCGCATCGGCATTGCCTAAGGTCAGAATCTATAATGGAAATCAATTTCATCATCAAATTCGACATCAATGGGTCTATGACGTCACACCCACACAGATTAGCAGTGAGGTGAGTGCGAGTGTGTGTGTGTGTGTGTATGCAATCGATGACTATTTCGATTTCGCAGCGAACCCAGTGAAACGACATTTTTTTTTTTGGGTCGACTTTCACTTTTGCAGCAAGCTTTACTAGAGCGAGAACGAGCGACACCTTTTGACTAATTGAGGAGGGTCACGCCCACGCAAGACACCGTAAAGTATTTATTGTCTAACTGATGTGTAAGAGAGAGAGAGAGAGAGAGAGATATTGCTCTAAACTGAATCAAATTTCTCTGGCCTTTGGCTTGATTGCATTTCGCCTTAGACGATTCAGTTTCTGCTGCCAAATATGATCTGATTCTTGGTTATTTAATTCCCTTCGATTGTGGTAGAATATACATTCGTCGGTGTGTAGCTATGCATGTCTATGCATGTATGTGTGTGTGTGTGTGTGTGTGTGTGTGTGTGTGTGTGTGTGTGTGTGTTGAACAGCATTTCCGGTTGCGACGCGTAGCAGGCGGAACGTGCTTGCGCCATGACTGAAATTATTGGCCATTAGCTGAGCTGTGCGAGCCAAGTTAATAGAGCAACAAGTGAAACGTTTTTCCAGCTCTTTCCGATTTTCCAGGGCATAAATAACTGCGCATGCAAAGTAAGAACACAGCAGAAGAAACGCCAGCCAGAAGCAGAAACTATCTAAAACTGTAAATCGCAATATGCAGCGCACAAGATGAACGATATGCATATATGGGAAATATCGCCGACTAGGTAGATACCCTCTACTCTCTACTCTATATAGATGTTTGTATTAAAAGTTCTCGAATATGGCTATACATATATACCATTAATAGAATGATGGCTTTACGAAAATCTGGGGTATAAAATACTATATATTTAGTTTTAATTTTCGATATACTCAACGATCGATAGAATCGAAATTTACTTTCATATCGATCAAATTAAAAATCTGTGTTCGATATGCGAATTAGTTAAAGGAAAAGTAAGCAGTCAATGAAAATACTTGGGTTTGGTATACCCGCTCGCTCGCATTTCTAAACAGGGTATGCCGAGAACGTAGAACTGATTATTAAAGTCGAAGACACTGTTGCATGACAGTTTTGTTGTTATAATTGTCTATAATACTCTTTGATGGCAGCGTTTCTCAGCTCAAGCACACACGGAATTACGGTTAGGTCTTCGCTTAATGGAACGAGTGTATTACATTTAGCGGTACACAGAAACAGGCCCAGGTGTGGATAGACACGTTTTTAGCATCGATCATCCAATGATCACACAATTTATTTTAAAAACAGTGACTAATGTTGTGACTAATGTTATCTGTGAATCTGTGACTGCGATCCGAGCGTTAGTCGTGAAACAAGTTGACGACTGTTGTGGTATGACTAGCGAATACCCTGTAAACTGGCATACGAGAAGGAGAACAGATAGAAAGAGAAAAGTACAGATGGGAGAGTTAGAGAAAGAGATGGAGAAAACAGGAGGAAGAGACAGAATGACAGATGGAGAGAAACAGAAGAGAAGAAGAATGACAGAGAAACTAAGAAATGGTAGGGAAAGAGAGAAAGAAAATAGGATAGTATGAATGAGGAAGAACAATGCTAACATCACAGAGAGAGTGAGTGAGAGAGAGAGAGAGAGAGAGAGAGAGAGAGAGAGAGACAGAGAAAGAGAGGGAAGAAAGAGAGAAAGAGACAGGGAGTGAGATAGAGAGAGAAAAAGAGATAGAAAAGAGAAATAAAGTCAGAGAGAAGAGAGAGAGAGAAAGAGACTAAAAAAAAGGAAATTAAGCCAGAGTTTGAGAAAAGAGAAATTGCCAGAATGATATAGAGAAAGCGAAAGATAACAAAAAGCAGCGATGAAACGCGAGGAAGCAAAGGTAAGTGACAAAGAGAGATAACGAAAGAATATTGAGAAGGAAAGAGATAAGTAATCTGCCATTATTAGACAAAGAGAAACCGAACAAAGGACTCAGCAATGCATACATTAAGTGAATTACATATATACGAGTCTACATATTTAATATAGTATCTAAGAATAATTAACTCTGAGTAAGCAAGGTTGATCTATCTCATATATGATGCGACGTTCTGCCAATTGGATTGGACTAATCAAGATCGACTTCAGCAGCTATCGCTTGGCTGTTGAAGCTCTAAAAGTTAACAATAGACTTGGACGGGCGAGCAGAAATGATCGTGATTGAAAGAGCAGCAACTTCCGTTTCATGTGTGGTTGGCTCCACAGATAATACTAATTATGTATAATTATTATATAAGGGTTCCAACTGAATGGATCGACAGTCAGTTGGGTTAGGGCCAAGCTTGCGTGATCATGCGTTTGCTCTTCTTCACTGAAGGATTGGGTTCGAATGTGTATTTAGGAGATAATTACCATAATTGAGGTAAGAGTTGGACAATCGACTACAAGCTCTACAATTTACTGATAAATAGCATATCAAAGCCAATTGGAAGGTAAGAGTGTTAGTCGAACGTACTCTATATATAGAAGTTCCAATTGGGAAAGTCTCCACTATGTTCTTCAATTCAAAACAGACAATTTTGCATCTCGCCATTATTTGATTTCCAATTTCCCGGCAGCTAATCTGAATGGCAATCTTCTACTGGACTCACACACACACACACTCGCATTCTTATTGGATTCCTATTGGGCTCCTATTTGTTTGGAGCACAATTTGTCTAGCATGAGCCAGGATGCAGGATATTACGGGCAGATTGCCGAAACTTCCGCTGCGAGAAGTGCCGGCCATTTGCCAGACATTTTCCACTGGGTTTTTCCAGCGAACGGAAATGGATGCCGGCTGCCGCATTATGCGTGACCAAAGCGATGCTGCGCTGCTGCGACGGGGAGGACGGGGGCATAGAAACTCTTTAGCATAGCTCTCAAAAATATGCGACTGAAAGCACATTTAATGTGCTTCCGCTCTGTGCGCAGTCGCGTGCAGCTTGAGCGGGAGCGCAGCGCGGAGGGGAGTACCCCAAAATGGGGCACACTCGGTCTGAGCCGCAGTCGCTTCGCTCATTTGCATATCAAAGGCAAGAAAGAATTAAATTTGCTTTTCTTCTTCTTGTGTTTGGCAAATAATGTAGAAATTTAAAGATACACAGTTTGATTGATGAACCCACTCTATCCAAAACTTTACTTTTCCAACGAAAGTGAGCGACTAGAAGATACCCGAAGCTAACCGCAAGCCCGAGCTGTAGCTGCCATGTTAATTCTTTACATACATAAATATAGAGATATATGATTTTATTGACATATTTTTGCCCATCAAAGCTTTTTATCGCTTCCTCTAGGTTCGCCTAATCTATGGACTATATAACATATAGCCTTGCCTTCCATTATAAATCTGCACGAGTTTCCTATTCACTCGCTGAAAAGTTCTTGATCTTTCAAGAATCTGGAGCCAGTGCCTTTTTTTTCGTCAAACTAATTTTTGATTATCGAAATCATTGCAACCCTAGGGACAGCCATGTTCAGCAACAGCTATGGTTGTCTTTGTCTACTCTCTCTCTCTCTCTCTCTCTCTCACTCTCTCACTCTCTAGGTGACAATGCGTTTTCTAATTGTCAATAAAATGCTAACTCATTCGTATAGTAGAAGCCATTAGCTTTACACTAATACTCATGCAATATACTGTATATGTATGTATATATATATACTGAAACATTTTCAAGCCCTAATTCAACAACTTTTATTGCCTAGCCAATTTGTTTACAGGGTATGCTTAGCTGTTGGCGCTTTATAAGATTCATCTTAGCCCCCATCTTGTGCAGTTATTCACCTCAGCAACAAATGAAAACGAATTCCATTTATCAACTTGATGTCAATCATATTGGATGTCAGATTTCTCTACCAATTCTCTATCTAGAAGTAAACACAAGTCGAAGCAGTCGAAGCATATCATATTACGGCCGAGGCGAGTCAAGATTGCAATTTGTTGTTCATTTATTGGGTTAATATTTACTGGAAGTTTTTCTCGCGGTGTCTTGAGAATTGTGTAAAGTGTTATAGTTCACCAGCGAGATCTGTGCTCCAATTGCCTATAGACTGGGGTCGGAATCAGGTTGGGCGGCAAGTCGTGCCACTTCTCGGCATCGTCAGGAGTGGCGGCCTCCCCGTCGGAGCGGGAGGGCCTCTCCTGCGTGCGGGCCCATCTGATGATGAGCTTGCGGCCCTTCAGCAGCAGCTTGCTGAAGGTGCGCTCGGCGGCCAGTTCGGCGTCGCTGCGATGGATGTACTGGACGAAGGCGTAGGTCTGGCGCGGCAGCAGCGTGACGGAGCGAATCCTGCCATACGGATAGAACACACTGAGCAGCTCCGCCTTAGTGATCTGCTCGGACAGGTTGCCCACGTAGAGGGTGGAAATGGCCTTATCCATTGGCACGTCCAGCTTGGGCGTCAGGCCGACGTGGCGCAGCATCTTCTCGGCCACGGGATCGCTGTGGCCATGGTAGCGGTCCTTGATATTCTTGCCGTAGAGCGGCTCATGCGGCTCGCGCGGCTTCTCGTGACGATAGGGGCAGTCCTCGGCGCGGCTGCACTCGCCCCGCAACCAGAACGAGCAGATGCGCGGCCTGTTCCGGGTGTAGTAGGGCGCCATGCGCGACAATTTGCTCAGCGTGTCGTTGGCCGCAGCCGGCCCAACGCTCTTGTTGGCCCGGATCGGCCGTACATCGATGCCGGAGCTCATGATGGCGGCATCGCGCACCTGCGTGGGCACGCCGTGCACCAGATCCAGCGCGCATGTCTGGCACACGTTCTTCAGGCGTGCGCACGCCTTGCATATTACCGTCTTCCTGAAGCGCATCCGCATGCCCGGACACCAGCGAAAAGTGGTGAAGGGCCGAGCGCAAATCGTGCACTCCATGCCGTAGCGGTCCTTAATCATGCGCACGTACGGATTGTCGCCCAAGCACGCCAGGCATATCAATGGACAATTCGAATGCTCCCAATTATGGTAATTATACGTAATTTCTTTTGACAAAGACATGGTTGATTCGCGTCAAAAATAGTTCCTTTCTCTTTCCTCACAGAATGTCGAAAAAATGACCAGAAGCTCTCGAGTATCGATTGGCTCTTGACAGATTGAAGTCGCAGTTACTTGCCGGAGGACTCGATATGACTATCGATATGCCATTTATTGCCGCAAACCAATGCATTACGATACTTTGACTTATGTAAATACCAATTGGCCGTTTGTCAGCCTTCGTCAGTCTCCTGCACCAAAGCTCTTCGAGAGCAAAGTCTAACGGAAAATTATGGGGTTCTGATAAACAGACCAGACGAGTCTACATTTTTGACCTCTTCTGACCTGTTGAATTCATATCTAAAACTAGAATAATCTTATCATACTATGTAGGTTACACAAATATGTTGACCTATAAATTATATATACTAAAAAATGCGTTTTCTGTCCGTTATTTTTGTTTTGTCTACTATCTAAAAGCAAACGGGCGATAACGTGACAACAACGACATATTTTCTTCTAAATTTAAATGAGTAGAGTCGCAGAACTAATCTAGTTGGAAAAAATATATAGACCTAAGTGTAAAATGTGTCTCAAAAAGCTGATGGTTTTGATTCAAATAGAGAACAAGATAAGTCATGGATCTTCTGTTGCTGTGAATTACTCAACCTGTTGAAGATTTATCAAAGTAATTATTCTAAGTCAACGGCTTTCATCGTATGCATGAGCAACAGTTAGCTGGCAAAGCTTTGTTTGTATTTTAACAACAACTTTCAATGTCTCGCCGACATCTCTATTAAAATATGTCTATGCCAAGTATCTAATCTACATGCGGCTAAAAATAATATTGTTCCAGCGCCCAAATCTAGTATTAAACAAATACACTCATATATTCTCACGATGAGTGAATAATGTATTCCGATGAAGACATCCATACATACATACATACATATGTATGTATCTATATGAATAAACTTGCTTTCAAGCATAGAACACAGCTTTCTCAGGCATTGGAGCCATTTGCTCTCTGGGCGTTACTGCGCCATTTGCTTAACACACACACATATACATACATACATATGCATAGATATACACCAGTATACGCATGAACATCATTCTAAAGAAGAATAGATAAAGGTAGAAGCGGCAGCAACTGGAAATCAAACTGAAAGTCAGCGTCAGGTTCGCATCTGACAGCTGAGCTAAAGAGTAAAGAGTACACACGCAAAGGCAAAGGCAAAGCCAACAAAAACTAATGAAGCGCGTCTATAAATAGCGCAACAACAGCAAGCAAAAAACGAAAAGGCAACAACAACAGAAACATGCCTGGCAACTGCAACTGCAAGTGATGGGAGCGAGCAGAGCACAAGACAAGCTGAAGTCAAAGTCAAAGAGACTGACAGAGACAAGCACAAGGCTCGTCCAGTCGTAAAGCGGGGCGAACGAACGAAGGGCCATGAAGGGGTGGGCAAAGCAGACCAAAAAAAGTATATAATAAGGAAGAGTTTAATAGCCTGTCAAGCGCAGAATAGTGCGTAGAGTCCAGCGAAGACAACGACGCTTTGATTTATGTAATAATATAACATTAAAGGCTAGCGTAAAGTATTTAGATATTTTAAAGTATATAATTAGAAACTCAAATTAACAAAATGAAGAGAGTGAAAGTAAGAGAGCCAAGAACAAATATTTGCATATTCTAAAAGCGTAAGAGTCAAAGCTTGTATTTTACAGTTAGTTAGACTAAAGAGAGATAGCTAAAGTGGGATTAGGCACCTTGGCTATGCAGACAAAGAGACGACGATGGCAGCTGCTCTCTTTGGCGTAGGCATAGTCGCAGTCGACTCCATGCTTATCCTTGTTCTGCTGCGGCTGAGGCATTTTGCAGAACGCGATCTCATTTAATGCACACTTTTCACATGAAACAATATCAAATCACATTTATCAATGCCAATAAACATATGCAAATTATTGATTAACCGTAAATGCACAGTAAATGCTGATTTATATTTATGGCTTGGTCGTTTTCTTTTATCCAGTACACGAGTAAAAGGAAGAAACAATAACAACAACAAAAATGAAAACAAACACACGCGCGCTTTTAGCAACAGCCAAGAGACAAGATGAACAACGCGACGCGGCCGCGACGACTACCACGACTGATGTGGCCAGCAGCAGCAGGCAGCAGTAAAGTTGTCCGCCAGCAAGCAGCAACAAACAATGGAACGGGCAACAGGCAGCAGACAGGCAGAGCTAACAACGCAGCACAGCACACGGGCAGAGCCAACGCAAACAGAGCGCACCGCGCAGCAGCAGCAGCAGCAGCAGTAGCAGAACTCCAGCGCGCGCCGACGCAGCAGCCCGCCCCATTACACGCTGCCGTTGTTGCTGTTGCTGCTGCCACTGACACAGTTCAATGTCAGCCAGCGGCAGTGTAGTTGAGAGAGAAAGAGAAAAGTGAGCAAATGTTAAGCTAAGGATCAGCATGCCCCTGTTAGCTAACAGCGCACTGTTATTAGCTAAAATGCTGCAGTATTGATTCTCTCACACGAACGAACACAAAGGAAATTCGCCATAAAACAAAATAAGAGCTCATTTGCGCGAAATGAAGTGCGCATTTTACAAGTCAAAAGTCAAGCGCACGGCTCGCTGAGCAGCTTTTGTGCTTAAGTTAATTTATGAAGCTCGCCCGCTCTCTCGCTCTGTCGCTTTACTTTATGACTTCTTATGAAAGTGTTAAGAAATTTCGCCGGAGAAAAATTTCACTCGTCTCTAGCAGCTGACTCTTGTTGTTGTTGCTGTTGCTCTTGCTGTTGCTGCTGTTGTTATCGTTGTTGTCGTTTGGTCTGGTCTGGTTCGTTGCGGTGATTCGGATTTGTTTTCTACCATTTGCGCATGATTTTTGTTATTATTATTACGCTTTCTTATGGTCGCATCGATTATTTAAACAAAACGCCAGCTTAGAGCGCACAAAGAGGAGGGCGTGACATTGACACTAGAAAAAACTAGCGGCATCATGCGTCGCGACGCCGCTATCACTGCCTCTGGTCGGACTTCTGTCTCTACTTCTGCCTCTGCTGCTGCTTTTGCATGCATATATCAAGTTAAAAACTTTCTTTTTAATGTTTATTTTTTTATTGTTGCTGAGGCCAGCGTGAATATATATACATATGAATATTTTCATATATATTTAAGAAATTTAATATTTACATACATATGTACATATGTATGTATGTGATTATAAGCAGAAATCCGCATTAAAAAGAAATCACAAAATTTATGTGTGTCTTTTAGCCCTTGTAACTAAAGCCCCGAAAACAAGTTCGATCAACAAAGACAACACCACCTAGGTGCGGGGGGGGGCGCGTGATTGGTTTGTTTGTTTATTTATTTTTTTTTTTTTGGAAGGGGCAACAGCATCCTCTTTGGCAGCAGCCCACATAGAAAGTGATCCGAATGGGATTAGTTCAAACTGGCGCTGTTGCGCAATCGGAGGGGCTACTGTAACCGCACGATGATGCGACATTTTATGGCCAAAATGTCGCCGTTGCGCTAAAACGTGACTAGCAAAGCATTCGGCTTTCTCGACCCCACTTGGACTGGACTAAATCTGCTTAAGAGTGTTATGCAAGTGCTTAAACACTGCAAACGCACTCTCGCACACACACACACACACACATACAATATACATTTATGTACAGGAATTCACATTAGCAGAGAGCGCCAGAGGGAGCGAATTAGCAGCAGCTAATTACGGATCAGAGCGGCTAAAGCTTTATCCATTTGACCGAATTCACCGTTGTCCTTATAACAGTGGCAGCTTTAATTAACTTCAGCACACAAAAAGCTCAGCTAATGGCATTGTGTGTGCATAGCAATAACAGTTATTTGTAAGCTTTGGGCAAGCTGCCAGCTTACAGGCTAAAGCTGAGACACAATAATAGTAATAATAGCAACAGCAGCGACGTCAGCGACGCCAGCTGCAGCAGCAGTGAAGTCAGCGGCAGCAGCAACAGCAGTAAAGGCAAATGTTGCTTTTTAATTATCAGAAATGGCAAAAAATAGACACACTGAATGCTGGCCAGACAGACCAAATCTAGGGCGAAAGACAAAAATAAAAGCTCTTCTCTATATGGCCACACACACACATTCACATATATACAGATATATGTATGTATGTATTTGAAGTTAGACGAGCAGCAAATGAGAAAAAAGTAATAAAAAAAAAAACTCATTTCTTTTCACAATGTAAATCGGTCAAACCAATCAAAAAGGCAGAGTAAAAACCTTAGCGACAACAACAACAACAGCAACAGCATCTACGGCAACAACAACAACAACAATGACAACCAGCAAGGCCTGTCCGGCGATATTATCAACGCTCTATTAGAGTTCTTTCAACTTGGCTTTAACAACGCTTTTTTGCAACAATTTTTTTTTGAAAGCCCGCCCCGAGGGTATTTGGAAAGCGCTACACATATGTATGTATGTAGACACATATGTACATACGCACATGATAAAGAAGATGCGATGGAAAAGATGGCAGGGAACACGTGTTTGTCTCAACGCCCAGTGGATGAACTCAAAGTAATCACAAACCAAATGTAATTGAAAAATATTGCAACGAGGACTTGAGCACGACTCATTGGATAAGAGATGCCAGATGACTACAGCAGCAGCAGCAGCAGCAGCAGCGGAAATCAGCCGTCAGACAATAGCAGCGCTGTTAAAAATAACATAACAGCAGCTACAAGAACCACAGCAGCACTAACAGCGAGCCATGAGAAGAAGAAGAAGAAGCGGAAATAAGACATTAGGCAATGGCGATGCTGTTGCTGCCATCAATTGCAGCAACTAGAGCATTTACAGTGAGCGTTAACAGCGAGCCCTAAGAATGCAGATGAGCTGCACTTTAGTTACACGAGTGAATCTGGGGGGAAAAAAAATTTTTTAAATTAATAATTTGTATGCTCTATATTATAAACCTCTAAACATAAAAAAAAATACTTAGAAAATATATAATTTAACAGAAAAAAAAATATTAAATTGTTTAAACCTACATATTTTTTCTTACATTCGCAAACAATTTTAAGCAATATTTAATTCATAATTTGTAATAAGAATATTTCTGTAATTTAAATCAATTCGATTTTGAGAGTAATAAATTTAAAGGAACATTAAAATTTTAATCATATTTATATTTTAAAATATAATTTAATAACATCTTTAAAAAATTGCTAATAAAAAGATGTAATTTATAAGAATTGAGTAAAAAAATGAAATAGTCAAATAAACTAAAGTAAAATAGCAATTTATTGAAAATCAAAAAATTAATAGTTGCAATTAATAAAATATTATATATCTTATAAAAATATATATATTTGAAAAGACATTCAACTCATGGCTAAATCTTATTCAAAATATAGAGGGGTTCTATATTTTTTGGCAATATATGAATAATAAATGCAAGAGTATAAACAGCGGCAAAAGCAACAGCGATAAAGCGCTCATGCAGAAGAAAACGAAGTAGAAGTAGAAATAGAAGTAGAAGAAGAAAGCGTTGCGGAAGCACCAGCAGCAGCAGCAGCAACAGCGCGGCGCAGCGCCAGCCTATGAGGGGCTCGAAGTCTTGAGGGCCTCAAGCCACTCGGGCGGTCGGTCACATATGGAGTTCAACAACCTGCGATTGGAATAAATACGCAAGCAACAACAACAACAACAACCACAACAACAACAACGACAATAACAACAAATGCAAATATATTATGCTAGAAATTCAGTTGCTCTCAATTGTTGTGCTTAAACAAAATGGCATGGAACAGCTGCCATATAAATGCATAAATAAAGTGAAATGAAATGAAATGGAATGGAATGGAACAGCAAGAGCTGAGACAAATCAATGCAAGTAACCCAATTACCATTTGCATTTTCATATGTCATATGTATAATGAAATATATATAAAAATTTGTCAAGAGTTTTTGGAATGGAAAACAATGCATCTATAAATTTACATCTATATACATATACATATATACCTCTGTATAATCGATTTATAATCTACAATAACATTTAATTAATGTGTCAAATAATTTGTTTTGGGCATGGCACAGTCCGAATACCAGGAATTTACCAATAGCTTGACTACGATTATCAGTTCCATCAGGAAATTTATATTTTATATTCATGGTTCAAAAAAGTCTCGACAGACCTAGTAATTATAGAGTATCCACATTATCTAGAATCGGTGAATGCAAAAAAAATTTGTATTATCCAGAAATTAAATAATATTTTTTACACATTTTTCACACTTGCTTGATTGAACCAACTTTCTTGAACTCCTTTAAAAGTAAAACAGAATCATCATTAAAATTCACTCTGAGCCTTCAATGAAAATGTATTCCAGCGCTCAAATATGTATGTTTATGGAGCAGCAACGTATTTACTTTGCTACCCAAATAATCGATGCAAAATTCCATTTCTTATGACAAAAAAATAAAAATAAATAAATAAAGAAAAAAAAATTTATATATTTATTGTATATGTATAATATTTGTTCACAAACAGCAAAAATATTTCGACTCCGATAGGAAAGTACAACGCAATAGCTCATGGAATATATATGAATATATGTATATATGTATAAATCTGAGAGTTCTATAAATATAGAGCTCTATAGTAGCCGTGCATTGTGCGATTCAACGATAGATGAACAATTTTTTACAATTTTTGAAAAGGGTTCGTCGTTTCCATTCAGTAAGATACTCTGACTAAATGAGAGTCCATTCGCTATATCCATTTAAGATATTCTAAGGCAAGAAATACTCTACAAGAACTCAATTTGGTATTAAATACTACAAAAAATATAATTTCCATAAATTCTAGTTATAGAGCAAGTGACTTTAGACTCATCTAAGTAGAAATATTTGACATATATACATACATATAATATTAAACTTTAAATAGAGTATTGGAGCATTCTTTGTCGTTATTACTTTATTTTGCAATTCATATACATACATACATACATATATATATTTATATGTACATATATATTTTGTTATTTTTCCTTGTTTATTTTTGAATACTTTGCCTAGGTGGAATGACGAAGCATTTAGGCTCTGGGCAATCGCAGCGGAGCGTTGAGCGCATCGTCTCAAAAATCCCACTGCCACCCGCCCTTCCCTACTTACCCCACACCCCACCTCTCTCTTCCCCTCTCTTTCTCTCTATCTCTCTACTTGCAAAGCCTGAAAAAGTCCCGGAATAAGGTTTCGGTTTTTTTTTTGCTGGTTTCGGTTTGGGGTTTTTAGGCACCGAATCGCAATGAGAGGTCTTTCTCGGGTGGTTGTTGCTCTATTTTGTTGCCTACTATATACTTAAATATGTGAATGTTTGTGTGTTGTATTGTTGTTACGATTGTATGTTTGTGTGCCTGATTGCTAGTGATAGCAACAGACCGACCGCAGCGCGCTGACCTATTTTTCAACTACAAACACACACACACACGCATATATACGTATGTATATACATACATGCATATGCATTCAAAATATATATGTGAGTGCGAGCTTTTGTTGCATATCGCATTCTCTTGTTCACAACAACAACAACAACAAGAAAAGAGCATAATGCACTCCATACACAATTCGTTTCAAATTTCATTTCAGTCTCTAGTTGAAATTTTAATGCACAAATTGAAGACTCAGTTCAATTCACGTTAACGATATATTTGTTCACCAATAATTGAACTGGTTCGCTAATGGATTCAATATTCCGAGCTTCGAAGAGCTCATTAGTTCACTTGAATAAATTACAATAAACTTAGCGATATTACTATAGTTGACTAGCTCAATCAATCAATCAATCAAGAGATCAGTCAATCCGTCTATTAGGCACTCTTTCAGTGTCAATCTTTCAGTGCCTTAATCAATCATACGAGAAATCCATTCAACTTCTCAATCAGCTGCCAGCTTTTCAATCAGTATCAGCCCGTCAATCAACTGATCAATCACTCAGCAGTGCATTCAATCACCAAGCAAATTACTCACTCTCACTTAGTCAGCCAATCAAACAAGCTTTTGGTGTGTCAGTCAATCAATCTGATTAGTGATTTAGTGAAGTCAGCCAATCAATCCGTCAATCAGTGATAGATTTACCATCTATCAGCCAGTAGCTCAGTCTGGCGTTCAATCAATCAATCCATCAATCAGCCCGACTGATTGGTTAGTCAAACAATCAATCAATTAGCCCTTCAATCACTGAGCCAGCTCGTAAGTCAATCAGTTAATCAATCAAGTGAATAAACCAACCCGTAAGTCAGTCAATCGGTCAGAAAAGGCAGCAAATAGAGAGCGGAATACGAATTGTATGAGAGAAGAGCTGAAGCTAACATTGAACGACCAGAAAATACTCCTTACATTGTAGGTACTACGTAGAGTCTATGAAAAACTGAAATCTATATGAAAAATTATTCTTGAAGAGAAAGAACTTATCTGAAATTTTTTATTAGTATAATAAAAAAACATAGGTCGACTTTTTTGTGATACATTACATATATCTCGAAAATCCCTCTAAATTTGTAGTGCCAAACCAGCTTATATACCTTTAATATAGACCCGTTCAATGGGTATACATGTAATGGAAATAAAAGAGCACTACGACTCAAACCAACCCCACCCGCAGCCCGGCTAGCGCCCTTAGTGGCGCACACCCTCACGCTGGGTGCCAAAAAGGTTATTGTACTTCCTTCTTCTGGCTGCCCCATTGTGTGGCTGCATTTGGGGTTCAGAGTCCGTGCACAAGGATAAAACAACAAGCGAATGCAAGTCAACTGCAATGGCAAACTAATATTTCACAACTACACACACGCACACAGTTGTACATAGATATATATATATATATATATATCGTGCGCTGTAGTCTGGCCTTTTTTATTATGAACAATTGGATTTATGCATAGAGCCTCAGCGAGCACAGCGAGTAGAACGATTCGCAATTGCAATTCAAGCGAAATCAATTATGAACACAAAATAGACACAAATTGTGAAATCGAAAAACATGTCCATAAATATGAATGAATATACATACATATGTACATGTGGATATGGATATGAAAATGTTTGCAAATATTTCATTATGAACGATAGATTGCTAGGCAAAGAATTGAACTCTGATGAAATTATTTTTAATATTATTAGATTAATACTACAATTATATTATTATTGTTACACTATAGTTATTTTATACTCATTATCATTATCTACAGCCAAAGGTGAATAAAAGCTGTCCAAAACCTAGTCAAACAAAATCATTATTAATGAATCATATAAAGACAGAGTTAGACTTTTAATGGATCAAAATATTGGCAGATATTAACAAAGTTTTGATGGAGGCCAAATGGCTGAAGACCTGATTGAAATAGCTCAGGCATCTCCCTTAGATGTCACAAGATAAAAGACTGAACTCTTCCATACATTGATATAGGAGCATCGTAGTCAATCTCTTGCCGGATCACAGCACAAAAATGCCCAGTTACTCAACAAGTCTTCACAAAATAATAGAAATATCCACCTCAGCGATCTCTTATAATTCTACATCGTAGTAAATACTTATAAAGACCTCTGCGAAAGACGAACAATCTTGGAGAGAGAATAGAATCTACCCAAAGAATCGTACTAAGAGCACGGCAAAGTGGATGATGAGTCTGTAGTGGCAGGGCACTACTATCCTCTCCCACTAATACTACCTATTATTACCATAGCCATTATCATTATTATTATTATATTGGTATCATTATTATTATACATTATTATAATAGTGATTATACGGTTCATTATCATTCCTTATCCATGGGCTTTTTCGATAGACTACTAAAACTCTAGACTTCTCTTTGAATCGAACTCATCTCATTGTTGAAGCTAGTCACAATTTGTGGAAATTTCTAGGAAAACACGTCTATATATTATGTCTGACCTCAGTCATGTTTTACTTTTCCCAAATTAGATCCCAAAAAAACAAAGGCTTTGCATTGAAGAGCTCCAATTACCACACAACTCAGCTCAGCATCTGATGCTGATCAAGAATATATTTACATATGCATACATATATATATATGTACATTGTCTTGAAAGCAATCTTCTTGAAGAACATTTATAGTTCAAGGGGATTAAAATCGCATCGAAAAGTGATGTTAGTAAAGGAGATTATGAAGCATTATAGAGACTTGGCCATAGAGTATTTATATTGACTAACGATTTCCAGGAATAACGATATTCATGTCAGCAATGGAGAAACAACAAATGGATAACAATGGCACGATGTTTGGACGTATTGGGAATATCAAGAGTAAGCAATCCATTTGCATACGCTGTTCAATTTGCTAATTGCTCCAATTGGGATTTTTATATAAATAAATAAAATCAAAGATATGTACATGTGTTGGCGTGTGTGAGTGTTTGTGTTTAATAAGCACAAACAAAACCAAAGAAATATATATATATGTATGTATGTATATCAAATCAAATTTGAAGACTGATTTGGGAGGGAAAAAACAGTTCTTGGGCGAATGTATATACACAACTTGATGGTTAGGGTAGGGTATACAGGCGAGTGGATAAACAAATTGGATGGCGAATAAATGAATGAATGAGCAAATGAATGAGATGCGCTCTAAACAAATCCGCCATATAAGTGGGGGAATTGCGTAGCGAAATGCAAAGATTTTACTTTGAAATTGAGCAGATTTACAGACAAAACAACAAAATTCTAACGAAATGGATTCAATTTGAAGGCACTTCAATGGAACTGAACCTAAATGGACGCGTTGGCGCCTCCACAAGATGAGTATATAATAAATAAACAAATGCGCATCAATAATACAACAAAATTTGTCTGCCACTGGATCAGGCAGGTAAGATGGAGCGCGTGTGGGTATGCAATGGGCAAGAGAGAGAGAGAGAGAGAGAGAGGGGGAGAGGGAGAGAGTGAGTGTGCATTCATATGCTTGTGTGTGGTGTGAATATCGTGTGCGCATTGGAATTTCAAGCAGCTCCGTGCAAGGTCAGCAACACTGGCCATTTCAGGCTACAATATCTGGCGCTCGTCGCTGATGCGATTAAGCAAACAATGAACTTTACGTCAGCTGGAGGAAGTTTAATTTGGCACAGTTGAGAGAATAAGAAAGGCAGACAGAGAGAGGTAGAGAGGGGGAGAGCGCGAGTGATGGGCAGAGCCAGGCAAAGATCTTTCGAAAATCTTTCTAAATGCTGCTCATTTTCCCCACAGTAAACAGGTTTTGCAAACACTTTTAGCTTAACAGCCCACTGTAAAATGCAGCAGCGACAACAACAACAACAACAGCAACAATACGAAGAGCTGCGAGCGGAAATCACTTTCCCTACTAAATGCAGCGCGAGCGAGAAATTAAACAGATTGTCTATGTAGTTGTGCCAGCGTGTGAGAGCAAGAGCGACGACATGAGCTTGTGGCGTTGTTGTTATTGTTGCTGCAACCACTTGCTACACAACGCAAAGCAATACAACACACACACACAAACATATATACACACACTGACACACACACACACACATTCAGGCATACACATTAGCTTCCACTTCCCCATGCCAGTTGTTTTTGTTTCTCTTTTGTTGTTGCTTGTGTTGTTATTGTCTGATAGCACCATTAGCACAGTGGGCAAGTGTATAGGAATTTATTTCGTTTACGTTGTACTGTTGATGGGACTATTGTTGTGATTTATATTGGCAAATAGCACGTGTTAGCATGCAGTTTACAGAATAAACGCATTAATCTTGCAATTGATGAATACCGCAACAGATTTTTGTGAAACACATTGCAACACACTTACACACACTCAAGTCGCTCTTCTCACTTACTCACGACACACATTCTCACAAGTGCACGCACACCCACCCGCACGCACTGTTAAAAACACGCACGCAACTTCTAAGCTTACTGTTGTGCTGTTGCATTCACACAGATCGTTTTGCACAAGATTAGGGCGTGTGTGTCATTTAGTTGTTAGCGTATATGTATGTATCCAATTGGTTCAACAATTCTGTTTGTACACTTACAAATTCTTGGTCTTGTTGTTCAACCGCTACCTCCGACGCCATTTTACGAATGTGAAACAGTATTGCCGATTCGTATTCACCACTCAAACAGCTGTTTTGCGCGCAAAGTTGGCTGCGAGCACATACGACTGTTGAATTAAGTTGGCTGCGAAACACTCTAATATCGATTAGCTTATCGATGTTAATCATCTGGTCTCACTGACGACGTTTTCTTTTTTTAAACAAATTAAAATCCAAACATCAAGATGACACTGGCACATTCACTTCCAGTCGAATATACCATATGGAATTAAATGTTTTCCGCTAGCTTATCATTTCATATTAATTTTTATTTTTTGAGCTATCGCAAAGTCAATATATCGTTTAGCCAGATTTTACTATAAAAATAAATATTTTCTGCGAAATGCAAATTGCAAATGAAATTAAAAGAACATTTTTAAGCATATTTCCAAAAACTATCGCATTAAATAAATTTTATTAGTTTTAAAAAGAAAATTCAATCAGGTAATCGTGAGCAATTATAACCCGATATCAGTTTTGCCAGCCCTGTAAGCTAACATCTGTAATGACAGTGGCTTTACAGAAACAGTAACATCAACATTTCAGCCATTCAACGCAGAGAATTAATGCAAAGAACAACAAAGTGCCGAACAAAAATGTCAAGAAATAACTTGTCAATACAGCAATAATGCGAATATTTTCTGTCAAAATTCATAAATAGACGATTACGAGTACTAAAACGATAGCAGTAAGCCGACTGTCAATGCTTACGCCAGTTGATAACTGTGCAGTCAAACGAAAAACATTGTGGAATTGTAGAAAAACAAAATAATAAATAGGCAAATCAAAATTGTTTTGTTCCTGTGAAGAGGTGTGCAGTTTTAGGTCAACGTGCTAAATATACGATTGCGGAATCTCTGTTTGGTCCACAAGCGCCGCTTAGCCAGGGATGCTGTTGTCAACGTCAGCTGTGCTAATTTGAGTGTGTGTTAGAGAAAGAGCGTAGAGCGCGCGGAGAGCGAAGAGAGGTATGTAGTACATACATATGTATGTGTGTGCTTATGTGTATGTTGTACATCGGGCATACAACATGAACGTGCGGCGGCACCTGCTTGCCCCCATGCAACGCCCTCGCCCCGGCCCTAGCTTTGCCCTCTGCTTTCTTCTTTTACATTTTCGCCTTTGCCTTCGACGTTAGCTTCTTCTCTCTATACATTTCTTATTTTTATATTGAATTATTAAACGCGCAGCTACGGTTACTCCAAGGTGTGCCCGCCCGCCCATTAGGTGCCCGCTTTTGGTTGCGGCTTGACGCGCTACTCAATTTTATAATTAAATCAAGCTCTGAGTGCGAAATTCAAAGTGAATGTACTGTGTGCGTGTGTGTGTTTATGTTGGTGCTGCGTTTGCCAGCCTTGACTTTTTTCTTTTTTCTAACGGACAAAACACTTAATAGCCGCAATTCGATATAAACAAACGCATAATATCTCAATTACGATTCGCCAACAGCTGTCGCAGCCAGAAACCCAAAGTAAACGTCGCCAGTTACCCGCAGTCGTCGCCTGTCGCCCAGTTTGGCTAGAAGCATGCGCTTTAATACATCGGAGCTGGCTAGCTTGGCAACCAATTCTTTAACCAGATTCGATAAAGAGGGTCTGCTGATTCTAACCGAGCGCCAGTCAATTTTCTGGCGCACCGATGGTGAGTAGTTGAAGCGCATCTTAATCATTCATTGCCCCAGCACACGAAGCACACACACACACACACAGTCACACGTATTGTTTTTTTTTTATTTATGGCTATAGTTGCGGGTTCTTTGCTTAACTTCGACTATACATTCATTTCATTTCCGTTTATTTTATTTTTCGCTGATGACCCATGCAAACACACACACACACATACACACAGACACATATATATGCATATATGTATATATGTAGTGGAAGCCCACCACCCACCATAGATCAGTAGATAATCCAACACGCTTCAATTCACCATTCACCATTTGCTTATGCACTTTTGCCATCTCTCTCTCTCTCCCGCTGTGCATTGTCCGTCATCGAAATACAGTTAAGCTGGAATGCTGGTGCAAGCTGCGTGGAAACTTACTTTTCTATCTGAAGGACAAGAATCCAAAATCTTCAGTGGCCGGCGTCTTGGTGCTGGAGAACTGTCGCCCCAGCATACACAATGAGGAGCCCGAGGCGGATGGCTATGTGTTCGATCTAGGTAAGCTGCAGCGACTCTTAGCAGCGTTAACTGTAAAACCCACTAATAATCCAACCAATCCATTGCAGAGTTCAAGGACAGCCCATCGCAACGCATCGTGACGCACAGTGCGGCAGAACGACTCAATTGGGTGCGCTGCATTCAGGCGAGCTCCAATCAGCAAATCGATTTGCAAATCAAACAGCTGGAGGCTCAGATAGCTGCTGCCACCGCAGCCAAGCGCGCCGAGTCTGCCGCCATGGGCAATCGCATCGATCAGGGCCTGCCGCTGCCAGCCACAGTTTGCCACGATTCGTGGCCAGCGTCGACAGAGGCTGCCGCCGCCGCGGTCGAGGCGCCCTTTGAAGGTGATCTAATACAGTTCTAGGCCGAACTGGCCCAAGTTGTTGGAAATTGTTTTGTTTGTTTTATTTTTTTTTTTTCAACTAACCTGGATTAATCCCCAGACATTGGCCAAGATCTATGTTAAATGCCTAGTTTGTAATCCATTCAGAATTTATATAGTACTATCTCATTTCGATGCCCTATGCGCACAATTTGCACATGCTTAATCTACACACACATACACCTACACCTACACACACACCCATATACGTGCTATAACTAAATGTTGTGCCCAGTTTACTGATAATCTCTATCGTACTCCACATTGCCTTCGCCTTTTCTAGTTATATTTAATCCATAAAGAGACTCTCGTAGAAACGAAACCAAAGAATACATCAAATATGCTACAATGACACTTGCTTAACTATATACCGTAGGGCTTTTGAGCTTAAAGCTTTTCTTGGAATATCGATGTTAAAAGCAGTTTACAGTACGCTAAAAGCTTTTGTCTTCAACCGAAAGCTCATTAGCAAATCAAACAAATGCAATCAGTAAACAAATGCGATGTGAGCTTTTAAGCTTTGCTAGAGCGAGTAAGATAGCGTGAGTAACTGATGTATAAAACGATCCTCAAATGTTAACTGTGAATCTAAAGTTTGACTCTTTCAAGTATGAAACATTTTCGACAAGCTTTAAGCTTCTACTTTGATCGATTGCAAAGCGTCATTTTAGCATATTTTTGATTTAGATGGCAATATATTCCAATTCTGTAATTGCAATATGAAAACTACGAATTTAAATAACCCTTATAAATGTATATAGACAGAGAAAGAGATAGTCAGAGAGAGAGAGGTAGAGGGAGAGCGAGTAAGAAATGGAATTTATTCAAAGAATAAACTTTATTTTGTTTATGAAAAATGTAACAAATCGATTTGTTGTTCTTATTTGATCGTAGAGCCGTAGAGAAGATATTCCCTTTTGGCATAATCTCATCTAATTTTTGCACGCATATCATTCTCTGTTCCCTCCTTCTTCGCCTTGCAGATCCGGAGCTCTCGGAGCTGCCCATCTGCGAGACGGCAATCTCCTGTGATAGCCTGCCCCTGGACAGCTTCGGGCGTGCACCGAATCCGCGCGTCGTCTGCTCGGTGCTGCAGCCGGGCGAGGATTACCTGTGGACGCAGCATGCGCGCACCGAGCTGCTGGAGCGCACGCGCGCCCCAAGCTTCCTCTGCACGATGCGCTTCCTGCGCAGCGCCGGCTTTCAGGCCTCGAGCCGTCTGCGCTTCACCGTCTACGACGTGCGGGAGCGCGTCTCGCTGACATCGCTGCCGCTGGGCCACGCGGAGGTGGCGCTGGGCGTGATACAGGACACGACGCGGCTGCGCTTGCCGCTCTGCTCGCCCAGCGGCGAGTGCGGCTCCATAACGCTGACCTCCTGGGCACCGGAAGCGGCCACCGAGCTGGCCTCAGCCAGCGGCCTGGACAGAGCCGTGAATGGACTGACGCAGCCAACGCAGCCGACGCAGCCGCCACGCTCCAGCACACAGTTCTTCCAGCAGGCCACAGAGGGCAGCGCCCGGCCAAAGGGTGAGTGTCCACAGTCATCGATTGTCCATTGTCCATTGACCACGCCTTCATTCATGCCGTTGCTTCCGTTCGCAGGCCATCGGCGCACCCAGTCGCTGCCGCCGAAGCTGGGCGTGCGCCTGTTCGTGCCGCAGCAGTGTGGCGTGGGCCACGTTTGCGTCAATCCCCTCCAGCACTCGTATCGGCTGCAGTCGTCGCTGGGCGCTGACATCAGTGTGCTGGAGACGCTGCTGGAGTCGCGGCTGTGCTGCGCCGTGCCGCAGCAGCTGCTCTCGATTTGGATACAGCGCGAGAAGGAGCTGCTGCAGGAGATCTCCGGCATGGGCGAGCTGAACGGCGAGTGGCGCTGGCGCCAAATGAATCTGCTCGAGGAGCACCTGCGCCTGCTCAAGGACTACTCCCAGGCCAAGCAGAACATCCAGCAGCTGATGCGCGACGGCGTCTACTACAAGCGCTCGGCGGTCAAGACGGATGAGTCGCTCGAGTTTCTGCCCGTCAATCTGCACGTGCAGCGCATGTGGGCCCAAAACGATGCACTGCACCGTCGCGGCGTCCTCGACATTGTCACCGTGGGCGCCTTCACCCGGCACGATGCCAAAGGTCGCAAGTGCGGCGGCCTCATCAAGTGAGTCTCAAATCTATCTATCAAATCTTCGTCTATAAAACTAACGAGAATTTTCCCGAAATTGAGCAACAGAAGTATTCCTTCTGAGTGACTATATATATATGTGTCTATGTAGATATAGATATGTATCTATGTAGATATATATATGTATCTATGTTGATATACATAGATACATCTATCCATTATCCTTAAAGATATTTTCCCGTCTCAACGATCTTGAATAACGGTATAGACTTCGCAATCCTACTTATGTATATGTCCATTAGACATGATGAGATCTGTGTTTGAATATCTATATATAAAATATTTGAACTTTATATACATATGTACATATGTATATGCCCAACATTCCCAAAGAGGTGTTTACTTCAATGTACGGAAATAGTACCTCAGAGCATAGATTATAAAATATTTGGTATCAACCATTTTTTAATCATTTTCTTATGTTAAATTGATTTTTGGCATTTTCATTTCATTTAATTACTAATAAATAATTAAATTCAAGAATAGGTACAAGAAATAAATAATAAAAAAATTGAATGAATTAAAATTTACTGAGTGAAAAATTAAAAAAAAAAAAAAAAACAAAATAAATAAAATATAATATATAAATATTTTATTTATTTTAAATATAAATATAATATATAAATATTTTATTTATTTTAAATATAAATATAATATATGAATATTTTATTTATTTTAAATATAAATATAATATATAAATATTTTATTTATTTTTTTCAATCAGCCAATTTTATTTACATAATATAATGTATATAATATAATATACAAATATTTCATTTATTTCTTACATTTTTCACTCAGTCAATTTTAATTTATTCAACTCTAATTTGTTATTTATTTCTTAAATTTTATTATTTTATTTTTTTTTATTTAGTTTCATTATTTTTGATTTTTATCTCTTTTTTATCTATTTTGAAAAATTTTGTTTGTTAATTTTTTAATTGATTTTTATTGCTATATCTTGTATTTAATTTCTTTATTTATTTTTTAATTTCTTTGTTTATCTAATGTAATTTATTTTTCTTATTCACCTATATTATTTTTTTTTTATTTATTTATTAATGTATTCAATTTATTATGAATAATTAATTTAATTTAATATTTTTTTTATTCCTTGTAGTTTATTTTTGATGTTTCTAATTTTATTTTATGGTTCCAAAATTAAATTTAGTTAGTAAATTTAACTAAATGTAGAAGTTAGTAGCTTTTAAAAAAAAGAAGACAAAAATTAAAGTAGTAAAGCGGGCACAATGAAAGCCATTGATAGACAGAGATAGATAGATAGATCATGAAAGATGACGACTTCTGCTGGCTGTTGGATGTAACTAATATACCCCATTGATATATTTCGGATAGCAAGAGTTTCATATGTAAAAACAGATATTCGATTTCATTGGGATTCTCTATGAAACGCAGGAGAAGAAGAAGGAGGAGGAGGAGGAGGAGAAGACTCAATATGCACACACAGCTGTATAAAATATATAATGCTTCGTCTTTCCATTCCGTTCGATAGGCTGCTGCAGGAGAGCAAGGCCTGGAAGCTGGAGCAGAGCAACGCGTGCAAGGTGCAGGCGGCCAACGATGCCGTCCAGGCGACCAAGCAGCTGCGCAAGGAGATCGTGGAGCTGATGTCGCAGCTGCTGCAGCTGGCGACGCAGCGCAGTGCCCGGGACATGATGCCGCTGTGCAACGAGATGATAAACAAGACGCAGACGCTGCTCAACATCTGGGAGCCGAGCATTGTCGAGGAGGCGGTGACGTTCATCGAGCGCCATCGCATCATCGAGGAGCCGGACAACGAGCCGATGTCGCCGTTCCGCAAAATAACGCAGCAGCTGAGCGCACTGGAGCTGAAGTCGCCGGAGCTGGAGGACTTCGCGACGCCAGTTGTGGCGCCGCCGGATCTGTGGCCACGCGGCGGCCAGCCGCTGATGCGCTCCAACAGCTGGCATCCGAGCAACAGCTCGCCCTCCAGCTCGCTGGACATCAATGCGATCGACTCGCTCCAGCATGTGGTCAAGTGCTACAATGCGCATCTGCGCAGCCTCGAGCAGCAGCAGCAACAGGGGGAGCCGGCGGCGGCGGCGGCAGTTCCTCCACAGCCTCAGTGTGAACTCTCGGACGAGGCCACATATCAATCTCTGCCGCCCAGCTGGGAGGGCGTGGCGGGCGGCTCGTCAACGGCGCCGGTGCAACTGATCGACCTGGACGAGATGGTGAGGGCCGTGCGCAAGCGTCCGCAGACCGCCAGCTTCCTGGACACGAAGCTGATGAGCTCGTCGCCCTCGGCGAACTACTATCGGCCCACAGAGGAGCCGGAGCCACTGGATCTCACCCAGCTGAATATCGAGGCCAGTGTGATGTGCCTGGTCAGCAAGCTGAAGTTCTTCTGCGGCCGCAGCGACAGTCCCGCCATCCGGCTGCGGCATCCCAAGGTGCCGCTGAAGCGCGAGGGCTTCGCCGTGGCGCCGCAGCAGACGCCCGATGTGATAGCGGCGCCCGATGTGATCGTGGAGCCGACCCAACAGCTCAAGCTTGATCTGGCGCCTGGCCCACTGCCCGCACCCTCAACGGCGTCGGCGTCGGCGTCGTCGTCGGCGCCAGCCCCGCCCAAAAAGGGCAACAAGTTCACCGACGGCCTGGACCTGTCCCTGACCACCGACTGGGTGGGCGAGCTGCGTCCCAGCATGCGCAAGCTGCGCCATGCCATGGACCGGCTGCTGAAGACGGCGCGCCTGATGCACTCCGTGCAGCGGCTGCAGCAGGACGTGCGCTGCAATCGCCTCCAGGCGAGCATCATGTACCGGCGCGACGTTTGCTTCTCGCAGGCGGTAAGACTCCTCATTAAGCTAATCCGAAAGACAGTGGTTTCTTGGTGTCGAAGCCTAGAGAGACGTAGAACTGCCTATGTAGAGAGTAATTAATTCTAGGGGTATAGAATTCTTCTCATTCCATACGGAATAAGTAAATGGAAATTTCAATTAATTTGCTGGATATAATAGCTAGATTGATATAGGTAATGGATCCTACGTAAAAGAATGCCACAGATTCAATTTTCAATTGATTTTCTAGGTAAACCTAACTAGAAGTAGATGTAATCGAATTCTAGAGCAATCGGCTTCTATATAAAATGGGTTCTGGAGAAAAAAGATTGCACAAATTAAAATTTCAATTATTTTCCTAGTGACTAGATGGAGGTATACAAAGCGGATTCTGCAAAACAAAACTCTACAAATTAAATTTTAAATTAATTTTCTAGGTAAACTTAACTAGAAGTAAATGTAATCAGATTCTAGAATAATCGGTTTCTACGTATATGAATGGGTTCTGAAGAAAAAAGATTGTACAAATTAAAATTTCAATTATTTTCCTAGTGACTAGATGGAGATATAGAAAGCGGATTCTGCAATACAACATTCTATTTCAATTTTACATTAATTTTTCTAGCTAAACTTAACTGGATGTAGTTATAGAAATCGGATGGTAGAGCAAAAGACTTCCGCAGATACTATTCCCAATTGTTTTCCCTATGTAAACACATGTAGGAAATAACAATTTCTGATCTCTTGCCGTAGGACAGCTAGAGGTATTACATACCTAAGTTATACATCCATTTAAAGCTATTTTCAGTTTCTGACTTCTTTTTTCATATAGGAGCAAAATATGCATATGATTGTGATATTTCTATCTAGATGATAGAACTTTAAATGGATCTTTGGGAGTATTCTTAGTGCTATTTAGAGATTGAGATTAATTTAGGTGTAGTACATTATTTGGATATCAGAAAACTTACTTTAATGCATTGCACATGCTGCAGCTATATAAAATGCCTACCCAGATATACCCATTCCCAAAATTATCTTAGGAGATTTGTAAGATTGTAGTTCATACAGTTGTGCTCCGCTCTAGGAAATACCCATAAACTTAAAAAACTTGAAACCTGCTTTGGAGATTATTTTCCTAATAGTTCTTCATAAAGCAGATAACATATAGCTAGTCATATAGATATATTTGTAATCGAATTTAGTTGATATAGCAGCTCTATAAAGATGTTACCTATTTAGATGCCAATTTCTATGGATTCAGGGTGTGCAAAAAGGAATTTCCAAAGAACTTCCATTTTAAAGATAAAAGGATCTTAATAGGATTGACGCCGAATCACTCTAGTATCTCCCTCTCTATAGTATCTATTTATATCTATATTGATATTTATATTCTCTCTCTCTCTCTCTCTCTCTCTCTCTCTCTCTCTCTCTCTCTCTTTCTCTCTGTCCCCCTCTCTCTATGCAGCTGACGGCCCTGGTTAGCGCTCTGATGGTGCGGCTGTGGGGCCGGGAGGTGGATGTGGCGTACATCTCGCTGCTGCGTGAGCTGGGTCCGCTGGCGTACTTCGAGGGGCTGCTGTCGCTGTACGGCTCCGAGACGGACATGTGGAGCGACATGTGCATCGCCATCGAGGATCTGTCGGCGGTCAGCTTCACGCTGGTGTCGGCCGGCCAGGACGAGGTGCAGCCCATGCCGCGCATAACGGGCTCGCGGCAGGCGCTGGAGGTGCTGCTGCCGGTGCCGGAGCACGCGCTGCCCGCGAACGGGCGCAGCTCGCTCAGCTTCAAAATCACGCCCGTCTTCTTCAACATCGGCATCAACGAGAAGGCCACGCTGGGGCAGACGCGCGAGCAGCAGCGCTCCAACCTGGACAACTATCTGCGGCTGAGCCAGTACTTCAGTCGCTATCGCAAACTGGGCCTGAACGCGACCTGCGCGGCCGACGCGGATGCCAGCGTCTCGGAGTGGGATGCCCTGCAGTCGCTGCTCGGCTATATGGAGCAGCAGCTGCGCTCCACTGTCTCCAAGAATGTGAAGGTGCTGCACCTGGCCGAGGATGCGTGCCGTCTGATGGGCGGACTGCGCTTCACCTCCTGCAAGAGTGCCAAGGATCGCACCGGCATGGCCGTCACCCTGGAGCAGTGTCGCGTCCTGGTGCGCGAATTCCAGCTGCCAGCCAAGCAAGTGCCCTACGTACTCAGCACCATGCGCAGGTTCGTATGCCCCTCCCCTATACCACGTCCATCGTCCAGCATCCACTATCTCTTGTCTCTCTCTCTCTCTCTCTTGCAGTGAGGGCACGCGCATGGACAACGTCTTCAAGAATATCGGCAAGCACAAATACGCTTTTAATCTGCCTCAGGTGATCATGCTGCCGGCCATGTACAGGCCCCCGGTGGGCGCCTACGGCAAGGCCCAGACCTAAGGCACCCCCACAAATCACTTCCAAGTTACAAAGTTGTTTTAGTCGTAAGTAAGAGTCGAAGCGAGTGACACGAGTACTTATGAGCAACACACACACACACAAACACACATACATACATATATATACTCTAACACTTAAACTGTGCCAAAAATCAAACAAGTTAATCAGCTAAAAACTAATTAAATTAGAGCATCACTAGGCCGAAATGTGGTTAGTGTGAGAAAGAGAGGAGAAGCAGGAAACGGAGGAAGTTGCTTTCGCCTGCAGGCGAAATGTTTGTTAAACACATTAATCTATTCCATAGGAGAATGAATATATATATGCACATATATATATACATATATATATATATGTGCGTGGAGTTAGCTTTTCTCTATTTATGTACGTATTTATTTAAACTATTATGTAATTCATACAGCATGTACTTCATCGAATCAATTCCATGTACTTCCAGCGAATGAAAATGAAAGCAAATTGTTAACCAAAATACAAAATAAAGCCAAAAAAAAACTGACAACGATTAACAGAGATGTGTGCTATTTATTTGGACTGATGATGTGGGCCTAGTAGTCCTGAACGCGTCCAGTGCCCAGTCGGCGCTTGCGTATCTCCGTTTTCAGCCAGGATGGCACGTCGCGCAGCGGATGGGCGTTGGGGAAGCGCAGCGGTTTCTCTGGTCCCTCGAAGGGATGAGTCTTGGCCAGCTTGCGCTGCAGGTACTCCTTGTTCACCTCCTTGATGTCACGGTGCTTGTCCATGTACAGATTGAACGCCTGCTTGAGCGGAAAGAATTTCTGATCGGCCAGATATGGCTTGGGGAAATCGTACTCGTAGATCGGTTCCTTAATTTCTGCAAATGGCATTCAAAAATGAGAATACACAGGGATATATGGTTAAGCTCGACAAGCTTACGCAAGACATTGTGATAGAAATTGGTCAGGGACTCATCCCAGTTGGTCTGGTAGAAGGCGAGCCCCGCCGGCGTCAGCTCATCCTGGTGCTGGCGATAAAAGTCCAATGTGCTAAAGGTGCGCTTCTCCAGATTGTTGTAGTCCTTGGCATCCAGCTTGTGTGAGCTCAGATCTAGGCGGGATTCCTGCTTGTAGAGCACAAAGACCATGCGCTGGTAGCCCAAGCCCCTAGGAGGGAACGGCGGCAGATAGTCGGCCAATACCTCGCCCTCAACAATCTTGCCATTGGGTATATTGGCACTAAAAGAATAATGTTTGAATAGTTGTGGAAACGAAAGAAGACATCTTTGGTAACCCACATAAACCAGTGCAGACACTCGGCCGCGGGATTGGTGTAGTGTGCATCCGGATTGGTGGCCAGCAGGGTCCAGTAGCTGTCACCCTGCGCTGCCTTGCCCGTAATAGGATCCAACTGGCCATCGAAACTAACCAAAGGCGCTTTGCTCGCCTCCGAGGGCTTGATCACATTGCCATTGTAGACGGGACTGAGGGTATCGGCGTTCAGCTCGTAGCGTATGGTCAGTGGCACGCGCGGCACAAAGTAGGCGCTGCCAAACAAATGCTCAAAGATGCCATAGTGATCCGCCAGCAGCCGCAGATCATGCTGGCCCGTTTTCTGCACGTAGGACTCTTGCACCTTGTCCAAGTCGATGAGCACTGCGCATGGGCCAAGAATAAATTAAGGTTAATTAGAGTGTGGGAGTGTCAGGAATTGCAGTTACTTGCATTTATTGCCGCGTGCCAATTGCTCTAGCTCCTTGCTGGCGCGCTGAGCCTTCAGGTGTTCGAGGCGCGCCTTTAGCTGTGCCGATCGCGATGGCTTTAGCTGCGGAAAGCCAATGTTAATGCGTGCCACAATCTCCGGATCGGTAACGTTATCATCTATGCATAATAGGAGTCGAAAGCCAGTTAACTGCTGGAGCCGAAACTAGATTACATCAACAGAAATTACCTTGCAGTCGCTGCTCCAGCGTGCGTGCCACACCAGGCGGTTTGCCACGCAGCGTGTGCCCCTGGCGCGTGCTGACGTTTAGCAGCAGCAGCGCTGCTGACTGTGTGCTGCGCAAGCTGCCATTTATGCTGTTTTTCATTAATAAATTACTAAAAGACATTGTGTTTTATAAGAGGGCGGCCCTCGCGTTTCTCAACTCTTAACTGCACAGCTGATGGCCGGCCGATATGCGATAGTTCGATAGCTGCTCAAAAACAGTGTTGATCAATTTATGTTAGCTATCATACCATTTCGAAAGGTCTGGCAGCCCTATTCAACGTTTTGTATTCGTTTTAATTTGAATGTTAACAAACTGTATAAAAAATAAAACCTGGTTTTATTTAATTAATATTATTTTCTCATTTTATTATTATTTTAATATTATTATTTTATTTTATTTTATTTAAATATGTTATTTACAATTGCTCCTTTTCATCAAAGATAAGATTGACATTGAAATAGGTGACCGTGAACCTTGTTTTGTATACTATTTCCATTCTCTCCCTCTACTTGATTTCCGGTTCGGCTATAATTTTTTGTTTATACACTTGTAACGCTAGCCCTGGCGTAATTCCATTAATTGATTGCAATTATTGAAACCAATTCTATATGTATACAGATTCTGTACTACATACATACTTACATACATACATAGCTATAATAACGCTTGGAATGGGTGAGCACAACTCCATTTACGTCATAAAAATGCGTCGCATTAATCGATTGTATATAAATATATATACGAGCTAGCTAGAGATGCTAGTGCCTTACATCAAAGTCAAGCCAGCCGGATAAAAAACTGCGCAGCACTGGCTACAAATGCCGGTGACGAGCCTCCTACACACACGCCTACACGTGGCGCACGCTCACATGCATACATGCATACACCCACACATTGATACATAGTAGGCGTATTGTTATACGCACGAGCACACACAGGCATACGGCAAGCAAACCAGTTTGCATGCGCGCCGTATAACAGTTTCGCTGCCGGCGTCGCTGCCGCCCAAGCAGCGGCGGTCGAAAAGGACAAACTCAAGGGCAATCCATTGCTCGGGCCACACAACGGAACAAAGGCTCGTCATCAGGAGTGCGGCGGCGGCACTAGGTGAATATGAAATTCAAGCAAATATACCAAAATACGCACACATACACACATACAATGCAGACACAAATACATGTGTATTTATAAATATGTATATGTATGTGCCGCTTATTGTGCGTATATTTTGTAAAACAAACTGGGCCGATTACACAATCCCAATCCGACATTACCTCATACGTCATGGTGCTAACCAAATGTCCTTTCTACTAAACTTGAGAGTTTGACATTTGTGAGCTGCCCACGACGTCAAAACGCCCACGCACACACACACACACAGTTATACAAATAAGCACGCTACTTACTCTCTCTCTCAATTGCTCTCATTCCCGCTCTCTTTTGCCATGCTTTTTGAGGTTAAACTCGAACTGACGTTTAGCATTTAATCTATTTGGAAATAAGGCAGAATCAATGTCAATTGTCTTATCTTTCGATGCTGTTGTTGTTGTTGTTGTTGTCGTTCGATTCATCTCGTGCCCAGCAGCCTCCGGACTTCAGTTTACTACAATTCTCTATGAAACGAAAAAGAACAGACAAAAAAAAACTTTCCACTGCGCACGCACTTGAACCGGAATCAGTTCTAGCCGGTTAGCTTCAGTTCGGTCCTCAGTCCCCCGCTGTCACACCCTCTGCCCGCCTTTCGGTAGCAGCAGACGACATTCATTAGCCGGGCGAGGCAGCCGGAAATGTGTATTGATTGGATCGCTGGGCATCCTTTGTCAAATAGCCCTTCTGCCATTAGCTGCCATTGCAATTTTCCAATTCTCACAAGTTCAGCGCATTTTCCCGACTAAGAGATGGTGGTAAATGATATGTGTATGCCCACAAACACACCCACATATATATATAGGTATGAAATTCCATTGGCTTTGCCAATCCCATACCCATTCGTATCCAGAGTCCACTTTGCTTGCTGCTGATAATTGATAAGCAACACGTCCGGGATACTTGAACATATGCCCATTTGGGCAATCGGGCGGGCCATATACAGAATTATAGATATACGTATTATATATACATAGATCGCACTAGAGTGCACTCGTCAGGTGCCTTAGATATATACATCTATGTGTATATGTATGCTTAGGTATGTACTCAGGTAACCGCAGCTATTTATATGATAGCATCTGATAAAGATCTGGGTTCGGTTTCGTTTCGTTTCGTATACCCCCATTTGAGTGCTGTTTGAAGTGTTGATTATCGCTTAATGAGTCTGCTTCTTTATTTGCTTGTTTTTATTTTGTTTTTTTAGAAAGAAACATGAATTCATTTGCCTGGCAATGTCAATGCCAGTTGAAAAGGTCCCTGACCGTCCTTATCAATAGACACCGCAGCGTACGCGCATTTTTTTTGCGCTTTCCCTTTCGTCCAGTGCGCGGTAATTGACTGCGATTGCATCAAATTGACTTGAATGCATTTGCTTTTGATTGACCGACCCCCAAACCCCTTCCTTCTATCCTCCTTTCCCCTGCAAGAATCTGAATAAAAATACAAATTACTAGCGAGCACTTTCTTTATATATAAATACATATGTATGTACATATGTACCGGATTATCGTCTGATTACTTAACGTTACTTAATAGTCTCTCATTTCCAGCTGGCATTGAGTCGTCTCTCGTTGCGTCTGTGTCGACTTGGTCAACTCTCTAATAAGGACTCCCATCATTCTGTTCCTTATTCATTTAGGACAAGGCCTGGGCTATACTACACTAATTTGTCGAGTTGGTTTAAGCCAGTCGTTCAGTGACTGCTTAAGCTTTACCCAAGATTTACTCAATATTTAATATTATATTAATATAATATAATATAATATATATATTATTTAATATTATATTATTATACGTTATTACGTTATTACGTTATTACGTTATTATATTATTATATATTATTATTATATTATATTACCTTATACCTTATACCTTATACCTTATACCTTATACCTTATACCTTATACCTTATACCTTATACCTTATACCTTATACCTTATACCTTATACCTTATACCTTATACCTTATACCTTATACCTTATACCTTATACCTTATACCTTATACCTTATACCTTATACCTTATACCTTATACGTTATACGTTATACGTTATACGTTATACGTTATACGTTATACGTTATACGTTATACGTTATACGTTATACGTTATACGTTATACGTTATACGTTATACGTTATACGTTATACGTTATACGTTATACGTTATACGTTATACGTTATACGTTATACGTTATACGTTATACGTTATACGTTATACGTTATACGTATACGTTATACGTTATACGTTATACGTTATACGTTATACGTTATACGTTATACGTTATACGTTATACGTTATACGTTATACGTTATACGTTATACGTTATACGTTATACGTTATACGTTATACGTTATACGTTATACGTTATACGTTATACGTTATACGTTATACGTTATACGTTATACGTTATACGTTATACGTTATACGTTATACGTTATACGTTATACGTTATACGTTATACGTTATACGTTATACGTTATACGTTATACGTTATACGTTATACGTTATACGTTATACGTTATACGTTATACGTTATACGTTATACGTTATACGTTATACGTTATACGTTATACGTTATACGTTATACGTTATACGTTATACGTTATACGTTATACGTTATACGTTATACGTTATACGTTATACGTTATACGTTATACGTTATACGTTATACGTTATACGTTATACGTTATACGTTATACGTTATACGTTATACGTTATACGTTATACGTTATACGTTATACGTTATACGTTATACGTTATACGGTTACTCGCTGAAAGGACTTATCTCATACATTCATACATATACCCCATGTACATACATGTGTATACCCCAATTCCAAAGGTGCTTTTAAGAGCCGCTATTGGGACTAAATATTTGTTTGGCCATTAACTTATCGCCCACAACAACAACAACAACAACAACAATAACAATAACAATCATAACAAAAATAGCGACAACATTGTTGATAGCCCACCTAGCTGACCCGCTGGCCTCTCGTAAATCGTACGTAACACTCGCTCCGAAATTCGCAAGCCACATTGCCCGATCGCATTGTCTATATGACCGCGCTATAAATGTGTTTTATTGTTTATAATCATAAATAAGATTGTGCCACGGGCTGTTTACGTTTATATCTCTCAGTCTCTATAAATGGACGTGTGTAAATGAGATTATGAATAGGTGTGTGGATTCGGCTCTACAATGGCTACATATATATATGTATGTGCATACATACATAATTACCCACTCACAACTAGGAATGTAATACAGACGACGCTACCTTGACTCGAGCTCGGTTCCAAACTGAGATTGAGCTCGTCTTGACCCTTGCACCCAGCCACCGGCAGATGCCTCTTATCAGCTCTTGGCGGCCCCATCTTGCCCCAGCCGCGACAACCCTGGCCATCTCGCGGCACACTTTGCTTGTGGCCATCGGCCCCCACCAGTCGCGTTCGGTTGAGCCCCGCACATTCATGAACTTTGACTATCCGAGCAGCGACATATTGCGCAGTTCTCAGTCTCTGTCTCAGTCTCAGTTCTCAGAGCCGGTCTCAGTCTCAGTGCACATACCAGCCGATCGCCGACCGGCTCCCGTTGCATTCCCAATGAGACGTAACGCGAACTCAACAACAATAACAACAACAACAACAACGACAACAATGCGGGCATACTAATGCATCGTTGCGCCGTAGATGCGATCCAGTACGTAATCATTACGTCGTAGTGTAATACACCATTTACTGCTGTATAAAAATTCATGCATTCGTATACATCTGGAGGTGGGCCCTGTCGCTCTATAAGAGGCATCTACCATTCCATTAAGTATAAATATGGTGTATGTGCCTATATAATTGACTAAGGCTATGTAATTTTGATTAGTAAAGTCGGAAGATCTATAGGAGGCGTCTCTCTCTTTCCTTTATTTCTTCTATAGTTGTTCCTTCAGCACGCTTTTTATGTCGCTTTCCCTCTCTGTATCCTCTATATTTCTCCCTATCTATCTATCTCTCATTATCTCAATATGGCTCTATATTTGCTCTCACTTTCTCTTTCTCGATATTTTCGTTTTTGGTAGTCTCCCGCGCTCTCTCTGCCTTCTGCCTCACTCTCACCCTCACTCTTCCTCTCTCTGCGTCTCTCTCTGTCTTTCTGTTACTCTCTTCCTTTCTCGTTCTAGATCTCACTCTCGTTCTCTTTCTCTCCCTTTCTGTCTTTCTACCTATTCTGTTTGTCTTTATCCCCTCTATTTGTCTCCACATACATATCTGTGGTTTGTACAACCTTTTTTCTCCTTCTATCTTTTCTCCTCTCTCTTTCTGTATTTCCCTCTCCATTTCCCTTTTTCTGTATTTTGGCCTGCCTTTTTCTTTCCTTCAATCTCTAGTTTTCTATCTATCTCTCTCTCTCTCTCTCTCTTTCTCTCTATCTTTATCTATCTCTCCATTCTCCTCTCTCTCGCTTATTCTCTATAGATCTCTTTCTTCTCTTCACTTCTAGAACTGTTTTAGTTTCAACTCATTCCCGAAATGAGTTATCACTGTGTGTGTTAACGACCAATAAAAGCTGACACGATTGGACTTTGTGACTTTTTATATGCAGTCTGGTTTTGCTTACAAATATTTCTTGGACTTTTAGCAGTACGCACGACTTTCATAGATTCTTATTTCATGACTTGAAACTGAAATTCGATCTCAAGTCTCCCTTTGTTCGAATCATACTATCAAATTCTAGCTTCCATTGAAATAGAGGGTATTTCGAATGTATATGAATATTTTTGTTTACTCCAGCAATAAAATAAAGCTAGGTTTTGCTGGGCACTGAAGCTATATACATATGTTAATTATTACACTAACTCAAAAACGGGGAATTTTCTCTAAATTATTTGTAGCTATTATAAGATACACACATACATACATATATCAAGATCTTTATTATATGCTTAAAGCTTCGTGACTCTATGTCTAAAGTTGATAACTATGCATGTATAGATATTTTTCTCTTAATATTTTAGCTAAAGTTACTTATACTTATACACATATGTATATCTCAAGAGACTTTAGCTTTTATAGCTTCGCCGATAATAATGGTATTCACTCCACTAAGTCTATTGATTTACTCTACTGCCACATCCCAGGTGGGCGTATTCATTTAATTATTGTGTATTTAATTGCAGGAAGAGTAATTATTCTAGATTTCGGATTCACTCCGAAAGTCAATTACCATCCATAAATCGAACAAAGCCTTGCTCAGATAGTATTACTCATAGCCACATCTAATTACTATTCAGAGGCAATTTGGTATATACTATGCAGTAAATATTATAGAAATGTATATAGAGTAAAGTGTTTAGTAATTAGATGATCTGGTTCGGAAATTGTATTTTGACAAACGTCAATTGCATGCATTCCGACTCTATACCTCTGGCTTATCAGCCAGACTAATTGCTGGCCCAAACACCTGAACAACTGTTTGAGTAAACCTGAATGCAGTTGAGCAGTTGTTTTCAACTGTTGTTGTTGTTGTTGCGATATCCCTAGTTAAGAAAGCAAATAATCGCATACCGAAACCAAGTTGTATAGCACGCCACACGAATATCAGATGGTTCATAAAACTTAGAGGTCTATCTGGAAACTATATAGCCATTTATTTTGATTAGCCATGCCATGGGGGAGATTTACAGACATATAGAATTGTCGATCAATGGATTTGAAAACTCTAATCTAAAATACTGTAGAAGTTCGAATTTCCGCTTGATATTGTTAGTCGCTATAAATTTTAGGTATTTATACTATGGAAATACGTTATGGTAATACTTAAGTTGTCAGTCATTTAATGGGGACTTCACCACAGATTTCTAGATGACGATGATACACATGGGCGAGTAAAAATTGCAAATTCCATTTCTCCAGCTGGCATTACGTGCCAAATAATAGAGTTTAAGTTGTAAAATTGTATAAGATAACTGTAATAACTAAATAAGTCATTAATCTGGATACTTTGTAAGACAGGTGTCCAAATGGTTTATTTAGTATGTGAAAATTACAGGTCTCCAGATGAAAATACTTACAATGAAGTATGGAAATAGGTATGGAACCTGTATGGAAATAGTGGGTAAGTTTTAATTAATGAAAGTTAATCTGGATCAATTGAATGCAAATAGATTGTCATGTAGTTTTGGAGCAGCTCAAAGAACTTTTAAAGTTCGCTTTGTAAACAAGTTTGCCAAAAATCTATTGAACTTGTTAAACTTCTCATGTTAGTCTTGGCAGGAAGTTATAAAGCTCTTTTTGTAATCAAATTTCTCATGAGGTCATTGAACTTGTAGAGTTACAGATGTTATCTTTGAAATGGGCTAAACCAAGCTCATCATAAAACCAACGAAGATTTTGAATTCCTTATGTTCATTTTGACATTCCTCATGGTAATTTTGACATGAGCTTTCAAAGCTACAGCAAGTTTATCAATAGATTATTGAAAATGTTAAGTTTCCGAATTTATTTTTGACATGGGCTCTTAATTTTACACCAAGTTTATTATAAAATTATTGAATATGCTGAATTCCTCATGTTAGTTTTGCCAAGACATTTTTTTAACCAAGCTTGTCATGTTAAATTCCTCATGTTAGTTTTGGCAAGAAGTTATAAAGATTTTTTTCTAACCAAGTTTGTCATGGGCTCATTAAACATGTAAAGTTCCCGATGTTATCTTTGACATGGGCTCTTAAATCTAAACCAAGTTTTTCATGAAGTCTGTGAGCATGCTAAATTCCTCATGTTAATTTTGACAAGAGCTTTTAAAGCTAAGTACAGTATATAGTTGGATCGTCAATGAATATCGCTGTAACGCAATTAGCTGCAGTCAATGTCGTTGCAGTTGTTCTTTGAACCAGTTCAAATGAGCGCGCATATACATACACACATACATACACACACACATACATAGTTGCTAAATGACAAAGCCAAAGCGAATTCGCTGAATGAATGGACGATTGTTTATAAACAATGATTATGCATAAACAACAAGCTCGACTGCGACGGGCATATTAGCTGCATGAATGACCTACAATTGAAATGCATTGCCAAAGGCGCATTTCCGCACATTTGCTCAATGCGAATGGAGTGTATGAACAAATATGCCTAGGCAATATATATATTATATATGTACATATGTAATGAGTATATATACATATATAATTGTTTATATTACTTATATGAGAAATGCAGAAACGTGATCTATTTCATGTGAGTCTCAGCGACGCTTTTCGTGGTTATCAGGCGAATGTATGTATTTGTTGTTCCAATTATTGCTATGGCTCGTCATTGTCATTGTTTATTGTTATTTTACATATAGCTTGTTGTTTACGTTCTTTCATCTATCGGCGTCCAGGTCGATAGGTGTATAATTGCATAGAGAGAGGGAGAGCGAGAGAGAGAGAGATGATTTGCGGTTTAAGCTATTGTTTCTTCCATCAACAAGATCTAGATTGCAATGCCAATGGATATTATTATTAGATGGCCGACAATCGTAGCAAATCAGTTACATATGCACATATACATACATACACATACATATGTATATACATATCTAAATTTGTAAAACCTCTATTACTTGCCTGTCCGATTCCGGGCGCTTCGCAGGCAGCTCAAATTGATTCAAGTGCTTCGTTGATATAATAAAATTGTATCCCATGCATTTCTCTAGCCACATCTTTCAAAAACAATTAATTCAATGAATATATGGATGGTATGTACATATGTATATACACTTGTAGTATGTAGTTCAAGGCGGTTCCCTCCGGGAACTCTCGGACTGGCGGCGCTCAATTGTTTTGTATTGGTGGCCAACCAATTGGCCGGTTAAGTGTTTAGCGAGCGTCCCAATCAGCGGCTGGGCATGGCCCTGATCTTGTGAGATCTGGAAACAACCGTATTCTCGCTGACTTTCGACTGCCCTCAAGCAAAGTTATCGGTTATCGATTAGCGTGGCTCGTGCATGTTCGCATTTCTCAGTGACAAATACCTCGGAGTCGCTGTTGCTTTCGCTCTTCCTATCTCCCCGCTAAAATCAATTTGAGAATTTGTGTTAACTTCAAGTGATCCGCAATCAAATTCAAATAACAATATTAACATATTTTTCTGTACATTCCTTTTCGCATAAGTACATTTTCGTATTTCTTAAATATTTTTTCATATCCTGATTCTCAATTCTCCCTATTTTCTTTTTCTGTCTTTGTCTTCTCTTCATTTTTGGCTTTCCTTGCATTGCCTTTCTCAACTTCATACCTTCTGTATAAATTTTTCTCCATCTCTCTTTTTAGCTCCCTCTCTGTATCACTCTCTTTATTTTTTTCTTCCTCTATTAATATTGTTGCATTTCGACTCCTGCTCCTCTTTGCCTCTCAATTTTTCGGTTTCGCTGTTTTTCTTTATCCTTATTCTCATTCTCGCTCTCTTTGTATTCTATTCTCTTTCCATCTCCACATTTATTTCTTTCTTACTCTTATTTTCTCGGACCGCTCTCAATCTCTATCTTAATTGCCATATATCACTCTATCTGTCTCTCTCACTCTCTCAACATATGCATATATCCCATTCTCCTCTTTCTTTGCTTATATCTCTATCTTTCTATCTGTCTCTCTCTCTCTCTCTCTCTCTCCCCCTCTCTCTCCCACCCTCTCTCTCTCTCTATCTCTCTCTCTATCTCTCTCTCTCTCTCTCTCTCTCTCTCTCTCTCACTCTCTCTCCCACCCATCTCCACACCCTTCCCTCCGCCTTAATGCACTGTCTATAATCAGCTTACCTTGCCCAACACCTGCCCTTTGGACTCGCTGAGTTTTCACTTTCCCGTGCTAATTGCTAAATATAATTAAAATCAGTTAGTGTGCATGTAATATGCAATAAAACACAGAAAAGATTAAAAAATAATCGTTGAGAAAAAAAAAGCGAAAAAAACAAAATAAAATAAAACAATCATCCGTAAACATTTGTGCATTTTTTTTTTAATTATAAAATATTGCAATGAGCAAACAATGACAGCGCCGGCAGCGCACCGCAGCGCAACAAAAGAAAGAGTGAGAGTGCGAAAGAGAGAGAGTGAGAGAGAGAGAGAGTGAGAGAGACGGCGACGAAGGCAGCGCCTTTCAATTAAACATTAAAAACAGCTCACAATCTAATTTGACAATAAAAATGTTTCCATAATAAACCACAAAATAAAACAAAAACGCTTAACAGAAAAAAAAAGTACACTAAATAATTTGCAGTTGTGTGTAATAAAATAATAACGGCAATCATTCAAAGAAAAAAAGCACAACAACAACAATGAGGAAATTGCGTCGCGACTTAATATTTGGTTGTTGTTGCTTTGCCAAACAGCATATGCATTCTGTGACAAATGATGTAACGCCTAGGCAAAGGGATCAAATGAGTGTGGAGGGCTTGCCTCTCTGAATTTTGAGATATTCACAAATATAGTAATTAACTGAAGTAAAGGTGTAGATTCAGCATACAAAAACACATATACTTACGTATATATGTATTTACATATATATGTATTTATAATAACCAATTACTTCCCAACGCAGAGTATCCAAAGCAAGCACTAAAAATCATATTCAGTCAAATTCTCTTATAAATATATGTAACTCTGCAGCGCTTCCATATTCACAAGAGTATTCAAAGTGCGGCTTGACGTCGAGCAAAAGTTCCTTTTTTGCTTTGCTTTGCTTCTCTTTTTTTTTTGGCAAGCTAGTATTGCGACCCAGTAGCCAATTTGAGGCATCATAATTACCTTTTTATTTAGCGAGTTTTATCTTTTTGCGAATCATCTATCTACATGACTGCTGTCTATCTGTAATTAGGCTCTCTCGTTATTGTTTAGTTTGTTGTTATTTTTAGCTCGTCATGCACCGTTTATAACCGTGTTAGCGGGCTTCGTATGCTGGATTTCTCTTCAAACTCATTATCTCCTTCGTATCTGTCTTATTTGCATTTTACTCTGATGAAAAAAATAAACAAAAGTTTGCAAAGTTTATATCTAAGTATATAAATATTTTACTTATAAGATGAATATAACTTGAAGCCTATAGAAACTAACATGATTGCTTTTGCATGCTGCAGCTGAATTTACAGCTCCTCTTCCTGAAAGTATGCAGTAAAATGTTTTGTTCCTATGGCTTGGAAACCCATATACAATGAAGAATATTATAGCTATGATAAGTTAGGAAAAGGTCTGATATTACGTCTATCAAAATGCACATTTGGTACAAAAGCACCTCATATTATTGTCGATGTTATCAATTGTTCCACAAGTATAAGCACCGTTAGCTGCATTTATAGATAGTTCCGCTCTATTAGTTAGTGCTTACGGATATTATTAGAGATACATGTATGTATGTATACCAGCAAAGAACAAACGCATATAAAGCTAATATATTTTTAATTAATACTGATTAAGCTAGAAATCTATAAATGTGTCTTCCATATATACATATGTACATATATTTAAAATGTGTTTTTTTTTACTGCTTTGCAACGTACAAATAAAACGTGAACATTAAGTTCAATTCACCATGCGAATTGTCTACTGGGCATTCACATTTGCTTCGTCCTCTGCTACCGTGCTCTTTCCCACTCTTGCACTTTGCTACATATTAGTTTGACTGCAACAGGTGAAAAAAAAAATGTTTTAGTCATTTTTGTCGTGCTAAATACAAGTTTTATGTGGGTATATTTGTACATGTATGTATGGGTGAATATATAGCATATGTATAGCATATGTATGTTTGTATGTACATATTTACAAACATGTTCGAATAATAGTTTCCAATTACTCTCGGCTAACTGTTTACTAAATTATCAACTCAAATCTCAATTTGCGTTGTCTGCATCCGTCAAACGGTTGACAGCAACAAGAATAATAACAACAACTCTCTCTTCGTCTCTCCTTCGCTCTTTGCCATATGATTAAGTGCAACGTTTTCAATATTGTTGGCACTCACATGATTCGCTTACGTTTACATGTTCACACTTTCAAGAACTGCACTTGGCATTTGCATAACCAGCACGAAAAGGAAGATAAACAGAGAGCACAATAATGAGAGAGAGTGACCACAAGAGATCAGCGCAGTTGCCAACGCTAACGTCTAACAGAGTTGCCAACTCAACCGAACAGCATGCGTGGGCAATCGCCACAAATTTGTCAAATTCAATTCGCATGTGTTAAATTCGTATAAAAAGTGTGCAAATTTATGCAATTCATGCAATAAGCATAGACAGATATTTCTATATCAGAGCGTACATATGTACATACGTACGTATGTGTATATGCCAACTGCAGGGTATTTGCAAAGTGGGCATCGTATTAAACGGCCAGGCGTTACTGCATGTGGGCGTGCCTGTTCGCTTTGTCCGCCCTTCACAATATCTCAGCCGCTTGCTCTGCACTCTGCCCGCTCTACACTAACCGTTAGCTTAATTGCGTATTTTGTTTTCATTCTATGCTCGATAATGAAAATTAAAAAACAAAAATGAAAACTACAATATTGCTCTTTAAATTTAGACATTTATTTTTACACTGTTTGTTTTCTCTTTTCCCTCATTTTATTGCCGCACAAAAACAACAAGTAAAGTGCGAAACCCCACAGAAAACAAATTTGCTAAATCGGCGCTAAATTAACTCAAGATCGCGACATAACGAAATAACAAAATGTCAAAGTATTTGCTGATAAATAGTTTCTGCGGCCTGTCCACGGGCTGCTGGCTGCCCACTGACGCAGGCGATCGGGGAAGGATTATATACATACATACATAGATGTCTATATCTCCAACAGACATACATTATAATGTTTTTATATATGTACATATGTATGTATGTATAGATGTACATACATACATACATAGCCCATAAACATTTTATGCTCGTGTCGAGATTTGTATGGATATTTTAGACATACATACATACATATGTTGTCTTCTTTCGTATTTTAAATGCTCTATGCTTATAAAAATGGTTAAAAAAAAAAAAAAAAAAAACAACAAGGAAATGCAAACTGCGAATTCAAATGTCTGAAATCAGTTCTGCATTATACATACATACATATGTATGTACATATGTATATTACGTGTTTTTTGAATGCAAATTATTTACTGAATTTACGTAGCTAGGGCGCTACACTTTTACAGGGTATGCGCTAGTCGAATGTAGGCATCAGGCATCAAGCATTTAAAATTCCGTAGCCCAGAGTCATTATCAATATCTCATTAGCTCATCAAGTGAACGCTTTTTGCCTGGTATTTTGTACCTCAATCTGTGCACAGTTTGCCCATCATTTGTCATATATGTATATCATCCACATAAGTTTGGACCTAATCTATTTATACAAATATATAAATATAAATATGTATGTATATATGAACAAAAAATTTAATAAATGGAAAAATCCCAAGAGTCGCGTCATAGGTTTCGCACAAAAGTAAAGCTACTTGCGCTTCCACAATCGACTTTTCCACTGAATAAATCCCGAACTCAATATCCAGAATTAATATTAAAATAAAATGTTTTTTAATTATTTGCATATATACAGCCACTACCATTTTATTTCCACAATTCACTTCCCAATCCCCACAATGTGCAATATCCTTCCACAGTCCACACTTAGAGCCCACATATTTCTAATTCACGAAGCCACATCCTTAATCCACAATCCACATCGAGTATCGCATCCATAATCCACAAATCACATATTACATTGCGAAACAGCGCGCATTCACACTCGCAATCCACATTCATAGTCATATTACGATTTGCATTTGAATTTTTTATTGCGCTCCCACTGAAATGACTCGCCAGCCTTTTAAACGTGATCTGTGCAATGCATTCTATATATAAGTCTGTACGTGTGGTCTCTATGTACATACATACATACATTTATACCAGTGCAGTCCAGCGCCGTAGAGAGGGGATCGTGGATTGTGAATCGGGTATCGGGTATCGGGGATCGGAGATCGGGGACTGGTGACTGGGTCAGGGAATTTACATATGGCTGGCAATTTTAATAAAAACAACTTTCGCGGAACTTGCGAAAGTTCCCAGCTTGCGGTTGCAAAAGTATCGATACGACTGTAATAAAGCTAGCTAAGATTTCCAATAGAGATACAAATGATAGCAGTATAACGAGGTTTAAATGTTAATAATACATATGCATGTATGTACATATATAAATTTTATTTCTGATATTGAAACGATAAGATCACCTCCTATACATGTATACACATATGTATGTATGTATATGCATATAGTTATTTGCCACAAACTTACAACACCCACTGTAGATATACACATAATATGTACATAGTTACCAATATAACAAATATTTATGAACAACAAATCAAACAACAGTAAATCAATCTATTTGAGAGGTGTCTGGCAATAAATGTTCCGGGCTCTATACAAGAGTGGGCGGTGAGGGGTGGAGGAGGCTGCGACCGGAATTTGTTTGAGTACTCAAACTTCCCGCCCGCTGGAACAATGCGCCACAAAGGCAACTCAGCTCGATCGATTGTCTGCGAGGCGTCAATCGGATCGATCGGGTGCAATTCAAATGCGTCAAACGAAATGAAACGTAACGAATTGAAATCATTCTTAATTGGGCCAGTCGAGTTCGGCTTGTGACTAAGGCGACAGTCATTGCAATTGTTGGTGTTTAATTTCCTATATGTAGGCTGCATTAATAGCCATAACATAGCAGTTGCTATTCTCGTCAATGTTTCATCAATTAGTATCGATGCGGCGGCTTCGCCCAGAGAGCCGGCGTTCAACAACTGGCAGACGAAACAAAAATAAAATTTATACAATTGCGTCATGTGATCTTCCAGCGATGGCACGTGACAATTTCGCTTTCCAGTGCGTCCATTCATCTCTCTCTCTCTCTCTCCCTCTTCCACCACTCTTTCCTTGACAGCTAGCCAAAGAGCGAACTCTCCTGTTGAGTGCAAGCTCTTGCACTTGCATGTGCGTGTGTGGCTCTCCTTTCGCACCCTGTTGCAGCTAGCAAGACGTGCCTGCGAGAAAGAGACAAATGGTTTCGTTTTCGCTTGTTTCTCAGCTTGTTTTTTTTTTTATCATTTTTATTGTTTTTGTTTCCAAATCATTTTGTCATATCTGTTTCACTTGTTGTTCTTTGCCCGCTAAATTCTGTTCAGCTGTTAAAATATTCCCCTTACACTGTGGCTTTGTATGTGTATGTGTGTGTGCTTATGTGAGTTTCTCTCTGTTTGAGTGTCGCTTAACAATAAAATTTCTTCAACTTGGGTCTTTGTCGCACTCTGCTTGCGCCGCACTTGTATCGATCCTGTATCCATTAATCGATTAGTCATTCATTATCATTATCAGGGATAATTTTGTTCAAATTTTTAACATTTTCATGAAAAATATAAACACGATTTTTGCTTAATTTTCGTTTTTTTTTTTTTTTTTCTCTCAACAGTGAGTTGTGTTGTAGTTTTGCTTTGCTTGGCTAAGTTTATTAAAAATACATGGCAAAAAAAATTGATTATATTCTTTGATTTTTTGTTTTTCTTCTCTTATTCATTTCTTCTTCATTTGTAATTATTTTTAACATGCAATGCGTCGCCTGCGCGCAGTTGCCAAAATACGCCTTAAAATACCAACAAACATGTGGAGAAAAATTGCAACAAATGAAAAAAAAAAAATACCACTGAAAAGATTGCAGAAAAAGAAACCAAAATAAAATTTACGCTTGCAGCTAGCAGAAAAATTATCAATTGTGTTTATATTTTATTTATGTGGGTGTATGTGTGTGTGTGTGTTTTTTCTTTTCTTTCTCATTTTTTTCGTAAATGTATATAAGGTTGTCTCGTATATATTTAGGACTCTTTAAGGTACCTTTTTTCATCGTTCATAACATTTAAAACTACATAATAATTAAGCACTAAACTAGACATATACATATATATATACATATAGATATATATATGTATATACATATATAACGCTCAGCTACATATACACATATAAATAAATTTATATACATATATATGTAGCAACAGTTTGCTTATATATTGAAACAATATAAAAAGAATTGTTTAGCTGCTTATAAGATAGTCAAAAAAAAAAAAAAAAATCAACTAAAGAAAGACAAAAAATACATCGAAATAGTGGCTAAATAAGCTGTATGTATTATCATATAACGCTTCACAATATATATATTTGCTAGTTATAAACATTTACAATTACAAAACACATTCCTTTCTGTGTTTCTTTTTCCATATTTTTTACGTTTTTTGTTTTTGTTTTTTTTTTTTTCTTTTAGTGTTTAATTAGTAGTTTTTATAAACAACGTGCGATTTTCTAGTTTCCATTTTGTCTTGTCCTGGTTTAGGATATGATGATGCTTGTAGCACAGTATAACACTTTTTGGCGGCGCATGAAAGTGCGCTACACGTTTTTTTGTTCTTTCTTTCTTTTTTGCCTACTCTCCTCATTCTAGCTTAGCATTCGATTAAATTTTGCTTAAGGATTTGCCAATTCGTAATCGAAAAAATGTTTGATTTTTTTGTTTTTTGAATTTGTTTTGCCATTTTAATAAGAAATTGCCCGATATATTAAATTATATATCTTATAGGTGTATAAATATGCGTATGTGTATGTGGGTGTATTGTAAAATATATAACAATTGTTGTTGTTCTTTTTTGTTTATACAAAATCGAGAATCGATTATTCAACCAAATAAATTAAACATACAAATAATTTATTTAATTAATATAGAGAGATAGGTGTAGAAAGAGATAAAGCAAAACTACAGTTACTAAAACAATGTAACAAAAAAGAAAAAAACAAACAAAAATAATGAATGAACTGAATTTAAGAACAATTGCTAAAGCATACACATTCCATTATTTTAGCGCATTTTCTCTCTTTTGTTTTTTGTTTTTGTCTAAGAACTTGCCTAATTTAAATACTAAGCGCCCCGCGTTGGCGCTACCTGGCGGCAGCGAGTGGCGCCTCCGCAGCGGCGGCAAAAGGAAACTAACTCATTTTTCGCCTTAAGAATTTGTAATTCGAAATTCGAAAATTGATCGAATTCGAACTCAATTGATTGGTTTTTGCTTAGTTTAGCAACTGCGACGCCGATTCCGATTACGATAACGATAACGATTACAATTACAATAACGATTGCGATTGCTATTGCGACTGCGATTGCCAACCGTTTACTTGCTATTGAGTATGTCCTCTCGACAGGCAACCGCCGCCACCAGCGCCGCACCGCGTCCAGATCCGTCCTCGGAGAGCATCAGATCGAAGGTGATGCCGGGCTTGATCAGCTGCGATATCTTCTCCACCATCAGATTGTGGAACTTGGGATGGAAACGGTAGACGCTGCCATCGACGCCGACCGTCACGTGGGGCTCGTCCATTTTGTTGATCAGCGTGGCGATGCCCGCGGAGACGAGGTGGGCCGCTCGCTTCGAGACGCACTCGCAGATGTAGCGGACGTTGGCGCAGTCACCATCGGTGGCATTGGAGAGGCCCAGCTCCTCCAGCACCAGGCGGCAGTTGGTGTATGTTCCGGGCTCATCGGCCTCGATTTCGCTCACGTACTTGGTGAAGAAGAGGCCGCGCGTGAACAGCACCTCCGATCCCTGGCCATTGAAGAGGACGCCGTTCTGTGTCATCTTGGCCAGCACCAGGCGCACCAGCTCGCCCATGTACATGCCCGAGATCATCTTCTCGAACGTCTGCTTGCCGGGATTGATGCTGTGGCTGTCGATGTCATTGTCGAATTCGGTGCGCACAAAGTCGAGTGCTCCATTGTCACCGAACGCGCCCCACTCCGTGTTGATGAGAACGTGCGGCTTGTTATTGTCGGCCATGTCGAAGAGCTCGGCCTCCTCGACCTTTTCCACGTAGCAGGCATTGGAGCCGGTGCCGACGATGAGGCCGATCTTGCAGTTGTGGTTCTTCCAGGCGCAGCTCATCAGAGTGCCCGTCGTGTCGTTGAGTATGGCACAGACATCGATTTGTACGTCGCCGCGGCGCGCGATCGCATCCTTGAGCAGCTGGACGACATCCTCGTTGACAACGCCGGCACAGTCGAAGCCCTTTGTCCAGGTCTCGAGCAGGCCCTTGGTCAGGCCCAGCTGGCGCAGGGGGAACGAGAACGTGAATCCCAGAGGTAGGCGCTCCGAGTACACATTATGCTCGGCCATAAAATTGGACAAGCATTCGGCAATATGATCGAACAGCTGACGGCCGGAGCCGATCATGATGTGCTGCGGTATCGCATAGATGCGCGACTCCATCTGGAAGTCGTTGTTCTCCTGCAGGTGGATGAGAAGCACACGGAAATTGGTGCCGCCCAGATCGAGGGCCAGGAACTTGCCGCGCTCATTGCCATTGGGCAGATCCTGGACGTAGGTAACGAAACACTTGACATTCGCCTTGGCGTGCGTGTCCTTCGCCAGGCCGCGCCTCACCTCGTGCAGTATGCGATAGCACAGCTCCTGCACCTGCTCATCGGTTAGCAACAGCTGCTGACATAACTCGTGCACCATTTTCTTTTTTTCCGCTGCACTCGCACCAGCTGCTGATGTTTGTATTTGAATTGCATTTGCATTTGCGTTCGCTGTCGCCGCGGTCGCCGCAGTCGCCGAATTCGCTGCATTTGTCGCTTTACTCGTTTCGCTGCCGATAGTGAAGCTGACGCCGCTCGCCGCCGCCGCCGCCGCCGCCGTCGCCGTGGGCTGCACTCTTACATTGTCCGTTTCGTCGGTGCCTTTGCAGCCGTTGTGGCCATTCAGTTTTGTGGCTAGTCCGTTGCTATTTATAGAAACGCTGCGCATCGCGCCATTCAGCTGCTGCTGCTCTTGGTCCATGTCGTTGTAATTGCTGTTCCTTTTGATTTCGCTTTCGCTTTAGCTCTTGGCTTTAGTTTTGGCAGTCGCCTAACGGCAGTCACAGGCACTGGCACCAAAAAAAAAAATATATATACTATATATATTTATTACAGAAACTTGTATTTTTGTGCACGCGCGTTTAGTTCGCGTTTTTTTTTTTCGCTTGTTTTTCGTATTCTTTTTATTTTATCTTTTCTTTATTTTTTGTTGGCCGCCTTGTTTTTTGCTAGTTTTGTGCGAGATTATTGTCTTTGTTTGCTTGAATTAGTTATTTAAATTTTGTTTCTTTTTATTTGTTTGCGATTTTCGCTTTTAGTTGACTTTGCGTTGCTTTTCTGAAATACTTTTTTCTTTTGTCTCGGCCGCTTTATTTTCGTCCGCTGCACGCGTCCACTGCTGTGAAACGTTTGTTACGGAATTATTCTCCGTGAAGCTCTGCCAGTTGGTTTACGCTGCTGCTACCGACGCGTCGAGCGTGCGCTGTCGCCGTCAACGTCAGCGTCGTTTGTGTTTGCCTCTGTGTGTGAGTGTGTGTGTCCATATATGTATGTGTATGGTGTGTGTACGTAGTGTACTTTGAAGGAACCTTGAAGGTCAAAATTGACAATTCGTATTGGAGAGGGCAGCATTTTCTGCTGGGCCTGCGTTCAAGATACAATATCGTGTTCGCTAGTGTGCGTATTGAGCGAGAGAGCGAGAGAATGAGCGCACAAAAACATACATACACACATAGAGAGCAAGAGAGAACATGTTGTGCCTAGTAGGCGCTTCATGAATGGCTGTTGTACGTACATACAATTTAGAGGCGGCCAACGTTGCGGGCAGAGCACCTCTGCTCTCACTGAAAGACGGAGCGGGAGAGCGGTCAGGTGTGTGTCGCACACATTTTGCCATCGTCAGCAAGCCATTGCACACTATACGCTCGCTCGGCTTATTGGCAAGCCCTGAATAGCTTGTGCATATCATATCTGTCATATTCATTGATATTTGTAAATTCGTTAAATTCAGAGTCAATGAATGCACATACAAATGTAGATACTTGTGTATGTGTTTGTATTAATAATATATTGCTGCTAGCATTTGAATATAGTTTAAGCATTTGCAGGTTATTCAAATGTCGGTATAGACTGACGATTCTCAAATACATATTTCTGCGACTCTTTTTTGTATTTTCATTTCGCTTTGTTACTACTGCCGCTGCCGCGTATAACAGTTTATGCTCAGTTTACAAGAACAAGTTTGCATAGCTGCTCGCTGCCATCCAGAGCAGGCTCTCTTTGTTTTCTCCTTGACTGTATGTGTAAATGTATGCGTACTCATACACACATACATACATATAAGCACACGGCATGGAATTTTTTGTTGATGGTCGTTGCCTGCTTTTGGCGTTCGTGGGGCTCGTCTCGCACTTTCCGTTGTTGGTGGTAGCCTCCACTGCCATTGCATGTACAGATGTTTGTATGCACAGGCATGTATGTATGTACATACATACATGCATACGTACAGATGTGCGTGTGTTTGCACACATGCACACATACACATTGCTTGTGTACATGCTTCTATATCTTACGTGCCGTCGTTGACGTTCGCACGTTCCAACAGCACTCTGAAACGCATTGCCTTACCCACCGACTGTGCCTTTTTATTGGCAACTTCACTCAGCAGCTCACTTACCCTCTCTTCCTATTTCTCTTGCTATGGAGCTCAACAAACATTTCCCTAGCCTTTCGCTGCCGCTCGCTTGACGTTTGCGCTCACCTAGTTCAAAGGAACTTACTTTTTTTTTTTTGTTGTTTTTGTTTTTTTTAGTAATGCTTGTTACTCTTATTATTTCTTGCTCTTTGATTTTTAGACTTGGGGTATGACACATTTCTGCTTACCGAGAACACTTAAACATGTGCTATACATGTGTGTGTGTGTGCGTGTGTACATGCATACATACGTGCTTATCAAATGCCTATGTATACTTACATACATATGCATGTATATACATATGTATGCATGTATTGTAGGGTAGTTTGCATGTTGTTATTGTTAAAAGAGGCTCGGCTGTCGCAATGTGGTTTTTGCTATTGCAACGGCACTCGCATGAATTGCAACAACAGTAATGACGTGATCGTGTGAGCCGAGTCTTTGGCTGTGTGAGTGCTGGTAGGCGTAATTGACACGCACACATGCGAGCGTACACAGATGCATATGCCCACATGCTATGCACTTACATAAATATGCTCATACACACATGTGTACATATATTTGCGCAGCAGACACACGCCCACATATTTGTGTGTATGCGTGTGAGTGTGTGTGTGTCATGCATATAATCAAATTCACACACTAAGCGCGACAGGTTCGCACGTGTCTTTTTTTCAACTTGTTTCTTGGCAAAACTAAACAACATGATACATACATACATTCATAAGTACATACATACATACATATACGCTTAAATTGAAAACAAATGGCTTGGAGCATTAACAAAACAGCATACATACATATGTACATGCATATGTATGTAGATGTCTGTGTGTGTGTGGGTTTCACATTATTGTTGTGAACCACCAGCAAAATTATAAAATTTTTTATCTTTTCAAATACAAATACATATTGTACATACATACATACATACATACATTACCAATTGCTTTCTTATCTGGCTAACGGAAATTGCTTAGAAAAAATGAAATACAAAACTCAAACGACGACAAAATTTGGTGGGCGTCGTCTGTGCCTAGACACAGGGGCTGGACGGGTCTACTGTGTAGGTCATATACAATGTAAAGTCAAGCAGAATTGTACATGTATGTGTGTAATAAAAATTAGACGATAACATGCATCCATACATATGCACATACATTGATATGTATGTATGTATGTGCCATGCACCCGTACTTTGCCAACTTGTGTGATTGTATGTACATACATACATACATATGTACATATGGGAGAAGGCGAGAGCAGCCCCACTGCAAGACACTTGACTGCATTAACTGTAATTTTATAATAATGTGACGAAATCCTGTTTCTGTTCATTGAAACCGGCTCGCAACGCATGATGCTGTAAAGGCAAAGACTCGAACTCTTTGCGAACCAACTGAACTGAACCGAACTCAATCATTCAAGAGTTCCGCGAACCACTTAATAACCGCCACAGACAACTAAAATTAGAGTTGTTTATCTTTGCTCTCTCCTTGTGGCGTCCGTTTGCTGTTGGCAATGCAATGCAAGCAATGCAGTCGCTGCCACTGCCTCTGCCTCTGCCTCTGCCGCTGGCCGCCGTTGTCGCTGCTGTTGCTGCTGCTCAGTAAAGTTATTTGTTGTCCGCAATGGGGATCCAGATTTGGGGGCTCGCCCCGTTGTATACACACATACAGGCAGACACATGCGCCTACATACATATACACATTGGCTACGTGCATGTGTTTGTGTGTGGAGGTTGGTCGCGTCGTTTTGCGCTTGCTCATCGTCTCTGCCGCCTACGTGTGCGTGTGTTTGTGTTTGTGTGTGTGTGTGTGTGTGTGTGTGTGTGTGTGTGTGTGTGTGTGTGTGTGTGTGTGTGTGTGTGTGTGTGTGTGTGTGTGTGTGTGTGTGTGTGTGTGTGTGTGTGTGTGTGTGTGTGTGTGTGTGTGTAACTGTAATACATATGTATGCATGTCTGCATATGCACATACATGTATACATATATTTGTGGGTGTGTGCGTGCGTTGTACATACAGAATAATTGATTTTTTATCGTGCGCTCTTATATTACATTTTGTTGTTGTATTTTCTGCCACGCGCAGACCCTGGTGTGACGTCAATGATGATGACGTCGTAAATGGTAAAATTTGTGAAACTCGTCTAAGCCCAGGGGTTAATGCAGCGGCACCTAACGGAATATTTTTGAATGTCGAGTAGACGAAAGAAGAATGAAAGATGAATAACGAAAGGCCTTCGATCTTTCTAACTCTCTGCCTCTGGCTGAACAAACTCATTAATTATAATATTCAGATTTTTGGCAACTCAAAGCGATTTCACGTGACGCTGCTGAGACTGTCTCCCACGCAGTCAGCGCTGGTCCGCGCAAAAAATGGCTAATATAAAAAACTGGCAGGCCACAAATCATTAGCAAATAAAATACACAAAAAAGAAAGAAAAGAAAACAAGCTAAATACCACAGCTCAAATACAAAACTATCAAAAATTGTTAAAAATAAATATAGAAAAAATAGAAAAATATATACATATGTATAAATATGAGTGCGGCATGCCAGTGCCTGTAATATAATGTCAAAAGGGGCGTGGCAGCTATTGTATCATTGTTTTATTTTTTGTCAAGCTGATAATTTTAATTTAGTTTTAATTACTTATAATTTGGCCAAACCAGTTGCCGGGAAGTAGCGCCAATTTCACAGCGCATGAATTCGTCGGCGATTCGCCCCAAACTCCGATTGCATCAGCCTTTAAACTTCGGCAAGGTCAAACGCACGCTCGCGTATAACAGTAAGAGTTCTGCGATGAGCCACACACCGTCTGTGCCCTTCAGCCCCCAGCAGAGCCACTGTCATAACAATGGTTGGCGTCTAGAGACCAAAATAGAGCGAGTAAGGCAAAGAGAGTGAGAGAGGAAACCTGTTTTGCATGTGGTATGTGTGATATTTGTTCAAGTACTACTTATGCATGTATAACAGAAACAGGTTGGCTTACATTTTTTAAAAGCCAGCTCTAAAGCACACAGCTTTAAAGCCTTATCATCAAGCCCAAATAATCGTCGGAGTCAACGGTAAACAGTCACCTTGAGCAAGTTTGGATTTCAACAGCACGTTTTAGACACATGTGCCACGAGTTAGTCGCGAGATTAGGCAAGGCCGTGAACTGCCGGGTGATTAAAAAGCCGAAGAGGCGAAGGGCGCTCTATCCTATGTCAACATAATCTACATAAATATATATAGGTTCGTACATACGGATGTAATGTATAAAGCTTGGAATTGTATATGGCTTATCTCAAAGCAATACTTCAATGCTGTTCACAGCAACGGACTCTTTGAATTTGAAAACGAATCCGGTTTAAAGTGTGGCAACGACTCGAGTGCTGCCAGACATGCTTAGTTTTTGAAGTTGTGGCAATATGGTTGCTTGCCCGTGCGATAACTATCGAGCTATCGACTATTGTATCGATATAATTTAGTTTACCTAACACTGTTTTGCCCAGTTGACCAGCACTTCAGTTAGCTGGCAACGCAAAAAGAAACGGAAGAGCGGGAGGTGCTGGTTGTTGTTTTTTTTTTTTGCGCCACACACTAAATACACCAGTCCGTGAAAAGTCAAACAACAATATTTTGCAAAAGAGTGATTAGCAAGTGAAGTGCAAGTGCGAACAATGACAACGTCCTCAATTAAACGACGCCGCTCTCCCCACGCTGCTCCTGCATCGAATGATGGGGAAAGCCTGGAGAATGACAATGACAACAACAGCAGCAGAACCGACAGCAGCAACAGCAGGGCATTGCCCAACAATCGCATCAGCATCAGCAACAACATGTCCAAGCGCGATTCCGAGGAGGACAGCTGGGCATCCAAGGGCTATAGCTATATCAATCCGTTTGTGCATCGCATACAAATCGACGATCATATTGAAGTAGCCAAGGTGAGATTTCCGCTTTACGTTCACTCGCACCCACACGCCTTGCCTTGCATTGCGTTCTTCAAGAAAAAGAAGAAAGAAAAAAAAAAAAAAAAAAGAAAAATAAAACAATATTAGTTTAAGCACAGCTGACGTTTGGTTTACTGGAATTAGAGGGGAGTGACTACAAAAGTGGTGTGAAATGTTTTTTGAATTGTTGTAGTATGTGTTATAGTTGTTGTTATTGTTGTAGTTGTAGTTGTAGTTGTTGTCGTTGACTAATAGTCGACCCACACATGCACACAAGCATGCATATACATATTTCAAATGCAATGTTCTATATATGTATATACACATACACACGCACACACACCAATACATAAGCACGTCTGAATTAGTATATGTGAGCATAATTGCACTTGACCAAGTTGAGCCATCGAGGATGTCGATAGTCACACGTTTCATATTATCGATATATGTACTTTCTTTTGCTGGGGCCTCTTTTATCTGTCATAGTTTCGCACGATGCCCCGGCGCCAACGTCGCTGTTAACGTCAGCGCCGAAGGCGTCTCTGCCAACTTAGCTGTGAAGACAAAAGCAGCGAAAATCGTACGATTTTTCATGTTGTCGTCTTATACTAGTTGCTGTTGTAGTTGTAGTTGTAGCAATTGTTGTTGTTGCTGTTATTGTTGCTTTTGCTTTCGTTTTTTGCCGGTTCCTTGGGGCGTTTCGTTGCCATGTAGTTGTTGTAGTTGTTGTATTCTAGCAACCGTTACTTATTTTTATTTTTGTTGCTGTAAGAGCACGCCTTCTGCTTTTTGCAGCTATTCTAGAGATGGGCTTGTGCCAAGTTTAGCCAACACGAACCGCACGCAAGTCGAAAGCACGCACGATCAAACGATAAGCAAGCAAATCTTAAATATTTATGAAAATACATTTTGTATGTTAGATTAATAAAAGTGATTTTTAATTTTGATTATTTATTTGAATATAATAAAAACGAAATGAAATCGAACAAATATGTTTTATTTAGAATATCTCATTAGCAGTGGCAATTATTTGTATGCATGTGTGTATCATCTCTATGGTGGTATACCAGAAGTTTTCCCGTTTCTAGTGCTGTTTTTGCCTGCCTAAACACACCCCCACCCCCACACACACCTGCTTATCTACATAGACTAGTCTAGTTGCTATTCGCAACACGTGATTTAAGCAACAAACGGAATTTCGCTGTAAAGTCTGTTTGCTTATCTTACAGTTAAGTTTTTGCATATTTCGTAAGAAAGTGGTTGGGGCAAAGGGGGGTGGGGGTGGGCGTGGGGTGCTTGGATTGCTGGTGGTGGATTACTCACTCTAAATTTCTTATACATACATATATACTAAATATACATCTGTTATTAAATGTGAGGTTTCTATGATTAAAACGGCCCATTTGGCATAGCTAATCGTTCAGTGTCGTTAAACACATGATATATGATAAATAGGAATATATATGCATGTACATTCATATCATATATCATGGCTGAATCATATGTCTGTACAAGTTTCTAGACCAGAAACATATTGCTCTAAACTGTTTGAAATTAGTTCTAAATATAAATATTGGTATTTTTTAAATTTTTAATTTTCAGATATATTAAGCTTATATTTAAACATATACTAAGAATTTATAGTTATATACATACACAAGTATATTTCTATACCCTGATCGTTTTTACCTTATCTCTGAACATGTCATAGGCTATTGTGCGCTTTCGCTGGGTCCATTTTTCATTTTAGTATGACGCATCAAAGTTTTTATTGATTCAAAATAAATACAGTTGAAATCGGAAATACTATAATGACCTTTAGCCCAGCCTGGCCCACATATATACATGCATACGTACGTATACATATGCATATATATTCATGTACAATTATGCATATTATTGAATAGAGCTCATCTTTAGGTCGAAACTAGTTTCAGCTTGCTCTAGTTGCCTTGATCACCGAATCAAGGTCGACCAAGCACTCGCATTAGCCGTCTCAAGATCTCTTAATGATATGCTTAGTTAAACAGAAGCGCAAAACAAACAACTGTCTACATATATGTATATATATTCATATATAATTGGACTATTAACTTTGGCACACTGCGCCAAATATATCTATGTACATGCACATCCAAGTTCTCCGTTTCCAATAACATTATTTTAGTTAAAAATAAATAAAAATTTAAAAATTTACCATGTTCATTTTATTTATTGCAATTTTCAATTTAAATTTAATGTTCCTTATGAGTGTATTAATTTCTTATACAAAATTATTGCAATGAATTCTAAACTATTTTTATACCCTGAACCCATTGAAAATGGGAAATCAGGGTATAATGGTTTTGTTAAAAGTATGTAACAGGCAGAAGGAGGCGTGTCAGACCCCACAAAGTATATATATTCTTGATCAGGGCGACAAACTGAGTCGATTTAGCCCTTCCGTCTGTCTGTCTGTCCGTCCGTCCGTCCGTCCGTATGAATGAACGCGTCGATCTCAGAAGATATAAGAGCTAGAGACTTGAAATTTTTTTTTCTAGGTCCGTGTATGTATATCACGCGCATATCAAGTTTATCACTAAAAATCGATAACTACTACCGATATTTTATTATCGATTAAAAACCTAATCGAAAGCTAGTTATTGAATTATATCTACTACACCTTTAGAGCTAGAGCATCCAAATTTTAAATGTAGAATGATGTGTATTTTATATAATTTCGGTTTTTGTTAAAATTTACCCCTCACCCTCACCTTTGTAAAAGGTAGTAGAGACTTGTGCTTTGGAATGTACATACATTTGAACATTATGATCAAGCTCTGAAAGTTTCATTAAGATTGGACGGCCGGAAATTACATTATTCAACAAATAAATTCGTATTATATTGCCCACACTGCAGCGCAGCCCAAGCGCAGTCGCTGCTTACTGCACAGTTAGCAGAGCGCGTTCTAATACGTGCGTGTGTATGTATGTGTGCCTAAAAGAAGTGTAGAGTGAGTAGAATATCAGATTGGAGGGTACAGGGTATCTCCTGGTCGAGCAGTCTCGACTAGAGTCTTCTTACTTGTTTTTAAATGTTTTTTTTTATTTTTATTTATTTATTTATTTTTTTGTTAAGTTTATTTGCATATGAAGTGTGTGCAAGTATGTATGAATTTTTTATTCATATAAAAATAATATGTATATAACATAATACAACATAATAGAATTTTGAGCCGAGACTGCTCAGCTACGAGATTCCCTGTACCCTGCAAAGAGCTGATATTCCTATTATTCTGCGTTTTACTTCACACTATATATTCATGTCTATTAAAATTTAAGAATATGAATTAGATATATAGATGGAAGGTCTCCAAATTCATAAAGCTAAGTCTTTATATCCCTAGCAGTATTCAAATTAGGCTTAAGAAACGAAATTGAGATTATTGATAATTATCGATAAAAACAAAATGGGATAAGTTATTAAAGGCAAATAACAATAAACCCTTACTTCGTATAGCACTTAAAAGAATTTGGAGTAAATAAAGAAAACGTAGTATTATAGTGTCGTACATAGTATTATATACTATATATATATTAATATTTCTGTTTCTTTAAAAAAATTTGTTTTGGAAGCAAAAACAAAAGTACGAATATTGAGTAAAAGACTTGAGTTGTTACGATGTCAAGAACTTGTTATGTTTTTGTCATTTATCTTTTTATTGTTTATATACTTAAGTATTGACGACACTAATAACATTCTGAGCCCATTTTCATTTGTTTCTGTTAACAGCTTGTTTCATTCCCATGCGTTTCTGTTGTCGCTTTTGTATCTTGATAATGGCAGTTCTGGTCAGGCAGAAAGAAGAAGACGTGGCCGATGATCAAGATGTATTTTTAATCAAGACAATGGTGTAACAGGTGCTCATGAATGAATGCAGAGATTGTAAACAATTTTTATTATGCTTATTTTTCAGTTATAATATTAGAATTTAACTTATCGGAGATATATATACATACATATCTGAAGATCTGACAAAAATAATTGATAAAATAGGTGAAATAATAGTTTTGCACTTAGTTATGTTCCAGGGCATCTTCTAGTCGTGCACTGCCGACTAAGGAACAACTGTACAAAGCTCAGAATTTGATGGCTGATACTTGAACCTCTCTGTCCTACTGACTCGCTGCTCCAATAAACCGAGTTATAGTGATAGAAAACATAGTTACATTTATTTACCTCTGAGAATCAACATATATATAAATAATAATATTATTATATATGGATATGTTAGTATAGCTATAAATATGCAAGTCAAGTAAATTAGTTTCTGTTATTGAATTTCCAAGTCTCAAATCGACGCCTAGAACTTTCCCTTTCCGAACGTCTGTGATATGGAAATGCTACTGGAAAATGCAGATAGCGTAATACTAGAAGAGACAGAGCTGAATACAGAATACTTGAAAGAATGTTGAACTTTAGCGCACACGTCAATTAGTTGACTTAGGCGATTGAATTTCGCAGCTGTTCCACATTGTTTTTGTATTTTTTGTTTGTTTTATAAACATTCATTGGCCGTCTGTCGTCTGTCGTTTGTCGTCTGTCGTTTCTTGGCTGGGGAATATCAAAGTTCAGTTTGAAAACTGTTTGCCTTATCGTGTTGGGGGGAGGCCATGATAAGCGCGCTTCGAATTTGTGTTTTGTCTGCAATGGCGCTAATCACCGTTATCTATTGCAGATCTATGTGCTGACCGTGCTGTTGCTGCCCATACGCGTGGTGGGCTGCGTCCTGTCGCTGCTATCGGCATGGATGTTCGCCTGCATCGGGCTCTATGGCATGTCCATGGAGGAGCTGCAGGCCAAGCCGCTCAGCGGCTGGCGCAAGTAAGTCCCAGCATGATCACTCCAGAGATTTCTAAACCCTAACCTCTATGCTCTCGGCAGGCTTATGCAGTACTGGACGGCACGCGCCATGCGCATGGTATACACATCCGGCTCGTTCCACTACATCAAGATGAAGGGCACACCGGCCACCCCGAAGGAGGCGCCCATACTGGTGGTGGCGCCGCATTCGTCGTATGTGGACTCCATTCTGGTGGTCTCTGGCCACCCGCCGTCGATTGTGGCCAAGCGTGAGACGGCGGACATTCCGCTGCTGGGTCGCATCATCAACTACGCCCAGCCCATTTACGTGCAGCGCGAGGATCCCAACTCCAGGCAGAACACCATTAAGAATATCGTGGATCGGGCCCGCTCGCCCGACAACTGGCCGCAGGTGGTCATCTTTGCCGAGGGCACGTGCACCAATCGCACGGCGCTGATCAAATTCAAGCCCGGCGCCTTCTATCCGGGCGTGCCCGTGCAGCCCGTGCTGCTCCGATACCCCAACAAGTTCGACACCTTCACCTGGACCTGGGATGGTCCCGGCGTGTAAGTGTTGGCAATTCAGCCAGACATTCCTCTCGATCTCCTAACGTTTCACCCAAAACCAACAGACTGCGCCTGCTATGGCTGACGATGACACAGTTCTACAACCGTTGCGAGATCGAATACCTGCCCGTATACACACCGTCGCCCGCCGAAATGGCCGATGCCAATCTCTATGCCAACAACGTACGCCAAGTGATGGCCACGTAAGTTTCCCCATCCGGGCTCGAGGAGACATTTATCCCTCATCTCGCATTTTGAATTTGTAGCGCATTGGATGTGCCCACGTCGGACTATTCGTTCGAGGACGTGATCGTGATGAGTCGGGCGCGTGAAATGAAAATACCGTTTCCCGGCGACATTGTTGAGATCGAGCATGCGCTCGACGCCCTAGACCTGCTGGACTCGAAGCGCGACATGGAACTGTGCGATAAGTATCTGACGCTGGCCAACCCAGAGAAACTGGACATAATCACATTCGCCGAGCTGCTCCAAGTGGACCTCAAGAATCCCGATTTGCACAAGCTCTTTGCTCTGCTCAATCATGTAGGTGTCTATATAAATAGAGTGGAATCCGGTTACTGCGACGAGAATTCTAATGCCCAGACAAACTTTTATGAATAAGAGTATGAATAAGCTTATATGGTTATTAGTTCTCTTAAGGACCGTCGTTATAGCCGGATTCTACTGTATATCTCTGTACTTACTTGTTCTCTGACTAATACTCCTTCATCTATCTTGCCGTTCATATCTCTAGCGCGACAAGGGCACAGTGAGTCTGAAGAGTTTCTTGGTCTGTTCGCTGTTCTGCAAGTTGAAAAATGACGAAATTATAGAGTTTCTGCGAGCACTAATCAAGGTAGGAGTGACACTGCATGGATGACCGCAAGGAAATCGCTAATCTCATATTATTATTCTCAACAGCTGTACAGTGAGTCGAGTGAAAAGATTAGCCGGGAGAGTTTCACGCGTTTAATGAAGCATGGCGGCAGCAAGATGACCGAGCAGAAGACACAGACGCTATTCTATGCCCTGGACACCGACAATGTGGGCTACGTATCCTTCGGTGAGTCCTGGAGCCCAATTGGCTGTGAATTGTGGGGGAAAACTAACGAGAAATTCCTTTGATCTTCAGACAAGTTTGTGCAGTACACGGAGCAACAGCCCAGCTACAAGTTTCTCTATCACAAGTCGGAGCATATAAGGAGGACGAAGAGTAGCAAGGCCACGCCCACAACCAACTGAACAATCCAAGAGAATGCATTTGGAGGCTGCAATAAAACTCAAGCTGGTTTTACAGATATTCAGAGATATGCTATAGGCAAGCGGCAACCGGCGACATGCAACACGACACAGAGCGGAGGAGATATAGAGATGAGAGCGAGAGAGCGAGAGAGAGAGAGACAGATAGATAGTGTTCGATAGAGAGGGTGAAAGGGAAGGCGAACGACAGAGAAAGTGTAGCATAATGCAAAGTAAACCTAAGCAAAAAGTTCAATTGTAATCTAAATATGTATGTGCATACAGATATATACACATAGCTATATATGTTTGTATTAATTAATTTATTTATTGTGTACGTGTTTGTTGCCTACTGTAATTAGATATGTATAGCTTGGGAAAAAGCGAGGGCTGTGTAGACAGGTCCACAGAGAAAGTGAGAGAGAGAGCGCGCGTTTTGCTAGCATAGCATAAATCTAGATATATATGTATATGTGATCTATGGACCTGTCTGCCGCTTCAACCAATTACCTTTATGTGTACTTTTACTCTTAACGCAAGTCATTTCATTATTGTGATTCTAATTATATATATATATACACACATATATACATATATTTTGCGAATTATACACTCATATTCCATACGGACAGACTTTTTGTTTTTTTTTTTTTGTTTATCTCTCTAGAATAAAATATGTTAAAATTAAATGTGAAATGCCAAAACCCCAAAAACACAATATAAACTGTAAATGTATGTCTAAAAAAAAAAAACAAAAAAAAACTTTACTTTAGTTTAACTATCTCTGTGTAATTCAGATCTTTAGTTCCTCTTCCACCAGATATACATATATATATATACTCATGAATAGATTTCTTGTGCATTTGTAAACTTACACACACACACACATAAACCGAAAAGACTTCTGGGCACATCCTCAGCATCCGAGTTAAACTAGAGTCTAGCTGTACTTAACCAAACATTGCATCTACTGAAACATGACAAGCAACTATTGTAATACACACACACACACACACACTTGCCCACACACATACACTGATGAGTCTGCTCCGCTATATTTTAGAAATTGATTTATGTAAAAATAATCATACAAGAACCTTATTAACGGCACACATCGTCGCTTCTATGCTCTTTCCGATATTGCTTTTAGTGACCAAATAAATACTCAAAAAAGAAAACGAAAAAAACGGAATTTATGTTCGCCTTTTAAGCTACGGAAATTGTTGTAATTGAATAAACCTGATATTGGAAACTGAAGAACTTGAAGATAAATGTATTTTTGTATAAGCATTTAAATCGATAATCTGGAATGGAATTTGTTTAAGCCCAACACATGAATATTATTTTCGGGGAAAGAGCATGCGATAGAAGTCGACTCAAGCACTAAACGTATATTGTAAAATCCATATAAAATATATAACACTAGTGAGTATATCCACGAACCAACAATGTGCATATACATACATATATAAATATGCACCCATCTGTATGTCTATATGTCTATGTCTGTGTCCCTCCTTCCGCAGAGAGTGGCTCTGAAATAAATGTGTACCTTTTAAGCAAAGTAAAAAGATGAAGAAGGGTGTTCACTCCAGTCGTATTACTTGACCATTGGCGGGCTATCGGAATGCAGCGAGCGGTGGGCGTATACCGTTGAGTCGTGCGGCATGTGGCGTCGCGGAAACGCCCCGCAGTTGACGTCGCGAACGGCGTGCGGCGGCACCGACAGAGCTCGATCGAGAGCTGAGCCAAGTGAACGTCTGCGATTCCTATTAATATTAACAATAGATTTTTGTTCTAAAACTGCTTTGCGGAATATGAACCATGTGTAGCCACAGAGGACGCAACCGGTTGCGGCCCCCACTCATCCTCCTCCTGCTGATCAGCTGCGTGGAAGGCTTTGTCAATGCGTAAGTAGAGGCAGCTACGCGTTCGGCTTACGGCTTACGGCTTACGGATTTCAATTTCGCGTGCATTTTGTAGGCCCAAGATAATCAGCAAGGATGGCAATCTGATATTCGAGTCGGGCGCCAATCGCAACATCAGCTTCCGACTGAGCGGCAACTCCCGCCTGGTGATCAATGGGGAATACGATGTGCTCGATCTCCTGATGCCCATCGGCGGCAGCAAGAAGCGACCCACAAGCGGCGCCGGCAAGGACGAGTGGAGCGGAGTCGATGACATTGTCGATCTGCGTGATCTTGCCGATCAGCTAACGGCGTTCAGAACCCAAGCCCTTGGACCCAATGGGCTCAACGCCAGGTTGAGTCAGCTTCAAAATAGGTAAGCTCAATGGGTAAATTTGGAGTGTATGTGGAACCGTATACATATATACCGTATATGAACAGCGGGATGTAAATGGGATGGACTAAGTCAGATGTAGGTAGTAGACAAGTTTAGTTAGTGATAATTTATATCAAAAGATTAACAAGAAAAGGGAGGGATTATAGAGACGGTAGAGACATTCAAGTGATGACAGTAGAACGGACTAACAAAGGATGTGCGGAACCTGATGCGATAGATATATGACCGATGCATCTGGTGTATGGGGGATTTATGAAATATATGAGCGATATATGTATATAGAACGAGATTGTATCTATGTAGTTTGATAACCCCTCGGTCGATACCATCGTGCATGCTGTGCATAGATCTCTCTTACGTTCGACCTGCATAGCCCGTACCAGGGATGCTTCCCGGAATGATGTAGGTCGGATTGATAAGTTACCAAATGATTGATTGGCTCTTCTATTGTGCGCAGGACCCGGGCTAGCAATGTGCTGTTGCGACGCCTGCAGTCGCGACTGCGCGCCGTTTATAACAAGGTGCAGCGGCTGAAGACGAGGGTCGAGCTGGACAGTTGCCACAGTAATCCGTGCGAGAACGGCGGCTCCTGCTTCAATACCTACAATGGATACCGTTGCCAGTGCGTGGCCGCCTTCGAGGTAATTCACCCGGGGGCGTATTTGGGGGGCGTGTGTGTCGCATAGCCTTACACTACCTCACTCTCTCTCTCTCTCTCTCTCTCTCTCTCTCTCTCTCTCTCTGTCTATGTATCGATCGCTCACAGGGCAGCCGATGCGAGCGGGATGTCAACGAGTGCGCACTACTGGAGGGCACCGACCTGGGCTGCCAGAACGGAGGGCAGTGCGTGAATCAGTTCGGCTCGTTCAGCTGCATGTGCGCGCCCGGCTGGCACGGGATGCACTGCAGCCAAAGGAAGACGGACTGCTCGGCGGCGAGCAGCTGGGAGCTGTGCGGGCATGGCAGCTGCGTGCCCAGCAGCGATGCGACGGGCTATCGGTGTCTGTGCGAGGCTGGCTGGCGCAGCAACGGACTGACGCCCACGTGCACCGAGGACATCGACGAGTGCACGGCGGCCGCGCATACGCCCTGCTCCACCAAGTGCATCAACTTGCCCGGCAGCTTCACCTGCGCCCCGTGCGCGCCCGGCCTGACCGGCAATGGAGTCAGCTGCCGCGACATCAACGAGTGCGAGACGAACAACGGCGGCTGCAGCCTCAGTCCACGTGTCGAGTGCATCAACAGCTACGGCTCCAGCCACTGCGGCGAGTGTCCCGTCGGCTGGACGGGCGACGGACGCACCTGTCAGCGCAACAGCAACGGAAATGGGAACGGAAACGGGAACGGGAACGGGAATGGCAACGGCATTAGCTACACCAGCTGCTCGCAGCGCAGCTCGCTCTGCCATCCGGCGGCCATCTGCTCCGAGATCTCCAATACGATCATCTGCAGCTGTCCCGCCGGCATGGTGGGCAGCGGCTACGGCGAAACGGGCTGCATCCGCGGCACCAACAAAAACTGCAATGATTTGCCCTGCTTGGTAAGCGTTCAGCAGATATGGTCTCTACTTTATCTGCCGTTATTTTATATTGAGTACTCGCCCAGCAAGCGAGAGGAGTATATTGCTTTCGGTAAGGTCTCTCTCCATCCGGCTGATCGATTGCCAATCACTCTTCCGGCTAGATATATTCGAGTTTACCCTCGTCTTAGCGCTTTGAATGATTTCGTAGAGTACAGCACATCGTCATTCAAAAATTAGGCATTCGAGTAGGGGCACTCTGCTTACACCGTATCTCACTCTGAAATCTCGAAACTAGGATTACTTGACTATGGCTGCTTTTCTGTTCAGATCAATTGCAATGCTTAAATATTTGGTGTATTTCTTGGTAGAGTTTGATAAGGGCCTTTTTTTCGCTTCAATTGGAGCTAGAGTCTAAGAGCTGACATATATTGGTATAGATTGAGGCGTGGCAAATAGAAATTGGGTATATTCAAAGTATCACTAATACTATTTGTCATATTTATAGAGAAAAATGGGTAACAGTTGCAGAGGTAGGATCAACAGCCCTTCGGTAGGAGCAGCAACCCCTTCAGTGAGATCAAAAGCCCCTTGGTAGATATATACGCAATATCTTACAGTTCAGAATACAGTTAAAATTTGGCCAAGATATCCAGGGACAATCCCTGCTAATAACTTGCTGTCCGACTGATTGAAGGACCGGAGGGTCCTTTGCAATCGGGAAGGATCAATCAAGCCAACATTTGATTGAGCTATTTACTGTGTATTGCAGAATGGAGGCGTTTGCATGGATGCTGGCCCCTCGAACTATACGTGCATTTGCCCGCGTGGGTTCCATGGGCCGCGCTGTGATCCCCTGCCCGATGCGTGCACATCGCAGCCCTGCAAGAACAACGGACGCTGTAGTTCGACGCCCTCGACGACAGGAGGCGGTTTCGTTTGCCAGTGCCAGCCGGGCTATCGGGGTCGACTATGCGATGTGCGGTTCAGCAGCTGCAATGCGATGCTAACCGGGCTGACGGGACGGCTCCGTTATCCGCCGGGAGGAGACAGCTACGAGCACAACTCTCAATGCGCCTGGGTGATTCGGACGAACGAGTCGCTGGTGCTGAACGTGACATTCGAGAGCTTTGACATAGAGGACTCGACGGAATGCCGCTACGATTGGCTGCAGATCAACGACGGCCGGTCTGCGGCGTCCCAGGTCATCGGACGCTATTGCGGCAATCACAAGCCGCACGGCGGCAACATCATCTCGTCCAGCAACCAGCTCTACTTGTGGTTCCGCTCCGACAACTCGACGGCTCGCGCCGGCTTCGATCTCACCTGGCAGTCGATGGAGCCGCGCTGTGGCGGCCTGTTTGAGTTCGAGACGCACGGCACCCTCGCCTCGCCGGGCTCGCCCGGCAACTATCCACGCAATCGCGACTGCCAGTGGCGTCTGGTGGCGCCGAGCAACAAACGAATCAAGCTGACGTTCTTCAGCCTGCAGCTGGAGGATCACGACAGCTGCAACTTTGACTTTGTCTCGGTAGGCATCGATGGGGGAGGGGGGGTGGTAGCCTTGAGCCTTGACCATGTTCCTTAATGGCTTTGTTTTTCAGATAAGCGACGCTATCTCTGGCCAGGAGCTGTACAAGTTTTGCAGTCGGGAACGACCGGCTCCGCTGTTGCTGCCCACCCATGAGGCCATCATTCGCTTCCATTCGGATGAGAGTGGCACCGACCTGGGCTTTCAGCTGCACTACTCCGCCGAAGAGCGGCTGCCGGGCTGCGGTGGGGTCTATTCCAGCAAGCAGGGCACCATACGCTCGCCCAACTATGAGCTCGGTACGGGCGCCATCTCGTGCGACTACGACATTCGCTTGGCAATGGGTGAGTCCATCAGCTTGGACTTCAACGTCTTTCAGCTAGCTGCGGACTCCTGCATTGAGCTGTATGACGTCACGCCCAGCTCGAGTGAGGGGTCGACCGCTGTCACCGCACTTCAAAGCAAACACTGCGGCGGTGCTGGTGCGCTGCCGCCCAGCTTCCACTCGCTCTACAATCGCATACGCATCAAGTTCTACACAGCCAACACGGCCAGCTCAACTGTCGATCGCTTCGAGCTGCACTACCACATGGACTGCTCGCGCACCTACGATGCGGCCAGCGGAACGATCACATCGCCGGGCTACCCCAACTTGACCAGTAGCTCACGCTTCTGCACATACAAGATACTGACTGAGCCCAATACGGTAATTACGCTGAAGCGAGTGGACTTTCAGCTGTCGGACAGAATGACCGACATGTCCCCAGATGGGGACTCGGATGAGACGACGGAGACTGGCGAATGCATTGGCGGCACATCCTTGACCATCAACGACGGCCTCAATCGCGCCATCCTGGGGCCCTACTGTGGCCAGGGGCTGCCCGCCGAGGACTACGTCAGTCAGACCAATATGCTAATACTGCATCTCCAGACGCAGCCCAGCAGCACGGGTCGCGGCTTCCGCTTCGACTATCGCGCGGTGCCCGTGGAGAGCGACCAGTGTGGGGGCGTGCATACCAAGGAGGGCCAGAACATACGCTTGCCGGTGAATGCGCTCGGTTACTACAGGAATGAGATGATCTGCTACTGGATCATCATGGCGCCACCGAACAAGGCCATACTGCTACACTGGCTCAGCTTTCAGCTGGAGAGCATGCCGGACTGCAATTTCGACTATGTGGAGATCTACGATGGCCTAGTTGCTGGCAACGAGGCGACACCAAATGCGATAGCTCGCTATTGTGACACGAAAGTGCCGCAGGATCTTTTAAGCCACGCTCGCCTCCTCACGATCAAGTTTGTGTCGGACTTTAGCGATGTGGCCAATGGCTTCGAGCTGTCGTACCGGTTCGTCGAGCGCAACAGCTGCGGCGGTCACATACACGCCTCCAATGGCATGCTCAATTCCCCGGAGTATCCGCTCAACTACACCAACGGACTCGACTGCATCTGGCAGCTGCGCTCGCCCATCGGCAGCCAGATGGAGCTGCAGTTCGATATGTTCGAGCTGACGGCCACGCGCAACTGCAGCGGCGATTGGCTGGAGGTGCGCAACGGTCGCAGCAACAGCTCCGCCCTCATCGGGCGCTACTGTGGCACGAGCATACCGCGCCGCATTCCCAGCTTCACGCACGACCTCTATTTGCATTTCCACACGGATGACGTGGACAGCGCCCGTGGATTCCGGCTCTCGTGGCGCGTCTTTGCCAACGGCTGTGGCGGCCGACTGATTGGCAATGAGGGCGTCATCACCTCGCCCAACTACCCCAGCACGTATCCGCACAATGCTCAGTGCGAGTGGCAGCTGCGCGTTCATCCCGGCTCCAGCATACAGATCGTCATTGAGGACCTGGAGATGGAGGCTCTCGATGATTGCGGCTACGACTATTTGCGCATCTACAGCGGCGGCAGGAACACCCGGCTCTTGGATCAGCCGTACACTGCGCTCTGCAGCACACCGGATGAAAATAGCCGCGTGCTGCATGTCGATGAAAATGAGGCGGTTATCGTCTTCCACTCGGACAACAGCAATGCAGAGCGGGGCTTTCGGCTGTCCTACAGCACCGTCTGCCAGAATATTGTGAACACTACCCAGGGCGTCATCGAGAGCGTCAACTATGGCGAGGCCTTCTTCGAGGGCGCCATCAACTGCAGCTGGCAGCTGCGACCGCCACGCGGCAATCAGATACGACTGGAATTCTCACACTTCGATCATCGCGAGAACCGGCTGCCCACCGACGCCGACGGTGGCGTCTATCTGCTCGACGGAGCCAGCGTGGTGCCTGTGCTGGGCCTGATCGCGTACACCGCCAAGGCCGACAACCTGACGATTGTCCACAACACGAGCAGCATCAACTTTCGGCTGGAGTATCGCGTCGACGGTTGTGTCCAGGAGCTGCGCGGCGAGAAGGGAACATTCACTTCGCCCAAGCATCCGCAGGTGTACCCCAATGATGTCGAATGCTATTGGCTGCTGCACGCAACTCCCGGCCAGGTCATCGAGCTGACTATCCTGGACATGGACATTGAGGAGAGCGTTAACTGTACCAAGGATGCCCTAGTGGTCTGTTCCCTACATATCTCAACACCAAATGCATGATTTGCCATTGATCAACTTCTGTCCCTTTGCCACAGATATCGAATAGTCTCCGTGATGTCAACGTCCATAACAAACACTGTGGCCGTAAACCCAAACTGATCTACACCAGTGCCGGACACAAGCTGCACGTCCGCCTCATCACCGACAGCTCCCACAACGGAATCGGCTTCAAGGCAGAGTATAAAGTTATAAAGAGTCGTAAGTTAATCTTGATTTTGGCTGAACTGCCTTACGATCTAGATTTGATCTAGACGGCAGCTGGATTAGGCATCAACTGATCTCATTCAAGCTGAGGTTTGTCTGTCTGATTGAATTATTGCTTGGCTTGATTTGCCACAAGATGGTGTAGTAGTATATATACCAATTGGGGTAGGGGCAAATCGAAAAATGGAGAATCTTACATCCAATCATGAATCACTATTGAAGGTTGAAGAATTCAATGAGACGTCGACTAGACCAGACTATACGTATGGATGCACTAACGTCAGAAGTGTGGAAGTATGGCGAACGTTATCAGTGATCTAATGTGTGAACCCATTCACTTTTTCAGCCTGCGGTGGCCGATTGTCGACTAAGAGCGGCATCATTCAGTCCCCGAACTATCCAAGGCCCTATCCGCGGAACAGCGAATGCGAGTGGCAGGTGGAGGTGACGCCGCATCACACGATCCAGTTCAGCATAGACAACATTGACCTGGAGTCGGGCTTCAATTGCGGCTGGGATTATGTGGTTGCTTACGATATGAGCGGGATCAGTGTGATTTCCAGCATTGATATGGACAGCGATACTCTCGACGAAAGTGAGACCAATCAGATATTCAAGCTCTGTGGCCGAGCAGGCGACGTGGCGAATCCGAAACGAAACGAGTCCGCCACGAATCGAGCCACCGTGCGGTTCGTCACAGACGACTCAGTGCAGAGCGGAGGCTTTCAGATAACGTATCGCGAGTCCTGCGGCCAGAAGCTGGTCATCGATGAGTCCGACTTTCAGTACATGACCTTGTCGCAGCAGGTGGCTCGCAACGAGACCTGCGTCTGGGTGCTGCAGGCAGCCGATCCCAGCAGGCACATCATGTTCACGCCCACCCACATCCAGCTGCACAGCGCCGCCTCGGCCCTCTATCCGAGGGAGGGCGACTGCCAGGCGGACGGTGTCAAGATCTATGAGGGCACCGAGGCTACCGGCCGGCCACGCCAGCAGTTCTGTCGCTCCCATCCGCCGGCGATCGTCTCGCGGGGCCATGCTCTCACAATAAGTGTGCCCCTGGCCCTGGTCGCCGAGTTCGAGGGCCACTACATGAACATGGACACGACGTGCGGTAGTATCTACAATGGGCTCTCGGGCCGCTTCACCTCGCCCTATTACCCCGACAGCTATCCGGTGAACATTGAGTGCGAATGGGTAGTGCAGGCCAGCGCGGGTAACTCACAGAGTCTGACAATTGAGTCGCTCGATCTGGAGCAGTCCGAGGGCTGCAACAACGACTACCTGGAACTGCGTGAGGGGTCGCCGCGCGGTGCTCTCATTGGTGTCTACTGTGGCAACCAGCTGCCGCCGACGATTCACTCCAAGGGCAGCATTTGGATCAAGTTCAAGAGCAACGACGATGTTGTCGGCGAGGGTTTCATGGCCAGCTATAACTATGGTAAGTCGCTAGATCCCACCACCCCCTCTCTCTCTGCTTCTGTCTAACGGCCGTGAACCGCCTTTGCAGAGCAACACAATGAACTCAATGGGACACAGGGTGAAGTGGAATCGCCTCACTATCCAGACAAGTTCGAGAGCAGTGAGCCATACAGCTGGCGCATCACCGTTGACACGGACTACGTGGTCTTGGTCAATCTGAAGCACTTGCGCGATGTGGACCAGCAGCACGTTCGCTTCTACGACGGCTACACGGACATTGGTGCCCAGCTGGCGGTGCCGGCATATAAGCCACTAATCTCCAGCACGAACGTGCTCTACGTGACGGCCACACGGGGCCCGTTCCAGTTCAGCTGGGAGCGCCTGTCCAAGGAGGCATTGGCCTCGAATCGCACGGCCGAGTTGCAGGCGCGCCAGTGCGGCCAGCAGTTGATCTCGCTCAATCGGTCGGTCATTGCGTTCAACTCGCCCGGATATCCGTTCGGCTATGCCCCCAACTTGCATTGCGTGTGGACCCTGGTGCCCAGCAATCCGGCTACACATGCGTCCGTACAGCTGATGGTCGTCGACTTTGAGCAGTTCTCGAATGATTGCTACGCCGACTATCTGACTGTGTCCAGCAGCAGTGACATGCAGGACTGGACGCAGCTGACGAAGATTTGCAAGCTGCCCAAGCAGCCTAAGCAGCTAGTGTTTCACGGTCAGCCGTACTTGCGCCTGGAGTTTGTCACCGATGCGAGCGTGAATAAGACGGGCTTTGCGAGCATGCTTCGCACCACGTGCGGCTCGGAGCTGACTGCCCCACAGGGCACGGTCAACATCACGGAGCTGGTGTCCAACATTCTGGTCTATCCCCTGGAGTGCGTCTGGACGATACGCGTGCGTCAGGGCAAGCGCATACGCATCACCTTCCTCGAGTCGCAGCTGAGCACCAGGAACAGCGTCGCTGAGATGGACAGCTGTGCCAATTTCATTGTGGTGCGCAATGGCTATGCGGAGGACTCGCCGTTCCTGGGCCGCGGCAAGTACTGTGAGAGCAATATTACCGATGTGCTGGAGACCAGCTCCAACCGGGCATACATCAAGTTCCAAAAGAGGCTGTCGCCGTATTTCCGTGCCGCCTTCCGGTACGAGGAGCTGGGCCACGCCTGCTCCGGCCACATTCAGCTGGAGGAGGGGCCCGGCAACAGTAGCGAGCGCCTGATCAGCTCACCCAACTATCCCAATTTGCCGAACCCGCACTCGGAGTGCGTGTGGCGCATCAGTGCACCGTCTCACCATCGCATCGCTGTGCAGTTCGTTGGCACGTTTGACCTGACCCCGAGCAGCAATGGGAACGGGAACAGCAGCGAGGAGGACGATGGATGCGATCGGGAGTTTGTTCAGCTGAACGATGGCAGTACCGAGCTAATGCCCCAGCTCGGCCGGTACTGCGGCAACCGTAAGCCGGACATTGTCTACTCATCGGGCAGCGAGCTGCGCATCAAGTTCTATACGAGCGTGCTGGAGCCGCGTCCGGGCTTCCAGGCGTTGGTCAAGCTGGCCGACTGCGGCGGCGGCTACTACAGCGCCAGTGGGCTGATTCACTCGCCCAGTGCGGAGCAACTGCAGCTGCATCTGCAGCCGAAGAAGCTGAAGGAATGCGTCTACACCATCGAGGTAGAGAAGGGCAGCACAATCGATCTGCGGTTCGAGATGATGCACCTACCGCTGGCCATAAACTCTGACAACTGCACGAAGGACACGCATTTGGAGCTGGAGGAGATAGAGCCCTTCGGCGATACCATTAGCGATCGACTGACGATTTGCGGCACTACCAGTCGACGCTTCCTGGTCGAGACGAACAAAATCGTGATACGCCTGCGCATGCCCAGCGGCCAATTGGGGAGCGATCAGAGCTTCCAGCTGCGCTACAGCGCGATCGGGAATCGCTGCGGCGAGACCATTCACGCGGTGCAGGGTGTGCTGCAGACGCCGAACTATCCGTCCGGTGTCCGGGTGCCGACGCACTGCGCCTGGCGCATCCAGGTGCCCAAGGGGCGGCGCGTCAGGGTGGAAGTACTGGACTTTGACAATGGCGCCACCACGAACAACACGCTCAGCACCTTCCGTGGCCGCATCACCTTCGCCAACGATCACAGAATACAGTCGATCATCGGGCGGTACTCCAACAATCCGCCCGCCGAGGTCATCTCCACGGACAACACGATGGGCATCGATAGCTTCCTGCTGCCGTTTAGTCAGCATCGCGGCTTCAAGCTGCGCTTCAGCGCCTTCGGCCAGAGCGAGTGCCACTCCCGCTTCGACTTGTCCGTCAGCAACGTCCTGCGCTTCAGCAGGGATAACGACAGCAGCGTGGTCTACTGCACGTACGAGCTGCGACCGCCCGAGAACAGCACGCTGCTCCTGCAGGTGCAGCGCTTCAACAGCAGCTACATGGCCAACAGACACATCTGCCTGGTCATGTCGCCCCTCAAGCTGATGCGTCCCGACGAGGCTGAGCAGCTGCTCCCGATGCTGCTCTGCTCGGGCGGCCCGGCCAATCAGGTCAATGAGACGGTGCCCAGCGTACGGCTGCCCTTTCCGGTTCTGATGACCATCTCCGGCAATCGACGCAACAACATGAGGCTGCTCGAGGTGGCCTACAGCCTGCAGCGTTGCGGTGGCACTGTGCCCCTAGAGCTGAGCGACAATGTGACCATCAGCCAGCCCAGCCATCTGGCCGGCGAGCAGACGATCAACTGTGCCTGGGCCGTCGGGCCGGATCAGACGATCGAGGAGCCGCTCTCGCCCCAGGACGTGCAGCTGGAGGTGCTCGTGAGCGTCAATCTCGAGGGCGATTGCAAGCTGCATTACCTCATCCTGTACAGCGGACCCGATCAGAACTCACCCGTTATGGGCCGCTATTGCAATCAGGCGACGGCCGTCAATTTGGTGGTGGAACGTGGGCTATTCATCGAGTATCATCTCGAGCCGCCGGCCAATGCCAATCGTAACTCCAGCTTCAATGTGACCGTCAAATACGGCAGCGGCTGCGGTGGCCGCTTGACCTACCCCTATCGCATTATCGACTTCAGCGAGCAGTACAAGAACAATGTGGAGTGCATCTGGGAGATCGAGGCCGATCCGGGCTTCCATATAGCGCTCTCGTTCCTGGGACGCTTCTACATCGAGGACAGCGCCAGGTGCGCCAAGGACTATTTGCGCGTCCAGGAGCGCAACAACAGCCAGTCATCCTCCACTGGCAACTGGACGGATTTGGCCAACCTATGCGGTCGCGATCCGCCCAAGATCATTGAGTCGACGGGCCCAGCGATGCGGCTAATCTTCCGCTCCGATGGCGACATAACGGGCGATGGCTTCAGTGCCCTATTTGAGCGCATCTGCGGCGGCGAGCTCCTCGCTGTCAGCGAGCCGAAGGAGATCATCAGCCCCGGCTACCCGAAGGGCTACGCCAAGAATCTCTATTGCAACTACACAATCAAGCCACGCGACTCGAGCGCAGTCGGGGTGCTGGTGCGCCTGGTTGACTTCGACCTGGAGCGCTCGCCAATGAGTGTTTGCATGTTCGACAATGTGACGGTGACGACGCGCGACGCTGTCGATCGGCAGCAGGAGGTGGTCATCTGCGGGCACAAGAATCAGTATGCGTATCGGGCGGCGAAGTCCATCAGCTTCGTGTTTCGTTCGGACAGCTCGTTCAGCGGGCGCGGCTTCAAGCTGGAGTACTCGACGAATCTGTGCGGCGGCGTTGTAAGCTCAACGCAAGTGGTGGAGTCGGTGCGGCAGCATGAGGACAACATGATGCCGCACAACAGCGACTGCTACTGGAATCTGACGGCGCCGGAGGGCCACAAGTTCACCATCAAGTTCGAGCTGCTCGACTTTGAGGACGGCAATCAGCTGTGCAGCTACGATGGCGTCGAGGTCTTCTCCAGCCCCGTGCCGGACGAGAAGCGGCGCATGGCGCGCTTCTGCGGACGCCTGACCGACCATCTGCCCACCCTGCATATACCCAGCAGCCGGGCGCTCATACACGGCTACTCCGATGATCGGGATCCCTCGGTCGGGTTCCGGGCGCTGGTGCGCGTCATGCCCAACTGTGATGAGAGCATCTATCTGGGCGTGAGCAATGCGAGCTACACGTTCAACAAGTTTGTCGGCTCCTATGCAAACGATCTGGACTGCAGCTTTAAGTTCCGGGCGGATTCCGGCTTTCAGATCAGCGTCGAGTTCCGCAGCTTTCACGTGGAGGAGACGAAAGACTGTTCCGGTGACTTTTTGGAGTTGCGCGATGGCGCCGGACCGTTCGCCGATGAGATCGGCAGATTCTGTGGCCAGAACCTGCCACCGACGCTAATCTCATCGCGGCACGTGCTCTTCATGCGCTTCGTCACCGACTCAAAGGTGACGGACACCGGCTTTGAGGTGATTGTCACGGCCAAGCCGCTGCAGTGCGGCAGCTCGCTGATTAAGCTCGATGGCAAGCAGCCCTACGAGCTGCGATCTCCGGTCAACGATCAGGGCAACTACGACAACAACGTCTTCTGCCTGTGGAAGATCGAGAGCGAGATATCGCTGCATCTCAAGTTCGTCAGTCTCGATCTGGAGGCGCCCAATGCGACGGGCAGCTGCGACGCGGACTTTATCAAAATCTACAGCACGGAGGTAAGCAAGAGTAACTACTAGAGCCATGTATGGATGGAAACGAAATCTGAAATCCATTTGATACCTTCTTAAGTATTTTGCTAAAGACAGACAGTCTAGAGCTCCTCTTAAAGGATATAGATAGCGGTGTAGTCAAGTTTACAATGGGAAAAGTTTTTTTTTTGGTAATTTTCCATCCATCATACATATCCAAATCTTATCGATCGATCTCTCTACTAAGCCTTATTAAATTTATGTATATACCCTAAGATTTCATAATAGGAATTGAAGTAATTACCTCTACCTCAATTCCAAACAGGATGCGCAAATTGTGGAGCAGGGCTATGGCGATATGGTGATCTTCCATGGACGAAAATCGTCCCGTTTGTATAACGAATATGCCTTGGAGCACGTATATTGCGGCAATGGCTTGCCGGATGATTACTATCCGAATTCCAAGCAAGTGTACGTAAAGTTCCGTAGCAATGGGGCCGTTACCCGGTCCGGCTTTCACATTCGCATTGTGCCGGACACGACCTGCAAATTCAGCTACGGCGGCCTGCAGGGCCGTGTCAAGATATCGGAGAACCTGGACTGCGATGCCGAAATCCTGGCACCGGCTAATTACACACTTAGCCTTTACTACGCCGAGGTGGTCTTCGGCTCGTCCGACTGCGATGTGGAGAATATCGAAATCTTTGACAAGGCCAGCAACAAGTCGCTGCAGCGCGTGTGCTCCTACACGAACCCAGGCAAGAGCCTGTTCACGTCGACAAATGAGCTGCGGATACACTTCAAGACGGGCAGCTACTTCAACAGCTTCGACCTGACATACATTGCGTCCCCTGTCGCCGACGGACCCGGCTGCGGTGGCCAGCTGTACAACACCGAGGGCATCTTCGCCAATCCCTTCTATCCGCAGAATGTGCGCAATAACTCCGACTGCCGCTGGAGTGTTCGGGTGCCGAGCAACACGCGAGTCCTGCTCACCTTTGAATGTAAGTCAATTCGTCTATCACAACTCCTGGTATATTATGGGTAACACATCCATTTACGCTTGTAGTTTTCAACCTTGGCTCGAGGGCCACCTGCCACACGGACTACCTTGTGATCCAGGAGCAGAACGAGCGCAACGAACTGCAGGAGATGCGACGCTTCTGCGGCGATGACCAGCCCCACGTCTACCTGAGCAAGCGCAGCCAGCTCTTTGTCCGCTTCCACAAGTCGGTCAACTACGACGGCATCGGCTGGGTGATCAAATTCTCGGGCGTCCACGAGAATTACGAGGTACCCAGCTATCTGCTCGAGTAGAGGATATATAATTCCATACGGAAACCAATTACAATTATACACACGTACATATATCCAATAACATTTCACCAACTTATTTTGTTTTTAAAATTTTATTGAATACATTTTAAATTAGTTATCTATAAAATAATTACTATGTATAATATATAATAATAGAAATTTCATCTTTGCTTTGTTTTTTTTTTTTTGTTTTTGTTTTTGTTTCTTTCATCTTCTTTTATCTAAACACACACAAAAAAAAAAATGAAATTAAAAAATATTGCTATAAAATAAAACGCACAGTTCACAAAAATCGTTTCTTTCTCTTGCATTAATTCTCAGTATTTTCTTCCATTTGTCGCTGTGCTCTTTGCATTTATTTAACTATCAATATACAGTAAACGAAGCAGATGAAGAAGACGGAGGGAAATAAGAAATTATCGTTTAATCGTAATCAAAATTAAGAAAGGGGCGCTCAGTTACTCGCCAACATTATAAATTATTTATTCAGTTTAACAATCAACTGACCATTCACAAAGACTTTGCCTAATAAATACAATGCTCGACTTTATGCAAAGTGAAATTAAAAAAAAAAAAAAAAAAAAAAAGATTAATCATAGAAATTTTCGCCTATAATATTATTGTATGTACAAAGAAGAAAAAACCGATTGGGTTCAAAGTTTGCAACTAAAAACACGATAAATATCATATCATATCAAGAGAAAAAAAAAAAAACACTGCAGAGAAGCGATAGGTGGGAGCGAGAGAGGGGGTAGCAAAATCATTGAAACCGATAGAAAATCAAAACTTAATTTTAAATACATCCTAATCATATATAAAGAACAAATTTGCATAAGTATGTTTCTTTGTTTTGTTTTGGGGGCATACGCCCGACGACATTTATGTAATGAACACGCACATAGATAACAATTCGAATCGATTCGCATCTCTTCTGCCTTACTTTTTAGCTGATAACATGTATGTATGTATGTATAATGTATATTTTATGTATATGCATAACTCTTGAACAATCAATACATCAATTTTATTTAGATTTCTTATTTTTCTTTTCTACTACCAAATGCGAACAACTCCAATTGTAACTCCAAACTCCAACTCCAACTACATATTCATATATTCAATGCAAAACTCTGTTTAATGTATACATTTGGTTACAATGTAATATGTATATGTACGTATGTATGTATGCAATATGCTGAACTATGTAACAAACAATTGCCAAATGGCGCTCAACATTGTATATATGTATGTATGTATGTAAGGTTAAACAGACATTTAGATAATTCTCATTTTCATTTTCATTTTCATTTTCATTTTCTCTTTTGTTTCATATCATTTATGCTATGCAGACGTTTCCAGAATTGACAGAATTGAATTGGTTGAAACATGCTAAACGTGGCCTAACGATCTTAACACACACGCACATGCACATGCACACATACACTCACACTCACACTCGCACTCTCACACACGCACAACACAACGATTGATATGTCTCAAATTAATTTTATTTTCCTTTTATATATATATAGATGTATACATATTTTTTTTGTTTGCAATTTGGCCAATACGTTGCAACCTTTATCCTATCTCCCTCTCGCTCTGACTGCTCTGATTTGCTATCCACCTCTCTTTCTCTATCGCCGTCTCGCTCCGCACTCATCTGCGCCCCACTGCGACGGCCACTCATCTTACGAATTACTCGATATATTCATCTACACATACGCATGTGAACTTAACTATCTAGATCATTATATATATGTTTGTATATATATATATATATATGTATGTATGTATGTATATATTATTATTATTATCATTATGTAGATTTTTAATTATATACTTCCAGATCAACTTAACAATATTTTGGGGGGAAATCGGCTGGGTTAGTGGAGAAGGGGGCGGGGACATGGTGAGTTGAGTGTATGCGTGTCTAGGTGTGTATGTGTGTGTGTGTGTGTGTGTGTGTAGCTTATTCTTCTTTTATTTAGATCAACTAGAGGCTAATAACATTAACTAAGAAACTCAAAATCAAACAAAACTTCCCGCAACACACGCGTAGACGTCGACAATTTTGGCAATTGGCTGGCAACTGCTCGCTTGGCTCCCTGAACTTATCCTGGCGCCCGGTCCGTTTGCTGTTTGATCCTGTCGGATGCGGGCACGCTAGGGCAGCTAGGGCGCCGACCACGCCTACACGTTCAGGCACTGCTACATGCAGCAAAGGAAGCGGTGAAAGAAACTTTTGGCATTGCGGCGCACACGTTCGGCCCTTAGCTAACAGATGATGCCCTGGTCCAAGCTCAGGTTGTTGGTGGCGGCGGCGGCGGCATTCTTGGCGGCCATCACATGATGATGATGATGATGACGGTGATGGTGCATACGATGATGATGCAAATGATGTGCCGCTGCCGTCGCTGTCGTTGGCATTCGTCCATTCAGCAGCAGCGCCGAGCTGCTGCCACCTGCGCTGCCGCCACTGCTGCTGCTGCTGCCACTGGGATTGTTACTGCTGCTGCTGCTGCTGCTGCTGCTGTTGGTATTACTGTTGCTGTTGGAAATTGAGTTGGGGCTGCTGCAGCTGCTGCTGCTGCTGTGTTGCTTCTTGTGCACAGCGGTTAGTGGCTCTGAGGCACGTCGCACATTGTTGCAACTGTTGCTGTTGTTGCTGCTGCTGCTGCCGCTAACACTGCGACGCATATTGCTGCTGTTGCTGTTGCTGGTCGGTGGCATCGCAATGCTGGGCACTGAGCACTTGCGTGGCTGCTGCAGCTGCAGCTGCGTCACTGTGGACGCCAGATTGCCATTGGAGCTGCTGCTGTTGCTGTGCGCCTCGAGCTCGTCCAGCTGAAACTTCTTGACCAGGGCCTTGACCGAGGTCGCTGAGCTGGCCTCCGTGGCGGGTGTCTTGCGTATGACTTTGGGCGTGGTCGGCGCATCCGGGAACAGCGCCAGCGTGGCAATCACTGTCGTCTCCTCCAGCCCATTGCTGCCGATCTGTATGGTGGCCGTGCTGGCCATCGGCTTCTTCACAAACGTCGCCGTGTACGTGTTCTCCTTGTCCGAGTCCGAGGCGCGTCGCGTCGGTGTCACAATCTGTGTGGGCTTCGTTGCGTTTGTTGTCGCCAGCGACAAGGTCAGCGCCTGGGGCAGTGTGTGTATGGCCGTTGTGGTCTCTGTGCTGGGGCTCAGCTTGTGGCTGGTGGCGATTGGTATCTTCGAGCTGGCGTGTGCTCTGTGCCCATTGTGCGTGCCCTTGTTGCTTCCTGTGGCAGCGCCAGCTGTTGTTGCTGCCGTTGCTGCTGCTGCTGTTGCTGCTGTTGTGCCGTTTTGTTGCTGCTGTTGCTGTTGCTGCTGCTGTTGCTGTGAAACATTTTCCACGGCTTCATCATCTTCCTCCTCCTCGTCCTCATCATCATCGTCCTCATCCTCGTCCTCGTCATCCTGCACAAAGTCGGCATCGTGCTGTGCCTGCAAGTAGATTTGCCTATTCAAGGAGCATTCGTCCTTTAGCCAGACGTGCTCCAGGCAGCCAGCGGCATTCATGCGATCGCTACAAAGAGACAGAGAGAGAGAGAGAGCGAGGGAGAGAGGGGGAGAGAGTTAGTTAAGCACAGACCCATTTAACTCGATTCGTACTCACTTTGGCTTAATTCGCAATGCGCGACGTATGAAATCAATCGCCGCCTGGGAGACGCCGCCAAAGAGATTGTCGGGAAAGGTCAGGGCGCACTGTGAGATATTGAGGAAGGTCTCCTGCTTGGTATCGCCGCCAAAGGGCGAGAAGCCCGAGAGCAGCACGTAGGCCAACACGCCCACCGACCAGATGTCCGTCAGCAGCGACAGGGGCTCGTACTGCAGCACCTCCGGTGCCACGTAGTCCGGAGTGCCGGCCATCTCGCGCACATTGATGCCCTCGCAGACGACGCGCGAGATGCCGAAATCGCACAGCTTGAGGCCATCTGTGGGAGAGTCGAGCGTGTTAATCACAATCCAAACTGCAGACATTACCGGCAATTCGCCATGCGCCATTCCAACTCACCCTCAATACGCTCGCCAGTCAGCAGAATATTCTGCGGCTTCAGATCCAAGTGGGCTATGGAGCGATCATGCAAGAACTTGAGAGCCTTGAGCGTTTCGCGCATGCAATGGCGCGCCTGCGCCTCGCTGAGGCACTCCTCGTTGTCCAATATCGTTTGCAGCTCGCCGCCAGTGGCCCTGGAACGAGATTGAGGTGGATATATGTATATAAAGTAGATATTTGCAATATGTATAGTAACGGATTATGAATTGCTTACAATACTATCTATTGAAAATCCTATGAAATAGGATTATAGAGACTCTGCTCATTGCGTTGGTCCAGTAGTTGCAATACTCTGCATACAAACTGATATGAAAAAAAAAACCTCTTCTGGGTATAAAGACGTAAGATCGTTCTTCTCTTGGGTTCCTTTGTATATGTAATTATATTCAAGCATTCTAAGCTAATCTATGCAATATTGCTTCGCCCTGAATCCTACGCAATTCGAACTTCGAGCATTTGGCTACTGATTAACTTTGATTCCAGATACATGTACATCATAAGTACTACTTATATTATTATATTCTGCCTGTAGGACAAGTCCCTTCAAGTAGAGGTTGAACTTCGTATGAATTAAACAACTCGGCTTACAAATTTAACAATCTGAAGTCTTAGCAAACCATCTGGTTGAGGGTTCCAGTCAAGCATTGCCTGAAACCAATATACTCTTTCTTTAAACGATGCCTTGGCCATATTTGTGATCTTCGAGCATTTCTATTGCATGTGATTTACCCACTTGACTTTTCTAGAGTTTTCGAATTTAAACTAGCAAACCAACTGTGTTTGACAGATTCCATATTTGTTTCTCTTTATCTGCAATGTTCGTCTGTATTTCTGACTACTCTCTCCTCTCCGAATACCAAATGGACTATTGCAGCATTTAAGATTGTAACAATTAGTATGTCAATCCAAATTATTATTATTTTTGGGTTCCTCTAGTAGCTCAAATTAAATGATTTTCTATTTTTCATTTTTTAAATTTCAATTACTTTCTTTTATTTATTTATTTTGAAATTATTCTTACTTTTTACCTAATGAATGAAGTAAAAATAATAGCAATAGTTAAAAGAATTTTCATTTCATGATAACAAATTGACTTTATAGAGCTGTTGCTTCAATTGATTCAATCAATCAATCAGTTTAAGTTAGTTAATATGAACTCTGCTGTGACTCTAACATTCAGTAGTAGTAGTAGTAGTAGCAGTTGTAATAATAGTAATAGTATTAGTAGCAGTAGTAATATTGGAAGCAGCATTATAATAGTAGTATTAGTAGTAGTAGCAGTAATAATAGTAGTAGGAGCAGTAATAATAGTAGTAGTAAAAGTGGTAATAGAGTAGTTGTAGAAGTGGTAATAGTAGTAGTCGTAGAAGTAGTAATAGTAGTAGTATATTTAGTGGTAATATCAGTAGTATATGTAGTAGTAATAGTAGTACTATATGCAGCAGCAGTAGCAGCTGTAGTAGTAGTATAGGTAGTAGTATAGTAGTAATAGTAGTAGTAATAGTAGCAGCTGTAGTAGTAGTATAATTAGCAGTATAAGTAGTAGTATATATATAGCAGTATAAGTAGCATTATATATAGCAGTAGTAATAGTAGTAGCAGTATTGATAGTAGTAGCAGTGGTAATAGCAGTAGCTGTAGTAGTAGGATCAGTAGCAATAGGAGGAGCAGTAGCCCCCAAATGGCATTCGAGCTTCAGTCTTATTCTAACTTACTCTAAGTTAGTCTGTGTTTAGTTAGTCTCGGGATACTTACAGCTCCAGTAGCAGCGCCGTGTCGGAGCGCGTCTCGTGCACAGCGTTCAGGTTGACAATGTTGTCCTCGCCCTTGCAGAGCATCAGGACGGCGATCTCGTGCTTGATCTCCTTGTCGCTGCTTTGGGCGCGTCGGCGTCGCTTTAGGAATTTGGCAGCGAATTGCGAACCGGAATTCTTGTGTATCGCCCGACGAACTGCCGCAAATTTGCCCCTGCAATGGAACGAGAGAAACGAGAACGGATTAGTTTCAGATTTTTTTTCTTTTTCTTTTATTTTTATTTTTTCCCCATTTAGATTTTGGCCAGCAAACCGGATCAGCTGCAATCAGCGGCCCACATGCGCCCATAGTTTCATTCATAAAGACTGCCCAATTGTTGGCCAACAGCAACAGCAACTGCAACAACAACAACCATGAGACATCCCAACGTGAGTCAACCACTCAGCCAAGCCAACGCTGGATGCGAGGCAAGCTTGGCCGGCCGGCCACGAGGCGGCTCTGACGACGTCTGACAAAGTCGCGTCAACGCAACGCCTTTGACAAAGTACGTGCCATAATGAAGCAATTGCGCTTCCGGTAAATACTAACAACAACAACAGCAACAGCAACAGCAGCAACAACAACAACAGCGACAAATCTGGCATACCAAATAAGTCAGTCAGCCCCAGCTCCAGCTACAGCTCCAGCTCCAGCTGCTGTTGCAGTTGCATCACGCAACCGTCAATCCACTCCAACTAGACTTGAGCATCTGAAAATTCCAATAAGACCCGGCCACAACTTCACTACTTTCTCAAGTTCCTAAAATGCAAATTTTCCATTCGAAATGAAGCGCTTTGGCATAGCTCGGCTCTCCAATGGAATTGATAAGCCCCGCTGGAGGTAAGGGTATTGCCAGAGTGCTGCTGTCGTCGCCTTAACACGGACTGGTTTCTAATTGTTGCATGCAGCGCTCCATACAGAGAGAGAGACAGAGAGTGAGAGAGAGAGAGATAGAGAATGAGAAAGCGAGAGAGAGAGTCACATTGATAGTTGACTTTTGATGGCTGCTCTGTCTTCTCTCTGCTGTCTTCTACCTTCCCCTTTGCCCCTTCCCCCTGCTACCTTCTACCTTCCCCCTTCAGCCTGCTGCCTGCCACATTCACAAATTGTCAAATGTGTCGCCGTTTGAGGACAACGTGCAACGGTCATTAAAGTGAAATATATATTTCGTGCTTGCCACGCAACGCAGATGTGCATGCAACATAGGACATGCAACATGCAACATGGCACGGCCACAGGCCCAACTCCCCATCATCTCATTCAATTAGCGCCCGCAACATTTTGCATCTGCCTTTGGCAACATGTTGCCAAGGCCTTGTCAACATTGCCCCGCCTCTCGCAGGTGCATTCACAAGCCCCCCACTCCTTGCTGCCTTCTGCGTGCTTCCTCTTTCTCTCTCTCTCGCTGCACTGTTCCACCTAATTACAATATATTTCTGGCGGCTAATTGGGCAAGGTCTGTCGGACTGTGTTGCTGTTACGTAAGGCCCGAGTCACTGAAGATGTGGCGTGGGCGCACAACAGTTCTTAACAGCAACAGCAGCAGCAACAGCAACAACAACAACAACAGCAGCAGCAGCAGCCAGTGTCCAGCTGGCCAGTGAACTTTAAAGGTTAGTCTAGAAAACCTTGTCGCAGGGCGCAATCGGGCTAATGGGCTAGCCTAGATGTGTGTGCATGTGTGTGTGTTTATCTGCATGTGTGTGTATGTGTGAGAGTTCATGGTTGGTCATTGTCGTCGGCCACTCCCACGCGTGTTGCCCTTTTTTCTTTTTTGAATGCTTCATTAAATCTGGCCATAAGTTACAGTTGCACCGTGGAACGCATATAAGAAAATATTGCATAAATTTTGACAACAAATTTTCGTATCTCTTGCGCATAACTTTCTACTCCGAATATTTGTTTATTAATTTTTAGTGTTATTTATATATGTATATGTATATATATCTATATGTATATATATATCCCATCGAGTCGGTGATAATATTCTAATAATATTCTGTTATTTTTTGGACTATAGTTTATTAGATTTTTAATTTACCTAAGTCTGACTTTAGTTTTTGTCCATATAACATTCAGTAATTATATATATATATTGTATAAGTATTAAAGCCTCAAGATAAGCCCTTATATTGGTTGGTCTATCTATCGTTGTCAATTTGGTATCTTATGAAATTTTCTTTATAAAATTATATTAAAACAAAAAAAAAAAAAAAAAAAAAAAAAAAACAGAAGAAATGTTTGTTCTCATCGAAATAGTAGATCAGAAAAACATTAGAGAATTATAAAATATATACAAATATTTTTTCTAGTCGTAAAAAAGGACAGAAGTACACATATTAATAATTAATTGTTATTTTTATTTATTTTTTTTATTTATATATAAATGTAAATAAAATTTTTGTATTTTTGAAACATGACTTTTCATCGTGAAGAAGAAGGAAGAGAAGCATGGGCTTTCATGTAGTTAATTTCTTCTATCTCATAGATATATTTAGTATATACATATATTATAAATCATGCACTTCAGTTGACTTTATCATATATATACTTAGCATATATATAACACATATGTAGTAATTTTATTTTATTCATATTGTTAAATAAATGTAACTCTATTCACTATGCAATTTCAATCAAGTTTTCTCAGTTTAGTCTCTCAACTTTGTGCCCATATATTATGCAGTCGATTCCACAGTGCCGCGCGTGTGATTGCTGGGGCTTTTGGTCAAGTGTGAATTTGTATAACGAGCTGCTTCTAAAATGGTCAGCTTTGGCAGCGACAGCGATCGATCCGGGCGACATTCGCGATCAGAGATTTGCGAGCCATCAGCTCTAAATCGATCCATGTCTGTCTCTGTCTCTGTCTCTCTGTCGGTTTCTGCTTCTGTAGCTGTTGCTTTTTTTGTTTTTTTTGGCATTTAGTGGCTCTGGCAGGCACATACAAGGCATGGTTTGGCCCGATCTTAGTGACGCACAATTCGACAACTTCAAACGCCAAACCGAGATGACGACCAAATAAGGTGGCGTTTAAAACAGCGCACAAAACGCGCGGCGCGTGCACGTGTCATTGATTTTGTGGGCAATCGTTTGGAGGAGCAGGCAAAGGCAGGGCAGGGGAGGGAATGAATGGGTCGAGCTGGTCTCTTATCGATGGATAACCTGGGATGCCAAGAGAGCAGCGATCTTTGGACTCCCAAAAGTTTGTGCGAAGCTTCTGCAGGAATATTGAAATTTACCCAAGTCGTTGAGGTAGCAATGATGATCGCAAAAGAGGGAGAGAGAGAGAGAGAGAACGTAAGAGAGGGAGAGGAGAAAGAGAGAAAAATATATAAGTAGACTGAGAGTGAGGGATGTAGGAGAGGGAGAAACACAGAGAGGGAGGGAGAAGGAGATAGAGCGAGAAAGGAATAATAGATAAATAGAGGAAGAGTTTGAGAGGGAAAGACATGAGAGAGAGGACTATTAGTGAGTAAGAAAGGCAGTAAGAAAGGCAGTGACATCGAGAAAGAGAGAGAGAGAGAGAGAGAGATAGAACGAAGAGAGAGAGAGATAGAACGAAGATCTATCTCTCTCTCGATAGAGTGAACTATGTAGAAAGAGAGCAAGATAGATAGAAAGGACGATATATGGAGAGAAACATAAACAGATAAAAGGACGAATAGAGATCAGAGTAAGGGAAGAAAAAGGAATAGGCAAGTAGAGATATTTAGAAAGAGAGGGAGAGTATGAGAAGGAGAGCGAAACACAGATAGCATGCTTAAAATATTCAATTAAAAATTTGATTAACAGTAGTCTATCGATACATATCGATCGATTTTATAAGTAACATTAATCTTGCGCCTAGTGAAATTATAATAATTAAACTTGAGAGCATAATTTGGTGAGTCGATCCACACAAGTCCCATCAAATCTTTATAGCATTTCAAACATTTATCTTATTGAGTCCATGTATTGGCCTTTTCTAGAGTATTCCTAGCTCCCGCTTAGCGTTTACTATTTCAATTGAGCTCCAACTGCTTCCAGCTGACCCACAAATCTCAAGCTTTTATGTCATTCCCCTTGCTTTAGGACATTTTATTTGCAATTTGGATTGGGAAACGATTTCAGTTTGTGTTTTGATTTGAGCTCAGTTTTGGGCTTGGCTAAAACGACGCACACACACACACACACACACACGCACAGAAACCAAAAGCAATGATACGTTGGCACCCACCCAATCCCCACAACAATTGAGTAAAATTTGTATTGCAAATGAGCAAAAAATACAAAAACAAAAAAAAAAAATAAAATTTTTTTTCGAAAATTGAAATTGAAAAACAAAACAGAAAAATAGTTTGTTAACAAGGTGTAAATTGCTAGGCAGCGACAGCGGCGGCAGTAGCAAAAGGTTAGCCAGTTGCAGCTCCAATTGCCCAAAAGCGGCAGACGAAACGAGGTGAGACACAGCCGGAGCGAAGGTGAGAGACGGAGCGAGAGCGCAAGAGAGAGATGCAGCTGGCTGACTGTGAGTAGTGTGGGTGAAATGCATTTGCCTAGTTGCAAAGTGCACTCAGTAGCTATGCATGCACATCGCACCGCACCGCCCCCGCTCCGTTCTCTTGCTGCTGCTGCCTCTTCAGCTCGGGCAGCACTTCTGGCTAACAATAACATTTTGCAGGCTTTGACGCATTTGAACAAACAGCTGAAGAATCTTTTTGCCTTTGACAGACGACGATGACGATGACGACGTTGATGACAAGGATGCGGATGACGACAAAGTGCGGCTGAAGTGCTTGCTGCACGTTGCTGCCGCTGCTGCTGCTGCTGCTGCTGCTGCTGCTGCTTTTAGTGCAACCGGGTGCATTGAACCAAAGAATGCTCGCGAGTTGCCTCAACTCTCTCTCTCTGTGTGTGTGTGTGTGTGTGTGTGCAGTCGAGTAAAATCATCTGGCGACGCTGTCAGCCAAGCAAATAGTTGCCCTTTAGGTGACTAACTCAACATGGGCCACAGTCGCCGCCCGAAGACGCACAAGTGTCCTCCCCGTTGATGCCCGTTGAGCCCATTAATGTGACAATTAAATTGGCCAGTCACACAAATGACGCACATTGAACTCGATTCCCTTGAAGCACGAACTATGTGCAGCATTTGCAATCGCACGTCAAGCACTCCTCTGCCTCTGCTCGAACTTTAACTCTTGTCTAGAAACACATCTATGTACATACACATATCTATGTATATGTACGTGAATACTAACAAAGTTTTCTAGCATCTGTAATTTACAAGATATGTGCATTCATCTACATGAATCTACTCTAGCTCTAGCTCCAACAGCATAGAAATCAAATTATCGATTATTATCGATAAATGCAAATGGTATCCCATTATGAAACTAGGTAATTAGTATAGCATATGTCACGAAGTAAAATTATCGATAAAAAGAAATTGAATTATCGATGAAATTCGTATGATAAGTTCGTACGAGGTGTAATATCACGAATATACGGGTATTTCCCGCCTCGTACTTATGGTATTTTAATGCAAATTAATTTGTGGTGTATATTTATGAATAGGTTTAAGTAGAAAAGAACTAGGGACCTCTGTACTCTTAAATGAAATCTGTATATTAAACATAAAACTCTTTTGTATACCTAAATTTAATTAAAAATGAAGTGTTCTATATATTTCAAGTCTAGCTTTTGAGGTTTCAAAGATTTCTGCGTAAATACGAATAGTACAACACGGCTAGATCAACCCATAATTTATGGGATCTGCCACGCTTCTCTTTGCCTGTCACAAAACCATTACAGCCTCTCTCAATGGGTTGAGGGTCTAGAAAAACTAAGTATTTCATCAGCTATTAAAATAATTATTTTCGATGATTTAATTTCAATTTTAATAATTTTTTTTTTATTAAAGTGAGGTTATGTGCCACTACTCAAAAATATTTTCTCTAATTTTTTGCCACATCTCAAAAAGTAAATTGCACAAAATATAAAACTTTGCTTATAGCGCTTCTATAAGAATTAACTATATTTGACTTAATATTTTTTTAAGCAATTTTGTTTTAAATTAACTTAAATTTTTATTTCATTATTTTTCTTTTAATCCATTTCTTCATTGTCTCAATTTAAAGAGAACTCATTTATTTTCATCTGTACAAATTTACAAATTAAATTTGGTCTCTTTAACTAATTATTAATTAGTTATATTTGCTATTATCAACGCTAGCCCGTGGCTCTATTCAGGCGTTATATAGCAGTTGCTAATGCTTTTGCATATATATATATATGTACATATGTGTGTCTATCAACATTTTATTGCTTTATGATTTTTTTCCGCATGTCATTTGAGCGAAGCTTTCCCTATTTTACAAATTGACATCAATAACTTCCGTTAAATGTGCCAATTGTTAATGCGTCTTAGCAAACGCGAACAAAAACTTTGAAGCTTGTTGCCTTTTTTGGCAAGCTCAAAAAAACAAAAAAAAATTTAATAATAAATACACACACACACACACACACACATAGATATCGGTCTTAAATCGCGTGGGCGTCGCGCGCTTTTTGTTTTAATTTCTGAACAAATTTGGTCAACGCTTAACGCAACAGCAACAGCAACGGCAGCAGCAACAATCGCTTAATGTATTTAATTAATTTAATAATATTGCGTTTTTTTTCATGTTGCTGTTTTCATTTACTTTTTGCTTTCACAAAAGCACGCAAAATAATTACGCATACGCCGCTTGAGCCAAGGATTTCGCTGTGAATTTTATTTATTTTATTTTTTGGTGTTTGCCTTAAATCAAGTTTTTGTTTAATTTCTTTCTTTTTTTTTGTTGTCTCCTTTAATTGCAATATGCAAAAGCCCAGTTACGGCAACAGCATCGAGAGTTTTAAATGTGTTTTTCATCTTCTTCTTCATTCTTAATTAAGCACATGTCAAAGCACTCGAATGGGGTTTGTCGGCGCCATGAGTCGTGGAGGCGGAGGTGGAGTCGGACGTGAAAAGTGTCAACGACATCCACACTTAGTCCACACAGCTCGCCATTCACAATGCCATTCAGCATCCAGCTATTCACAGTTGCACACATATTCAGTAGAGCATTCTGCATGTCCCGTGTCCTGCTGAACCAGCGGGATGCACCAGCCGCCTTTAGCCTAGGCTAGGCTGGGCCGACTCTTTCAGCACTTGACATCATTTCCATTATGCACAGAGGCTGGAAGCTAGCGCCCCCCCGTTGCGGCACATTGGCTGCCAGCAGTATGCTTACATAACATGCATTTCCAGTTCTCGGCATGCGCCGGCAGTGTTGCAAAATGCATCAATTTATGTTTCAGCTGTGCCAACTGCTCTTTCAGCAATCTAAATAATCATTATTATGGCTTGTTAAATATTTGCTTATTGATTCGCAATAACTAAGTTCTTTTACTTCTCTGATTCTCCCCTATTCAAGTCTGGTTTATACTAGCATTTCTATTGAATAATACAAATATACAGAGCTGTTGTAAAAAATCTTTTGCTGCATGCGAAGAGCTTGACTTTATTTGTCTAACAAAATTTGAATGTTTACTTTTAATATTAAATTTTATTTTATTTATAAGTTGATTTTGTACATATTTACTTTTGCATGTTTGCTTTGTTTGTTTATTTCGCAGTTATTTGTTTATTTACTTCATTAATTCTCTCGCTATTTGCTTTTATGAATATTTTTTTTTTTTTAAATATATTTTTATTTGCTTTTTGCGTGCTGTCTACTATTTTAATTATATATATATTTTTTTAAATTTGTTATTATTTATTTTATATAGTCTTTTTTGTTTTAATTTTGTTTGTTTGTTTTTTTTTTTTTTGTAAATATTATTGATTTATTTTATTTAATTTTTTAAATATTATTTACTTTTAAAATTTTTTGTTTTTTAATATTTATGTTTAAATATTTATATTTATTCATATTATTTGTTTATTTATATTATCTGTTTTATTTTTTCATTTTTTTTGTTTATTTTTATATTTTTTTTTGTTTATAGTTTTATTAATTTTATTTATGTATTTTTTTAAAAATAATTTTATTTATTTATTTTAAAAATGAGTATAGAAGCATATACATTTTTTTTATGTTATTCATTTGTTTTATTGATTTTTTTATTTTTTAAATATTATTTACTTTTTTAATTAAAAAGATATATATTATTTATTTATTTTATTTGTTTATGCATACTTATTTAATTTTTTTTCTTTATTTATTTTTTGTTTTTTATTTTATTTATTTATTTATTTATTTATTTATTTATTTTAATTATTTAATTTTATTTATTTATTTTAATTATTTAATTTTATTTATTTATTTAAAATTTTTTTTATTTATTTTTAAAATTAGCTTATAAGTCATTTATTGTTTTTTATCTTTATATTTTATTTTATATGCTTCTTTTCTTTGCATAAAACATATTATTTTGCAGTATATTCTGTCTGTTGTCGAACTTTTCTGTGGCACTGTATGTGTGCTGCACATGGCCCACGATGGGTTTTGCTGTGTCAATCCACAGGGCTTTGCTCTTCTCCAGAGACACACACACACACAGCGAAAGGTGTTGCCGACACTCACTTGAAATTGTGTCAGGCTCGTTAGTTAACTCGAGTTACTAAGCCATTCCTTCAGCCTTCCTTCCTTCCTTCCTTTCGCTGGGGCATGCCACGTTGCCACGTTGCCACATTGCCACCTTGCCCCAGCCCCAGCCCCTTCCCGCCGCTGCTGGCTGCAAATGCAGCAATTGCTTTAGGCGCTTGTGTAGAGCCGCTTTAATTATGATAAATTAGCTGGGAATTGGCAGGCAGGCAGCTGCAACGACTTCAATTTTAGCGGCTGCTGCTGCTGTTGCTGCTGCTGTTATCCTTGAGCTGTCAGCCAGCTGCGCTGCTGCTGTGGCCGAGATTGTCTGGCTATTGATAAGACGCATTCCTTGAGCTTTGTGGCGTCGGCAGATAGAGCACACACAGTCCCACAGAGCTGGCACAGCGCCGGCCCCCGCCAACGCCAATGGCTGCCACATGCCGCATATCCATAACTTGCCGCACATGCAGCAATACGAATTTATTGCCCATTGGCAGCTGTTGCTGCCATAGCTGAGATTTGCCAAAAGCTGTTCATTTGGGCCGACCTTCACAGCGAGTCCATTAAAAGCAGGAGTGGGAGTGGGAGCAGGAGTCTAATAGAAGCGGGTGTCTGATCAATTGATAGCCATGCCACATGCCACATGCCACATGCGACATGCGACTTGCGACAACTTTTGCTGTTGCTCTTGCTGCTGCTGCTGCTGCCGTCGCCGCCAGATCGTAAAAATGTTTACTGCTCCCAGCCCCAACTCCAGCCCTCGCTCCCGCCTAATGAACGCCCCCGCTGCAGACCGTAAAAATAACGTGTCCGAACGATTTGAGGACAGACTCGAACATGTTGTACGTGTCATCAGCACATAATCAAGGTCTCGCAGTCAAGCGAACCAAGAAACAACGACAAGACGGACAATGAGCAACTTGTTGCCCGATAGCACAAATACCCTGTAAACTCAATATCAACTTGGATAAGACTTTATCCCGGCAAGACTCAAGTGAAGCATTTCGTATATATACCCCATCATTGACTGCGTACAGGGTATGTGCATATAACAGAAATAACAACTAAGTTTTCACAATTTTATGCGCACAATGTAAAAAAAAAATATATATGTACTTAGATGTCTATGTTGTTGTTGTTGTTGTTGTTGTTGTTGTTGTCGACACATTATATGCTGATAATGCGGATATACACAGAGGGCCGAGCGGCAGCTGCTGCTGCTGGCGGGTTGGTAACGGGGGGAGGGGGGGCGGGGGTAGGGGCACAGGAAGAGCTGCTACGGCTGCTTTGCATGCAGAGTGAATGCAGTCTTCGAGACGTTGTCAGCATTGTTGAGTTTCTTTGGAAATTCACACAACACCAACAAATTGCTGTTTCTCGGGAGTTGGAGCTGAAGTTGCAGCTGGTTTATGTGGCGTATGTGTATCAGAGTAGAGAGCCCTCCCTGCCCCCCCACCCCTCGCTTCCTCGACTGCAGCAACTGCAAGTGAAGGTCACCCAAAGCGTCGCGTCCAGCTGGCACTACAGCTTGGGCTGAGCTCGATGTTTCGTTCGGAGCATTCATAAGCCGCTTACGCATTGCATAAGCTGCCCCAGTCGACAGTTCAAACCAAATGCAACGATATGTGACCGGGACTTAACCGTGTTTATGTTTCAGCTCTTGCGGCTGGTGGAAGGGGGGAGGGGGGTGGTTGGAGTTGTGTCTAAGCTTTTAGCTAACTAACTAACTGGAAGATTTCTGGTCTATAGATATAGCATCAAGATCAATAAGACATGCTGCCTCTATAGGGTGAAGTGAATCAATCAATATTATATTCTATTGATTTTACTAGATGTATAACCATATATATATGTATATACCAGATTATCATGGTATTATTATCATACACATAATATGTGATACAGTATAATATGCATATATTGTAAAGATCATTAGATATATATATAGTATATAATATAATAGATGTACATTATATATTACAAATTTTAAAATGTATATCAATTATGTTTCTTATATAAAAACGATGAAATTTACATGTTATATAGGGGCATTTGTGCAAATAATTCCACTTTTGTACCACGAAAACTTCCTGGATTTCCTGTAATTATCTTGAAAACGCACCAGTTATAGGGTAAATCGAGAGCTATAAGCCTCATCAGTAGTCAAAACTATAAGAAACCAAAAGCCGACTTTTCTGTAGAAATATCCATATAAAGTTTCCTTACTATGATAAGAAATCTGACACTTTTCAAAAGATCTTAAAGAACACCATTTTAATAGAGCAAATTGTTTTTGAACTGACTGAAATTTATACATACATATATGAGGGTAATATACATATGTACTATGTGACAATATTGCAATAGATAACAGTAATATATGAATATGCTTTACAATTTATAAGAATTTCGCATTCATGTGTAAGAGACCAATGGGAATTGAAGAGAATAGCACTACAGTCAACTATCGATACTATGGTGTTATCGATAGTTAACTATAATGACATCGATACAGAAAGAGAGTGTCTTGAATAATTTTAGAAAAGGTAAAGAGAACTGTCTTTGCTTAGATATTAGAATAAGATCAAATGAAGCCATTCACAGTAATACTCAATATTGTTCTAGCTCAAAGAAATATGATAGAACCAAATTAGATAGCCTGAAAACTAACTGTTTAGCTCATTTGATGAGAAATTCATTTGATGAGAAATAATTGCAATTGCATTATTATATAAGCCGAGATCAAATTAGTTTTGCAATGCAGTAAATGTAATTTTTTTAAGATCTTGAGATATGTCCATAATAAACACATAAAACTTTACTCTATTTGTTGTTTATATTTAGTTTTTTATTTACATTTTAGGGAAAATCTAATTCAGATTAGGCAAGTGAATCACACAGCAAAGGCCAAAACGAAACGAAGCTAAAGTGGGAATACCGAAGCTTAAATACCCTACAAAAAACCATCAGACACACATTACGATTCGACTTCATGCATATTTCGGGAAGTTTGATGATGATGATTTGTCATTAATATATGTATATGCTAATTAATTATTAAGCCAAGTCTGTTTTCTATTGGTAGCCGCAACAACTTTATAATGCTCTAGCAATAGAAGAGCATATGCAAAGCTAATCAGGCGCGCACAAAATTCCATGACAACTCACACAATCACAATCACAACAACAGCAACAACAACAACAACAACAACTTGTGATCATTGCTGTGCGCTGAGTCATCAGCGCAGGTGACGCAGTGCCGAGCAGATGAATTTTTGTTTTGGTGCAAGCATTTGAGGCTGTGGAGGCTGTGGCCAGAGGATGGCAGGAGGCGGCGGCGAGGCGGCGAGGGGAAGGTGGATAAGAGCGTGCCAGTGTCTGTCACAGCAGCAGCAGCAGCAGCCAAGAAGCGTTCCCATTGCATGACTCATGCCCCCAAGATGTCTGCTGCTGCCGTTAACTGTTCATTTCAGCCAGGCATCATCGAACAGCTGCCGCTGCTGCTGCTGCTGCTGCTGGTGAATTGCCAAAGAAGTCGATGCGGTTAGACGCTTTCGACCTTATGACATAATCGCGCTGGCAGCTGGAAAGGGTCGCCCAAGGCCGCGCCGCAGCGCGCCGTTGCATGCGGGCTGATGCTGGCCAAACTGGAGACCAAAGTCAAAACCAAGGCTGTGCCTAACCCTAACATAGGCCAGCCCCGCGCCCAAAAAATAATAATAAAAAAAGCAAAAATAAAAATAATAATTATAGCAAAACAAACAGCGTTCAGCGTTTGTTCGTCATGTAATTTAACGCTCTGAACTTTAACGCTTCGTTAAGTTTCACGCATGCAGATTTCAAATGTGCTGGTGACCAAGTGTATGTGTGTGTGTGTGTGTGTGTGTGTGCGTATCTAAGCGCCCCAATTCTGTCAATCAACTGCGTTTTGTGGGTGCCAAGCGTTTTGTTTGGATAATGTTAACCACAAAAGGCCAAAGTCAAAGTATTATTAACAACAACAACAACAACAGCAGCAAGAGCAACAACAACTGAAGGGAAAGGAAAGGCCTGCATAGCGAGTGCATCAAATTGCAGTCGAGTGTCCAAGAGCCAAGGCTGACTGCAACAAAAGCAGCCAACGAAATTGAGTTCAAGCGGATTTTCAACTCTTGGGCAAATAAATTTTCGACTTTTTGGTCAGAAAGTGAATCAGCGCTTGCAGATGACAGCGGGCGGGCAAGAGCGAGAGAGAGGGAGAGAGAGAGAGTGGAACAACGCTATTCAAAACAGTCATCAAAAATATGATTAAACTGGTTTTAGTTGTTGTTGTTGTTGTTGTTGTTTTTGGGGCTCAGCCACCCCCATAGGCGGACCAAGGCAAGAACTGAAGCTGGAACTGGAACTGGAACTGGAACTGGAGCTGGAACTGGAGCTGGCGATGCAACCACGACGGGTCAAGAGTGCAACGTGTGTTGGCTTCGGTTTCATTGTTGCAATTATGCTAATTTTGTGCGCGAGGCCTGGGAAACATGAAACAGGCAACAAGCAAAAACACACGAAAGCAAAACAAAATAAAGCGGAAAAATGGAGAAAAGTGGAAATGAAATGTTTTTCACACATGAATGCGAATGCCGGAGCCAGAGACGGAGTCCGAGACGGAGCTGAAGCCCGAGGGTAGCCAGCAATAGACATTGAAAGCAATTTCTCTCTCTCTCTCTCGCTCTCTACTTCTTCTGCTTTGATGGAAACATGTTTGCTGCAGTTGTTGTTGTTGCGGAAAATGTGGGAAATTCATGGAAGCAATTTTTCGTTGTTAAAAGACTTTAAAATGCGCCAGCGCAAGCAGCGCAGCTCACAATGAAATACAATGCGCGATTTACAGAATGAAGAGGAAGACGCTGGCGCAGCAGCGGCAGTGGCCGAAGAAGAAGAAGAAGTGGAAGCCGCTGTAGTATATAGAAAAGAAAATGCAGCTAATGCAGTCGCATGACCATGCCCCTAACCCGCCTCCAAAACGCCGACTTTGTTGTCGCTGCTCGTTAATTGCCCTGGCCATTGGCCCCGGCCCAAGAAAGGTTCTCACGTCTCGACGGCTCGACGTCTGGACGACTTAGTTGAGCCATTAGCGCGCGCTCGCTTTGGCTTCAGCCGAGCCCTTTAGCCACCCAGGCTTGATAAGTGGCCCAAGCGAAGCCGACTGCAGCCGACCCAAGCCAGGTCTTCGTGGCATCAGGAGCGCAAATCCAACCCTGGGTCACATCGAATCCTCGCCAGACCCACTCACATTGTGTAGGGCAGCATATTGGTTGGAATTGCCCACTTGGGGCGTGGCAATGTGGTGCCAGAAGCCTTCGGGCATAGCCTAATCAGGTACAGTTGACTCCGATTTAACTAGAAACTGAATATATAGAATAATTATCTCATTCAAATGAATCTCATTCTTGAATGTAGGAATAACTCCAGAGATACGCCCTCTGTGGGCGTGTTCAATCGCACTTACAGAGCTGATATCACCCCATCTACTCATTTAGTACAAATCCCAATAAAAGCCTTGCCAAATGAATTGACTCACATTCGATAAGTGAGCGAGTATTGTGCAGTCGAACAGCGCCTTTCACGCTTCTCACACTCTTATCTATGAGGTTTGCTTCCACAAACAGCTGCACTTGGCACTACTGGCCCGAACATGAAGAAATGAGTAAATATCTATATAGATATACACATATATATATAGATATGTACAAAGAGTAGACGTATAAATAGTGTGCATATTGGAAAAATCAATGCAAATAATTAATGCATACAATAGTAGAGGTAATATAATAATAAAATGAAAAAGGAAAAACTACAAAAGAAAACAGTAACCATAAATAAATATGAAAACACGACAGCAGCAGGCACGCAAGCCCAAAGTCCACGTCCGTGCGGAGAGCAGAGCCTGTCTAGCAGCTGGCTGGCTGCAAGCCACGTCTAACTGACTCATTGACTGCCTGACTGCCTGACTGACTGGCTGACTGGCTGAGTTGCCTTGGCCAAGTGAAAGAAAGAGTTGAGATTTAGGAGCTGCCTTTCTACTTAAGCCCGACTGTTCGCTTGGTCGTGCGTTGCATGCGATCAAAGTGGCCAGTGGCAGTGGCTGGGGCTGGGGCAGGGGCAGATAGCGACAATCGCAATGCACCATTATAATTATTAAATGCTGCCATTTATGGCTTATCGATAATTGATCGATAATTGGCATAATTCATGTCTGCGCAAATTAGCATTCAATTGGTATTTCATATTTGAGGCATGCTAACAAAAATGCAACGATGCGGTTGTTATCGATAAATTATCGATCATATTCAGCGGGTGTTAAATGAATTGGTGAGCTAGTATTTGCAGCTGTGACGACTACTGAAACTCACAATTACAATTACTAAATCGATTGTTATCGATTATTTATCGATAATCGGCATTGATCGCAGTGCTATTTTCACTGATAGTTGATCAAGTGATCTATAGTGTTTATCTTAAATACACTGGCATAAATAGTTAAGTCAACGTTATCGATAACTTATCGATATCGATAATCGGCATAATATATGTCCGCATATTGGCATTTCGTCTTAGCATTCTCAAATCACATGTTCATAGATTTGTGTGATTGCGTGAGACATTTGTTATCGATTATTTTTCTTTTAAATGAATCATACAATATAAGTAAATAAATATATTTACAAATAAATATTCAGTCTTAAAGATTGCTGTACGAGTGGATAACTTTCATTGAACTGTTAGCGATAAGAATTGGCATTCTGAATAGCTATCGATATTTTATCGACCACCAGCCTGTTCCATCCCGGAACAGCCGGCATAACCTTGGCGTATGAATCAAGCGGTCGTAGAACTCGCACTGCAACTTTTGTTTCGTTGTAATTTTATATGCATATGTTTCAATGCTCACTACGGCCATCATGTGCCACGCCCCGTCCGAGCATATTAATTGTTTATTAATTATTTACGTTTTTTTTTATGTGCTTTTTACTTTATTTTTTTTTTTACAGCTGGGAAGGGTCAACGCCAAAAGACACTGGCCAATATCATGGTCAACGGATGAGACTGACAATGACAATGACAATGCTGATAATAATGATAATGACAATGATGATTTTAGGAGTTGTACAGCTTTGGAAATGGGTCAAGCGAGCAGCTGGACTAAACCAGATGAGAAGATTTGGTGGCATCGATGTGAGTGAACTCAGACTTGGTGCTGCCTGCCTGCCACACATGAGCCGCTGGCTAATCACGGCCAGCCAACGAATTCTAGCCGGGCCCACAGCTTGCCACAAAGCGCTGCCACTCACAATTGCCGCCTGGCATTGGACTCGATACGCGCAGACGCAAGGGCGAGCACTGTGTGTGTGTGTGTGTGTAGCTAAGGGAGCTGCCGCTTGGCTGTTGCATTTAATGCACATCACGTAGCATCCACATGCGTGCTGCGCTATGAAACCAATCAATGCAACAACAGCAGCGGATGCAGGCGGCGTGGGGGTGTTGTTGGTTCACTTGGCGTGACGCCGCCGTTGTTATGCTGTTCCAGCAGCAGCAGCAGCAGCAGCAGAAGCAGGAGTCGGGGCAGCAACAACAGAATGAGGCAAAATCATGCGTAAAGATTTTTCTACATATGCTTGTTCTCTGAATGAGTTGAGTTGGTGTATATGCATGTGTATGCATGTGCATGTGTGTGCGTGTGTGTGTGTGCGTGCTATTTCCGTTCTGGAAGCAGCCACAGCACCACACAACAGGCACGATCACTGCCAACTGGCAAATGGGTCAATCGATGGCGTGGGCCAGCCAGCTCTATGGACAACAATGAGCCGAGAAGTGTGTTCATTGATTTTGTTTAGCTGTAATTTGATATATGTATGTATGCACATATGTGCCACGCCCCGACCGAGCATATTAATTGCCTTAGCAATTATTTAAATTTATATCTACATAAATATATAGTTTTTTTTTATATGTGTATTTTCTGAGGGACTGGGAAGGGTCAACACTGGTCAATATCATGGCCAACAACGATAATGTTCATGATGATGATGATGATGATGATGATGTCGGGAGTCGACAGTCTTATCGATCTTATCTTAGCACTCAAAGTGGCAATCGATTTGCTTTATTCAATCAAGAAAATCGAAAGATCGATTATGAATCACAATGATAGATAATACATAACCTAGTCTATAGAGTATCGTAGTATATAGTGTATATGGCATATAAATTATACAATTTTCTATAGTTTTAATGCTAAGGCGAGACTAGTTCAAGCGAAATCGGCTGACTAAAGCCATGGCTAAGTAGTTAATCAATAACTAAGCGAATATCACAAACTTATTTCGAATTCTTCTCTATTCATTCCACACTAAGTATCTACTTTTTTTTTAAATTTCAAATTCAATTAAATTAATTATATATAAAAATGCTTATAAACTCTTCGCAGCACTGATTAAACTTAGTTATTTGATTTATGTTTGATTTATTATCTTTGTATTGAGTTCCATAGAATTGCCAAGGAGAAAATTGACTCAATTCGATGCGATTCATCAATTGTAAGAGCTTGTGCCTATTGCTGCTGTTTAATCGAGCAGCTCATTGATCATTGATCATTCATTGATCATTCATTGATGATCATTCATCGATCATTTTTCATTCACAAACATATGAAACTATATACTATATGCATGCATATGTGTGTGTGTGTGTGTATTTCTATGTAATTGCAATTGCAATTGCAGTTTCAATTGTGTTTATAATTCATTCACACACAGACACACATACAGTTGTAGCAAATCAACAACAGTTTTGTTGTCTTCCACTCCTTCTAGCTATGTGTGTGTGTATGTGTGTGTATGTGCTCCCATGTTCCCGTTTGCGCTTCCCATTCGGCCACTGCCACTGCCACTGCCACACCGTCGCTCCCTCACCCCTCGCTCAGTCGCTCTCTTTCTCCCTCCCACTCCCATATATACATACATACATACATACATACATATGTATGTATGTATACACCTCTTCTCTTCTGTGGCTTGGCTCGCCTCAGACTTCTCGTATTCCATGTTCCATGCTCATTCATGCGCACGATCATTTCATTCATATGCACAATTTAAGCGACGCATACACACACACACACACACACACACACACACGCATAAAGTTGGCATTTTGTAGTAAAAAAATTTGTATTCGCGCAGCACGAATTAATGTTTATTTATTCTTGGCTCGCTTTTCTTTGCATCTCTTTGTTGCCCTCCCCTCTTTCTTTTTCTCCTCCTCCTCCTCCTCCCCCTCCTGCTCCTCTTCTGCTGCGTTTGTCGTCGCCATTTTTTCAATTAAATTTCAATTTAAGTTTCTTCCTGAGCCACCCTCGCCACCAATTGGCCGCCTCCTCCCTCCTATCGCTCTCCCTCTCTCTCTCTCTCTCTCTTTCTCCCTCTGCCCTCCGCTCTTCGATTTCGATATGCGTCTTGTTGATCTTATCGCTGCCAAGAGCCAAGCAAAATAACAAACAACAAACTTCTTAAGCATTTCTGTTGTCATTCCTCTTCTTCTGCTTCTGCCACTTCTGCTGCTTCTTCCTCTTCTTCTTCTTCTCGTTCTCTTGCTGCTTCTTTGAAGTAATTAAAATTCATTCAAATATTCGTTTAACGCATATTTTCCTGCTCGCTTCATCCATTGCTCCTCTCAGTCGCCGTCCGATCTGAGGGAGGCTGACTGAGGTGGGGTGAAGGGGGGTGAAGGGGGGTTTCGACTCTCCAATCCCAGCCCATGGCTGCCTTTTGCAACATTTTGCGGTGCATTTCACACAGCCAAGAAAATGTTTTATACAACATTGTTACATATTAGCCACGTTGCACGTTGCAGGTGGAGGGAGGGGGGATGCCTTGGGCAAAGGGCAACGAGGTGGGGCGAGCGCAGTGTGGGAGCTAGGGAACTGCCTGATTGGCTGACTGCTTAGTTAGGGCAAGCTGACGGCACCGCTGGGGCCCCAGACAAAGCGCAATACTAAATAGACAATGGAATGCTGTGGCCCAAAATGGAGTTGGCCAACAGCAGCGGCAGCAACAATTGGCAACACTTTTGCTTTAGCCGTGGCGCTCACCGCTTGCAATTGTGTTTGCGGTTGCGACTTTCGCAGCAATGTCCGCATTTTTTCATCATCATCATCATCATCATCTTTGTTGCTGCTGCTGCTGCTTCTTCTTCTTCTGCTTGTGGCATCCATCCGCTTGTGGTTAGCCGGCTGCTGTCGCCGTTGCAGGGCTCTCGCTGTGACGCCTCTAACAAAAAGAAAACTCAAATACAAAATTAAAAAAAAAAACAACTCTGGCTATGCAACAGACCAGAAGCAACAACAGCAACAGCAACAACATTAATAGCTCTCGTTGCAAGTAGGAAATGTTGCATAATTTATGAGGGGAAAATTGTAACAGTTTTCATCGTCGACTTCATTTTCTTTGTCACTTGTGTCTAGGTTTTCATTCATTATTATTTTTTATTATTACTATTTTTTTTTAACGCAGCAGCAACAGCAACAGCGACTGGAGGCGGCCTTGAAGTGGGTGGGTTGGCAACACAATAGCAACAGAAAGAAAGGGACAAGGCGAGAACGTTAACTAAAGATGGAGGGGGAGAAGAGTGAAATGCAGAGATGTAGAAAGGCTGCAAAGAGAGTGAAGAGAGAGAGAGAGAGAGACAGAGAGAGAGAGGAGAGAGAGAGAGAGAGAGAGAGAGAGAAGGAGAGAGGGAAAAAGAGAGAGAAAAAAAGGAGAGAAAGAGAAAGAAAGAAAGAGAGATAGATAGAGAAAGAGTGAGAGTGTAAAAGATCGGGAGAGAGTGAAAGAGAAATATTGGAAGAGATTGACATTAAAAATGAGAAGAGGAGCAGATAAGAGGGATCTGCGAGAGAAATAGGAGAGATGAGAAAGACAAAGAGCGAAAGATCTAGAGAGAAGCGTAGATAAAGAGAGAAAGGAGAGGGAAAAAGAGAGAGAGAAAATAAGAACGGGTAGTGAGAAGATATATGGTGAGAAAAGAGTGAAGAGAAAGGGGGGAAAAGAGACAGAGAGAGAGAAAGAAAGAGAAAGAAACTAAAATGGGTGAAGTACAAAAGGCAGAGTCAGGAGAGCGATTTAAAAGAGAAACATATAGAAATACAAAGACAGCGATTAGACAGGATCAGTGAGTGAGTGAGAGTGAGAGAGAGAGAGAGAGAGAGAGAGAGTCTTAGACAGCAAAAAACTAGAAAATCCAATTCAATATAGCGAGCTGAAAGACAAATAGAGACAGAATGGGACATAAATACTATGAGATACAGAAGGCAGAGTCGAATGGAATAACAGAGAAAAAGGACAAAGAAAGAGAAAAGAGAGAGAGAGAGAGAGAGAGAGAGAGGGAGAGAGAGAGAGAGAGAGAGAGAGAGAGAGAGAGAGAGAGGGTAAATGAGAACATATTGTGATATACATATTAAAATAATTATAATATAAGTCATTCTCCACTAATGTGCCAAGATCCTAAGCAATTACACCCAGTTCAACTAAACCCCAATTAGATTTAGTTTAAGCAAATGAAATTTCAACACTTCGGATTGAAGATCAGCGAGAGTCCATTGAACCGCGGCGCTTTGAGCGCAGAACGAATTCATGTTTGCTTCTATGAACTGAAATCGAGTCATTAAAACAAAAACAATGAAAAATTCAAATTGAAATTCATGAAGTCAAGCTCAAGTCGAGGCATGGACTTGGGCGGGGAGGGTCTGGCGGCGGCATTGGGTAACAGGTCAATCGGTGGCTTATTGCCAAATTTTCTAGCCATTCTAATTGCACATGTATCAACACTAAATGCACAGCCACAAGCCGAGAGTCGCACAGTTGAGGCTGAGCTGAAATATAATAACTACTGGAGAGCAACCACAACAACAACAGCAACAACAACAACAACAAGCGACAAGGCAAATGATTCGCTTGTCCTTCAGGTGCCGCACCGAATGCCTTTCCCAGACAGCCCCTTCAATACGCCCCCTCCATCTCCTCCTCCTCATTCCCCTTCGCCCACCCGCGCCAGCTGCAACAGTTCGGCCAGACGTCAGATTAATTATTTTGCATCGTAAATAAATTGTGCATGCGGCAATTTAGTTAACAAATTATAGTTGTGTGTTGAGTGTTATGCTGTGTGTGTGTGTGTGTGTGTGTGTTTCGGATTGCGGCTTGCAAGCGTAGCGCCACTGCCCAAGTGGCGCCAGCGACTAAATAGCGACGCCAACGCGTTTTCTGCGCGATTTTAATCGCTCGCTTTACAACTTTTGCTGCGGCTGCTGCTGCTGCTGCTGCTTCTTCTTCTTACTCTTTGCGCTTGAAGTTGGAAGATTATCGCATCAATGAGCGACAGCAACTGAATGGAAGCTACGCTGATTGAACGAACAAAAGTTTGAATATAGCTAAAGACTTGATCTAATTTTTTATTTGTTCCTTTTCTATAGCTCCAATATGAAATCAGATATCGGAATGAGCAAGATTGCTGATTGTGTACGACTATGAGGTACCCTGCAAACTCAGTGGACTAGTTCTGATAAGTGTTGAATAGAATTGATTATCCATTTGACAAATGTACGAGAGCAATAGGCCTAACGAGTATAGGGGGGAATAAATTGAAGTATATGACATGGGGGAAACCCTTTAGTGCATATACACATGTATTGTATATAGAGTCTCTGAATAGATAGTCTTCTATGCAAAGATCAGGACAGTTTTTAGTATATATAGGGTATCGAAAACTCTATTGCGTTAAAGGGAGTCTCTATATTGGGATATAAAGAACAATTTATACAATCGTTGTGTTTGCCTTGTTAGGTAGAGCACTCCTAGAACCGTCCTCGTACAGTGAGTATACTTCTTAGACAAGCATAAAAAGGAAATTCTTCTTTGTTAGCATTTATGATTTTTGATGTTGATCGATAACAAGAAAGTAGAAGAATTTATCGAAAAGAAGACAATAAATACCAAGGCGGGAGGGGTAAGAAGGATAGGGCTGGGTCTGAAGTGCATGGGCATGGTAATATGCGCTGAGCTTGTCAGCTTGAACTGCCACGCCCCCGTTTGCCAATTGCATATATCGCCAAAAAATAATCATGCCAAGATTTCAGATTTTTATAAAAAAGATAAATATTTCATGGAAATTTATATAAAATTTTCCTTTTCATTTAGTTCCATTTGACTTGCCACTGTTCTGCCTTGGGCAACTAATCATCCGAGTTTGTAAACTCTATTCTAAATAATGAGCTATTATATAAGTTTAAGTAGTTTTTCTCCACTTTTCTATTTGCTCACTTTTTGTTTTTGGTTTTTTTTTTTGTGGCCAAGTGACAATGCGATTAAGAGAAAGGTAAATTGTTGCTTATATATATTTTTTTTTTAATTTTTCTTTAATAAAAAAGTAGTTTTTCCCCACGTTGCCAGACGACAATTGCTGTATGCAAATGCATTGGATTCGCTTTTATTATTGATTCTTGGCGGCTGTTTTCGCCCCGGCGGCTAGCTACGCGCTCCGTTGCGAACGCAGCCCACTATCCGGCTTCGTGTTCCGTATGCAAATCAAAGCTAATTGCGAATGCCGCTGGCGTCGTCGATCAGCCGCACAGCCGATCAGCCGGTGTCCACTTTGTCAGTTGGCCAAACGGCGCGACGTCTCAGAGAGCTTTGACCAAACGCTGACATAATAATTACCACACAATCTAAGCGACAACAAACGTTTCGTATGAATCGACTCGACTCGAAACCACCCTGTCTCAGCCTCTCATCCCGCCGCCCCCGGCCCGGCCTCGCGCTCTGCTCAGCATTTGCCAGCGCCTTGACAGGTTGCCCAACCGTTGTCAGCTAATCGTCAGCTATGCGCCACCTACCAAGACCCACTAAGACAATCAACCAACTACAACAACAACAACAACAACAGCCAGCTAGCCAGCGAATCAACCAACCAACCCAAGCTGTAACTTGAAATGTTTCCTTTTGGGTTTGGCCGATGTTTGGCATTGAACCATGAAATGTTTTTGCACGTTATACACATACCCTGTACATTTTCAATAGCCATAAATGGACATGCATAGCGGGTTTATAAATAAAACAGCCAAAGTTATCTTTGGCATGAACTCGAAGCTAGACCATAAATGTTTTAAATGAAAAGCGAAAATGTTTCATTTTGTTTTTTGTTTTTGTTTATAGTACATTTGATCCATGATAAAACATTTTCTATTTATTTGTTTTGTAGTGCTATTTTCTATTAACTAACGACATTATATTTTGTATTCAATACTGAACCATAGAACTAGATCTTTTCTGCTCTTTTAGGAAGAAAGGAAAATTCTGTTGGATTTTTCCTTAATCAAAAACTTGGCTCTATGTCATCTATCTTAGTTTATATAAGTTACGACTATCGACAATCTAAGGAGGCTGGAGAGTCCAGTCAGACATTCAAAGGGAGTACCCAATGAGTAGAACTGATTTGGGTCAGTTTATATTGGGACTAGAGAAAGTTTAGATTTTTTCTTACTAAATTATATAAAATATATTATTTCATTGAACACAAAGTTGTTTGTATTCACAAGAACCCACCACAGCGTCCCCAATCACTAGTGCTCTAGTGTGGGAGAGCTTAACTTATATTATTGCAGATCTTCCACCCAAAACAAAACTGAATGATTTTCTGTTTTTCCATTTCAAAAACTGAAGTTGCATTAAATATCATTTAATAATATCTTTATAAGAATCCGCAATATGACTCGAGATCTTGTAAAATCTAGGTATGATGATGAGAAAACCTATGTTGATTTTTAGAATTCCATTGAATCCATTGAAATTATAGGAAACAGATGGGTTTATATAGACTAAATATAAATATTCAGTTGCTGATTAGAATCAATAGTTGCTTCATATTTCAACATATTTTTGCTAATTTACAGGGTATACAGCTGATGGTGCACTCTTATTCAGAGCGCCACAGCAGCAGTTGGCGCTGTAAATAATTGTAGATGTTGTTTTTCTTTCATAGTTATTGTGCGTTTTTTTTTTCCAATTTTTTTTTTCTTTTAATTTTTTGCTTTGGACTCAAAAGCCACTTACGAGAGCTAACGCTGACGTCGCGACGTATGTGTTGCGCCCCCCAAATGCCGCCGTCCGGTCACGCCTTTTCGCCGATTAGATAATAGAGACAAATACAGCGCCCAAAAGCCGAAATAAAAACATTGTAAATATTATTTATGCAATTTTCTGTTGGGCAAGAGGCATTAATCAAATTGATGAACTATTAACAATTTGACAGCGCAAAATTGCGAAAAACAAAATTGTTAACGTCTGAATTAGAACTGATAAAAGGAAAATATCTCCCAAATGAAGATATCGATTATTATCGATTTTTTTTATAGAAGCATATATAAGCGCACATACGAAACGAGATCGATGAGTTTATGCGCCGATATATAGATACAAAAATTTGCATCGTCCCGGCTTGAGACACGTCTCCTTTTTAGATTTGCAATTCGAATATTCCCATTTTCTATAAGCAATTTGTGCGCAAAAAAAGTGAAATTTTATAGATCAAATTGTCAGCTAAGATATAGCTGAAATAAACTGATTGCCTATAAAGTTTCAGTGGAGAGCTATGCAGCCTCTGCTGCTGCCTCTGCCTCTGCTGCTGCCTCTGCCTCTGCTACTGCTGCTGCTGCTGCTAAACTCTCGCCGTCTGTCTGGCTGCAGTCTACAGTTAACAGCACATTCTGCACAGAGGCCGGCAGTCTGATTAGCTGCTCTCTGCAAACAGAAAGTTTCTACGCGAGTTTTTTCTTACATTTTCCTTCTTCTTCTGCTTGTTCTTCTTCTTCTACTTTTTTGTTGTCCATGCTGCATACTTTCTTTTTTCAAGCCATGCGACTTCTGCTTGCAGTTGATGCTTACCTTTTGCCCGCTCGCCCGCTCACTCGACGGTGCACGGCAAAATTTCCCTCTCCACTGCTGCTTAATTTGTGCTCTCTTTATTTCCCCTTGCCAGTGCCTGCACTGCAAAATTTCCTCTTTTCAGCTTGCTCTCTCCTTCTCCCTGTTCTTCGTTAGCATTGCAGCCATGCCATGCCGTGTAGAATGCTTGCTCTGTCTGGCTAAATTCCCTCTCGCCGGCTTATGCTCCGCTCTCCTGATTCCCCTCCAGCATTTCCCCACCCCTTGCTCCGTGCAAGCATATGTCCTTCCCTTTCGCTCTTTTGCTTAGCAACCGCAAAGTTCTGTTAAGTGTGTGTGTGTGTTTTTTCTTTGCTTTTAGTTTTGCTGCTGCTTTTGCTTTTGCCTTTGTTGTTGTTGTTTCGCTTTTACTTGATGACTTTTTGTTGCTCTCATTGTTGTCGGGCCATAAAAGCGCACAAGTTGTCAATTATTTTATAATAAAAAGCGCGGCCGGCCACACATTAGCCGAGAAAGGTAGGCAGCAGCAGCAGAGGCAAGAGGCGGCGCAGCCAGACGGCGAATGGCCCAAAACATTTAGGCCAAGAACTGACAAAGACCACGACGAGTTGCCATCTATGTGTGTGTGTGTGAGTTAAGGTTTTTTTTAAGCAACAACAACAACCACACCGACAATTATTGCCCATTGGCAAAAATGTTTGCGGTCAGCGCGAGTGAAAAGCAATTCAGTGACAACAAACCCTAAGCCCCCTCCCCCTCTGCCTGCCCGGCCCCATCACACCCTTTTACCCTTTCCACACGAGCCAGCAGCAACTGTGACTTGTTAATTGGTTAACTGCAATTGCCAAGCTTTTCAATTGCCGTTGACCCACAAACAAAAAAAGAAAGAAAAAAACAAAACACAGAATAAAAACGAAAAGTAAATGCAGAAAAAAGTGTCGAAAAAAAAAACAGAAACAAAAATTTGCCAAAATTGTGTTAAATAGTTTGCGCAACAGTTTAACTGTAGATCTACAAAGTGAATAAAAGAGAGAGAGATAGAGAGAGGGAAGAGCGGCAGCGGGCGTAGGCGGTGGGCGTGGGGCGTGTCGAATATAGACAGCCAAAACGTGACCACAAAAGGCTGGCAAATTCAATTAACACACAATTCAAACGGTACGATTTACGGCCAGTTACACGCTAGCTAAGGGGGCGTGGCAGCTAAAAACCATAGATATATGTATATATTTATAAATATATACATATGTATGTATATGTGGCATACAGAGTGAATCAATCATATTTAATGTTAGTACTCGCAACGCTTTTTTTCCCTTTGGTAAGTACAGTTATCCTAATATAGTCATTATAGCTGTTTCAACTGGTATAACGTGCTTGAAATAAGTATTCCTATGCATGTATACAATTATATAGAGCTAAACATAATTCAATATGGGTTCGTTTAGTTCTAGTAATAAAGTACATTTCACTCACAATCTCTGTACTTCAGGAACCCCAAAAAAGGATATTGACTTGGGATGCTTACCTGCAATGAGAAGAATTGAGGAAAAGGATTAAGTAAATATGTAAGAAACGTATAATTGATCAAAAATGTAAATTTAAATATAGAAAAGTATGTAATATTATTACAATATTATATTAGGAAAAACGATCTTATCTGTTTAACATTGGGTATTTTAGTCAGTCACAGTCACAGTTACAGCAGCTCTGTCAAATGAAGGCACATTCACTGTTACTGTCACTATCACACACAGTCACAGCCGCAGCGATAGTCACTGTGTTACAATCATAGTAACACTCACGCACACAATCACAATTACAGTTACAGAAGCCGATCACACTCACATTAAAAGTCGCAGTTGCAGGAGCAGTCAGAGTCGCAGTTGGAGTCGGTCACAGTTACAAGTGATCTTGCACCCACAGTCACTGTCAGTGTTATAAGAAGAGCTACAGTCACTGTTACAATCAGTGTCAGTCACAAACTCATTCACAATCACAGTTACACTCATAGTAACAGTCACATTGGCAGTCACTGTTACAGTTAGAAGACAGTCACAGTTACAATATCATTTATATGTATATGTACATATATCCCACTGTGACTATAACTACCACAGTAGGATTTACAGATACCCTTGCAGTCTGCCTCTCTCATAGCTAGAGTGAACAGTCACATTCGCAGTCACGGCTAGAGTCACAGTTGCAATTGCTTGTGCAGTTACACCCAATATCATTGTCATAGTCACAGTTAGAGATTACCTTTGCAGTCACAAGTCACAGTCACTATCACAGTCTCATTCCTAGTCACAGTCACAGTCACAGTCACAGTCGTAGGCATAGTCACTTTATTGCCTGCCGCCTTTAGCTGTCGCTTGTAATCAAGGCAAATGACAATTTCTTATCAAAGAACAAGAACTACAACTACAACAAATAATGAACGCCCGCATTTGCGGTACTTGTTGTTGTTGTTGTCGCTATCGTTGTCGTTGCTGTTGTTGTTGTTGTTGTTGCTGTTGTTGCTGTCCTCAATTTGCGTAAAATGGCACAACGAAATAAATTAAAATGCAGCAGCCGTCGCCAGAGTCGCCGCAAGACTCGCTTAAGATTCCCCACACACACACACACACACACACTTACTTGGTGTGTGTGTGTGTGTGTGTGTAAGAGAGGGAGAAATAGATGGGAGAAGTTGGGGCTGTTAGGGGCAACGGCGGATCGTGTCATGGCATGACTGCAACGATAACAAACTCACATTGTTATCGACGGCGCAACGCAACAAACGCGCCACAGACTAGAAACCCGAATGGGAGCAACGAATAGTGAATGCGCTATATAGAATATATGTATATAATATCTATAGAAATATACTATACATACATAAATATATGCTATATACATATATCTAGTCTAAAATTGTATCACATTGCTTGCAACGGAGCAAAGTTCAAAGTTATCGATAACAGTTGCTGGAGAGTGTGATTGATTTGCTTGTGTGATCGATAAGTTATCGATTGGGAATTCGATATATTTATGAATACTTTCTCAGCCATTCGTTCCAGCTGATCGACCCCGCAGCAACGCTTCGGCCCTAGAAGCTTTTAGCTTGCTGCGAATCGACGCATATTTGATAGAGTCGCTTCCATGTTGGGTGTGATAACATGTCCATATAGTAGTAGTGCCTAGAGAGCACAGCCTCTGGCTGCCAGCTAGCTACGTCTTGTGGGTGACTTGTTGTTGTTGTTGTTGTTGCTGTTGTCGTTCAATTTGCATTAAGCAAGTGTTGCTGGCAGCAACAGCATCAGAAATGTCCGCTCGTTATGGCAGCGGCGCAACATCAAAGCGTAAATTATATATGTATATATATATATATATATATATATATATATATATATATATATATACACATATATGTATATATATTGATGCATTTAGTTTTATTTAATTTAAGTTTTAATTGAATTCAAATGCGCAACTAGCCAAGAAACAAGAAAATTGCATGAAAATCTTTTTTTTTTTAGCGGCTCTTTTCTTTGCCTCTTTTTATATGATTATTAACAACAAATTCAAATTACGTTTATGGACAGCAACAAAATGTGGCACGACTTTGCGATGGCATATATAGACACCTATAGAGCGACCTATAGAGCGGCAGCGCCAAAACTTTTGCCAGCCATAGCAAATGCAAGCGTTTGCCACGCCCTCAGATGACCAGCACACACGTGCGCAGCGGCAAATGTTGCTTCAATCGCACTGACCACCCGCCATGTCTGGCTAATGAGCCCCTCTGCCCCCAAGCCCCCACACCCCCTTCGGAGCAGCGCTTAAAATGCGGCCAACGCACAGCGGGCGCTCAAACATAGCGGAGACAACAACCCGAAACCAAACAAGCCGAACTTAGCACAGACAGCAACCAGGCCGCTTAGCTAATGCGTGGGCGTTCAATAGGGCCCTGCATTAGAAACTATAGCGTGGCATACCAAATATTGTAGTAATATAATTAATGGCACCACTTTAATGCAATTATTGCATAAATATATTGCCAAGACAATAAATATTGCCTCGAGTTGTTGTTGTTATTGCTGTTGTTGTCGGCAAATTAACAAAGGCCGCTTGTTAGACGCCCCAGCGACCCCAGACGGCCACGCCCCGCTGACCAGCGAGCAGCGCTCAGCTAGGCCCTCATCTGAGTCCAGCATGAACTTAACAGAGTGTAAAGCAAAGTGTGGTAAGAGAAAAAGGCAAAGCATCAACGCAGGAGCAGCAAACCGACTACACAGATACCCTGTAGCAAGAGCAGCAGCATGATGTCGGCTTTTTGTGTGAGTCGATAGTACTAGAATATAATGGAATATCATATATAGAGTTCATATATGAAATAAGCTAACAAATAAATTAAAATAAAAACGGCATGACTACACAGATGCCCTGTAAATTAATAATTAAGCAATTTAGTCAACAATTCTTTTCCTTTACATTAGAATAATGACTCGACTATACATATGACCTGGAATAATATTAGCATTGACTTTAAGCGACTTATAAATACCCATTACATACATTATTTGGTTATAAATAATCTTTAAAAAGCTAAGATAGCAACCTTAAAATACCCTGTATATACATTATATTACAAGTACTCTATGAAAAGCTACCATAACGAATTTAAAATACCCTGTAATTATGATCTATCATAAATACTCTGTAAAACTGTAGTTTAACTTCCAGTTAACTCTCTTATATGAATATTCTTATCGATTCGACTATTTGTATAGCCTGTAAAATATTGCAAAATAACATTTTCATGGAATTATTTAGTTATATTCTTCATTACAGGGTATACGGCCGTGCTATCATGTGCATGTTTGCTCTTACGAATTCTGAGTTGCATTCCAATTTTATTTCCTTGCAGCTCTAAAGCATTTTGTACAGAATTAGTTGCTCGCTTTGCAATTCATTGGAATTAATTTACGACCATTTTATAGCGTTTTATTGAGGTGGCTGCCCAGCTGATTGCTGGCCATAATGTTCGCTTGCTGACTTTGGCAAATAAAAGCTTTGCCAATCAGTTCATCGAGTAAGTTTCCTACATTAACCAGCTGCTAAAAGTTAAGGAATGCCGTGTAAGCAACAACAACAACAACAACAACAAAATTGACAACAAATTGTAATGTAATGTACTTTGACAATGGGATTAACTAGATGTTAAATAATATTGAATATTTAGTCTTAAAAATAGTTAAGAGTTTTAGCTCAAATTCTGAATGAAGTCAACAATTTTTAAGTGGAATGTTAAATACTTAACAGGAAGTTCATCTTTCTAGAAAGTTCAATGTTATCTCACATATTTTATTCCTTAGTAAACTTCCTTATAATCGGAACAATGTAGCACTTTGCTGAGTATTTGACAATAGGTTTAACTTTGCATTTAATTGATACTCAGCACTTAGTCTTAACAACAGTTCAGAATTTTAGCATAAGTTCTGAATCAAGTCAAGAATTTGTTAGAGAAATGTTAACTACTTAACAGGAAGTTGGCGTACCTAGAAAGTTCAATGTTATTTGAGATATTTTACCCACTTATTAACTTACTTCCACAACAACAAACTCTTTCAACTATTTAGCTTAGAATAGTGCTAGCTATTAGCATTAGGTTAAAGTTGCTGTCAAAAACAATCTACAAATATTTGACAGCAACTAAGGTTTAGTTAGGCTAATTAGCAAGCTCAAGTTTAAATTAGTTTCTGCTATTTCGCTGCAGAAGTTTATTAATCAAAAAAAGATTTGCTCAGCTTTTAGCAATGTGAAAACAATTTACAATAGTAATATACAAAAAAAATTTGCATTTTCAAATGAGGTCAACTGCCAACAACAACAACAACAACAATTCGCGCCGCTGCTGATTGCGACTGCGACTGCGGGTCAGCTGATGGCCAGCGGTGCAGCAGCAGCGCGTGCGAAATTTCAATTTGCCAACGCTGTTGACCCGCTCACGAGCCGTCAGTCAGTCAGTCAGTCAGTCAGTGAGTCAGTCAGTCAATCAGTCAATCAATCAAATGCGCCAAGCGCGCTGACGGCCTTTTAAAGTGAAACTCTCTATTTGCCACAAACTAAAGAGGGAGCAAAAAAAATGAAGGCGTGAAAAGCTGCGCAAGTTCCGCCTGAAAATGTGAAAATTGTGTGCGTGTGTGTGTGTGTGTGTGTGTGGGAGGGAGGCAGGCAGGCAGATAGGCAGTTAAGGCGGCAGCGGGGACAGCCTTTACGTTTTCCGTTTTCGCCAAGCTGCTTGGCTTGGGGTCAGTCGTTGGCTATAATCCAGTTGATCAGCTGTTGAGTTAGTGGCTCAGTCGGTTTCCTCGTGCTTGTTAAATCGCATGCATAAATCACACAAAGAGACACTGCGAAACAAACACACACCGCCCTCCCCCACCCACCCACTAACAAAGCTGGCACGCCTCCCCCTCCCGCTCGCAATGTTGTAAACGTGTTTTGCGACGTTTTGTGGAATTCACAGCTAACGTGAGTTGTGGCTGGCATTTGCTTGCCCCAGGAGGCAGCACGGCTCGTACGGAGGGGCGTGGAGGAGAGGGGAGATTTCAATTTATTGAACGTTTAAGTTTATAAGTTAAAAGCTAATTGAAGTTTGACGTGGCAGCTCGACGACAACAACAGCAACAACAAGCAAAGCAATTGCGAGTGCAATTGGCATAGCGCGTTTTTTGTCGCGCTCAATGCAAATGTCGCGCGCGTTTTAAGTCGCGCGCTTGCACTGCGTGTGCGGCGCCAAGTCGTCAGCGACTTTGGCTTTGCCCGCTTTTGGTGCTGTGCTGCAACACACACATACACACACACACATATATATAGAGCCACACGGAAAAGGCATTGAGAACCGCTTGACAATTGGCAACGTATCTCCATTTTGGATCTGGAGAGACGCCGTCTTTGATCGCGTTTTGTTGTGCGGGTGGTTGGGTGGCTGTGCGCGATCGATACGTGCCCAAGTCGAGTCAAAAAGGCAAGCGCTTTGAATACCCTGTACAGAGTGCAAGTGGGTGTATTGAAATGTATTATAAAGATATATATTATAGAAGATATAAAGATATACAAGTTGATTCAAATGAGTCATGAAATGCACTTTCTGTATTGATATCGATAAATATCGATGTTGAGATCAGAATTAAGTGGCACACTATGAGAGCTAAGCATTTTACTATATATATCGAAAAGTATCGAATTGAAAATATGATTGCACTCAGACACATGTGAGCTAATATACACCTATCGATAAGTATCGATGTACAGTTTGAATGAATAGAGAAGCAGAAAGCAGAAACTTTGAGGTATCTTTCTATATGAATCAATCGAGTCTAAAACATATATTAGCTTAGCACAAGATAGGTCTGTTATCATTACATATCGATAAATATCGAGTATCAGCTAAACTTAAATGAATCAATATGTAAATCAAGTATTTCAGGAGATTCTAAGATAATATATCATCATTGTATATATATATTTTGGAATATTTCTATCGATAGTTAGCTCTGCAGGGTATGTTGCAGTCGAGTTGTGGCCATTCGCCATGGGCTTACTATGATTATTTCTGTTGTTGTGCGCCTGCATTGCAATTACAATTAAATACGCTGTAGTTGTAATGAAAAGCGTTTATTGTTTATGATTTATCAACGCCATTATATTATTATTATTGTTATTACCCACGTTTCTCTCCTTCCCTCTCTCTCTCTCCTTCCCTCTCTCTCTCTCTCTGCGAAACGAGAATGCAGTGCCGACTCTTTAGCCTCGTCGCGGCGCGTCCTCCCACTGAACCACCTTCGTTCTTCGTAATGGCGGCTAATTTGACACTGGAACACGCCTGAGATCGTCGCAATTGTCGCTGTCTCGGCTGTCAAATCAAACTTCGAAGCCACTCGACACATTTCACAATGAGTGACGCCCCCCCAAACCACCTGCCTGCCTGCCTGCCGGCCACCTTCTCCTCTCTTCTCGATCGACCTACCCCTGTGCTGTGCTCCATACAATGTCGCCGTCATCATCATCGTCGTCTCATTCTATTTAGCATTTGCATGTAAATTATGCTAATTAAAACTATACAAAAACACGTTAATAATATTGGCATAGGTGTTGGCCCGCCGTTCGTTTAGCTTTGCCTCGATTGGCTTCGCTTCGACAAGCTGCTGGAAGATTTCTTTTCCAACAGCATGTGCCCATATTAAGTTGGGTCACAGCCATCCAAGTTGTCTCGTCTCGTCTCGTCTCGCTTCGTCTCGAACTCTTAGCGGTTTTTGTTGCTCGGAGGTTTCAATCCATCAAGCAATGGGATTATATGTATAATATAATATGTAATATGTATATGAGTGATATTATCGATACTAGTAGCAACTACAATAATTTTTCATATTCAATACTTCTTATATAAATTGTTAGGCTAAATAGCTATACAAAGCTATCGCTAATCCTATCGAAAGTTGTTATGTTTGGAAATGGATTTAAATGAAAGACTCTTGATACTTTATATACTATACCTAGGCACAATTATCGATAGGTTATATATCGGCACTAAGAAAGAATATGTATAAGTCAAAACAAACTATCGATAAACTTCCTTTGATATTGTTGGCTCTGTTGGCAAAGGAATCTACATGAGTTGAGAAAAACTATTGATACTATTTTTTCCATTAACCCTAGTTCAGAACTAGTAGTTCTTGAGAGATATACATTTGATATGCGATATTATCGCAAAGATTTCTTCATTACAATATTGTGAATGGCTCCTGTTTTTTAGTCAAGCAAAACTATCGCTCAGATAAGTTATATCATCGCTGTTTCTTATATCGTATAACAATATTAGAGAAAGGCAAGTTAATTGGATGCTTTCTCATAAGAGACTTGATCTTGTAAGAGACTGCACCAGCAAGGCACAACTATCGCTTGGATTTCCTGACTATCGTTAGCTTTTCCTACTGCACATTAGCATTTGTCAGAGATGAACAATTATCGATTGCAACAACTATCGATCAGCACGTTGCATTCAACTGCCTCTTAGCCTTTTCTAGTGCAAAATCCATCCAAATTGTCGTGCATGGCATATCAAAAATCTGTCAGTCAGTTGACGTTTAGTTATCGGTATTTTGTTGCTCTTTTTCTCACTCTATTTAGGGGTTTTTTGTTTTTTCTGTCGAAATGCTCGCAATTTGTAAAAACTGTTTGGCATTTGGCAAATATTTTGTCACGATTCTTCGTGCCAAAATCGCGCAATCGTAATTAAATTCCAAATGCATGTCGGCCGCTTCGCAACGCTGAAGTTCAAGGCCAAAACGCTGAAGGCTGCCGCCTGTCTGCCGCCCAAAATCCAATTGGAATCCAGTTACGAGCACAATATCCAATTGGCAGCCCATTTGAGCGTGTTTGGAATTTATTTGTATTTTTTTTGTTAATTTTTGTTTTTGTTATGTTTTGTAAATCATAGAAATTGTAACGGTTTCCAAATTGTTTTTTTTTTTTTTTGTCTTTTTTTGGCATTGATTTCTTATTGTTGTCGCCGTTTTTATGATTTTTGATTTGGTTTTTTATTGACAGCGAAAGTTAGCTAATATAATATGTATAGGCCACTATAATGGCAAATGATTAACACAATTCCATTCTGTTCCGGAGACCGTTAAGAGCTAACAACAATGGAGACTAACAAACAAATAGACGGCAGGGAATCAAACAAATAACTTGGCTTTAATTGCAAGCTCTATTTGGCCTAAAAACAAATTCGGGCTGAGAAACTTGGAGAATTGCCAATCAGCGACCAAATTGCTTTGTTTGCTCATAAAAATATCGTTTTTATTTGTTCTTTCAGAACTTGTTCTCAATTCATAACAAAAAAAGAAAAAGAATTTTAAATACTGAATTGTTTTGCTTTTTTTTTTTTCTTTTTTTTTTTTTATCATGCTTAAGCGCGTTTCCTTGCATGGAAAATCAAGTATTCCGTTCTGTGGTCTTCATATACAAATATTTTGATGATCACTAATGAAACGAAATGAGCCGCATAACTGCAAAATATTTGGAACTTTTATGGCAGATTTATTCATCTGCGGCTCTAGCGTTAAGGTAACAACAGCATAAATTGCTTTTGGCCAAGAATTTGCAGCTTTGTTTGGAGATGTATATTTAAATTATTATTTTTTTTTTTTTTTACAGAGCATTACAGTATATTAAAGTAATCTTTGACTTCCAGAATCTGTTTAAATAATAATATTAAGAATTTTTTGGTAGCTTCAATTGACTCTCTATTGTATACCAGAAGAAAAAATCTGCCCTTTTCTCTCATTCCCTTGGATTATCTTCTGATTTTGGTTAACTAATATCTATATTAAGGAACTTAAAGATCTATAATTAGAATAAGAATTTATAGATATAAGCGAATTGAGGAATACATAGATAGGAAACAAGACTATCGAACACCTATTTCTTCTTTAGATTTCTTTTGCATTCGGTACAAATATTCATTGAAGCCTTAAAGATATGTAAATAGAAATAAATTTATATCAAATTTATACATTTTATTTGATGTGACAGCTGCCCAGTAACATGATCCATAGGAACGCCCACTGGTTCAATTGTATTTCGATGGATATCGACGAGAAAGTTGCGGCTCACGGTTCAAATTCAATTTGATTTTACGTTAATTTTGGTCTTTCTTTCATTTTTCTTACATTTGGTTTTGTTTTTTGTGACAGCAAGGACGGGTGTAGGCTTCAGAGACTTGACAAGAAACCAGACGCCAGCTGAAGACAATGCACGCGCTGGGTCAGCAATGGGTAGCACTTTATAATCACACAATATAGACGAATGTATAAGCGCACGCATATTGTGGCAGATCGGATCGTGTGGGCGACTGCGGCTCTCTGGCTGGTGTCAATGATGACACCATCAGCTGCGCACCTTCTGCCCTCATTTCCATATGCAAGCCAAAATGCCTGGCGCCCAGAAGCGTCCCACACGAAGCGAAGCGAAACGCAGCTCGAATCAATACCAAAATCAAAACCGAAATCAAAACCGAAACCGAAACCAAAAACCCAAAAGCAGCGATAAAAGCAACAACAACGAGCGGCAATACAACAACAGGTGCTCAGATAAGGCTGAGCAACAGCAACAACAACCAAAACAAAAACATGTTAAATGTGATTTTATTTTAAATGCATTTTGACCAAGTTTGACCAAAAGTTGCCGCCAGCTAAGCGGGCGCCTTAATGGCGCCAAGGTCGTTCAAGGTAATCCACAAATGTTTTACGTTCAACAACAACAACAACAACAAACACCTGCGAAAGCATCAAAAAGCGTCGCACGCTGCGTATGCGCAATTTTTAGCTAATCAATCAGCCGAACAGCTGAACCAATCGCGGCACGGGGGCGCACCGCAGAGTGGGAGGGGCTGCGTTGTCACTGGGCACGCCATTGCGTATGCTGCTCAGGTGTTTAGTGCAACAATTCGAAATGCCATGGATATTGCTGCATACGTACATTAACCAAATGCTAACTGAATTCCCAATTCAACAATTTCTATTGGCTTGCGACCCAATTGGAATCGAGTGTTTGCATATCCAATTGGATTTGATATTATTTAAACAAATTACATTACACATTACACACAGCGAGTTATCTCTCTTATATGAGATATGCGTGCTGAGTTCATGCTGATAAATGCGAGTATATAAACAATCTATATACATATATATACATATATATATATATATATGCATGTATTTGTATATCTGCAGTCCGCTTGGAGTCGGAGACATCTCCAGCCACTGTTCATATAGATTAACAACAATATACATATATGTAGTATATTTTATGACCTCGCATAGATCTTCCTCCAGCACAATGCACAATTCGTATAATAGAAGAGAGAAGAAATTAGAGTTCCGGTCAAGGCAATATGGGTCAAGGTATTTATTCTGCTTTCTTTACATATGATGACGATCAACGATTCAACAATCTCTCTCGCCTCTCTATTCGGCTAAGGTTTAGATTCTCTTTTCGATACATTTCATATATTTCAGCATAATTTTTCTCTCCCTTTCTCCCTCATACTCTCTTATAAATAAATATATATAATTATTTATTTTTCTCCGTATATCTCTTATGTTATTTTCTCTTTTTCTCCATCATTTTATATTCTGCCTCTCTCTGTCTCTTCCTCTCTCTCTCTCTCTGTCTCTCTCTCTATCTCTCTCACTCTCTCGCTCTCTCTCTCTCTCTGTGTGTGTCTTTATGTATGTCTACTTCTTCCATCTCAAATTATATCTCTGTTTTGCGAGGTATCTCTCTTTCTTTCTATATATATATTCTATCTCTATCCCTCCATATCCATTTTCTATCTCTTTCTATTCTATATCTCTTTCGTTTGGCTTTTAATTTTATATATGTATATATATATATATATTATTTTTTTTTTAATATTTATATCTCAATATATCTTTTTGACTCCTTTCATCTCTATTGCTCTTTTTGCCTCATCTCAGATCTATCCCTCTTTTTCTGTTCCTCTATCCTATCTTAATTTGGCTCCGTCTCTCACTGTCTCAGGGATAACGAAGAACATTCCTCTTTCTTCTTCTGCCGTTGACTTACATATATATCCATCTTTCCATCTCCATCCCATTTTCAATAGATCTTTCTCTACCCTTTGTAGCTCTTTCGAATTTTTGCATATCTGCTCTTTCTATCTCACTCTCTCTATCTTTCCCTCACTCTCTCCCGTACTCCTGTTAGTATCTGTTCCACCCGGAGAGTTTCCTTTCCTTTCTATTGCATTACCACGTAACCCTTTGCTTCTTCCATTGTCTTCTCATCCACTTGAGTAGTTCTATCCATAATGAAGTTTGGCAATCAATTTGCACATTGCAAACATTTCACTGGCTCTTGATTGACTCAACATTAACACCTCAACAGCTAATCGCGTGTGCGTGTGTGTGTGTGTTTGCATTTGGCTGATGGCCTGCGGCATGGCTCATGCGAGATTGCGTTATGGATCTCTCACCTTGGCCCGTCTCAGTTGAAGTCTGTGGTCGTTGTGTGTGTGTGTTTTTTCCTCTTTTTTTTTATTGTTGACCAAGTATTTTTGGCACTGCATGTGTGTGTTTATGTGTGTGTGTGTGTGTTATGTGATTGCGATTGCTTTCTGGCTTTCCTTCCTGCTGCTTTTGGCCTTGGCCCGACTGAGTCCCCGAACCGCAGATGTTGCCTAGTTTTGGGCCTCCCTTTGAGTGATTGGCGTTTCTTCATTTTATTTTATTTTATTTTATTTTTATTTTTTTTTTAATTTTTTGCTCATTGTTTGCTTAATGATTTTGCATGCTGGGGCTTCATAGACAACTTTTTGTTGCCATTTGATGTTGGTTTGTAGTTAGCATTGTTGTTGCTGTTGTTTTTATTTTGGGTCAATAGAGCGGAATTCCGCACAGTTTATTGAACTGTAACCGAGGCGACTTCATATGCCACCAACAGCAGTAGTTCCAGTTCCAGTTCCACTGCCAGCTCCAGCTCCAGCATCCCCGCTGGCTGGTTTTGAATCTTTTGGTACCTTTCACAAAACTTTATGATTATGCAATAATAATAATAATAATATTGCCTGGGTTTGCTGTGGGAGCTCTCATTAAATTCAACTATTATTCATTAATAATTGCATAATTTTGCAATAAAAATATTTTGCATATTGTATGTGTACATACATACATACATACATATATATATATATTTATTTATTTGTATATATATGTATAGATATTTGTACACACGCGACGCATATTGACAGCCGATTTAATTAATTATTGTTATTGGGTCACAGCAGTTGCAGTAGAGCAGCAGCCACGCCCACGTCAGAGACGGAGCCATGAAATTCCGGGAATAAATCGTATTTGGCTGAGTAATCATCTGATAAATATATATAATATATGTATATATACATACATATATATTCTCTTGTAGATTTGCATGTGTGGAACGATACAAGCTTTATTGATATTATTATCATTATCATTAACGTTATCATTATTGTTATTATTACTATTGTTACTCTGGCTGTTGTTGTTGTTGTTGACCTTGAATCACAGCACTTTGATTGCATTTTTATTTTATTTTTTTTATGATGATATGCAAGCGCATTTTGTATTGTCGCATAATTTCCTAGTTCGATAAAAAATAATCATATTTGCTTTGTTATTTGTTTTTATTATTTTTGTTTTGTTTTTTATAACTGCCACGCCCTCTGACTAGCTTCTAAGCGCTTTGAATTTCAGCATATACATATTTAATTATTATGATTTTTATTTTATTTTTTTTTAATTTTACTTTATGGTTTAAATAAATTGCTATTTTAGCCAAAGGTCAGCAGAACTTGTTGTTGATTCATTCGCATCTTTCTGGTTTCATGCTCTCTCTCTCTCTCTCACACACACACACTCTGTCTCTTTCTTTCCTTGACAACTGTTGATTGTTTATATACTCCCTGCACTTATATAGACGTAGTAATCGCGCCTTATTATATACATATATGATAAAAACGAAAAAAAAAAAAAAAAATTGCTTGCTTTATTTGCTTTTGCTTTTGCGCCTAATTAGTCATAATTAACTGTTCAATCATCTATATATGTATATCTATGTACTTTATTTATAGTATTTACTTTTTATGCAACTAAACTATTTGATTTATGATTTCTTACTAATGAGCTTTGTTTATCGAATAACTATCGCAAAAGAATTTGTAAATTTTCAATAATTTATATAGATTTTCCCTTTACCATATATCTGTATATATTTGTTATACAATTATACATTATATTTTATATCTATGCACATCATATGATTTACTTTGGTTGACTTTTTTCGTGAGCACAGCTTTATATATTCAAGTTGTAATTGCCAAATGCAATGTTAAGTTTTGGATGGATGATAAGTCCATTAGATATACATGACATATAGTCGAAGACCTATTATTATTATTATTATCGAGTTCCTTGGCCCACCTGTTGTGGCATGCAATCAGTTACATATTTCGTTGTATTTTTTGTTTGTTTTTGTTTTTGGGTTTTTCTTTGGTGTCTTCCAAGTTCGTTGCTCACATAAATTTGGGTCGATTTGTATGTTAAAATTGTGTGTCGATTCGTATTCATGCAGGTTGTCAAAAAAAATACCAACAACAACAACAGCAGCAGCAAACTACAAAATATATTTAGGGCAACCTGAATGAGCTGGGGCCTAACACAGCTCCCTCGCCCACCCACTGTCTGTCTGTCCCATCGGGCTGTCAGCTCAAGGGGCTATTGAACTGAACAACGTTAGCCAAGGGCCGGGGGTCAGGGGCAACTTGTATTTTGTTTAATTCGTGTGTATGTGTGTGTGTGTGTGCTTGGACTTCTTTTGTTTTTCAAGCAAAAAGAAATTATGCAGGTATATGACCGCTTGCCAGCTGAGCACATTATGGAAATTATATATTCGGCAGCAGCAAAACAACAAAGCAGAGTGGAGAGCAGAGGAGGGAAGAGGAGAAGAGAGTTCAGTCAGTCCAGTCTAGTCATTTAACATTATGTTGGGTGCGCGCGTGTGTCACACACATGCAACGAACGACAGCAAGAATAACTACAACAATGCGAGAACTTTAAATTCTATGTCAATTAACGGTCTTTTGTTTACTCTTAACAAGAACAAGAAAATGAAGAAGAAGCAACAGCAACAGCAGCAACAGCAGCAGCAGCAGCAACCATGACAGACCCACACACACACACACACACACACACAGAAACTGTTAACAAGCAAGCATTGTGCAAACTTCGTTCAGCTGTCCATTTTGCCTGCTTGTTCCCTGCTCTCTTCCTCTGTCAGTCTACCTGTCTCGCTCTCTCTTTGATCGCTGAGCCTCTGTTAATGTTGTTGCTGCTGTTAATGCTGCTGCTGTTGTTGCTCTCGTGCATGTTAAGAGCTAAGGTCACTCGCTGCTGCTTGTGTGTGTGTGTGTGAGTGTGAGTACGCATGTGTGTGTGAATGAAGCTGTTGCTTTTGTCAAAGAGCGCAATTCTTGCAACAGTTTACTCTCGCTCAATCTAGCTCCCTCTCTCTCCCTCTCTCTCTGGCATTAGTGCACTCGTATTGAACAATTGGATGACACCTTGAAGCAACGCAAATGCAAAAACAAAACTAAAAAAAACATAAACGCAAAAAAAAGAGAAATCTCAGCGTGTGCTAATAATTGGAGCTGCTGTCGCCCGGCCATTAGCAAAGCGTGCGTCCGCCAAGCTGGGCAAAGGGTCGGGGCGGCGGGGCAAAGTTCATTGCCACATTGCCACATTGGCAGCAGCACGCTCTCTGATTCGCACAGATTCGGTTTCGCACTAGCTTTTCATTTGCATGTGGATGCGCGTGGTGCAAGATTACAGCGGCAGCGGGAGCGAACGCAAGCCGTTCGAGAGCCATTCACTTGCTACACAAACTCCATCGTTCTTTATGCGACATCACTGCCTATGTCTGTCTGTCTGTCCGCCTGTGTGTGTGTGCGTCTGACGCACAACTCATATCGATATACATACATTTTACCGCTATCATTTGCCGATACCAATTCCAATCATGTTTTTGATGACTTCTAATGCGCATTTGGCTGTCGCGTTTTGCCAGCGTTTTTTAGCCGCCGGCTTTTGCCGCTGCGCCGCTGCGGTGAAAGTTAATTTCTTCTTTCGATTTTCGCCAGCCACACACACACTCATGTGTGTGTGTGCATGTATGTATGTATTTTTTTGCACTTTTCAAACGAACGCCTCTCAAGTTTCCAGCGATTACTTTCGGTTGGCGCTCTTACTCGCCGATCTCATATCTCTGGGATCGCAGCTCATCAAAGTTAATGTGACAGTTGTAGTTTTAAATGTGGCCTCAAGGCAGCCGGATACACGCACACAGCACACACAACAAACAACAAACAGCAGCAGGCAACACACAACACATACCGTTCGATTAACTGACCTTACGGCAACTCAACTCTCGTCACACACACATTCACAATATTTGTATTGCAATCATATTTGCTTTTTGCCTTCTTCATTTATTACTTCTCAATTTCCAATTTGCCTGTCTTATTCGACAGACTTCAATCCTAATTCCATTTCCATTTCAACTTTACAAGTCTCTTTAGAAGGTTTTCAATCTTTTCTTCTTCAATCCTCAATCCATTTTCATTTCAACTTTACAAGTCTTTCTCTTCTTCAATCCTAATTCCATTTCAACATAAGAAGTCTTTTTAGAAGGTTTTCAATCTTTTCATCTTCAATCCTAATTCCGTTTCCATTTCAACTTTATAAGTCTCTTTACAAGGTGTTCAATCCTTTCTTCCTCTATCCTGATTCCATTTCAATTTTAGCTTCAATCTCTTTTCCTTTAATGCTGATTCTGTTTCAATTTTTTCTCTCTCAATTTTCATTCAATTCTACATGTCTTTCAGAAGGTTTCAATATCTTCTCCCGCAATTCTAATTTCATTTCAATACTAGCTTCACAGATCTCCTTTAAAAGGTTTTTAATCTTTTATCCTCTTCAATCCTTATTCAATTTCAATTGTAACTCATAAAGGCGTTGCCCAGCTTATTTGACAATCTTTACTCTCTTCAACCCTATCTATTCTATCAATCTTTAGTCCATTTTAAGGTTCTCTTTCAAAGGTAATACCTAGCTTATTTGACAGACTTCAAGCTCTTCTTCAATCCCAATTCCATTTCAGCTCCAAGTCTTGTTCAAAGTTTGCATGCCATATGAAAACTATCTGGAAATATTTGCAGAGTTTGCCAAACGTTTTCAGCTCTTTTCCCAGAAGAGGAGCTTCAGTTCGATGCGGTTTCGTTTTTGGGGCCTTTTTGTTTTTTCTTCTTTCAAATATGATTTCAAATGCTGCATGACTAACAAGCAACAAATGCCAAGCGCGTTCAGCAGAAGTATCTTTGGCTGTGGCTATCGTAGCTGTTATTCTCTGTATTCTGTATCTACATATACATCAGTGTGTGTGTGTGTGCGTTGTCTCTTGGCTCTGTGCACATATTTGCCTTTTATGTTCGCCTTTTAAAACTCGTTCATAGTTTGCTTTAATTACGTTCTCAGCGCTGACAACGCTTTGCCTGCCTTGGCTGTTTAATTTTGTTTTTTTGTTTTGTATGCTGAACATATTTTTATTTTCTCTTATTTTTGTGTTTCAATTGTTGTTGTCATGTAGGAGGTGCGATCGATCGCCAACACAGAGAGACAGAGACAGAGACAGAGAGAGAGACCGCAAGAGATCAGAGATCATTGGAGCTTACGAGTATAATTCTGACGTTTTAGATCGACAAATGTATAAATTTATATATACATATACGTACGTATATGCATGTCTGTTTGAGCTTTAGATCTAGCTTTATTGATAAGCCAGACACTGACGCAGACATTCGGGGAAGTATATCGATTTATCTATAGTATTTCTACGTTGGTGTCTCTTTCCGTATGTCCGCTTAATCAGTATTGAAATTGAGTTCTTGTCAACGTTTATAAGCTGCTTAAATTAATTAGTAATTAATAATATAAATCACATTTTGTCAGCTTTCTATAAAGTCAATTTTCAATACAGAAAATATTAACAACGATTTAGTGCTTAACGAATGAACGAATAAACTATTGATTGGCATATATCATGTGTTATCGATTAACTATTTTCCGCATTTCAACTACTTTAAATCTTTGTGATATATATTTTATTATTTAGCTTATATTTCACATATAATTCAGCTATCGATGTGCCTTATGTACTATAAATTAACATTTATCATGATTTATCGCTCTTGAAACTATCGATATATTGCATAGGTTAAGCTTAATGGATGATATATACATAAAATACATATATACATACATTTTATCAATACATTCGAATCGATAAATTACTTTATCGATTAAATGGTTATCGATATTTCATGTAACTTATTCAATTCAACTACCTTAACTATTTGTTGTCTGTTATATTATATGCATTTCTTAAAGTTCACAGAAAATAAAACTATCGGTAAGTCTAATACACAATCGATAGTAATGTACTATGGCCTTTAAAATGATCGATAACATGCCGACTCTATACTTTGTTTCACTTCATTGGCAATTCAATATTAACGAACATCAAGTTTGCACTATGACAACACCTTTTGAGAAGCACATAGAAGAGCTGACAGATAAACAGTATTGCAAAATATTCACTATACATGTATGCATGCATGTACGTAGCGCTGTGCTCGATTCTACTATAAAAAATTGCTTACTGAACTATCGCGGCGAGTGCCATGTAATCATAGTTTTTGATTGATGACGAGATTTCGTTTGTAATAGCCGAATGCCGTTTGGCCAATGCAGCGGGGCCAGCTTTGACCAAGTTAAGAGTACATTAGAGTGAACTCAGCTGACATCAAGGGTCTTGCATAATGCAGCCAGGCAGCTGATTGACTAACTGACTGACTGACTGAATGACTGACTGACGGAGCCAAAGATCAGCAAAGCGGCAAACGTATAAAAGATGATGTTACAAGTTCTAAAGAACAGCGACCAGACGAGCCAGCCCCAAAACATGAAAGTCAGCTAAAGCTGGAAAGTCAGCTGGAAGAACAAGCTGAAGAAAGAATTGTGGAAATGACTGTGGGAAGTCAAAGTACTTTAAAGCACTTTGAACTCCACACACACACACACACAGAGGCTGATATTATCTATGCATGTGTGTGTGTGCAAGACAAATTGTGAGCACTTTCTACAAACAGCAACAGCAGTTATAATAATAATAATAATAACAACAACCCAGTTAGTTAGTGAATAGGAAAATTCTAAACAAAACAAAACAGCACAGAAAAAAGACAAGCACAAGTACAGCTGCTGCACGACTTAGAGATACCCTACAGCTTTCTAACTCTTCAAGTTATCTAGTTTTATGAGCTGATTCAATATTCCTTCAAACGATTTCATCTAAAAGAAGAGAGTACGAATCGCAAGATTAAAGCTCTAGATTAATAGAATCTGATACTCATATATACATCTATCTCACTATCTCTCACTCTGTGTCTTACATTCATCTTCACTAAAGCAACATACCCTTCAATTTTCAGTTGATATAAAAAGAGAGAGAGCGAGAGACAGAGAAAGGGAGAGAAAATGCAAACAGAGAAGTCGTAAAGAAAAGGTAGAGGAACTTACAAGCTGACAAAGCTGACAAGCTGACAGCCAAGTAGAAATAAATAAATAGCCAAGTAAACGGTAAATTATTTAGCCTCCAATTATTGCACAATTGAAGTTCGACTTGAGACTCTGAATGCTGGCCAAACAACTACAGCTACAACTACAGCTACAGCTACAGCTGAGACCCTTCGCATCGGCATAGAGCACAACAGTTAGAACTCTAGAGAGCTCCACTAGATGGAAATCTGCTAAGAGTCGATATGAAGGCATATACGGGCATACAAGATGAGAAATAGAAATTTAGCAATAGAAATTTATCTACTTGTTTATTGATTTTGCTTACATTTTTTATATTGTATATAAGAAATATAGTCATATATGATTGTGTGGCATGGAATCTTATTTTATATTGATGGGGTAACATTTGATTTATTTATTTTGGATGTCTAATATTATGGGCAAAACAGTATTAGGCTAAATTATTGAGCGTTTTCAGCTCAAAAAAAGTTGTTCAATATTAACTCTGCTAACATGTCATAGAATAACATATATATATATAGTGCTCTACTATACCAATGTACTTTATTATAGTACAATAAAGTATAGTATAGTATAGTATAGTATGGTATAGTATAGTATAGTATAGTATAATATAGTATAGTATAGTATAGTATAGTATAATATAGTATAGTATAATATAGTATAGTACATTATAGTATAGTATGCTATATTATAGTATAGTACATTATAGTAAAGTATAGTATACTCCACTTTAGTATGATATACTTTATGATATTTCAGTATATACTATAAAGTACCACATCCATATCGGTTGAAGACATTACAATTGGTCATTTGAAATCGATGATTGATTCTCTCTCTCTCTCTCTCTCTCTTTCTCTCTTTCTCTCTCCCTCTCTCTATGTATAGAGTTTAGCGACTACTTTCATAAACGCGCCAAGAATTTCAATTCCAATATCAATTCGATATAGCTTGAGGATATTACACTCAAGGGTTATATGTATGTATGTATGTATGTGTGTATGTATGTATATTCCGCTTCCGGTTCGAACGCTATGCGCTGATCATCCATAAGTCAATTAGGCAGTCAAACAAATTATATATATATATGTATAGTATATATATTTACATATAGATAGATAGTGTCTAAGTGCTTTGCCATTGTGGGTGCATAAACAAATAACAGAAGAAGAAGCAGAAGCAAAAGCAGAATGACTTGGTATTGTAACTGTTCTGCTGTCATTATTTCTGTGTTTGGTTTTTCTTTGACTAGTTGGGGGTGGTGCGAGGAAGCTTCCAGTTCTCTGGCTAACAACGCGTGACACATGTCATTAGTTTTTGTCTTCTTCTGCTATTTCTTCTTCGTCTTCTTCTTCTTCTTTTTCCTTTTTACGCACTATCAGAAGTTCAATGTCAAGATTCTCAGTTTGTTGAACTGCGGCGCGTTGTAAAAACAAAATCAACAAACTTGACTTTGGCCAACATGTTGGCGACACAACAACAACAACAACAACAACGATTCAATTGAAATTCGATCGGCGACTTGCCCATTAAGAGATTTGTGTGTTTTGGATTTCATAGCATTATTTTGTTGATCGAGTCAGCCTAAAAGGCCTACCCTCCCGAAAAAAAACAAAAACAAAAACAAAAAACTGAAGCAATTAAAGCCAAAAAACAATAAAGACCAAATATAGAATCGTAGCATGCTGACGATGTTTTCGCTGGCTTGAGAATCGTATATAAATAATCATTGCTAATCGAAATACTGTGAAGTGCAAAGCTAAAAATAACAAATCCACCCCATAGACAAGCTGAGCCACGCCGCATCGAGTGCCAAGTCGGAATCCAAAAGAAAACCAATGCCCCATTCCGATATCGAATCAAGTTTTGACTTGATGCCAAAAGGTAAATATGCTGCAGACACGCCCCAGCCCCCTGGCTGCCAACCCCCTGCTACCTATGCCACTAAGCTGCCACCCACCAGCATGTGTGTGTGTGTGTGTGTGTGTCGCTATAAATATACACCAAAGCCGTCCATGTGGTTCTTTTTATTGTTGTAAATATTTCTGTTTCGCTCAATGCTTATTAATTTTCTTCTTTTTCTTTCAGTTTAGCGCTCGTTCGAAAAAAAAACACTCAAAATATCCAACTGAGACTGAGCTTCGAGAATACAGCGCAATATTCTGCTTGGCCTTGGGCCAGTGTCTAAAGCAAATCCTCTTCGCTTGATTAGTCAGCTTCTGAGCTGATAATACCCTGTAAAATTCACTCATCGAGTGAATCGCGCAGAGATTAGAGGTAACAGCCCTATGGTTAAAGTACATTTATCGATACTTGACCATATCGATGGCTATGAGGCAGTCGATAGTTGGCATGAGTGCGAAGATCGTGAATAGCTTAAGCAGAAGAAGAACGAGAGCGAAAAAGAGCCTCCTACAACTTAAAACTGTTATCGATAAGTTTTTTTTTGATTTCATTTAATTTCATAACTATTATATATTCAATATATATATTTGAAAAGATTGCTTTAGAATCACAGCAAGCATCATCATATATATTTCCTTACAACATTTTTTACTTTTAATGTGTTATCGATAAGTATTTCTTGTTGTCTTAATCAGTTAATATGAAATTTTTGTATTTTTTTAGATTCAAAGCATTAAAAATCTATTATTATTATAAAATAATTTATAGGCAAATTAATACGTTCTATTAATGCATATTTACTTTGTCATGTGTTATCGATTAGTTTTTGTACTCCGCTTTTCTAAAGTACCTGTATTTTTTTTACAAATAAATTGATATATTTTATCGATAAATCAAGAAAACAAAATATTTTTAATTTTTCTTTATAGATTATTTTCTTATAGAAATATATTTGACTATTTTTACCGATAAATGAACTAGTATATACTTTTCAAAATATATTCTAACTAGCTCGCTCACTTTATAAATAACTATGGATATAGTACTACATAGATGAGCAATTGGAAATCCATAAATTGTTTACATTTAGGATAAGTTCACATCTTTTATTATTCGCACTCTCTTTACAGAGTATTCCAAGTGTTTGATGCATATTCTGGTTTATGGCTCACATTTAGATGAAAAGCGTTGGCAAACTTTTCATTTGGCTCGCTTGAGCTGGCTAGTTCAAGAGTTCAAGGCATTCGCTTTGTTCCGCTTAAGCTTCGCACACAAATTAAAAATCAATAAATTTTAATAATTAAAAACCAATTAGCTTGTATGCCTATTATTGTTTTTGTTGCTGTTGCTGCTGCTGTTGTAGTTGTTGTTGTTATTGTTGTTGTGGCTGTTAAATTAATTAGCTTTTAAAGCGCTTCCACAAAAATAAAATCGCTCAACAAAAGCAAAAGCCACAGCAGCAGCGGCAGCGTCGGCCTTCAGAGCGTAACTAATGCAACTAAGGATAATAATTATTGAATGCCATTTAATGAGTTGCGAGTGAACAATGAAACAGCCTCCAACAGATCAGCAAAAACAATAAACAATTCATTTGTTCTTTTCGCTTTGATAAATGAAACACTTCGACAGCCTTAATCCGAGCACAATTGACCCGAACCGAAGTGAATATGCCTAGGCCCATTGGAATTTGTTCAGTTTGAAGGATTTCTCTCCAATTAGTAGGTCTGCACAATATGCATATAATGGATTACCAGTATTTTCTGCTAATATTCTACTAATGAGCATTGTTTATAGGATATTCGACTCGATTGAAACTTGTTATAGAGGCTGAGTTCGTGTAGATGCATCAATGCATACACTAATACCATTGCTAATGAGTAATGAGAACTGATCTGATTATATATTCTGCTAATGAGCTGGCTGATGAGCAATGAAAACGTGTTAATACAACTCGTATAAATTCTATAAGCTTAACCTGCTCACAATCATATAAATAGAATGCGATACAACGAGATATATATTACCACTAATGAGATTTATGATGGGTAATGAAATCTTAATCATGCTATCGATTGCATGGGAGCTACATTAAGCTAATAATAATAATAATAAATAGGCATTTTCTTTTCTACATGGAATGCTATTGCCACACAAAACTATTTCAAAATAAATGGTCAAGATCTATAGATCTATTCTTTCAAATATATATTTGATATTGCTTCATCTAACAATTGTTAACTGAGTTAAACGATATATTATATGGATACCTCAACTAGATATATACTAAATACATATATTGCATGTGCAGCTCTTAGCTAGTCTTTTAGGTTCTTTTGGACTGTGTGATATCATGGTTTGTCAAACTCATCACAAGCGCTCATTATACTGAACCCATGCTCCGTACACACACACACACACACACTGACACACATGCGACACAATGGGACATCAGTGGAGGTTATTGAACTGATGCCACTCATCACTGATCGTCCGTGCGTCCGACTGTCAAAGGTATTTTGTTAGATGTCTTAATGCAGGTAAACAAAAGTATTATTGAAGAGTACAAAACATTATGCGGCCCGCCTCGAAGGGTTCACGAACCTCCTGTAACTCTGTGAAGCGTGTGCAAATTATGCAAGAAGAAGAGGAGGACAAGAAAGAAAAAACAAAAAAAAAGCCCCAACGAGACAAAACAACAAGAAATAAATAAAAGCGACGCAGAAATTGAAGCAAGTGATTTAAGAAGATGGATCACAGCATATTTCAAGACACATACAAGGTATTTGTAGGCTCTTTGTTTTGAATACCCTGTGACCAGACTACAGTGGGTATATAGACTAAAAGGAAGAACAGTTGGAACTAGAAGCTGATAGAAGAACGATAAACTTTGCCCTCAATGTGAATCGATAAACATCGATATTCATAAAGTACGGTAACTATAAATCTAGAGGAATCTATCCCTAAACACAGTTCGCTTTAGCAGGCCTAGGGTATTGGACAGTTGAGCCTGCTTCTTAGCTGCTAGTTTTAGCTTCTTTTTTTTGCTAATTACCTAGGCTTTGGCCATGGGATAAACAGAGATGAGCTGAGCGAGATAGCGAGAGAACTCTGGCCTGGGCTAGTTCAGCTTGGCTGCATACGCTGAGCAACTGCAGCATCTTTCGCAGCATCTGTGCAGACTCTAAGACGAGAGTTCCAGTCGCTTGGCTCAAGGCAGCGCTCAAGCAACGACCTTGACAGCAATGTCGACCTCGTTGCCAGATCGCTGTAACGCGGCATTGATCGTTGGTTTTTGTTTTTCTTTTTTCTGTGGTCTCTTGTGTTCGTTCTGGTTTTGGTTTTGATTCTGATTTGAATCTGATTGGATTTATTTTTGGTTTTCGCTCCAACTGCATTCCTGCTGCTGCTGCTGCTGCTGCTGCTGCTGGCGCCCATTCGCATTTCTTTCTTTGGCTGCATTCCTGATCTCACCCTCTCCCTCTCTCTCTCTCTCTTTCGCTTCTTCTCATATTTTTGCATATATGTAGGTATTATGCTGTGCATACGAGTACTTGACATGCCGCAGAGTTTATAGTGCGGAACGTGCGTGCTTACGGCAATGGACGCCAAGCCAAATACGCAGCACACACGTCCGTCGTGCAGCATTTTGTGGCATTGTGGACTTGTCACATGGCAACCAGAACATTGCCACCACGTCATTTTATGACTATATATATGCGCTATATATGTATTGCAAAGATTTATATGGCATATGTCCACAAATTGCATAAAATATTCCTTAAGTCTTTCAAATCTTTCTCAGATTCTGATGATTTCATGTCTGAAATATCCAGTTTTGGTATATATACAGGGTATTCTGCTGCATTTACCCTTTACAGGGTATCTATTGAGTCGTGCCACTGTGTAGAAAAACAATATCTCGACTCGTTTTGATATGCAAAGCGACATATGGCAAAATTGCATTTTGCATTTTGCAGTTTGCGCTGAGTCAATTAGCTAATATAACAAATGGAAGAAGCTGAAATGTAAACAGCTCGACTAGCAGATACCCTGTGTGGACATTAAATAGCCAGTTATATGGACTCGTGATCTAACTCAGTTGATCTATATTTTACAATTTTACAAAAATACAATATTGTTATCGATATTAATCGAACTCTCAGTTTGTTATCGATTTCGATAGATATGTTAAAATTATTTCAATTTGTTATCGATCTTAAGCAATTTATTAAATTATTGCAACTATTTATCGTAATTAATCAATTCGATATTATGCTTGTTATCGATTGCACTTGTAATGAATAGATGGATTATAAATGTTCTGATATACTTTAGTGGTTCAAGAAACAGAGACCAACTCTCATCTCTGCTAGGCTTGATCAGTAATACATATATATACCCCACTTGAGCCACTGTGCACAGGGTATACAGAAATAAGCAATTAATTGTATCTGTGCTGGTGGGCAAGAGTTTGAGCGAGAAATGCGAGGCGCTTGTCGTCGCGTTTCTTAAATAAAAAATACGAATAAACAATAGCAGCAACTATGTAAAAGCATTTTTTATACATTATTAATGTAAAGCGCTTGAAAGACAAAAAAAAAAAAAAGAGAGAGAAAAAAACAACGAAAATAAAGAAAAAATTTCCATGCACGCGCGCAGTTTTTTTTTTATTTGCTCGGGTTTTTGTTTTAAATGGATTTTCCACGGCAAGAATTCAATTGAACGCATATATGAGGGAGAGAGAGAGAGAGAGAAGTTTATGTGTTGGTAGAAGTGCATTAAATGTGACAAATTATTGACTAAGTGCTATTCGACCTCAAAGCTGCATCGGTTAATCAAGAATTGTTGTAAAGCAACTGAGAAGTGACACAAAAGTTGTTAACCGAGATTATTCAAAAGATTTCAATTAAGCTGAGTAGTTAAAAGACGGCTCAGACTCGGGCAGCAGAGGACGAAGAAGTAACGCGACTCGTACTGAAAGTTGTTAAGACTTTGCCCTTAACTTATGGTTAGCCCTATTAATATATAAGAAACTTGTGGTACAGCCCTCCTATCATTGTGGTACAGCCCTGCTATCACTTCATCTTCCTGAGTAATTTCTTCTCATTTATTTACTGTTTTGCTTACTATTGTATTACTATGTATATTAGTATTAACATTCATTCATTCTGAGAGTCGACTCGCGTGTTTAATTTCATGGTATTCATATTTGATTTACAAATTGTTTAATAAGAATTTATAATATTTAGACAAAGGTCATATTCATATACAATTCTAGACTCCGCATATTTATTAACATAACAGAGTTGTTGATATTTTAAAACAGTTCTATGTAATAATATTTCAAATAAAATAAAATCAGTTTACATATTTCCCTACTCCAATTCGACCCATTCAATGTGCAATGGAGTTCTCATTTGATTATCGAGCTGAATAAAATCGTTGGAAGTTTTGTTAGTTAGTTTGTATAACAGGCAGAGGTAGGCGTGTCAGACTCCTCCTGATAACGATGACAAACTGAGTTGCCTAGTCTATATGTCCATTCGTCCTTATGTATCAACGCAACGATCTCAGAACCTAGAACAGCTAGAGATTTCAAATCTTGGTCACTGCTCAAAAAGATCGATTATTATTACCGCTCTAGTGTTATCGATTGAGAGCCTTACCAGAAATCAAAAAGGAAATCATATCTTATTCATCTCTCGAATGAGAGTTGCTAAATTTTGCATACGGAATCAGGTAATATTCACTCAATTTCAATTTGGGAATTTGCTCCTTCTTCTGTATGAGGAAAAGAAACTTCGATCTCTTTATCGAGCAGTCTCAACTAGAGCTTTCCTATTTGTTTATTTTGTACTCCACTCCGCATTGACCAACTTCAGTCGACCTTGTTGCACTTTCATTTCAGATGCTGCAACATAATTCTTCAAATCGAACTGCACTCAGGCGATTCGGTTGCTTCTACAATAGAAATCAAAGTGTTGTTGTTGTTGTAGTTGCTTTGTTTGTTTCATATTGCCATTGTCTCTACTGTCTGTCTGTCTGTCTGTCTGTTTGTCTTTGGGTGTCGCTGTAGTTAACCCTCGTAGAAAGTGTTAGACAGCAATAAGCTGGATCGTAATTCGTTGAAACTTTCGCAACGTCAAGGCCGCTGTGGCACGCCCACTCGTTGTGATTTCTTCTTCTTCTTCTTCTCATTGTTGTTGTTGTCTTGTTTCTTTGTGCAACATACACGTTTTGCTCTCAATGACAATGTCAAATGAAATTGGCATTGCAAGCGACTCAGTTTGATTCTCGGTTTTCTAACTAAACGTTTGATGTTGTTTAGTTGTTTAGTCATAGCAACAGCAGCAACAACAGCAACAACAACAACAACAACAACAGCAACTGCATATGCTTTGGTAATTAATTCAGCGGAAATAATGTTCTCGAAAAGCCAACAGCAACAACAGCTCAATTATTATTATTATTCTTGTTGTTGTTGTTTGTGTATTTGCTTTTGTTTTTATTTCTATTTTTTTTTTTACTTATTTTTATTTTTTATGCGTCAGTCAGCTGCTGTCCCGTTTTGTCACCTTTTGCCGTGTGTTTTGGCCATTTTTGGTTGTAATTTTGCGTTAAGTGCGAAGTTCAGCTTTCACAGCTAAAGCCGGCGCACCTCTGAATTGCCCGACTAGCAGTTACCCTGTACACGCGCAACATATGCCAATTTGTTGGCTTTGGCCGCCTTGTCATACCCATTGCTAATATGTTAGGGTATTATCACTATGATTGTCGCTCATTAGGCTCCATCGAATGCTTTTGTCAAAGTCAGTTGATTGATCGATTAATCGCTTGATTAAGTTGACCCGTACAATTTGTTAATTGCGTTGTAACAGGTCGCTGTTGTTGCCGCCGCTGCCATTACGTTCTGTTACGTGACGCGACGTGATTGTACGTTACGTTACGTTAGCTTACGTTCAAGGCAGCGCCGAATATCTGAGCGCTCTTATCTCGTCGCGCTGATTAGAAACGTAGCAAGTGCAAAGTTCGGGCGCTGTGTGACAGCAAAACTTTTTCAGATTTCATGCGATTATATATGTATGTGAATATACAAATGTATTTATATATATTTGTATATTTAATTGCAGCGAAATTGCGAGACTTGTTGAAGCCAACGTAAAAACAAGCACAAAAAAATTCCAAAAACATTTACGTGAATTGCATGAAAAATTGCGACGGCTAATGAAATTACTATTAACAATTATGAAAATAAAATAGTAAAAGAGTTAGAAAGAGACAGATAGAGAGAGAGAGAGAGAGAGAGAGAGAGAGAGAGAGAGAGAGAGAGAGGGAGAGAGAGAGAGAGAAGAGCAGCATAAATAGATTACTTAAAATATATTACTTAAAGGGGGAAGAAAAAGAACTAAAATATGTTTTCGAAAGCATAGAATATAAAATAAAAAGAATTTTTTTTTTTACTTTTCGTATAGCCCTCGTATACCTAATGAATCATATTTATTATATAGTAATTTTTACAAATATTTCTTAATCATATTATGCATAAATTTGTATATGATTCAGAATTATTAACAATTTACGCGCTTTGCAAGGATATCCAGTGATTATACGTGAATGCGAGAGAGCACGACTAACGTATACCCGAACCTAGCCTGCTTGCGCAACTTAAATATGCCCACACCATCTCTACTCTCACAATCATGCTACGTCTTTTCATTCATAAGAAATAAGTCTTTGATTTGAAATCTAAATCAAATTGAAGTAAAGTCTGTATAGATCTAGATAAGTATGTATATCTACTCTATATATAGTGCAGTCTAGTCTAGCTCAGTCTGGTCTCTTTTTTGTTTTTTTTTTCTAAAATATGTTTTCGAAAGCATAGAATATAAAATAAAAAGAATTTTTTTTTTTACTTTTCGTATAGCCCTCGTATACCTAATGAATCATATTTATTATATAGTAATTTTTACAAATATTTCTTAATCATATTATGCATAAATTTGTATATGATTCAGAATTATTAACAATTTACGCGCTTTGCAAGGATATCCAGTGATTATACGTGAATGCGAGAGAGCACGACTAACGTATACCCGAACCTAGCCTGCTTGCGCAACTTAAATATGCCCACACCATCTCTACTCTCACAATCATGCTACGTCTTTTCATTCATAAGAAATAAGTCTTTGATTTGAAATCTAAATCAAATTGAAGTAAAGTCTGTATAGATCTAGATAAGTATGTATATCTACTCTATATATAGTGCAGTCTAGTCTAGCTCAGTCTGGTCTCTTTTTTGTTTTTTTTTTTCTGGATTCATTGGCCATGCCTCCTTCTGTCTCTTAAAGCCCATTTGCATTCACACATTTAGCCCTTTTAATGCTCTTTCAATTGGAGCAGTTAAAACCGAATCGAGTCAAAAATCAGAAATTCGTGGCGTGTAACGTGAAACGTTTGACGTTTTTGGTCACTTGTTTGTCGCATGGCCACTGGGCGGGGCCATTGGGGGCGGGCGGGCATGCAAGACGTGGGACTTTGCTGGGAGGGTTGGGTCAGGCATTTTCTTCCTTCTTCTCTGCTTCTTCTTTATTTTTATTTATTTATTTTTTTGTGGGAGGTGCGGCTGGCCATATTGGTGGACAACAACAACAACAATGGCAGTCAAGAGCCACCGCCACAAGGTAAATAAACTTCTTATGGCTGCATCGTGCGCTCGCTCCATCTCTTTCGCTCATTCTGATGACTTGTTTTTGTTATAATTTTCGTATGTTTATGTTAATTTGCCTCACGAGGAGCAGCAAGCGGCGGGGGCAAGCAGTGGGGCTGTGGCTGCCAAAAAAACAAAACGTGACAACGTTTGGCGAGCCCAAAGAGGGGAGCAGTAGACACGTTGTTGTTGTTGTTGTTGTTGTTGTTGTTGTTGCTGCTGTTGTTGTTGTCATTATCCAGGCGGCTTTAACCCATGTTGACCCGGCGACTAACTGTTGTCGTTGTCGCTGCTGTTGTCTCTTGCAGTTATTTCCACATTCTCACACACACACACACACACACACACTTGTCCAAATGGAACATTCGTTGGTTATTTTGGCTTTTGACTAGTTTTTTTTTTTGGGGGAGTTCGCAATTACTTGTCGCAAATATTTTGCTCTCTTCTCATTTTTGTTTTGTTGCTTTTGGACAACTGACGACAATTTGAAATTTTAATTTTAACGGTTCTCGGCGGCTGTTATTTTTTCTTTTTCTTTTTTTTTTTGCGGGCATTGCATAAGAAATGAGTGGGCGACCTATTTACGTGGCTCAACTTGTTGCTGCACCTCGTCCCGTCGCCCGTCTCGCTCTCTCGCTCTGTCTCCGACTCTTTCTCTCGCTCTCTTATTACCAAATTCATTCGCAAACTTTTTGGTTGAGTTGTGAATTAACAAAATCACTCGTTGCTTTATACGATTTAACTTTGGCATTTGCTACTCGTTAAACATTAAAATTTATTCGCTACTTTGGGCTAAGGTGAAATCGCTTCAAGTGGTTTGCTTGACGAGTTTTCTATTCGTTACTTTCTGGCCTTCAGCATTGGGTATTATGATAATGGTTAGTTAAGGAACAGCTTTTTTTTAGGCGTCTTCAATTGCTCAACGAATCCGACACTCGCTACTCGTTATTAAGCGCACTCGTTACTTTTTGACTGAGGGAATAGGCGAGATAAGCGAAACATTCGCAACTTTATGTGACATTTATATGTTACTCTATCGTAGAACGGAATAGATTATTCGCTGAATAATGGTAACAGGTAAGTGATCAATGGGTTTTACTCGTTATTACTGATACTCGTTACTTTTTGGTTTAGAGAAGAAGATCGACAAGCTGTTTTTCACCTTAGTGAATTCTCCTCTCACTACTCAATTGCTCAATTCACTCGCTACTTTAAGTCAATAATCAATAGATTACTCGCTGAGCCGCTAGCCACTCGTTACGAGATTGATGCGATGCCTTACAGTTAGTTTAAGAGCCTGGACAGCATTGCTCGTCTTTGAATCTACATATTCTGCAGTTGCACTGCTAAGGCCTAAACCTTAAGCCATACGTACGAAATTCTATTGAAAGTGTAGGTCAAGAGAGAGAGAGAGAGAGAGATGAGAGAGAGAGAAGAGACGAGAGAGAGAGCAGAGGTGATAGAGAGTATCGCGCTAGTAGAGACGATATTTAGACCCGAGAACTGATCCTCAGACTGATTGTACAGTGATTTTTTTGCCTATGCGTCCGCACAGTAAACAAAGCGAAACGACGACGGAATCGACACCACGAGCGTTCTACTTTCATGCGCCGAGAATGCAAATTGAAATAAACTAGGCAAGGGAGAACATAATTCGCTTTCCTCTGTTTTAATCAGAAGATAGTAGGGACTGCGCGGACTCGGCAAATAAAACCAAGGGGCGTTTAGTCTCTTATCAAAGAATGAAGATGTGAGGGAGAAATATCGTTTCTATGAGAGAGAGAGATCGGAGAGAGAGAGAGAGATGAGAGGTAGGGCGAGTGGGTGAAGCACCCAGTGAGTTAGTAACTGCGAGGGCGACACCCTTAGCCTCATTTCGTCTGCCAAGATAAAATTCCACGCAGCAAAAGTTGATATGAAAAACTTGCACGGGAACAGACAGACCGAGAGACAGACAGACAGACAGTCGACCTTAAGATGCGCCTTGACAGAGATATCATTCCGTGCCCTCAGCCTCGTGTGTCTGCTTAAACTTCTTTTATTGTTTTCCTCTTCTCTCCCACTCTCGCTCTCGCTCTCACCTCCCCCTTTTGGCCAAATCAAATGCCGTTTCATTCGAAAACATCTGGCCAGATGGCTGCAAAAATACAGAAAAAAACCAAAACAAAAACAAAATAAATGCATCCCAAAATAGATTATTAACTCCAGCTGCAGTCGCGTCAGCTTCCGCTTTGAAACTAATTGCAATATTTACATCCTGGATTGTGTTAAATGCGTTCGTTAGCATTCAATGCAGACATTGACGAATGCCAGTGCACGAATTTCAAGGCTAATGCTTTAACACTTCATCCAGCATCCATCCATCCAACCAGCCATCCATCCGTCCATCCAGAGGCCAAACAATGCTTAACGAGAAGTTTGCTTTGTTCAAGTAAAGTCGTACTGAATTGACCTTCCACTAACAAAGCGAAGCACACACATACACACACACACACACACACACACACACACACACACACACACACACACACACACACACACACACACACACACACACACACACACACACACACACACACACACACACACACACACACACACACACACACACACACACACACACACACACACACACACACACACACACACACACACACACACACACACACACACACACACACACACACACACACACATACACACCCACAAAGGTTAAAGGTGTTTGCGTCGGTCACATCAAGCACAAAATTTTGATATTAAAATAAACAAGTAAGAAAACTCTAGTCGAGAGTGCTCGACTAGATACTACCCTGAACCAAACTAATAGAAAAGCACATTTAGTATGGTTCAAATTTCAATTTCGATGTATTTAAAAATATAAATTAAATAGAAAACTCATTTAATTAAATAAATAAAAATTTTGAAACAATTAAAAAAGATAATTCCGACACGCTCCGGGTTTGAGCCCGAGACCTTGTGATCAAGCGCCGCGCTTTCTGCCTTGACGCCACCCTTCTGTTTTAATTTTCAATGTCAAAACTGAAATAGATTCACTGCTACAGCGCCATCTACCAAATCTAAGTCAAACCACTAACCAGAGAACACATAGACCGGACACGTAGTGTAAAGTGTTTTGCACACTTTTTTTTTGACATTACGACCCACACCACTTCGTATTTGCTCGGCTCCTCACTTTTAGGTTCAGGCTACTAAAATATTCGAGAGCACAATCATTTTGCTTCTGGCGCTCGACCGAGATGGTCGATGGTTGAACAAAAGATCCCTCTGTGCTCAATGTTTCCTTTGCTCTCTCTCTCTCTCTCGGTGCTCTTTGCTCTCTCAAATGTGTATATGTGTGTATGCATGTGAGCACAAGCAGCAGCTCTGAGCTGCCAGCTCACGAAAATTGAAATTTCTTCGCAGCAAGAACCCATGCCTTCCCTTCTGTGTGAAGAGTATACCGAACTTATCAAACCGTTTGCCAAGCTCGTACAAAATATGTATATGTGTTTTCGATTTTAATTGTGGAAAGGGTATGAAAGCGTTGGTGCTCATGATGAAAATGCTTTCGCGGCGAGCGTGCACACACACAGTCTTTGTTGCTATATATATTATGAGCGTTTGTGTGCCTGTGTGCGTAGCACTTGCTGCCTGTAGCAATTTTAGGTCCCAGCATTTGCATTTGGTTGATCTTGAGAAGTGCCTCACACTTATATGTACATATGTATGTATGTATGATTGTGTGTTTGCAGGGGACGCGATGCCCACAATTGTGGAATATCACTTGTAGAAGCATTTGTATGCCTATGTGCCTTTACATGTGCGTTTGTGTGTGTGCATGTGTGTATGCATGGGACGAGAACATTGGCTGCCTACCTCAACTAAGAATTGTCTGAATGATTTTGGGCTCGAATTGAAGAGGCGCGCTTATACATACATACATATGTATGTATTTATGTAAGTAGCTGATTAACTAAAGTGACAAGTGCATATGCCAATTCTTTGTGGCACTGTGACCGTCGAATAACTCATACTGTATGTGTATGTGTGTAGTATAGTTACTCTCGCGCTTATATTTAAGCACCTGGATTTAATTTTAATGATCGTGGGTTGGCTATCAGAAGGAATTAAAACAAAAGTTTAGTATCTTATTTAGCTTACTATACAAATGGGATGCGATTTTCGATCCTTTGTACCTGTTCATATAGTTACATACATATACAGGTGCATGCCAATAAAAAATAAACTTCTAAAAAGAATTGGCATATGCACTTGTCACTTTAGTTATAAGCGCACCTCTTCATTTCGAACCCAAAATCATTCAGACAATTCTTAGTTGAGGTAGGCAGCCAATGTTCTCGTCCCATGCATACACACATGCACGTCAATGTTCTCGTCCCATGCATACACACATGCACACCAATGTTGACGTCCCATGCTTACACACATGCACACACACAAACGCACATGTAAGGGCACATAGGCATACAAATGCTTCTACAAGTGATATTCCACAATTGTGGGCATCGCGCCCCGTGCGTACATACAATCATACATACATATGTATGTACATATATAAGTGTGCGCACTTCTCAAGATCAACCAAATGCAAATGCTGGGACCTAAAATTGCTACAGGCAGCAAGTGCTACGCACACAGGCACACAAACGCTCATAATATATATAGCAACAAAGACTGTGTGTGTGCACGCTCGCCGCGAAAGCATTTTCATCATGAGCACCAACGCTTTCATACCCTTTCCACAATTAAAATCGAAAACACATATACATATTTTGTACGAGCTTGGCAAACGGTTTGATAAGTTCGGTATACTCTTCACACAGAAGGGAAGGCATGGGTTCTTGCTGCGAAGAAATTTCAATTTTCGTGAGCTGGCAGCTCAGAGCTGCTGCTTGTGCTCACATGCATACACACATATACACATTTGAGAGAGCAAAGAGCACCGAGAGAGAGAGAGAGAGCAAAGGAAACATTGAGCACAGAGGGATCTTTTGTTCAACCATCGACCATCTCGGTCGAGCGCCAGAAGCAAAATGATTGTGCTCTCGAATATTTTAGTAGCCTGAACCTAAAAGTGAGGAGCCGAGCAAATACGAAGTGGTGTGGGTCGTAATGTCAAAAAAAAAGTGTGCAAAACACTTTACACTACGTGTCCGGTCTATGTGTTCTCTGGTTAGTGGTCAAACTAACTGCTGATGTGACTTTAAGAATGTGCAAGAACAACCAAACTAATAAAAATGTTAAAATTTCAATTTCGATTTTTGAAAAAATATAAGAGAAATTTAATCACAAATATATAAAAGTTTTGAAGCAATTAAAAGAAAACTACAACACGCCCAGCAGGATTTGAACCGGGGACCTCGCGATCGAGCGCCGCGCCCTCTACCATGACGCCACTCCTCTGTTCTCATTTGCAATGTCAAAGCTGAAATAGATTCACTGATGCAACGCCATCTAGCAGAACTAAACGAAACTAACTGCTGATGTGATTCAAAGAATGTGCTAGAAGATGTTTGAATGTATGTGTGCACACGTATTGGAAAACTGCTGTTGCTGCAGCACGTGCGTTTGTTAATTGGCCAAACATTTTGTTATTTTTTAACGTCGATTGACTAAACCGAATTTAATGAAACTTTCAGCATATGATCTACATATTCTATTGAATATTTGGCATTTAAAAGAAAACATCAAATCAAATCATTCACAATTAGCTATACTAGAATCTGACCTTCACTGGGGATTCTGGTGAATTTGGAGCCGGTATCCAAAATATAACAAAAACCGAAATTGTATAAAATGCATTGGAATATACTTTTAAAATTTGGAGACTATAGCTCTAAAAATGTAGGAGTTATAAATTTATAACCTATTGCTCTTGGGTTGCGCTGCATTGTTGGCAATATTATGAGAATTTATTTGTTGAATAATTTAATTTCTAGACGTACGATCGTAATGAAACTTACAGAACGTAATCATGATGTTTAAATGTATGTGCATACCGAGGCACAAGTCTCTAGTATTTGATATACGACTTTTACAAAGATGAGGGTGAGGGGGTGGATTTAGGGGTGGGGGGGTAAATTTTAACAAAAACCGAAATTGTCTAAAATACATCTTAATATACATTTTAAATTTGGAGACTCTAGCTTGAAAGATGTAAGAGATATAATTATTTAAGTGATCTTCGATAAGGCTTTTTATCGATAAAAAACTATCGGAATGAGTTATCGTTTTTTAGTGAAAAACTCGATATGCGCGCTGTTTTTACGGACATTTTAAAAAAAAGTTGAAGTCTCTAGCTCTTATATCTTCTGAAATCGACGCGTTCAAACATACGGACGGACGGACGGACGGACGGACGGACAGACAGACGGACAGGGCTAAATCGACTCAGCTCGTCGCCCTGATCAAGAATATATATACTTTGTGGGGTCTGCCACGCCTCCTTCTGCCTGTTACATACATTTTAACAAAACCATTATACCCTGATTTCCCATTTTCAATGGGTTCAGGGTATAAAAATTGACATAAAAAATAAATATATAAAATTGCTGCCAAGCAAAATGATAATAAAAAAAAATTGGATGATAAAAAAATATATGTGCTCTTCGAGGTTTATATACTTTATATATGATATTAAATAGGAATGCAACCTTGGCCTTTAGTGTTGAACAAAGCCAAAAATATATATACAAAATAATTGTATTACTTTTATAATTCATTTGAAATTAAATTAAATTCAAGCCAATGATTATCTTTATTTATTTTTTACTTGCATTATTTGAATACTCTTTAATATTAATTAATATTCAGAAATATTTTTTTTATGTTTACATTTTTTTTTGAATATTTACGCAATGGAATCTATATCGCATTGATCAACCACAATAAGAGAAGCAGAACTTAAGAGGAATATTGATAGAAGTAAGACATATAATAATAATAAGTTCTTATAGTTGAAATCAACCATTAGAAAATTCTGAATGCTCTCTTTAGTTCCATCCATACTTTGTTAATTACACTCAACACAAAAGTATATGCACCAGAATTGTCACAATATACGAATTTTGTTATGGATTGCTGGTGTAACATTCACTGTTATAGCCTTTATAGACCTATGAATGGCCACAGGGCAACAGAGATTTAGTTTATATACAATATATATGTATATTGTATACATATATATGCGTGTATATGTATAACAATTAGCCAAGTCTATAATTAGTCAACAAATTAGCGAAATTAAATGATTGAATTTCATTAAATATTATAATTTTCGATGCGCACATTTGCTTTATAGTCGAGTGCGGCGTTGCCAGACTGTTGCCATAAAAAATATTTAAATAATAATTCCTAAAATATTAACAATAATTTTAAATACTTTGAATACTATCAAAATGAATTCTAATGGATCTAAATTATTGTAATCGATATACTGGCAATAAGTTTGTAAATCCCATGGAATTGTATAGCCAAGAAGTATTCAAAATTATATAGTACAGATCACTCTTTTTATAGTCTAATCAAAGCTATTGAAGCGCTGCTCTTCATTATACAAAATGGGTCAAATTATCAATATTAATGCAATCGATAAATCAAATAGCAACTAAGTAATCGATAAATTTGTATGCAATCTGTAATTCTTGTGAATTCGCCTATTCAGCATATATCTAAGATTATATATACATATCGATCGATTTATCGATAAATCAAAGATGTTCAAAAGTTGTTCTTGAATGGAAACAAGTTCTCAGTACTCTTTCAACTTGTCTTCGGTTCACGTGTCATTTGGCCATAGTTCAAATGAAGCTGTCAGCTGTCAGTTGTCGCTGTGGCCCAGTGTTTGTATCCCTGCGGGGTCATTAAGCGCAGCTGCATTTATTACAGCAGACGACAGGCAAAGCCAGACACACAGGGCAAAGGGGGAGACAGAGGCCCAGTTGGGAGGGTATCGTCGACGTTTTTCAACATATTTCCTTCATTCTGTTTTCTGTTTTCATTATTTTTTTTTTTGGCATTTTACGAGCGCAATTAAAGTTCAATGGACAAAGAGAAAAGCAGGAGAAACCACAAATAAATAATTTATTAGTTAGGGGAAGACATACGTGTATAGGAACAGCAGCTGAACTGGGGAACTCAACTCTCACACGCAGAGTTGGGGGTTGCATGCTGCAAATTTTTGGGCAGAGGGGGTTGCTGAACTCTAGCCACAACAATTGGGCGAAGGGGCGAACACCCTCCCTCGCTGCTAGAGGGGACGCCAGCAGCTGTCCCGGCTAAACAAATTGAGGAGTCGCTTAGATGGAGTAGAATACAATTAGAGATTTAGCCACATTGAACTTCTAATCGAACATCAGAGCTGTGGCGAATAGCACACAGTACTAAAGATACACAAGAGATCTACTTGAATGGAAGCTCGACTAACGGATACTCTATATTCGATGATTAAATGGAACTTGATGAAACTTGATGATCTACAAATCGATATTTATCGATATTAGTACTGTTGTTTTTCAGTCACTTGATAGTACGCTCGACTAGCGGATGCTTTGTATTTGATGTTTAAATATAATTTAAATGATCGTATATTCTACAAATCTATAAATCGATATTTATCGATACTATTACAGTATTTCTTTATTAGCGGATGCTCTGCATTCAATGATAATACTGAGTCGATGTTCTACAAGAATTTGCTATTTTTAATATTCGTTTTATGCTGCAAATCGATATTTATCGATACTATTACAGTATTTCTTCATTCAGGTGAAAGTAAATTCGAATGGCGGATGCTCTGTGTTCAATGATAACACTGAGACGATATTCTACAAGCATTTGCTATTTATAATATCTGCAAATCGATATTTATCGAGATTATTACAGCGTTTCTTTATTCAACTGAAAGTAAGCTCTATCAAAGGAAACTCTGCATTCACTAATAAAACAGAGTTTAGTTTAATTTATAATATATTATAATATATTTATAATTCATAATCTATTTATTGATATTATTACTGTGATATATTATAGCTCAAACTGTTATTGTTGTATATTTTTAAAGCCATTTTAGCTTACATTTGTCATTTTTATATCTACTTAGAACCCAACATCATTTCCCTCCTTCTACCGATAGCTACGGGGTATACAGAGCAAATACATGCGCTGCACAAGCGAAAAAAAAAGAAACAACAAGGAAATGTTTACATTTTGATAAGTCTCGAGCAAGCGAGATTTTCAACCTCAAATGCTGACGATGCGACTGATGCTGCTGCTGCTGCTATTATTATTAATGTTGTTGTTGTTGCTGCACTTGTTGTGTTGCTGTTGTCTGATATCTCTGCATGCCATTTGATATGCTGCTGTTGCGTCTACCACGACAGCAGCAGCAGCAGCAGCAGCAGCAGCAGCACAGCAACAGCAATTGTTGATTACACTTTCTTCTGCTGCTCATGCGGCGCGTCGCGCAACATTGTTGTATATATGTATGTACATATGTATATATCATTGTTATATGTATATATGTGTGTATTGTTGTGTGTTGTTACTGTTGTTGTTGTCGACGCGTTAATTAGTTAACAAAGATTTTTCCTTTTCTTTTCATACATACATATATAATTATATACTATATACCCACACCCACACCCACACCCACACCCACACTCACTCCCTCTCCATCTCTTTCATTAAAATAATGAACCAAATATTATCAGCACATAAAGAGAAGAATACAATCTTTGAATCGATAACGGCAAATAATCAAAAACCAAAATAGGCTAAAACAGCCTGTTTTCATATTGCCAACTTGTTAATTAGCCAAATGGCAATTTGAAAATTGATTTGGTTAAAAAACGCGCAGTCGTCATGCAAACATTTGGCGCGGGAGTGGCTGGATGGAGGCGGCGCGGCCCGGCCCGCCCCGCCCATCAAATGAGGCAGTTAAAAACGAAAAATGGCCAGAAGAGCTGAGCATAGTGTAAACACATAAATTCACCAAATGTGCTCATCAAATTTGCCACAAACAACAACAACTCGAGCAACGGCCACAGCAGCAGCAGCAGTCGCGCACAAAACGCGCGAAAAAGACGCGTGCGCGTTTTTAAACGCGCCCATCGTTGGCCCCCAAACAAATAAACAAATTGCGAATGTGAATGTGAATGTAAATGTGAACGTGAATGGAGATCGTGTGGAATGCGTATTATAGGAAGCCAAAGGGGGCGTGCCCGCTAAGGAGGAGGGCGCGTGTAAATTGTGGAATGTGGATTGGAGTTTATATTCATTTTTTCCATTCCATTTTCAAATTTTTGCCTTTGTTTTGTTTTGTTTTGTTGCTTGTTTTTAGTTTCTGCTCGTTTCAACAAAAGCAAATAGCGAACGCGAAACAGCTGTAAATAAATATTTATATATTGACTGGGAGAAGATCAAAGCAAGTTATAGCAAAATCAATTAAACAATTAAGGAATGCCCCTAATCTGATGGCTGGCTAATTGAAATGTTGATAAACACACGCAGAGAGTTTCGACACATCCAATGGAGCCACATAGTTGATAAGATTTCGTTTTTGTTTTCAATTTCAATTTCGTTTTCGTTTTTTTTCCCCAAAGATCCTATCTAAAAACAGTTATATAAATATGCTATATAGAGATTCGATTTACTAAATGTGAAAGAGCGGGAGATTTAGTTGGGAAGAGAGCGAAATGGAGTTAGAAATAAGTAGAGTTCAAGAATATTTGTATGTATGTATTGCTATACATATGTATGTATGTCATTGTTATAATACCCCATAATACCCCTGTTACAATCTGCATCAAATGGAAATGCTAGTTATGAAATCTTTACAAGTCAAGCTGAGCTTTTGGTACTGGCCCAATTCATGGAATGCATAACACTAACAATACACACACACACACACACACACACACACACACACACACACATGCATGCGTACAACTTTTGCAAATGAAACACATTTGACAATTGCACACGTCAATCAATTGGATTGGACCAACAAAATAAAGTCCAATTGGAATGGAGGCAAGTCTTCCACAAATTATGGAATAAATGATGTATTGAAGTCGTCAACGTTCGCTGCTGCTGCGGCTGCTGTTGGCCCAAATTTATTTATACAAAAACAAACAAAACAAAACAGCGACAACAACAACAACAAAATGGCAACAGTGAATAAAGCTGTTTCGCAGGTAATACTTTTTTTCTTACTTATTTTTCTTTGGAGCCCACTTCGAGCACGACTTTGTCTTGGACTTGGCATAATGTCCAGTTGTGGCCAGTTATTTTGGATTTCATTTGATTTGATTTCTTGTTGCCTTTGTTCGAGCTGAGTATCTGAGTGTATATATGTATATATAAGGCTTGCATAATGCTCACCTTTTTATACCATTGAAAATGGGAAATCTGGGTAGGCAGAAGGAGCGAGAGGGAGAAGAATTATATATATACATATATTCCGAGCGAATCGATTTAGTCATGTCAAAGAGCTGCAGACTCGTAACTGACTGTATAGCTTTGGCTAAAATCGATAACTACTCCCATGTTATTGTTATCGATTAACAATTTCATTAGCAAAATCATTTCTCATTCATCTTTATAACTAGGGTCTGCAAATTTTACATATATTCATGTGTATTTAATGTTGACTTTTTGTCTCCTTTGGAGTACCAGGCCCAAATGCATCCACTCCGATAACTTCTGCTATAAATATATTCCTCTAAATGTGCATTTGAATTCCCTGTTGCAATTCTTGATCCGAACAGGATTTACAATTCAATTAGCTCCCTCGAAGCACACGTTTCTCTATACCTGCTGCAACTGCGGCTTGTGTGTGCGTGCGTGTGCATGTTTATGCCATTTACATTGGACATAACCTCAAAGCCAACTATGTATGTCACTTGGGAAGGTAGCTTAACCCAGTCAATCAACCCCCAAAATATATGCAAAAACAGCTGATGCCACCAAATTGTTGTGTGACGCACTCGATTTGCTGTTGCTGTCGCTGTTGTTGTCGCTGTCGCTGGAGACGCTGCGTGGGTGGTGCTTGTCGAATGTTTTTGCTGCTGTTGTTGCTTGTGTTTATTCACCAACATCTTCTGGTGGCTCTTCTTGCTCTTCGGCTACAGCTATGTTGTGGCTGCGTGGCAAACAAATTTGTGCGTGGGCGAGGTTCACAGGCTGAGCCCACGCCCTGGGCTAACGACGTCATTCAACCCTCGTTTTCTCGGCTCGGCAAGCGAAAGTGGATTCGTTGAATAATCTTTGACGCCCGGCGGGTGCTCCAACTTTTGTTCAAGTATCCCCTTGCACACACACACACACACAAATACATGCACCTTCGCCTGCTCCCCCCGTTCGGCAAATGATTTTGGAAAGTGTCATAGCTCCTATGGCCCTCAAACGTCCGTCCTCAAGAGCCTCTTCAGTAGCCAAAGCGTCAACGAAACTAGTTTTTTGGCCACCTCAACTCTGCGCCGCCCCTTCGCCAACTCAACCTTCCCCTCTCGTTCTCTCTCTCTCTCTCGGTGTCTGTATTCCATTCAGTGTGTATATTGATTTCAGTTGAACATTGTGGCTCGCTGAGTGAGCTCTTTAATGTGTCAAGGAATATTGACTGAGGCACTGTAAAGAGCTCATTCAACTGATATATCGATTAATACATTAAAGCTTATCGATAAACTGCTCCATCGGCGGTTGTTAAAGAGTTTAGCTCTTTCATAGAGACAAACAAATAATCAATTGGTATAAACTTTTGGCTTTATGTACATATAATTAATAAATCGATTAAATATCGATATGTTGAGAGGTCACAAATCTGCTATGGATGTCTAAATGATAACATAAAGCGTCTAGCAGTCTATTAACAGGCTGAAAATCGAAAGGTTTTAGTTTACTATGCTTTACATTAGATTAATTGATTTATTATCGATAAGTTCATGGATAAGCATTTAACATTTAATCAATTTAATAAGTATATATGCAAATACCAGACGCATATCACAAATCATTAGAGTAATCTTTCTTTTTTGCGAATCTCCCCCCCTCAAGAACGAGCAAATTATTTATATATTTATATAACAATAAGAGTATTTTAAGAAGAAACACTTCCGCTTATGGCACAATCGCTTTCAGAGGTAATTATCGTATTCACATTTTCGCTGATATTTCATCATCAGCGTCTTCTTCTGCTTCTGCTACTTCTTTAGTATTTGTTAATCGTGCTTTATCTGGGCCATTTACGATCTATTTGGCTACGCATCGGCCGTTTCGACGTAAAAAGTTTAAGCCAAAGCTCGTAAATAAACTTGACTAAACAAATTCAACGAATACAAAAAAAAAAAACAGAAGAAGGAAAAAAAACCTTTTGCTTATCTACAAAAAATGATAAAAAAAAAAAATAACAACAAAGAAAATGAAAAAACTGCGATAAAAACTGACACAAAACACTGTCCCAGAAGTTTGGACTAAACGAAAAAAGAACAATACCCAATACTTAACAAACGCAACTTTTTAGCCAAGAAAAATCGAAGGCCTAAACGAAAATTCTGTTTGCATGGATGAAATGTTCCAAAAATTTGTTGATAACAACGACCCAAGAAAAGAATACGCGAGCTAGAGGCATTCAAAACTCAAGCAAGTTTTTTCCGAGACAATAATATGCTAGATTGTCTGACAAACTTAATGGGAAATATTTCTTGAATTGGAAAATATCTACAAATATCACATATGTACATATGTATTATCTCTAGAAATGGCACACACCGACTAAAGATACATACATATGTATATACATACAACTTTATATAACTTTGTATGTATATACATATATTTTGGCACCTATAGAATGTGTTTAAAGAAATAATAATCGAAATGATATGATATGATAAGCCTTGCAGTTCAAGTTAAATAAGACCAAAAAAGAAAAAAGAAGCGCTGATACGAGTCTCCATATGTATTGGTATCTGTTTATGTGTGTGTGTGCCTTATTGCGTTTCGTGATTCCGTTGCGCGTTTACGAAATCAGCCCATCGATAGCTGATAAAATTGCTTGACTACGCTGATGCGTGGAGAGCGCTTATCAGCAGCTTTAAAGCCGCACGAGCTGCGCCGATAAAGCGGCTCGGCTCTTCGTCTATTGTCTCTGAGCTGTTCTTCTAAGCACGACAAGGAAGAGCAAGAGAGATAGCGAGCGAGAGCTTAATGCAACTGAGGCGAAGCGAACGACCTTCACAGTCACTCTTCTTCTTCTGCTGTTATTTTCTAGTGTACTTAGAAAGAACAGCGGGGGCTGAGGCAAGCGGAGTGACGTGGGGAAAGGCGTCGTCTCAAGTGGCAATGTCGCGCTCCTTTAGCACGCTCTACGCTCTCACTCTCTCTCTCCCCCTCTCTCTTTGTCCGCCTTTTGCTCTAATTGCCGCTGTCAGAATAGTTAAAAATAGGGAGCGAGCGAGAGAGAAGGTCAGGAGCAGCGCATCTAGGAAGTTGCTGCGGAAACATAAGCACAACTAAATGAAAAGCAAAAGACAAAAGCAAAGGCAAAAGCAAAAGCAGGCAAAATGCTTATGCAAATTGGAGTTGGGCAGACGCGACGAGACGATTTTGAATAAAAACCAAATAAAACAAAACTAATGAGCAAAATGCTGCCGCTGCCGCTGCTGCTGCTGCTGTCGCTGTCGCTGCCACTGCCACTGCCATTGCCGATGATGGAACGGAAAGCGGAAAAGGCATAAAGCGAAATGCAAAACAAATTATAATGAAAAACACAAAGAAAAAACGAGCAAAAATGCAAATCTAGCAGAAAAGTTTGTCCGACTTCGACTTCGACTTCGACTGCGACGCAGACGGCGACGGCGACGGCGATAGGGACAGCAACGCAGACTAAGGGCGAAAAGGCGAATCAAGCAACAATCGTACAAAATGCACGGCAACGGCGAAATTAATGCAAAATGAAGCGAGGGGTCAGTCGGCGAAGGCGAAGGCGGCAAACGGGAACAGCTGCTTTGTGGTATTGGTGTTGCTATAGCTGTTGCTGTTGTTGTTGTTGATGTTATTTTTGTTTGTATGCGCAAAAGCAAATGCCACAAAGGGCAGGCAAAGACAGGAACAATAATAATAACAGCAACAACAACAACAACAACTACATCAACAACAGTAATAGCGGCGCAAAAGAGTGCCCAGTGCAAGTTTTTCAGCGCTTGTGTTTTGTTTGTGCATGTGTGCAGCAGTGCATGAGTGTGTGTGTGTGCATGCATGTGTGTGCAAGCTTCTACTTCACACACACACTTACAGATATCCGACTGCGCACAGAAAAATACAGAAACAAGTTTTTTAGCTCGCTACCGCTGCTGCTGCTGCTGCTGCTGCGGCGCCTGCGCAGAAGATTTCAGTTTTCAAGTAACACACACACACTCACACATACACACAAAAAGGAAAAAGACGAACAAAAATAACCAACTGACTGTTGACTGACTTTCTTTAAGCATTTTTGTGTGCTTGTCGCTCGCTGGACATGTTGCAGACGCAGTTTTCGCTTTTTTGGCAACTTTTTGAGCCGCAGCCGCAGCCGCAGCAAACAGCAAATGAACAAGAAGAAGAAGAAGAGTCAAAGAAAAATAAAAACACGTTTCGTGCTCCGGTTTCTCACTCACCTGGCAAACGGCGTCTGTTCCACCTCGTAGATCTCGTTGATGTCATGCGACACAAGTAATCCCTTCAAGCGCTCGGCATCAACGTCCAGCAGGCCATCGCCTATGGGAAAGATGCCCTCCTCGGTAAACATGTTTCAAGCTGCAGCTGCTCTCTGCTCTCTCCTCTCTCGCTCTCACTCAACTGCACACAAACACTTTTTTTTTTGCTTTTATTTAGATCTTGCGTCTTTTTTCGTTTGGGTTTTTTTTTTGCTGTTTAAGTTTTAATATGTTTCTCTTTGGGGTGGGTGGGTGTTAGGGGCGGAGAGAGGCTGTACTGTAGTTGCGGATGCGTTGAGACGACGGCGCGAAATTCAAAACTGTGACACATATAGGGAACAACAACAACATATACAATAAATAAATGTGTTTACTGACAAAACAAAACAGAACAAAAAGGAAAATAACAAAGCGCAAATTCGTTCATAATATCAGATCCGCGGCGCGCGCGCGCTTCTTTCGCAAAGTTTTGGTCACACTGTACGCAGCAGCAGCAACAGAGGCAGAGGCCGCAGCAAAACAGAAGCCGAGAAATTCCAGCGCCCTTTTGAGCTGCGCTGCCGACGTCGCAAATGCAACAGCCTGTGAGTTGAAACGTGACAGCACTAGGGATGCTATGCACTAACAACAACACTAAAAGCAACAACAACAGCGACAACAGTCACGGAAATTTCTTGGCTCTGCGTTTGCTGTTTTTGTACTTTTTCGATTTGCGTGTTTTTTTTTTGTCTTGTGTTTTATTTTCGTTTTCTTGAAATGTTAAGACCATTTAAATTTGAATTGAACGCGCGACACACGCACAACAAATTTCATACACACACACACACACACACACACACACACACACACACACGCATACATAAGCACACGCACAACACGTTTCACGTTACTTTGTCAATGCTGCTCTGGCTGTTGGCTGCTGTATCTGCAACTGTGTCAGTGTCCACATCTAGGTGTGTATACGTATACGCTCAATGCTGGTTGTGTTGGTGTATACCGTCGTGTTCTGCCAACTTCGGCAGTGGCAGCGCAGCTCACAGCAACTTCTTGTTTGCTGCTCTTTGCTTATGTGTGTGTGTTCAACTTTGCACAACAAAAAAAATTAATAAAATAACTCACATACACAAAAAAATAAACGAAGTAATTAGTTGAAATGCTGTTGCATTTAACTAATTCAATTCGCAGGCGAAATATTCCAAATTATTTTTGAAGTCGAAGCGCGGCATTAACGATAGAAAAAACAAATTGTTGTGTTGCAAGGCACATTAGATTTGTAAAATTATTTGAATTTGTGCCATAGACAAACATGCACGCACACACACATAAACAAACAAAAAAATACACGCGTGGTAATCGGTAGAGTCAGCTAGTAAACGACAGATAACAAAGTCACAAACCCAGCGCACATATAAACCAAGCGACAACGAATTCAATTCACAATTAAGCGCACCGAGCGTCACACGTCCGCCTCGTTCGGCTTTGTTATTGCTTCTGAATTATCGATGACATATGAGTTTTAATGGCGCGTATTATCGATAGAGTTAGTTAGTTAACAGCTGTTAGACCGCTGCTAGCTGGAGGTTTTATAATCGATTTAAATAAATGAATGCCAATATGCAAATACTGATGCTTTGTTTATTTAATAGTTTTAAATTAAACCATGATATTTTGCAAATAAATGATTAATATTATAAATTATCGGCCTAATAGCATACTGTTGCGCTCGAAGTGGCACTGTTATTCCTAATTCAGCTTACATTGCGATAACGATACATTTGACGACGACTGAACGAACGCATGCGTGCCAACCTGCTGCACTTTAACCGTTCGACATGCCATTTAACAACTCTGCGCTTGCAAAACAGTTGCGCGGGCCCGGCTTGAAATTCAAAAATTTAAAACCGCAAATTGAAAGGAACAAAAAATAAGGGAAAATAAATAAAAGGAGAACAAGCTGCGAACGCGCTCTTCACTTGACGGAATCTTGACACGCAATGGACATTGGGCGCTGATCTAAACATAGCAGCCGCCACTTGAGTGCTTAGGCGCCGCCTATAAATTCTTAATTTAGATATTTGCATTCGCATTATGTTTATACATATATACGCACAGATATCTGTGTATATCTATATTCATGTTTTATGCTGCATGCGCCTGTGTCTGCGTGCTCCACTTGCGTTGCATTTTCATGAGCAACCCCGCCCCCTAGCCTACTGCTACGCCGCATCCTCCTCCTCCGCCGACTAAACGATGCAAAGCAATCGTATTTGTTTTTATTTTTATTTATTTATTTTTTGTCATCTTTGCCATCGCTGCGAGGAGCAACGGCGCTGGCATCCCAGGAATGCATCTGGCCCAAAAATAGCCAACCCCAAGTGCAAAAACCTTTTCAGTCCGCCGGATTAGCCGGGCACATCAGTTAGCGTCGCCACGCACACACACGCACATACACACATATATATATATATATATAGATGCATGTAGACATATTTATATACACATATATGTGTACATATGTATGTGTATGTATGCATGTAATTATGCATTTTATTAATAGAGAGTCGCACAATTTGCAGCACCTTTGCCCGTTAGCCGGCATGTGGACACATCAATATATAAATATATAACATATATTATATATAATAGACATCAGCACATGGCTGGTGCGCTGAACTCTAAACGGATCGAACTTTGGCCGGCTATAAATAGGATGCAGTGCATCATTTGAATTGAATCGGATTGAATTGAATTGAAAATGTCGAGTCAACGGCCAATTGCCAAGTGTTGGCCAAGAGATTCGACCCAGCCGAGCACAGCCGGAATGCCACACAACAAGAACCATGGATGCCATGGAGGCCTCATTCCGCACAGTAGGTGCATTGGGGTCCATTGGCAGCGGCCTCGTCCATGCTATCGTTATCATTGCCACCGCCGCCGCCGCTGCCGCCGCCGCCGCCGCCACCCTCGCAGCTGTCGCCACTGCCGCGATAGTCCTCGATGATGTTGTGCAGCTCCTCCTGGGCATCGGTGAACTCGCACTCCTCCATGCCCTCGCCGGTGTACCAATGCAGATGGGCCTTGCGGCGCATCATCGCCGTGGAGCCATCGAGCAGACGCTGCAACAGCGTCTGAATGGCCGTCGTGTTGCCAATGAAGGTGGCGGACATCTTCAGCCCACGCGGCGGAATGTCGCAGATGGCCGTCTTGATGTTGTTCGGTATCCAGTCGACGAAGTTGTTGATATTCTTGTTGCGCACGCCGGTCATCAGCTGGTCGACCTCGCGCGGCGACATGCGGCCCCGGAAGATGCCGGCGGCGGTCAGCAGCTTGCCCTTGCGCAGATCGATGGCGCAGAGCAGATTGTTGCTGGAGAAGATCTGCTGGACCAGCTCGGCGACGGTGCCCTTGCTGAACTGCTGCTGCTTGCAGGTGACCAGCGGCGCGAAGCCCGGTATGAGGAAGTGGAGACGGGGAAAGGGCACCATGTTCACATAGATCTTGCGCAGGCCGGCGTTCAGCTGGCCGGGAAAACGCAAACAGGTGGTTATGCCCGACATGGTGAGGGCGACAATGTGATTGATGTGCTCGTGCCCGGACATCTGGATCTTCAGGTTGCGATTGCAGATCTGGAAGAGCGCCTCGTTGTCCAGGCAGAACGTCAGATGTGAGTTGTTCACCAGCGCCGGAATGCTGAGCAGCGCATTGTACGGCTCGACCACCACCTGGGACATGTTCGGCGAGGGGATGGTCACATAGTTGCTGAGCAGATTGTCCGGATACTCCTGGACCAGGGCCTCCATGATCAGGGACGTCAGGCCGGAGCCGGTACCGCCGCCAATCGAGTGCAGCAGCTGGAAGCCCTGCAGCGAGTCCACGGACTCCACCTCGCGCCGCGTATTGTCCAGCACCTGGTCGAGGATGGCCGCTCCGTCCGTGTGATAGCCGCGCGCGAAGTTGTTGCCGGCGCTCTCGGTGCCGGCCACAAAGTTCTCCGGCCTGTACAGCTGGCTGCTGGAGCTGAGCCGCTGTACGGTGCTCGCCTCCGTGTCGATGAGTATTGTACGGGCATAGAATCGCTTGCTGGCCGTTGCGTTGAAGAACACATTGATCCGCTCCAGTTGCAGCTGGCTGGTGCCACCAAAGCGACCCGACGCATAGTCCACGCCGTGCTCATGCGAGATCACATGCCAGAACTACCGGGTACGGATAGGGGTAGGGGTAGGGTTACGGCTATCACTCGTGATGGATCAGTCACGGTACTCACCGCATCGCCAATGGCATTGCCAGCGCCCCCAATCTGCAGCGTCACAATCTCACGCATCCCTCTGCTCTCTGCCCTCTGCTCTCTGCTCGCTTCGCCTTGCCCGGTCCTGCCCTGCCCTGCCCTGTCCTCTGCTGTCCTGCCGCAACTTAACCTTTACCTTGAACAATTGAATTTTGTATTTGATTTGGCCGAAAGTGCTTGTAGTTTCGTTTACTGCCTAATTTAACTCTGTCATCTGCATGCTGTGGCTGCTTCGCGGTTCATTCCACAGTCTCTCAGTGCTTCGAAAATGGAAAACAATCAATTTCAAGCGAGATTAAAAAAAACACAAAACAAATTTTCTATCAAACGAGGCCAACTGCGATCGGTGCCCACACAGACGGGACACACACCAGGCTCCTGATCAGCAATGGACATAGGCCACCATCTGGAGGGCCATCTATTGCCTGAGCTCAGCTCAGGAGAATCTCGCTTAAGCTGGTAACCCAGCGGGTTGGTTAGTTCATTCAGGAACTGAATTAGAGGGCCGAGAACAGGCGGTAGAGCTACCAAATAAAGCGTGGATGGAGTAGCTCTCTCTACTGAGCTCAGTTCAGTTCTCAGTCTCAGAGAACTTGGTAATCCCGCGGGCTGGTTAGCTCATTCAGGAACTGTTTAATAAAGCTTACTTAGAGCTGTGTAGGGGCGACAACAGGCGGTAGAGGCGCTAAATACAGTGAGAGTGGGTGAAGAAGCTCAACGAAAGGACGTTGGACAAGGTACCATAGTTGGAACAGGCATCATTAAATAAATACTAGGGGTTTACAAACTATTTATTGTTCTTATAGCTGATCATCACTGGAACTAGATGCGGGCGAAGCGACGAATTGAAATATATAAATGATCTGTTGGCTAAACTTCTTAGGGAACGCGGCTGGGAAGACAAGATTCATAAGAGGGCACGAGAAATTCGGAGAAAACGAAATGAAGACACTGATGTGTATAATGTCTTACTCAAGATCTCTCAATTAGCAAACGAATCGGTGCCCCGATGTATGGATATCTACTAGATATAGCAAATAAAACGTGAGTTTTGCTAAGTAGTTTTTATGCGCTGCACATTGTAAATGGGAATTACGGATTTTTAATTAGGTTAATGGGCTGACTTGATTTACTTCTATTAGTCCATCGCTCCGAATGAAAGCAGAGATCTCACAAGGTAAGCTGAAACTCTTACAGACTAATATTTTATTATATATTTATACTCTTATATCACCATAAAACGCATAGACGTCTCGATACCTTTCGATTAGGGCAGTGTAAACATGGCACGACAAAGGGCAAAGTACGAAATGGACACATCCTCATATGAAGCACCAATATGTGCTATTGTTTCCCTACTGCTCTTCCTTCAGTCTGCATGCTCTCTCCCTCTCACCATAGACACAACAGAAGGAATCAGCTCACAAAGAATAAAGTTTCTTTGCGACGATTCCAGCATTTCCCTACACCAGACAATTGTAAGGGTTCAGACTCGAACCCTGCAAGGAACTGATATATCAAAAGTCAGCTCAACAACCTGATCAAGAATATATACTTAAATCTAATTTTCAATGTGCATAATTTCAAATTCATATTTGCTTCAGTATTCTGCAATATTTAATGTAATAATAATCTCATAACTCAGTATAGCTCTTGGGCAATGTTTTTTAAGATTGATGGCGCGAACTCAAGACATTATGTATCTGACGCGCCAGCTCCAAGTGCACGCTGCGAGGTATCGATGTGTTCGCAAAAGCTAGGACATCGAGGTAGACATCAGTGTCCTCATCATGACTCTCCCGAATTTCTTGTGCCCTCTTACAAACGCCCTCCGTCCAGCCAGATTCCCAGAGAAGTTTATCCAACAGTTCAAATATATACTTCACTTCGTCCGGAGTTAGGATTTCTTCGATTTTAATTCTCTTGTTGCTGGCATTGGCTCCGCCATTTCCATCGGTGTTGCCTCCATTGATGCTGGCTCCATCATTGTTGCCGATTTCATTGATGCCGTTGTTGTTTTCCATGATTTTATAAATAATTTTTTCAAATTATTAATTTTGTACTCATTCATTCAATGACATGAACGATATGAAAGTAAATTCTCCACATTTCATGTGACGTATGTGAACTGTCAAAGTGATTAGAATTGCAAGGCTTGCTGAGTTTCACAAATATGATTTGACGAAACGTTATTTTAAATGTTGTAAAACTTGGGCTTATATCAAATCGAAACTATTGAATACACACGAGCATATGTATATTCAAAATTTGGAGACTCTAGTTCTATAGATGTAGAAGACATGCTCTTATTACTGATTTTCGCTCAGGTTCTTAGTCAATAATCAAATAATGGGAGCAGTTACCTCTTTCTGGCAACAAACTCGATCTGCGCGAGTAACGCACGGACCTAGCTCAAAATATTTCAAGTCTCTATCTCTTATATCCTTTGAGATCGACCAATCTGCTCCTCTCTCTTTCTTACCTATGCTACTTTGTAGCAACACACAATTTATAGGAAGTAGGGAAGGGGTATTTGCAGAGTAAGCTAAATACTTTTAGCTACTTTAACTGTATATTAATATATTTCAGGCTTTAAGCTCCTTCTGCTTCTATCACATGTTAGGGGAAGGTCAAAGGCAACCCAAATATGGGCAAATTCGTATTAGCGCTTCAGATGTCAGAGCTGCGGAATGAGTTTCCATAATTTTGCAGTGCAGCAGTTGGTCTATATGCATATTTCAGTCTCAGTCTCAACACATAATGGCAATACGATTCATTCACAGCTATGCATGGGATTCCGTTCCCGTTGAACAACTCTATAGCAGATAGTGTTCCTCTCAGCAGCTACAAAGAAACATAGGTATTAAGATTACTGTATTTACTAACATTAATTTAATGAGAATGAATTAAAAAAAAAAAAAAATAAACACATTAAAGTCGTTTGAAAGCAGCAAATATTTTAGACAATCAGCGATTGGGTGGATGACGGCGGCATTGGCGGCGGCGTCGTCGGCGGCGACTCTAGAAGCTACTTGTCCTTCTTGTCGGCTGCGAGCGAGTTGTACAGACGATTCACCTCGTTGGCCACCAGATTCTCGAGAATGATGCCGTTGGTGTCGATGAAGGCGGCACACGACTTGGTGCTCGTCTGTTCACGCTGGCCACGCCCATCTCGCACACACAGTGTCAGCATGTATTTGTCATCAAATTTCTTCATATCGGAGCTCGCCTCCCAGGTTCGTGATATCTTGCTGCCGGCATCCTTCTGGACGGCCACAACAAAGGTGCCCTTCTCTCGGAGCGAGGTGTGGAGCGTTAGGACGCCCATGAGCGCGAAATAGGCCAGCACACTGAATAGGAGCACCGGCTTGGACTGCGGAAACGGATGGGTGAAGTCCCAGGCGTGGGCCATTATAGCAACGCCAACCGCCAGAGCGCAGAGCACGAGTCGCGTGTTGACCAAGCCGAATTGTTCCTTCAGGTGGGGACGATCACCAAGAAGGCAGGTCTTCACCGCATCATCCAGAGCATGTTTCACTGCAGAGCCGTCCCACTTGTTCACCTTAACCAGCTGCAAATAATTTATATTTTGCATTAGACACGGCTGGCGACTGACGTGTTCAATAGATTGAGGCCCAGATGCGAGCCGGTAAACGCTGTTCTTAAGTTACCTCCTCGGCGGGCTGTGTTTTGTCGTCCTTCTTGGTCATGGTGCTTTCTTTATTTAAATCAATTCCTATTTATCTTGCCTGGCAAGAATGAAATAAATAATAACAAAACAATTTGTATTAACAATTTGACAACGCGACAGATATTCTGTTTTCTGCAGCGTGACCGTATAGCCGAATGTATTTTTTATGCGTGGCTTTTTCATATTTGGTATTTTATATTCTGTGAAATGCACATTTTCTCATCGATAACAACTCAGTTTATTTGGAAGTTGTATTCTAAAATTTGTTTTCAATTGACTATTTATACCTGTTCAGCATTGTATAGTTAGTGCATAAAGCTAAGAAAATTGTGTTTCTTAATATTTAAATTTTTAGTATTTTATACTGCTTCTGCCAAGCAGTTCGGTTAGCTGTTCTGGTTAGTGCTAGCACTTATTATCGATAACAATTGCAGTTCGTTTCGAATTTTTATTTTTCAAGCTTTAAATATCGTCGGTTGTAAAAAAAAGTGTAAATATATTAATATATTTATAAATAACAGAGTATGGAGTATGGAATTAGTTTTGTTACATCGACTTCATTTGTGCCATTAGCTCCTCCAAGCTCGTCTCTGGCACACCCGCGTTCGCAACAGTTGCATTTTCCGACTGGTTGACGTCCACTTTGTCGGGCGCTTCGTAGGCCAGCCGCAAGCCGGACGCTACATTCGTTGTCTTCGTCGTCTGTTGCTCCTCCACTGGCGCATCCTCGGCCACAAGCTCAATGCCCCAATCGTTGCTGGCGTGCAACGGTTCATTGGACACCACCTCATCTACCTGCTGCTCCTTTGGCTGAGGACGTGCCTGGAACTCTTTCTGACGTTTCAAACAATACCGATCGTCGCACTCGGCATTTGGCTTTAGCGTCATCTTGGGAAAAAAGTCGTTCAGGGCATTGTAGCCCAGGTAATCGGAGACCTCGCCGAAATTGAGCAAATATTTGAGCGCATTCTGGACCAGGAATCCCGCCGTAATGCCCATCGTCGTGGGCAGCGAGGCGGCACAGACACCCTCGCGCTTCAAGGTACGCTCATCAATGTTCTCGGCGACCACCAATGGAGGGGCACACGCAAAGCAGGCTGTCTCGCCGGGACGTATGAATTGTATGTGGCCGGAGACGGCATTTTCCGATACTCCAGACTCAAACCAATTCAAATTGTTCTCATTGCAGGCTGCATTGATGGCCATGCGAGCCTCAAAGTTGTCGACGCAGCTGAGCACCAGATCGACGGGCTGGCCCTTCTGCATGCCGGACTCTGAGATGGTGGTCAGGAACTTATCAAAGTTGTCGACGGTGGTAATATTATAGTTGTGCGTCTCAATGAGAACGTCGGGATTGATGAAGCTCAGGGTGCGCGCTGCCGCCTCCACCTTGGACAGGCCGGCCTGGTCGGGCGTAAAGAACAGTCGGTTCATATTGGCCAGTTCCACCTTGTCGTAGTCGAAGAGAATCAGCTTGCCAATGCCACAGCTGTTAACGGAAATGTTACTTCTTGTTGCCCTAGCTAAATTTGCATTTGCCTTTCGCTTACCGTGTCAACATATCGGCTGTTACGCTGCCCACGCCTCCGACGCCCACAATCGCCACCGCCTTATCGCGTATGCGCTCATAGTCCTTGACAATGTTCATGCGCTGCAGCGCCATGAGACGGCTATAGGGATTGGAGTCAACAACTTCGGCGGACATACGCTCGATGCGTTCGCGTGCAATGCGCGTTGAAGCCTTTTGCTCCTCAAGCTCTGTTTTCAGCGCGGCAATGATTGCCTGCAGTTCATCAATGGCGGCGGACATCTTCGGAACGGAATGGAATGGACTCCACAAAAAAGAAAACAAAACTAACGGCTAGCCCCAAAATCCTAATAACAATTGAGGGCTGTCGTCGTGTCACTTTCGCTGGAACAGCTGTGCGGCGTTGCCAGATGTCTTGCACATCTAACAATTGCCATCGATAACGCTAACGCCTTAGAGCTGGGCTTCAGGCACGAAGCACGAAATATGTAGAAATATTATTTCGGAACATGAAATTTTTGCCCAAGCAACGGTAAAATCAATCTCTCTATCTCTGCTATACTCTCGATTGCCTCTGATTATTTCTTTTATTTAATTAAATTGGTAGCTTTAATGTGGAACTGTAATTAATATCTGTCTACTCTCACTTTTCTCTGTTTCTGTTATCATTAACAGAAATCACGCATTCAAGTTTAGCTTGTGCGCATCTCTAACGAACGAAGTGCTGCCCATGCCCACAAATAAGACTACCGCGAAATTCGAAAATATTACACCAAATATATTGTCAAAACATTACACATATTATTATTAAATACACAAAAAAAAGGATATAATTAATATTTGTTGCTGTTTGAGTGTGTTGTGTGTCTGTGTCTGTCTGTGTATGTGTGTGTGTGTGGTTTTTTGTTAAATGTTAAATGCAGCGCTTGAAGGTTGCCACGATAAACAAATTGTTATCAAATATCCATAAAAATACATAATCCATTCGTTGTATTTGTGTTTGTGTCTGTGTGTTTGTCTGTGTGCATTGTTATTTGTATTCTGCCTGTATTATGTATGTATGTATGTATGTATGTAGTATTACTGTATAGACCGGGACTATCACTTGCAAGAAAATATATGCATAAGTTTATGATGCTGCCGTGCTGCCAGTTGTGGTCGCCTGTCCCGGCTGTCGGGGCTGTAGGCGGATTCGAAAGCCCTCCTCCCGCTTCAGTATGATGTCCGCCTGCAGCCTGAAGTCCGATTCGCTGAGGTCCGAATAGACACGATAGTTGCGCATGATGGTCGACAGCAGGATCTTCAGCTTCAGCATGGCATATTTTCGACCTGGGCAAATATACATACATATATGGGAGGGGGAGGGGGGGAATCAGTAAATGAGAATGGATGCAAGGACTCGTATGGCACTCACCCACGCAGCTGCGCGGTCCCGCTGAGAAGGGCACAAAGGCATAATAGTGTCGATTCGCCTGGCGCTCGGGCAGAAAGTTGTCCGGATCGAAAACATTGGGATTGGCGTAGACCTTGGGATTGCGGTGCAACAGAATGGTGGCCACGGTCACTGTAGCGCCACGCGGTATGACATAGGGTCCAGAGTTCAGCTGCAGATCCTCCTGGAGCTCGCGAGCGATGAGCGGCACTGGCGGAAACATGCGCAGCGTTTCCATCAGGCAGCGTTCCAGATATTTCATTTCCAGCGTATCCTGAAACGTGGCCGGTCGCTGCGAGTCCCCAAAGATGCCGTCCAATTCGGCAATCACGCGATCCTGGATGTTCTGATGTATGCCCATTAGCGATAGGAAGAACGAAGATCCGGCTGCCGTAGTGTCATGCCCCTCGAACATGATCGTGTCCACCTGCTCCTTGATCTCGGTGTCCGTGATGAGTGCTCCATTCTGGGCGCTCTCCAGCATTAGGTCGAGGAAGGCCAGGCGCTTCTTCTCGCCAATGTCGTTGTCCTCCACGTCCAGGTCGTCTTTGAGGCCCGCCGACTGGCCGTAGGAGAGGCCAGCAACAGGAGCGCTCTGCTCCTGCCTGGGCTGGGTCCCCGCCGCCGTCTGCTTCTCCCGCTGTTCGCGCAGCTCGCGCTCCTCCTGCTCGAGGGCGGCGGCCTTCAGCTCGCTTTGGGCCAGAGAGCCGCGCGTGCCCTGCTCGAAGGCCGCCTTCTTGCTGCGTATGACCTTAGTGGTGAGGCCGTGGATGATGTTCAGCAGTCGGCCCTGCTCCTTGTAGTAGCGGGTCAGCGTGAAGATGAACTCGTTGCGCAGGAAGATGCTGCGATGCCGGGCATGAAGTATATCGCACATCCTCATCACGGCCATGGCGTACTCGAATCCGGACTTGTCTTGCGTCTTCTTCGATACGCCCATTGCGGTCTCTGTGCGCCGGTGGAAGAGAGACGGAAGAGGATGAGCATGAGCATGAGCATGAGATGAGTTCGAGAAGTGGAATGCACTCGACTGACCCAAGCGCCAATTGAACTTAACAAACATACAACGGACCACTCTGCCGCTTGACTAATTGTAGATACAATGCATAAATAGCAATCGTTTTAGATGTGCAACATATGTGCACACACACACACACACACATGCATTCTATGTCTGTCTATATGTTGATAGCTGGCCAACGGGTCGTATGAGAATTTCTTTCTTTTTATTAATATAGTGAACTTATTATGATATATTAATATATATAATATAATAAATAATAGTATACGATATAATACTTCATATATTTCCGATAGTAAATCAAATATTCGCATAAATTCCATGTTGTACTTTACTCTTAATATCAAATCTCAAAGCTGTCTCCATATAGATTTGCATATATTGATAGGCATTCAGTAAGGGAAAAAATGGGTAGGTAGGACTGGCAGTAATAAGCTAACAAGGGTAGGTTCATTAATATTATAAAGCCTATGTCTAGACTGAAGACAAAGTGAGAAGAAGATAGTATAAATTTCTATTCTGTGAGCTGAATATTTTAGAAAACTATCGCTCGTCTTGATTTATACTAAATATCATATATTATATATATATATTATATATATGGAGATTTTTCTGTATAGTTGATTTCTCAAACAGAACTCGTTGCATTTCTCTCACTCACTCTCACTTTATATAATATATACATGTGTGTCTATATTTTAATATATGTATCAGTTTCAGAATCGTCTCACATGAATTATGCATATATCAAGTAAATGGACTAGATATAAGTGGAATTTTTATAAAGCGAAAGGCGAATCAATATTGATCACATCGTTCGTTTATTCACATTATTTCAAGTCTGGTTATATAAGCTCGGGTCTCCTACAAACTAAGGGCAGTGAAACTGCAACTTCTCTAGTTACAGAGTTAGGATCAGCTAGATTTGACTTTCTCTATCAACTAGGGCTATAATTTTTGTGGTTTGTCATTTAGGATTATCATTTAAGTATGCTAGAATTGATGATTAAAATAGTCAATTGCAATAGGCTATTAAGAACGATTGAGTTCTTTGAGTTGTGTGCTTAGAAATTCCAAATATTATCTAGATTTTAAGCAAGGTATCGAGAATTTTGGAATATATATCAATATATATTTGGAATATATATCTACAATTTTATTATATTTTTGCAAATTAGTAGAGTATGTTAACTGAAATATCATTTGTAAAAATATTCCATTTCCATTTATCTTGGACTGTTGACACAAGTAAACATTTCAATTTTCGACTCTCTGGCACAGGTTTCTGGGACAGCGAAATCTATTTTATTTTTCGATTTTTCGAAATGTTTAACGGACCTTGCACTAAACCAATATACCCAATTCACTTTCGTGAATGAGTGCATATATTTATTGAAGTTTTTCTTTGAAAATTCATGTTAACATATTCAGAGAATATTTTTTCTTATCAATTAATCAAGAACAAAATATATTTACATATTTTTCCGAGTATTTCCATCAATGAATTATTCAATATATTTTTTTAAAGCAAGAAAATCAACAATATTTGCATATATTTATTTGCATTGAGCATGCGTGACAATTAATTAACTAATTAATTAATTCCCTCAAATTAATATACAAATATTTTAATCGTAAACCAAGTTATATAGACTCTATCTTTTAAGTGGTTTCTATAGAGTATGAATAATATATGAGCCAATTGCATTATTCTGAGATATTGGTAGCAATAGTATTTCCTTCAAATGTGTGCTCAGAAATAAGTATTAGATATTATCTGGAATTTCGACGGCTAAAGAATCTAAACTTTTGAGTTTGGCAAAATTAAAAAAAAAGAAAAAAATATTTATATATGATATATAAAAATTGCTCATAAATCATAGATCAATAGCTTTTAAGAATCTACAACTATATTGAAATATTTGTACATCTAGTTTATATTTTATATATATATATATATATATCTATTATACTTATTTTACATACAAATGAATTTCAATTGAATCAATATGAAATTTCAAATTCTAAAAAATTTCATCCATATTTCAATTCAGCTCAAACTGCCAACGGACAGCAGGACAGATCGTCAAATCCGTCTCAATGTTTTCTAGCCATTTTTAGCTTTTTTCTAGCCTTATCAAGACGAACTGGCTGCATTCAGTTTTGGCCAAATTGCGTATTGGCCTGAACGATATTTCTTCCGCCAAAATTGTTGCGTGTGAAATTTGAAATTGGCATTGCGCAAGCGCCAGTGGCAGCGCCAGCGTGGAAATGCTGGTTTTCCACATGCCATTTTCAGCATTTCACTTGCTGGCCCACTGGCCAGCCGGCCAGGCAGGCTGGTGAAAACGAGTTGCACCTGTTGCAGCTCCTTGTGATGATTATGCAATCATAGAAAATGACATTTGAATTTGGATTTGCTTTCGATCTGCTGTTCGCCTGATGCATCATATAAAATCGTATATACATATGTATGTATGTATGTATATATATTCAAGAAAACAGTTGAAAGAAGCAGAGAACAACAACAACAACAACAACAAATAATTTGCACACTTTATCAATTTTTTCTAATTTTTATTTTCACTCTTAATTGCTAATTGCTTGTTTGCGTCAGCCCAGGCCTAGGTCTGAGCCCGGGTCTGAGCCCGAGTCTGGGTCCGTGTCTGGGTCTGCGGTCTGGGGCCTGGGCTCGTTTGCGATCTGCAGTTGCATTCAAATTTTCCTGATTAAGCGCTTAATGGGAATGCGACGTGCCTTTAATTGTTGCTGGCAATTTGCAGTGCGATGCGCACTTTTGGCAGCACTTCAATTATGGGCGAAGGTAAGCGCGTCTGCAACGTTATGCAACGGCCTAGAAATCAATCGGGCTGGCATTACTAGCGCACCGACATAGATAAAGGCAATTTAGCATACATATATACATATATGTATGTATGTATGTCTTGGTATATCGATGTCTATATATACATATGTTTAGGCGGCAATGTCATTAACATGTTTACGCCCGAGCCTGGCCAACTGCCAGAGCCAGAGTGGACGCAGAGCAATCGGCGGCTTCAGCGGCTTCAGCGGTTTCAGCTGTTTTCACTTTTAGGCCAAAACGTGTTTGGCCTTAAATAAACGACAGGCACTGTGGGGTGGCACAGTTAGTTAGCCATTGGCTCGAATGCCGCCCGTTAATAGCCAATTGCATTCATGATGCAATCCCACTCTCGCCTCGAGAAGCCTTCGAGCAGCACCAAGTGAAAGTCGCCATGGAAACAAGGTGAAGGAGATTTCCTACTGAAACGTAAGCTTATGTTTTTTTTTTACCTATCTCAAAATTAAGTTGCGAAATCAAAGCACAAATTCAGGACATTTAAATATGATGATAATATTAAATAAAAATAATATTAGCACTACAAAAATGCAATTTGGAAAATAAATTTAATTATAATAAATATGAGATTTGATAGGTTAAATAAAATTTGATATTGATATACTAAATAAATAAATAAAAATATGTATTAAAAAAAAAAAAGAAAATAAAATAAAGAAAGCTCTAGCAGAGGGTGGTGATCCACTTAAGCCCTGATATCCCCTGAAACCTTTTGCTGCACTCCTATTCCCATACACATAACATATACATGACAGACATAAGCACGCGCTCTGCTCACTGCGCAGCGACTGCGCTTGGACTGCATTTTAGGATCTGTTATGAAGAGAGAATTATCTGACTAAATTATGTTTCAAAAGGAATTCTCTAAGCCAACTTTACAAAATGGAATAATTACGTTATATATGTGTATATCATAGCCACAAATCTACAAAATTGTAATAGGCTATTTTGCAGATTCGGAGCCAACAGGAGGATTTGGGATCACTATCCAAAATATAAAAAAAATCGAAATTGCATAAATTCGACATGAATCTAAATGCAAAACTTGATAAGTATAGATCCAAAGATTAAGGAGGATCAATTTTCTTTTTTCTTTTTTATAAGGTTCTTAATCGATAACACTAAAACTGCACAAGTTATCGATTTTTTAAAAACAAACTCAATATGCTAGTGCCATGCAGGAACCTACAAAAAAAATTCGAATCTCTAGCTCTTATAGATTCCGACATATGGACAGACGGACTAACAGCCGACAGGACTAAATCGGCTCAGCTCGTCGCCCTGATCAGGATTATATGTATGTATAAGCTTGCCACGCCTACTTCTGTCTGTTGCACACATTTTAATAAGACCAATATACGCCAATATTCCATGGGTTCAGGGTATACCCAATTTAAAAGTCGTTAAATTGTTAAAAATTGTTAAAAATCTTTTTGCACATTTTAAATTTTCATCAATTTTTTTTTACTTTATAGATGATTTATGTATGATTAGTCCTGCTATGCCCATAGAGATATGTACATACATATGTCTATATATTGCGAGGCTTGTGCAAATCGGTGTACGCCAGTTTGCGGCGGATAATTATTTTAACTATACGATTTAGCAGTAGCCGTTGGGGTATATATGTACATATATATATATGTATATATGTATATGGCATATGTAGTTGTATTTGATATAATTCGGTCTCGGGTCATCTCCATCTCTCTCTAACTAGCTATCTCTCTCTACACAGACAAAAGCGGCAAATGGATAACAGCGACAAAGAGAACAAAATTTTGATTTGTGCGAGTATATGGGGAAATAGGTCTGTGCTCAATTGTAGCATATATACACACATGTGTAGGTGTCTATATGTACCTGACAGAGACATACGTATGCATACATTGTGTGTCTCTGTGTGTGTACGCACTAGAGAAAAAAAAGCGAATCGAAATTTGAATGTGAAACTGTAGACAAATCCATGGAATGAGTGCGTGTGAGTGGACTGTACCGTTTAACTAAGTATATGAGTGTATCTCAGTGTGTGTGTGTGTTAGTGTGTGTGTCACTTACCCAATAGAATCTCCACAGTTGCCTCACTCATGTAATCATGACAATCAAATGTGCGTCCATCCTCCGCACGCAGCTTCCGCACCACATTGCGCGAGTTCTCGTTAAACAATTCAATGAAACTCTTTAAGACATTCAAATGGAATGTGGGTGCGATTAGTTTGCGATGAGCCCGCCATTTTTGACCTGAAAAACGAGCACGATAAGTAGCAAGAGAAGAAGAGCAGAGCTTAAAGGATTGATCTAAGTGAACTTGATACATATATATCTTTAATCTTAAAGTACAATGAGAAAGGAAAAGGCTTAGCTAAATCTGATTTATATATAGAGAATTCGAAAATTCGAGATTGATGTAGAGGGATTGTTGCAAGGCACACGTTCAATTCGATCAGCATATGGATGAATATGACAGAGATCTAAACGTGAAAGATTGTGATAAAGTTAGAGTGAGAAAGAGAAAGAGAGTTGTCGCAGAAGCCAGTTTAGTTAGAGTTAGATAGGGATGACAATTGCACATCGGATCTTTCAGATCTCCCTCTCCTCCTCTCTCTGTCTTTCTATGTCTCTCTCTCTTTCTCTCTCTTTCTATGTGTGCTGTTCTTTGTTTCGTTTATTTATAGCCGCAATTTGTGCGGCGTTGTTGTGCCAACTGTCAGGCTTACAAATCGTTTTATTAATTTATGATTCCATAAACGCAATTTAAATTGCATTAGCTAGTCGACAAAGAGTGAGAGAGAGAGAGAGAGAGGGCAAATCAAGCCAGCCCCTTCCTCTTAGCACACACACACACACACACAGACACACACATGGACTCACCTGTGCTGATTAGGAGGCCATCGCCCAGCCAGGGCTTGAAGAACTTGTACTCGGATGCCTTGTCGATGTACACGTGGCTGCTCAGGAGCAGCTCGACGTCGCGCGGATCGTAGATGAAGACGACCAGCTTGGGCCCGATCCACATTTTGGCGATGTGCTCGAAGGGGGTGCTCTTGCGAATGACTGTTTTGAAAACAGCTGTAAATACAGGACACGGTAAACAGGATACAGGCTAGAGAACTGTGGCAGCTGCTGCTGCTGCTGTGGATTGCATTAAACCTACACGAAGCGGGCCCGATCACATCGAACAGATGCCCAACGATGGGCAGGCCACGCGGTCCCGGCAGCCGGGCCGCCAGCTTGTAGAGATGGGCGCGAGAGAGTCGCCAGTAGATGTACCAGAGCACCAGGGTGGGCAGCAGCAGCAGGTAGAAGACGCTGCTGGGCGAGCCCACAGCGGCATCTTTCTTCAGCACCTCCATTGAGGTGGAGCACACACTCTCAACTAGCTAGCTAGCGACACGGCCAGCGACACGGGCAAACGCAAAAAAAAATAAATCACACACAGAACAAAAAAAAAAAAAAATAATAATAATAATAATATAAAAAAATAAATAAATGAAGGCACGCACACCCGGGATGCGAGACGCCACGGCGGGCACACTGAGCACTGAGCACTGAGCACTGAGCGTAGGCGGAGACGAACTCAAGCGCGGAGCTTAAAACATATTCTTTTTTTCCTCTTTTTACTGCGCGCGATTTATTTATTTTTTTTTTTTTCGCTATTATTTTTTGGTTTTTTCTGTTATTTATTTTGTATCTCTTGTTTTGTTCCGGATGCTGCGGATGCTCGTCGCTGCCTGTCCGCCGCGATACTGAGACAATTGCCAGCCAGGCGTCGAGCAGCACAGCAAAAAAATATTAGCACTAGCCACAATAATAATAATAATAATAATAATAATAGTAATGATAATAACAGTAATAACAACTCGACCAATATTATTTACAGAAAGCAAAGCAAGGCGAAACAAAATTCGTATGCAGAGTTAAAAAAAAAAAAATGTAGAAATGAAATGGAATGGGAAACGCTCGCCCGACGTTGCACGCTCCACGCTCCGCGCTGTGACTAGTGGCTGGTGACTAGCCGCCGCCGGCAGTGCGCCCGACTTTTATAGCCAACAATGTGGCAAGCGGCGGGCGCATTGGCGCATTGGCGAATTGGCGAACCGCATTGACGCATTGCCGAACTGACTGAGTGACCAACTGGCGCCGATCGACAGCCAGGCAGCCGGACGTGCAGTCTTTATCAATTTCATTCATTCAAATTGTGGCGCGCATCGCCCCGTCTCACTCGCACACAAGTAAAAGCGCCGCAGTCGAGCCTCACCGACTGCCGAATACCCATTCACAGCTGCTGTGGAAGTACAGTATATGGTATATATATGGTATATAAATACAATGCAGTATGTATATACAGTAGAATCCAGTTATAACGACGCTCAAGGAACCGTCGCTACAGCCGGAAGACGCTTTAACCTTACAGACACTATAGCGTAGTCGCTATAACCGGATTCTACTGTACATATATATGTTAAGCTCTCCCACACTAGAGCACTAGAGATTGGGGACGCTTGTGAATATGAACAACTTTGTGTTCAATGAAATGATATATTTTATATAATTTAGTAACTAAAGATCTAAACTCTCTCTAGTCCCAATATAAACTGGCCAAAATCAGTTCTACTGATTGGGTTCTCTCCTTGAATATCTGACTGCACTCTCCAGCCTCTTTAGATTGTCGTTAGTCTTAACTTATGTGTATATACCCATATATATACCATTTTCTTAGTGCAAATCGATAGAAAAGTCGCTAAATTATGAACATTTTCTAGCTTCAAAATGGTGAGAAATACAGTTTTACCTTATTTTCCACATGCCTAATTTATATATAGATGTATATATCCGCCTTACCTTTTTGAATTACGTTTTTCAACTCGAGTATATATTCCAACTGCATCTGCTATGGTTTCTGAATAATCGTACTTGCATGATTATTATCCGGATTTCCTTAACTGAAACGTTAATATCTTGATAGTTCATCATTCGAATATTTCCGTATTTACAATATTAATATTGCATCGGGAAAGTCTTAATCATTCATAATTCGAGTATATATTTTTTTAATTTCCATCTCTCTAGCTTCAATAGCAACGAAATGGCTTACAGACAGCAGCACAAGACTTACTGACCAACAGACAGACGGCCGTACAGCAAGACACAAAACCAATATGCTCATTTCAGCCGCCCGAATGAGCATAGTAAAAGCTCGGCTACCCATTTCCCAAAAGCTTCATTCAAAGGCAGTTTCAGTCTCAGTTTCAGTCTCTCTCTCTGTCCCTGTCTCAGTAACTCTCTCCGTCTCTGTCTCAGTCTCAGTTTCAGCTGCAGTTGCTCAGAGTTGATTTGCGCTTAGTTTAAGTCTTTTTTATTTTGTTTATTTTGATTTGGACATTTATGCATGATTATTTTTAGTACTTGTTACCTAAAGCTAAACAAAAAAAAAAAAAATTATTTATATTTATGTATATATCTATATATAGATATTCCATCACTTTTTGCCATAATAAGTAAAAGCGAGGCGCGATCAATAAGTTGTCATTTGCCGAGACTAGAAAGTGCTCTATTCTGAGGACCCTATGCTTGCAGTTCAGATGTGAAGCAATAATTCCCTTTAAATAAAAAACTCACATGTTATATGAACTAGTTGAAATTCATATGAAATCACGTAGAAGTAATTTAGTTGGACTTGTGTGGCTAGAAAACAGAACGTACTGAAATAGTGTCCAATATTAGGGAAAATTATCTATAAACTATCGAAAATGAACTAAATGCATGTAATGTATTGTGCTTTACTTCTTTATCGTCTTTGAATTAAGCTTAAGGAACCCTGTGAAACTATCGATTTTTATCGATAATGTGAAAACTTGAGCAGCAATCGCAATAGGACCTTGACACACAAACACAGATGGCAGTGTCCAGCTATGAGCATATGTAAGGGCTACATATTGAGGGCTCGAGGTGGAGCGACCAAGATTAGGGCAGCTCTGGTAGTACGAAGTTTTACTTGTAAAATCAAGCAAATAACGCTCAGCATATTTAGATTAAGAAGATAGAACTGTATTCCTTAAGTACCCAGTTCGTCTATAAACTCAATTCAACTGGGAAATTTGCGAATTTTTACAACTCTCTAGGGAAACAAAGATGTCTCTTTTAAGCTACCCTCGGAAGTTTCGCTTGACATTATGGTAACTGCTTATTGATCGGCCCTCGTTTATAGATGTGACCACAGTACGTATGAGCAATACTATTGCCCAGACATTTACAATTAATTAGATTTAGAAATTAGCTTATGGAAGTCGTTGGCTGGACATCACTGGACCACAGGGGCACAGAGCTCACTGATAGCAGCCCATTGATAGAGATACAACTAAACACACGCACACAGTCGCACACTCACTCACACTCACACACACACTCACTCACACACACAGATACATGAACAGTAAATGGAAGCATAACAACAACTATATAGAGACATTATGCAAAGCCTAACTAAATACAATGATCTCTCTCTCTCTCTCTTTCTTTCTCTCCCTCTCTAACATATGATATTTGTTGGGTTGTGATGTGCCTAGGTCTAAAAGTATGCTACAGTACTAGGTGCTATCGATGTTGATAATGCGCTTAGACGGACGACTCGTAGATGACGATTTGCAGCACCTTCGGCTTGCTGTTCTGCGCCTCCTTCACCTCCTTCAGTATGGCATTCGTGATGGCCTCCAGTGCGGCAATGTCCGAATTGTGCTCGCTCTTCTTGTTGCTATTCCACTTGGGCATGGAGACCTGCTGGCACATTATATCATTTATTATTCAGCACCGTCCGAGTGCGCATTAGCAGTAGCTGTAGCTGTAGCTGCTCACTTCACTTACAGTTAAAACTTTTTGCAGAGTGGTGTAGTCCAGGCCCGTGCCCGCCGTTTCGCCCAGGCGACGCAGTGTCTCCGCCATTGGACCCGATAGCTCCTGAAAGGCAAGGTGGGGCCTGAGTGCCAGTTGTGGGGGAGGGAGAGCAGGAGGTGCACACTTACCTGCAGCTTGGCCCAGCTGGTCGCGTACTGGCGACGCACCAGCTCAATAATGGTCGAGGTGAGCGCCAGTCCAATCAGTATATAAAGGGTGCACAGCAGCATATAGTTGGGTTTCTCTGAGAGAGAGAGATAGAGAGTTCGATTAGCTGTGAAAATGCATTGATTGCGACTAACGTACTGGGCACCAGATCGCCAAATCCGATCGTTGTCATTGTTATGAAGCAAAAGTAGAAGCCATCAAAGAACGTCCAGTCATCCTCCCAGAGCAGCAAGAGCCCGGCGCCAGCTGCCAGATAAACGCCCAGAAATCCAACGGCCAGAATGGCATAGAACCAGGTCTTTCCGATGAAGTTTGTGAACTTTGGTTTCGCTGCAATCGATAATAATCGCTAGCGTCATGGTCATCGATATACTGGGAGGGACTGCACTTACTTGGCATGTGCTTGCCAAAGACGGACACAGCGCTGGCAAAGAGTCGACCCCAGTCGGCGATGACGGTCAGCGTGAAGGGTATGCCGATGAGGGCGAAACAAATGCAAAAGACACGACCGCTCGTCGTCACGGGCACTATATTGCCATAGCCTGTAAGAGAGAGGGAGAGAGAGAGAGAGATGAGGAAATAAAGAGTGAGCGATTAAATTATTCTACTGGAAGATGGAATAGGGAAGATTTGACATTTCTACTAAAACTCCTTATTTCATTGTTATATTCACAGCTATATAAAAGTGGATTATTATTGTAATCATATAAAATATGCAGCTAATAGGAAAACCTTTGTACACTTAAAAAACTATTCAAATATTTGTACTGGAAAATGTTTCTGTAAAAAAAAAATAAATAAAAACTCTATATATCATTTTGATATCCATAACTGTATAAAACAAAAAAATATATTTTTTACAATAAATTAATGATGATATACACCAGAATTAATTAAAATGAAAAAAAAAAAAAAACATAGAAAAAACCAATAAAGTCATCAGAGTTGCTTGCGAAGGTGCCACAGCCCAGCCACACCCTCTGCCCCTCATTCCTTCCACGATATAGTTGATTTTAATTAAAATAATATTTGAATTAATTGAATGATAATGTTGAGTTACAATTATATAATGTCTATAGTTTAAACTAGACAATTTTAAATTCATACAGTCATCTTTATAAAACTAAGAGTTATTATATTGTTTAACCATATTGCATATACATTGAAATTGAGTGGATAAATTGATAGTGTACACATGTTTACTATACTTTTAGAGGTATTACCACTGCTAAATACCCTAGATTCTATAACGATTCATGAATTGCTTACTTGATTTTAAGGAGGAGTGATATATACCTTGAAATTAACTGACTAAACGAGGACATTACGTGTCAATTCATTGCATTGCAATGGTTGGCTAATAAATTAAAAGTGATATATACATAATCATAGATTTTGTTATCCCTACAACAATGTGATTCATGGATCTAAATATTATTATGTATTGATAACGCAATCGTATACATATAGTCTTTTCATTTATCCCAAAGTATAGGTTAAAAATTTATTTCTACGATAATTTTTGCCGTCTTCATAGTATCGATAAAAATCGACTATGTTTCTTGGTCTATACAATTTGGGGACTACAAATCTTACAGATAACAATTTATGGCATATTAATCTTTGATATAAATAAGTATATAGTCTAAGTGTAGTTTACATTTTGGATTCTACTTAGATCTAATTTCGATTTTACATAATTTGATTCATTAAAACATTCATTGATACCTAAAATTCATATATAGAACGTTGCCTAAGGCAGGGCATCTTCCAGTCACGCACTACCGCCTAGTTGCTCACTTACCTATAGTGGTTAACACAGTTGATGAGAAGAACACAGCTTGCAGTATGCTCCAGCGCTCATAGGGCTCTGGAAAGTCTTTATCGGCTACGATAAGCAGCCCGCCCTCGGCCGCCTGTTGTACGGCCTATTGAGAGAAGAGACATTTACAGTAAACCGATTAATGATGTATTTATGGCTTTGTTTTAATAGATATCTATATCGTTTAGGAGCTGCCTCATTAAAGTAAAATGAAAATAGTTAGAAATAGCTAATTTTTTTATTGTATTGCTGTAATTTCAAAAAAAAACCTTAAAATGGAAAAGAAACAAAGAATTGCCGTAAGTGCCTCTCCACGAATGTCTGACGTCAAGTGTGTCGTAGATATAAATGTGTCTTTACTGCTTACATATATTAACTATACTATTCTATACTATATACTATACTATACTATTCTAAACTATATACTATACTATACTATACTATATACTATACTATACTATACTATACTATACTATAATATAGTATAGCATATACTATATGCTATACTATATACTATACTATAATACTAGCACTACCATGACAAGAAAGACTATCCCTTCGATAATCTCATATTCTAAGCATACTACGCTTCATCATCATTCCAGACAGCAATGGAACGTGTTATTTAGTCGTTGAAGTCGTTGAGTTTCTGACTCTAAAACTGTAGAGCATATAGTTTTAATCGATTTGCCACGCCCCCCATAGCTGTAAATATATTCGCCAACACAAATATAGCTGCCAAATCGTAATTCTCTAACACTATAATTAATTACTGAGATGTCTATAATTTGCCACATTGATATTGTATAAGGGCCTATGTATGTCTGTTCCAAAGTTCGAGTCTTTCATATGAAGAAACGAGCAAACTCATTTAATTTTCGTAAATGAGTATAAAAAGTATATCGCTTATTATAGTCTGAGGGAAAGTTGCTTTCACAATTAATTTTTATAATTATACTATATAATAATACCTCAGCTTCACAATATTTTCGCTATTAAGAAACTATTAAATAATAAGAATCTTATTTTTTTAATAATAACAATAATAATAATAATTTTAATAATAATAATAATAACAACAATAATAATAACAATAATAATAATAATAATACATAAATTGCGATGCATCGCTAAGTTATGCCAAAAAGTATGCAACACATTTTGCATATTGTTTTTCCATTGTTTTTCCACTTACCGCTTCATATTTGGCCAGCTCAAAGGAGAGCAGCTCATTGAGATTGTTCACTTCGGTGTTGTTCAATATGGTGCTCATGAAGCGCTCCCGCTGCGTCTTGACCACGTCCTTCAGCTGGGTGAGGCGCGCCACCTCCGCGGGCCGCTCCAGATGGCGAAAGATCTGCGTCAACAATGTGAAAAATGGGTACTATTGCGAATTGAAAGTCTACGCTGCATTAGCATTTAATTAAAGTGCGCCGCATAATAAATGGCTGGCACCGCCGGACCGGGGACAGACGGCCACCGAGATGAGCGCCCTGGCGGCCCTGACGGGCATGCAGGCCATGGAAAAGGGGCGGGTCTACAGAAGTTGGGGGGGCGGGGGCTTTGATGGCATCACCAGGGCTATGACTGTGTGCTAAGCCAGCTATGTGCAATTTATTGGCATTTGATTGATGGCCAAGGCACTGTGCACACAGCGATTCCACTCGACGCTCTCTTTGCTGTTGCTGTTGCTGCTGCTGTTGTAATTATACCCTGTAACCATTTAATAGGCGCAATGAGCTCTCAACAGATCGAAATTGTCTTCTCCCCTTATATTTTCGAATGTTTAGTCTGATGATCGGCACCATTCATAAGAAAGTAGATCTCTTACAAGCACAACTAATAAGAAGAAATTTAGTATACGCCTTTCAGAAATTTGGCATGTTACAAATTGTAGATCTGACGATGCATCAATGAGATGAGATGATTTGCAGTAATTTCCAAGACTACGAAACATATACACTCTCAGATTAGACAGACTCGATGAGACCATAAAAACGGTATACAATTTGTGGTCCATCTATAGAGAAGGTACGTAATAGCGTGAGCTATGGAAAATATGGATAGTATATAAGTTTTGTATATAGTTTTTGTATCCCAATTTGAAGCAAATACATTTTGTTTATTGTGAAGGGCATTTTACATGGAAGAAACCCTATTACGATCTGAGCCACACTCAAGATTGAGGTACAGTGATCTATGCTACACTGACTGTCACTTCAGAAAGCAATGCAATTAATCAAAAATTCCCATCAGCTAGGAATATTTCTTTTCCAATATCTTTTCTCCTCTTATAATATATAAAATAACTCTGTTACCATAAAGCGAGAGTGCTTTAGTGGAGACTGTTCGACTACGAGATTCTTTGAACCTTTCGAAAAATTGGTATTCCAATAAGTATATATTTTCCTTCTGTTTTTTCTGCATACACAAGAAGAATAACACATACACTCATACTCTATATATATATATATATATATATATATATATATATATATATATATATATATATATATATATATATATGTATATATATGTATATAGATATAATTTTGTAGATATAAATATACTCTGAAGTCATTGAAAATGAGAAACAAGGGTTTAATGTTTCCTCGGAAACTTGAAAACGATAAAAGTTATCAATTTTTTATATTATACTCCATCTGCGCATAATATATAGGAAGCTTCAACATAAATTTCAAATCACTAGCTCTTATAAGTGCCGAGAATGACGCGCTCAGGCAAAGAGATACATAGCATGACAAGGCTAAATCGACACAGCTCGAAGACCCTATCAAGAATATATATACTTTATGGGGTCTGAACCGCCTCCTTGTGACCAGGGTATAAAATGATGCTCTCAAAGCATTATATTTCGATACATAAATGTCATGGAGTATTTCTTCAACAAATCTTTTAACATTTTGCTATTAGGCTGAATCAATTAAAACAAATCTTAATGTTATCCAATCAAACTTTGCTGCAAATATTTTCAAATTGTTATATGAAATACGATTGTAGGGTATTTCGCAGAAGTCATTCAACTTGCGATGGGATTGGCGTTGCAAGCGAGCATCATTAAGTGAAGTAAGTGGCATTTGCAATGGGTTCATTAACTCTCTTGAGTGGAGGGAATCTAATTTTAATGCCAGCTGAGCGAATTAACATGAATAAAACTGTTTATGTGTAGCTGGAATAATGCTTAAATTGTACTCTATATATACTCTATATAATATATGGTATATGGGTATATGTAGTGATTTTAACAATTCAAGTAAATACTTGAAAATTTTTCGTAATTGCCGCGAACATAAAATATGAATATTTGATGGAGGTTTTCACCTTTATTTGCCAAACAAACAAAGCAAACAAGAAGCGAACAACAACAATAAACACAGAACCAAAACAAAGCATAAAACAAAAAAATATGCTTTCAATTTTTTTCGCACATCTTGGCAATAAATTTGTTGAAATGTAGTGCGGGCTCTGCTTGTTGCTTGTTATAAAAATAGTTTTACAAATTGATTTGTGTTTAACTTTCAACAACAGCAAAAACAAACAAACAACAACAGCAAATATTCATATGTGTTGTATTTATGTATTTACGATATGTCTGCCACACATACACACACACACGCATATACATACAAACGTATAGAAACTAGCTCGCATTTGAAATTCAATTGAAATGTGTCAGCAATTTCTCTTATTCGCGCCGCGCGACTTATATTAAGTGTGCTAAACCCACACCCCACACCCCAAAGCCCAAAACCACCCCACCCACTGTCCATCCCCTCTTTCGGGCACTTTGACAGCAGCTGCATCTTTGCATTTTTTCTCTCAAGTCAATAACACTGCACAACAAAATTATGCAAGTCGCACTTTGAAGACTCGCAGACTCCACGTATTTTCGACTTTGGTTTTTTTTTTTTCATTTCATATGAAATATGTTCAGAAATACAGCTGCTCTATGAGTAAACCCTAACCAAGCTTTTTATCGAATCGTTTGAAATATTATTAACAAAGGTGTTTGCTGGAATTAGTCTATATATACATTATTTATAAAGACTATTTCTTCCAAATTTTATTTATAAAATTATGGCTTTTGTTCTAAGAAATAATAAAGATTTGTATATACATATGTGGGGTACATAAAAAGTATTCTGTAAATAATTTATAGATGATATCGGTTTCAGTTCTTAACAAGTATATATAGTATATGGCTCAACAGCTCTAATAATATTGTTAAAGTGCTTTATAAGGCAGAAAAAGGCATGGCAGACCCCATAAAGTATATATATTCTTGATCTGCACGACTTCTGTCAGTTTATCCGTAGGCTTAAGGTTAATCTGAAAACCTTGAAACTGTATGCTAAAAAATTAGATGCAGTAAGTTATTGGAAGATGAGTTCCTCGAAAAGGTATCTCATAGTCGAGCAGCCTCTAATAGAGCGCGCTTAAAGTAATTTATAGAAATCGAAATGGTTGCCAAAATAAGAAGCAAAAGCAGAAAAGTAATTTACTCGATTTAAAATGTCCTAAGAGCTGGTCAAATTTCTAGCTTTGAAAGTCAGCTGAAAATTAATAAAATTTCATTCCAGCTCAGAGAGTGAGAAGAGATTGTATAGTTTCGAGTTTTTTCTTCTGCCATGACATTAGCAATTAAACTTGTCTGTTGCTGCGGATGTCCTTGCCTTCTGGCTTATGATAATATTGTGTCACATTTCGCTTGCAGAGATACACATTTGCGTAATTAGCTTCGGTTCGCTCGCCCAAATGACGGCGACAACTTGTCCAAGTTGCGAAAAGTTATTCGCACAGATCTATAAGTTTCTCAAGTGCCAGTCATGGACAAGGAAGGACATGGACACAAGCATGGACATGAGCATGGAGAGCAGCACGCAGTAGACAAGGCGTTAAATCAATTTTAGAGCTGCTGACCGGTGCCCGTACCTCAGCTACTCGCTGCGCACAATGCGGCGTATGCGCAATATTTATAACAATTTCTCTGTTGTCACAGAGTTCTAGGCTATTTCTGTGCTTGCGCATAAATTATAGTTATTCGAGATTTGTTTTCTCTATACCCTGCAGTGCATTGAAAATGTGAGTCTGTTGTTGACAGCAGCTGTGATTAATTCTGCCAAGTGTGTATATGTGTATATGTATGTCTTATTGATCAGGTGATATAAACAGGTCGAACTGAAGTTATTCATTCATATAGTTTAGATGTTTCCAGCTGTATAATTTAAGTATAATTTATACAGTTTTTATTTTAGATCTATTAGATTTCAGTTTAAAAAGTCTGCACAAGGAATATGTGAATGAGTTTGAAAAAAATGTAGAGCAAATGCTGGAGATTTTCTTGGAGTCCGCCAGCTTACACCGTCATTATTAAACTAACTGGCAAAGTTTAGTACAAATTAACGACATTCGTAGGCATAAATTCCACAGAGTATATTCTATTCGAATTTAATAAGTACAATAGACGAGTTGGACATGTATTTGTTACTTTATAAGTAGTGCAAAGGGTGTTGGAGACGGTGCTGATTGTGTTTCACAGGGATTTCGGTACAAATTCTGCTGGAAGCCTTAAGAGAATTATATTTTTGATGACCTATCAGAGATTTACTTTTGTTGGACCTGCATGTGTTGCACGCCTATCGATAAAATATCGATAACTATTCATTTATAGCCCATAGCTTGTCCAATGATTTCTTTTTAAGCGTAGCTCTAGTTGAGATTACTTGACTACGAAATTTCCTGAGCTCTTCGATGAATTGATATAATAATAAGCGAAGGCTTATTTTCAACAACAGACAAGAGAGGCATCAACACGCATGGGCTGCAGTGAGGGTTTACTATGGGCACTTAAATATTTAATAATCTTTTATACCCTGAACCCATTGAAAATGGGAAATCGTGGTATATTAGTTTTGGCTACACGATATGTATGAAACACAATGACGACTCAGAGGTGCAGAGTATCTTCTGGCCGTGCACATCCCAATAGAGCGCTCATAATTGTATTTTTGTCCTCTTTGGATCAGTGTCGCTATGCAAGTTGCTTGAGAACGTCTCCAGGATATAAATAAATATACATATATGTGAGAGATTATAGACATACACAAATATATAAACATACATACACATCTATATAAGCCTTCGCATGCTTGTACTTTGGACAAACAAGACTTATTATACCCAGTTGAGGTGAAGCAAATGGCAAATTTATGAGCTCCAAGCAGGGACACGTCGACAGTCCATAATAGCGGCAGTGTCCTTCGTCTTTCTGAATGGACTTAAAGCACTTGTCAGGGCAAGTGTCAGGCCATTTGCACAACATAAATCACAAGCCGCACGCAGTGCTGCTCTATGCGCAACAATTGCCAGCAACAGCAAAGTGCTCTGCGCTCGCACCTGGCTATTTGCGGCTACTTAGTGGCTTAGCGAACAGGTGGGCGGGTTGACTGGCGACTGGCATGTTTAACTAAGGAGGGGGGAGGGGGGAGGGGGCGTGGTACACACAGTTAGCCACCCGTCTACCTGTTTCACTTATGCTGACGAGCTGACGGGGCGTATACTTCATATTGTGTTGTTATTAATTTTCATTTGGCCAAATGAACCGAATGGCTTGTTTTTAATCATAAGCGACAGCAACAACAACAATTATCTGCAACGTAATTTTTCTTCATTTGGGAAAAACCTAAATAGAATCCTGTAAATGGTTTCGCAGCTCTCACTCTTCTAATGATGTGCCGCCCATTTAGCATGCGATTATTCATTTCCGCCGAGCTCAAAGCGCCCCAAAGCGGGCAACACCCAAAATCTCTGTGAGTGTGTATATGTATGTATGTATACATGTATATATATGTGTGTGCGTGTGTGTGGGATGTTTGCATATTGCGGAAGAACCACAATTTAGCAGCCACTGATGTATGCATCCAATAACATAATTCATATAGATGAATGCATATACATATATCACGATATATTGGGGCAATAACATGGGAGTTTTGGCAATAGGAAAACGCAGGGTAAATTGATGCCATGATGAGATGTATTAAATACAGTAGAGTCCGGTTAAAAAGGCGCTCAAGGGATCGTCGTCATACGGTACAAGTTTGCTGATATAAGTTTGTCTGGGTACCAAAATTTTCGTCGCAATAACCGTACGATATATAGAACCGGATTCTATTGTACCATGCAACAAGCTAAACTTTTTAGTATTCTTCTTTAAGGAAGTACTATTCTTAGTATTCTACATTAAGTTCTTTCATTAAAGAACTCTAAGAAATTCCGTCAGAATGCTCTACACTTCACACTGCTCGACTAGACGAATCCCCAACCCATGCAAGGAACTCATATTCATATTCATATGATGCATACTTTTATTTGGTTCAATATGCTATCATATTTATTACATCTCCTTGATCTGTATTGCTCTTAAGCAAATATTTCTAAAGGTCATAGCGCTAGCTCAAGATATTCCGCAATTGATCCTCCAGCTCCATGTGCACGCGTTGGGGTACCGATTCGTTTGCTAATGGTAAGATCTCGCGGTACAGATCATGTACATCGATTTCTTCATCTCGTTTTTCCAAGATCTCTTGTTCCTTTTTACGAATCTCCCCTTCCCAGCCACATTCCCAAAGAAGTTTATCTAACACATCATTTGTATACTTCAATTCGTCCTGAGCTAGAAATTGATCGACTTTAAATCCGTTGGTTCCGCTATTTCCATCGATGCTAATTCCATCAATGCTGCCTCCATCGATGTTGATTCCGTCGATGCTGTCTTCATTGATGCAGACTCTCTCGATGCCGACTCTATCTCCAAATATGTAAGAGATTGTAATTTTGTAAATGATTTTCAATAAGCGCTTTAACAATAAAACGGGAATAGCATTCGATTTTTCGAAACAAACTCGATCTGCGAGTGCAACACACGGAACTAGCAAAAAGAATTTTAGGTTTCCATCACTTATAGCTTCTGAGATCCACGCATGCAAACATACAGACTCGACAACGATATCATCCCTATGAACCCTTTGAAGAACTAATATTCCAAATTTTGCTTCGCTTCTTTTCTGCATGCACAACAAACAGCACACACACACACACACACACATACGCAAGCATGCATAAGCACACGCTCTGTCAGTGTCTGCGCTTGGGTTGAAATTTGGAAATTGATTTGTTGAATAGCTTCTATTGTAGATGGACATTCGTAGTCAAACTTTTCAAATGGAATAATGACATTCCTATGTGTATATTTAATAAGCCACAAGATTTTAATATTTGAAATACGTGTCACGCCAAATCGGGGGCACATAAAAAAAAATATTAAAAAAAAATAACTGTAACCATAGACCCCATCTTAATATTGTTTTCACTTCGGGGCATTCACAAAAGTCGTTTGTGTATTTTCATAAATTTAAATCTACGGGAAGCGAATAGTTGCCTCGCAGCTACAAATCCGTATAAAGTTATATAAGTAGATATTGTTGGTGTACATATATTCTTAATATCATATTGACTTAAGGCTATCATACCCTACGAATAGAAACCTATGAGGAACATATGTATGTATATTTGGAGCAATACGACGAGCTTGTGAGAGATTTTATTAATGCCGTACATGGAATTAGGCATATTCTTATATTCTCAATATGAACTATTTCATATTACCCTAAAATATTATACCAGAATAATTTGAAAACAATTTCATATTATGTTATAAAAAAAAAGATCATCTATAATTAATGAATCGTTTAGGGTATGTGCTAGTCGAGCACTAGCGATTCGAGCACTTTTGTTGTTTATTACAAATTAGTTCCGGGTGTTGTTGACCTTCTGGGCCAGCTAGTGCCGTCGTCAATAGTTGAGCGGGCCTTGGCCGCAAGACATAACAGAGCGCGACCTTCGCTGGTCGCAAACGGAGATGAGTTTTTGGGCCCGGGGTGGGGCGTTTGGCCCACTGTAGGTCTGAGTCTGGATCTCGGTCCCTGGCCGAGTGAAACTTTATCGGGTCGCCTGCCAAAACGGAAGCGCGGTGAAAATGCGAAAATTATTAGCTCCGTCCGGAGGGCGCCACGAAATGGCTTCGCTTTAATCATGCCTATAGAAATATTTGTTCATGGCTTTTACTTTTGACTTTTGTGTATTCCTTAGCCTTCTCGGCTGGTTGCGAACAGCTCTTGCCTTTGCTTCATAAAAATTATTTTTATTGAATTTAATGATTTTGTATCAATCATCAGCTAGATTCGATGGATACTTTGTCTTATTAATATTTTTGAGCATTCAAGAAGAGTAAAACTGAAGAACTTGAAGTTTTTTTTATTATTACTGATATTGATATTTATATAGTGTATATACCTATTATATTTTTATATATTTCTATTTAATTATTTATTATTTATTTATTTTATTATCTATATCCATTGAAATTTTCCACAATATTTTTGAATATTCAAGAAGAGGGAAGAGAGAAGAAATTCTGATTATTATTATATTATCATAGCTAATTTGACTTTATGTTGTATTCATAGAGATTTGGAGTATACTTGACTATTATTATACACCATAAATTTTATTTTATATGGAAATGTATTAAAATCCAGGGTATCTTTTAGCTGCGCAGTTTTGTTTTGAGTAAAACTCACATATTATACTTAAATAGAAGTATGAGAAACTTCATTAGACTTATACTACTGTCTTTGGACAAGACAGAGTAGTTGATAGTCGGATACCCCCACTTAGAGCACAATCTTCAATCAATACTTCTATGGGAATTCCTTAAGATACACAAGATTTGCTTTATCAAATTGGACTTATGCAAGAAAGAAGCATATTCTATAAAAAAAATCGACTCTTAAATAAGGTATATTAGAACAACATTGAATTCAAGTACAGGGCATAATCTAGTCGATCATTTTGTGCATTGTGAATGTCATAAAACTTGAAGTTGAATGTTAATTACATTCGAGTGAGGACTGTGCATATATTGGTGTTGTTGTTGTTGTTGTTGTTGTTGTTAGTCAGTCAGCTTTGTTTACAGAGAATACAAGCATTTTCATTTTCATTTTCAATTTTCCCCATTTATCCATTCTCCGATTTTCCATTTGCCATATTGATGCGCTTTCCACGAGGCGTCGGGTCGTGCGCCCGTCTAGCAGCGGGGCGTTTTTATTATATGGCTACAAATTTTCATGTACTTGAACTTTGTTGTTCCTGCATTGGCCGTTGTTGAATTTATGATTTCATAAGCTTATGATTTGATACCAAATTAGATATGAATTTATTATTATGGCTGCTGCTGGCTCTGCCGCTGCTGCTGCCGCTTGCTGTGGTTCTTGTTGCTGCCATGCATAAATCGCTGCCAGCTCATTAAATCTAAGTGGTGCTTTGTCTTATTTATTAACAATTAGCGAATCGTGCGATTTTGCACTGCAAAATATGCAAAGATGTTCGCCTTGAACACCCAAAATTCAGCCAAAGCGTCCAGACGGCGATGCTCTTTGGCATGCTCACCAAGTGGAAACAGCGTATTGGCCTTTGGTGTAATACTCGTTGGAGAGATTTATGAATTAGGATCTCACATATAATATCTAAGCTTATTAGGGTACTAAATTCGGATGTTCAGGCTCTAAACTCAATGAAACATAATAATAATAATGAGAATCAACATCAAGTAAGGATGCGCGAATCGAGACTGCTCGACTAGAAAATCCCCGGAATCTTAGAAAAACATGAGTTTATCGATTTGTCAGGATAATACGGTCTCGTATTGCTATATACAGTAATACAGTAGCAAATATGTACAATATTTTCAGCGCTATCACCCGGATGGTCTTACGACTCGATTTGTCGTCCTAATTCAGAATATTTTATAGTGACTTTTACATACATTCTCCCCAAAACTATTATATCCCTAAATCCAATTTCCAATGCGCAGTGCATAAGAACCATATTTACCCAAATTCACATTTTATTTGCTTATCTATTACATCTTCTTATTCTGTATTGCTGCTTAGCACATTTTTCTTAAGGTCATAGTGCGAGCGTATGATGTTCCGCAATTAATCCTACAGCTCCGTGTGCACTTATTTGGGCACCGATTTGTATGCGAATGATAAGATCTCGCGGTACACATCATACACATCTTCACCTTTATCTCGAATTTCCTAAATCTCTTGTGCTAGTTTACGAACCTTGTCTTCCCAGCCACATTCCCTAAGAAGCCATCAGATTATTTATAGACTTCAATTCATTGCCTTATAGGATTTCATCGACTTCCCAGAATATGTTCTGATTTCGACGTGATTAGATTTGCTATGTCTTTTGTGTTTCACTTCCACTCCTTCGATTCCTTGTTTAAATATATGTTCCACTTCAATCACGTAATATGCCCAGCTTAAAGCTGATTACTATGAACTTGCTCAACAAGTACGTAGTTCTATCAAATATAATAGACTTGGTTATTTAACTAACTATAATATGAGCGAGTATTGTCGATTACAATATTTGTTGTTATTATGCACATTGCATTGATATTATATTATCTTAGCTTAGGAAGATATCTTCCTATACAGCAGTGATACTGTTATTTCTTTTAACCATATCTAGCCTGAACATGTAATGGAGAACCATCTTCTGATTCCTTCGCATGGATTGCGAGGGATGCGCTGAGGCATCTACGATTATCCTCAAAAAACAAGAAGAATATTTGCACTTTGTGCTTCAATTATAGCTCGTGACAACAGATATAAGACATTATGTGAGAATTCTAAAAAAAATATGGCTCTACTCAGCATAAAGAGTTGAATCTCAATCAGCAATATCTTTTCCACTAGCACCTCTTTCATATATTTGTATGCACATATACATGTATATAAATATGTATATGTCCGCGGACTCATAATCACATTTCATTCGCTACAGTGCTCAACAAACAATTTGGGACACTTTCCAGTCAACTTCCGTTTGTGGCCCACCTCCTGCTACAGTTGAAGTGTTGCCAAAGCCCATTAAATTATAAATAAACGAGTTTATCTCTCATTTTTATGGCCACTCGCAGCAGCAGCATCAACGGCGCAGCACATTTGCCATATATTCGCACTTGACACAGATATATAGGACTGCACACATGTATTTATGCACCAGGGCCAAGGCCTCGCCGAAGGAAGATGCCCCATATCTGAGGGCGAAACCCCAAAATAATAAACATAATCATAATGGGCGCGCCCCACCTGAAACCTTACTAATTAACAGATCTATACAGTTATTGCTCTTCCTCTTCTTGTTGCTGTGGTTGTTGATTCGCCTTTTTTTGTCCGCGCAAGTGACGCCCCATTAGCCCCACTCTAAAGTGCCATTGTATGTATATTTTATGCAAATACTACGCATAACCCAAAAAAAACAATCCCCCAATCTGGCCTCAATTACCGAAACCAAAGAATAATTAGAAGAGTTGAATACCCTATGAATATCCTTATATATATGTATATGTATATGGCATCCTTCATATCGTTGCATGAATGAGTAGAAAATAAATAGTTTGAAATAATTATTCAAAAAATCATGGACATCATGCAAAACCGATGAAAGCAGCTCTGATGAAAGCAGCACCGATGGAAGTAGCGACGCCTATAGCTGCAACTGTGGATATCAGAACATTTCCTGGGACGTCGATGAAATCCTACAAGCCGATGAATTTAAGCACATAAATGATCTGATGGCTAAACTGCTAAGGGAATGTGGCTGGGAAGACAAGGTTCGTAAACTAGCACAAGAGATTTGGGAAATTCGAGATGAAGATGAAGATGTGAATGATGAGTACCGCGAGATCTTACCATTCGCATACAAATCGGTGCCCAAATAAGTGCACACCGAGCTGAAGCATCAATTGCGAAACATCTTGCGCTCGCACTATGACTTTTAGAAACATTTGCTAAGCAGCAATACAGATTAAGGAGATGTATTAGATATAGCAAATAAAATGTGAATTTGGGTAAATATGATTCTTATGCACTGCATATTGAAAATTGGATTTAAGGATATAATAATTTTAGGAGAATGTATGTAAAAGTCACTATAAAATATTCTGAATTAGGACGATAAATCGAGTCGTAGGACCATCCGGTTGATCACACTGATATTCTAAATCACAAAAGCTGGATTGTTACCGTGCTTAGAGCATATTTGAAGTAAAAGTTCCTCTAAGGGTTCAGGGGGCCTTGTTGTCGAGCAGTCTTTACTAAAACTTTCCTACTTGTTTTTGTCAAATGTGTTTCAAAATAATTATCAACCAAATTCGAAGTGAATTAAATTTGAATAAATACATAGCTTAACTACTATATTCAAATATTCAAAATATTCAAAATTCGCATTTCGCATGTCATGATTGTTGATCCTGAGTGCAATATATAAATATATACAAATGTCAGTTCCAATAAAAACATGTCATTAAAGAAATATGTCTGTAAAGTGTTTATTTTCGTTTTGCTTAGATATGCAAAGCGTAGACTAGATGTTCAGGCATGAACATATGAATATACGATGATCGTATACATGCCTCCGACGCACTCAGCGACTAGCAGGTAGTGCGCTGTGATAGCGATAAGGGCCACATGTACGGACTGCATAAATATACAAATGAAGACCAACCCTTGCAACCCCAGAGTCAGATTACGAAGGAGACGAGCGCTGAGCCTTACAAACTCAGCGATAGGATAAGAATAGCTAATAGACCAACGCGGAGTCTTACACACTCAGCGATAAGATAAGAATATGTAATAGTCCAATGCTGAGCCTTACACACTCAGCAATAGATACATTAGATTTAAGGGTTGAAATTATACATGAGTCTGGGTATATAAACCCAGGCTCAGAATAATAAAGATCAATACGAAACTAAACACCATCTTAGTCAAGTGTATTCGTTCACTAGATCTACACCTCTTACATAAATAGTGCTAAAATTTGATTCAAAATAGTTTAAGTATATGTACTTTAAATCCACTTTCGACATAAATGAGCTGAATATCAAATACTCTGGCAATTTCTAATTCAAGTTAATCAGCAATTGATAATATGGTCGTCTCGCATACAAAAATCATTCTCGACTCTGGCTGCAGCACTTGAATTTCACAAACAAACCAAATCAAACAAAAACAGTCATTTGCCGGGGCAAATTGAAGACTCTCAGCAGCTGATGCGGGCCCAAAACAAATATAAACACATAGTTAGCATAATATGGATAATACACACACTATAATATCTATTCATAGGGTATGCAAATGGCCAATTTGAGGGATACAAAGTGTCGAAAATAAAGGACCGGCACTCGTCAGCAGAGATCAGGCATGAGACGGCAGCTGTCAAAGGTTGACATTCGCCCATGATGAGCCTCGAATAATGAGCGCGGCGTCCGATAATAAGCAGCTGGACAAACACAGTGGAGACTGTGTCATTGAATACCCTGTACTTGCAAGAGTTACCAAATGCGGTACCATAGAAAGGGAGAGTCAAGTTGTCATACTGTAAATGCATTTAGCTAAAGGTAAAAAAAAAATATATACAAAGCGCCAGAAAGACTTCGATTAATATCAGGGAGCCGCATGAATGAGTGGCATTGAGGTTAAGTCGAAAACAATTTGAGTGAAAGAGTTCGCTCGGAGACAAAATATTCAGCTGAGCAAGGCAGAATTGAGGAGAAGAAGTGGGAATGCCTTAAAGCAACTCCAACTGAAACTTTCTCAATATGTTTTATGCTTCATTCGAATAAAAAATATCAAATGAGGTCTATGTGACTTATGTTGTGACTGAAATCTAGTTTAGTATTGAGATGTACATATGAGGTAATAATATATGTTTTTAAATTTTTAATATTCAAAAAACGTTTAGTATTAATTTAATTAAAAAAGTGTAAATGTAGACTGTTAAAGATTGAGAAAATAGCTTTTCAAAGCGGTATATCTCGACATAACTAAGTAAAATAAAACGTATACAGATAAGCACCAACTATAGCGTGACTGGTTAAATTGTAAATTAAAATACTTACTATATACATAAATTTTCTTTTTTAATTTATTTATTATTCAGATTCCAATTAACACAAAATATAAGTCAGCTCAAGCAAATATTATTATATATTGTTTATTATTATTTTTTAGAGCTTAGAGTAAATATATAAAATTATAGCTAACTTAACAGTTAAGCACTGGCAGTTAGAGTCTATATTTAATTAATTAATAATTAATATATATTTTTTATTTAAACTTGAAGTTGGAAATTAAAAAAATAAACGAACATTAATGGCACTCACTGTATGTGGTATATCAAATTAATAGTATCAAACCAAATAAGATCGTTTTTAGCAGGGTATCTTCTAGTTGCAGTTGATTTTTTTGGCTGATTTACTCCTCTCGCATGTGCCGATGATTTCCCCACAGACTGCGGCAGTCGTCGAGGGAGCTGTTCGCGTTGCTTAGGCTGTCTTTGCGCCCCCTTTTAGTGGTCGATGATGGAAGCCAGCCAGAAGGCCGCTCAATTAAAATGCGTCTTCAATATTGAAATTGAAGCGAATCCCGGCCACAGCTTAACTTTCACTTTCACTTTCATGCTCACTCTTGCTCTCACTCATACTCGCTCACTAATCCCGTTGACCCGTGTCGCGTGTCCTGTCGCACGTGACAGCCATTTGGCCGTGTCACGAAGACATTAAATAAACTCAACTACGATTAAGCGCGATTTGCATGCAACGGCAAATAAGTAGCGCGAATCAGGTCAGCCGCATGAAAAACCCAACTAATAAGAGTTTATTTTGACCGATTTAGTCTACATAACTTGTAAAGTATGTACGTATACTTTATGCAAAATATGTGTGTGTGTGTGATTATATGCGAGTACATACATACATACATATCCTACGTTTTTACATTTTTATAAGGTAGAAGAAATTTTGTGTAAAAAGTGTAAACGGGGATATACATTATATATGTATGTGCACATAGTATATACCCTACACCAATTGTTATTGAAGGTATATTTTAAGTTCTACTTCTACATCTACTTCTACTTCTACTTCTACTTCTACTTCTACTTCTACTTCTACTTCTACTTCTACTTCTACTTCTACTTCTACTTCTACTTCTACTTCTACTTCTACTTCTACTTCTACTTCTACTTCTACTTCTACTTCTACTTCTACTTCTACTTCTACTTCTACTTCTACTTCTACTTCTACTTCTACTTCTACTTTACTCACGTCGACTTCACGCTACCGACGTTACTGGCTACTGCTACTTCTACTCTTCTACTTCGACGGCTACGGCACGGCAACTCGACCACTCGACTCTACTGTCTAACGGCACTCTACTGCCTTCTACTTCACTTCTACTTCTATTCTACTTCTACTTCTACTTCTACTTCTACTTCTACTTCCCTTTCTACTTCTACTTCTACTTCTACTTCTACTTCTACTTCTACTTCTACTTCTACTTCTACTTCTACTTCTACTTCTACTTCTACTTCTACTTCTACTTCTACTTCTACTTCTACTTCTACTTCTACTTCTACTTCTACTTCTCTTCTACTTCTACTTCTACTTCTACTTCTACTTCTACTTCTACTTCTACTTCTACTTCTACTTCTACTTCTACTTCTACTACAATGGAGAGTATTACCTAGTCTGGTACTCTCGCCTATGTTTTCCAGTCTATGCAAACATTTATATAGTTTTGAGCTGCTTTGCGTTTTTCACAATTTGACGCGTGCAAGCCAAACATGGCAGGTGCCTGATAGGGAGGGGGAGCGGGCTGGGGGCATGCGTAACGGTAGCCAGAGATTGGAGCTGCCAAAAGGATTTCCGCTGGCTTGCGTGCCACATGACATGGCCAAAGAGAAATACGAGTCGACTCAATGTCCAGCTGTTTCGACTCAACGATTTTAATGAGCCGCGCAAATTGAATTATTAAACTGCCAGAAACCAAATAAATAAATAAATTTTTAACAAAAATCACTAAATTACGAATGGGAACACAACAACAGCAGCAGCAACAAGCCACTTTTGACGCGTATTTATTTCCAACAACAATTTCGGACAGCTAACATATTTGTTTTTAATTATGTGCGCGTGTTTCACAGCTCTTGAGCAGCCCTCGACTCGATGCTAGCGGAATGGGGGGGAGGGAGGGGTAGGGGCAGCGGTAGGGGCGTGGCAACATGATAGACAGACTGATTGACATTGTATTGTGAGCAGCTGCCGGATGAGTCTGCCATATCTCATATGGCCAAAGGTGATGCCATCGCATCCACAGTCCCCATGAGAAGCACAAAAATTACAATAGCTTCGCTCACTATTTGGCTAATAGGTAAATTTGTCTGTATTCATATGTGGCCAGCGTGAAGATCATTTTGAATACATATCATCAAATTATTATAATTTTGTCTGCTATACATATGAAATGATCTAATACCATATGAAATGTACGATACTAGTCTAAAGTTTAGAAAACCTGTTTTACTGCCCACTATTTGGAATGCAGTGTTAGAGTTAGGGCGTGAAAGAGGGGGAAAGAGAGAGAGGGAGAGAGAGAGAGAGAGATAGAGAGAGAGAGAGAGAGGAAGAGTAAGCGAAAGTAGAAGAGAGACAGAAAGGGAAAGAGATTGAGAGAATAGAGTTTACCTAAAGTTATTCACTTATATGGAACAAACAAAATAGAATGAAAATTAAGATAAATATTTTCTCATAATACTAAGAATTTTCTCTCTCTCAATAAGAATTTCTCTCATAACAAGAATGATTTGAATAACTTGATATGATTTAGATATAGATTCAATTATATTCGAGTTAGTATTTACTCTTAAAGAATCATGTTTATGTAGTAATTACAGTAGATCCCGGCTATAGAGCCTCCGCTTACAGCATCCGCCCGGTTACTGCGTTGGAATTTCTGGTTCCCAGACATACTTAAATGAGCAAACTTCCGGGTCTACCGACACGTCGGTCTCTTGAGAGTCATTATAGCCGGATTCTACTGTAGTTTATTTAGCATTAGCTTTAAAACTAAGATGTGTGATGATATATAAGTAAGACTATCGACAATCTAAGGAGGCTGGAGAGTGCAGTCAGACATTCAAGGGGAGAACCCAATCAGTAGAACTGATTTGGGTCAGTTTATATTCGGACTAGAGAGAGTTTAGATCTTTTGTTACTAAATTATATAAAATATATTATTTCATTGAACACAAAGTTGTTTATATTCACAAGAACCCACCATAGCGTTCCCAATCACTAGTGCTCTAGTGTGGGAGAGCTTAACTGATATGTAGGTCTTTTCTCCTCTACGGCTGTGGTCGCAACGATACACACTGTATATTTTTTAAAGAAGTTCAACAAGGTGTTCAAGGTGTTAGTTACTCGTGATACGTGCCATATTTCATGTCTCTAATGCCTTGAATGAGGGCGCTGCTATTATATTAAAATTTGTATGCACGTAGAGGCTGTTAGGGAATTATTACTCCAGTTATTACAGGACAAAAAAATATATAGTAAACTAAATATATACCAAACTATACTAAACTTCAAGTCTCTAGATTCGCATGGAAATACAAAGCCAATATACTCCATGCCCATTTTATATATAATACTAAATGTTGGCAGCAAATGAAATATGCGCACACATTAATATAAAAACTTGTACACATTTATATTTTCAAAATGAATTGATATATACATATATGTATATGTATGTACATAAAATGTATTACATATATATTTGAATTGACAGTTTAATCTCTCGTCATGCTGTTGTTTGATTTATTGCTTTGCTAGTTGAAATCAATCAACGACTTTCATGATTCACGATGTTGCAATGCAAGTCACAACAGTATTTACACTATGAGTATGTGTGCGTGTGTGTGTGTGTGTGCGTGTGTGTGTGCGTGTGTGTGACCTGTGATGAAGTCAAGCGTTGCAGTCAATGATTGGCATTGGCGTGGTGTCACGTTGCGTATGCGCATTATGCGCCTTTAAGTAAGACACTTGCACACATTCACACTCACACTCACTCACACTCACTCACACACGCTTACACTCACACTCACTCATGCATGTATGTGTACAGCGCGTATCATCAATCAGCGCGATTTTGACATGCAAAATTCTGCACGCAACTCAACCTGGCAGGGATTTTAAGGAACTCAACTAAATGTCCTGCCAACTCCGAAATTGAATTGCCAAAGTTCTTTGCGTGTCGAACAAAACATGAGCCACACAGCAAAGCCCAACACTGTGCAATAGATCGAATAACGTATATGCTTAGGCAACGGCTATCTGCTATGTGGCATCTCAATTGATTCAATGGAAGCTGAGCAGATTTAGTTCCTAGTTGAATCTGATCGATTTCAGAAGTATTCAGAAGTATTGACTGTTCTTCTACTCTACACTCATTAGACGTACTCCACAACAGATTCGAGTAACTCTGGGCCAGTGTAGTGAAACGCTGAAAGCTAACGATTGGTTACTGCAAACAATCAGAGGAACGCCAAGACATGCGAATGGCCTGGCATGTGGCTAAACTGCTGCCGCTGTCGCTTTGTGCAAGTCAATCCAGGCAGCCACTCGCCACCAGCTCAACCTCCTGCTCCTGCTTCGACTCCTGCTGGCGTATGCATTGCACGCAAACGTTGTTTTCGGTCAAAGCGGTCGCCGTGTTGCCCCATTGCCCCCAAATTGTGGCTCACGTTGTTATTCTGCTTTCCATTCTTTTTTTTTTGCGACTTTTTTTTGCCACAATTTTCGTAATTGCAGCGCTTTTCGGAAAGGTATTTATTTTACAGCATTTTAATTGGACCTTTGGAGACGTTTACATAATGAAAGCTGAAAGCATTACTTTGAACAATGTAGCTCACCATGTGCGGAATTTAGTTTCACTTGCTGTTGCCCTTATATAGAGAGCCATTGCTTCATTTGAAACATGTATAGAGTCTTCACATTCGTTAGAGTATATCAGGTATCCCTTTTAAGGGATATGTATGTTTACTTGTGTGCTGAATACTCCCAGATGATAAGAAATTAAAATAAAAGTCATCGCTGTTCGAGCCAATGTAGTTTGCTGATGGATAAGCTAAGAAAAGTCAAGAACAGGCAATTGTCGGCCCGCGCGCGACGATCTCAAAAGATATCAGAACTAGGGACTTGAAATTTGTTTCCTAGATTCGAGCATTGCATGCGCAGATCGAGCTGGTGTCGAAAAACCAATAACTATTTCTGTTTTCTTATTATTATCGATTGAAAAAGTTATCGAAAATCAGTATTAAAAATATATATCTTACATACTTAGAGCTAATATTTTGTATTGAATTTCGAATTTTATTATAATCCAACTTTTAAAACTTCTGTTATTCCTACTTAATACTGGAAGAACTCAACAAATATAAGTGAAACACAGGAAACATAGCAAATCTAATCACGTCGAGATTTCACATACATCATATGTTATGTGGAGAATTTACTTCAAACCTTTCATATCATTGTATGCGTAAGTACAAAAAAAAAAAAAATAGTTTGAAATAATTATTCAAAAAATCATGGATTTCAGCAACATGGAAGAAATCAGCGACGATGGACCCAGCACCGATGGATACAGCATGGAAGAGGACATCGATGCATGCAGCTTCTATGAAAGCAGCTCTGATGCAAGCAGCTCTAATGAAAGCAGCTCCAATGAAAGCAGCTCTAATGAAAGCAGCCCCAATGGAAGTAGCGAAGACTATAGCTGCAACTGTGGATATCAGAACATTTCCTGGGATGTCGATGAAATCCTACAAGGCGATGAATTTAAGCCCGCAAATGATCTGATGGTTAAACTTCTTAGCGAATGTGGCTGGGTAGACAAGGTTCGTAAATTAACCCGAGAGATTTGGGAAATTCGAGCTGAAGGTGAGGATGTGAATGATGTGTACCGCGAGATCTTACCATTCGCAATCAAAATGGTGCCCAAAAAAGTGCACACGGAGCTGAAGGATGAATTGCGGAACATCTTGAGCTCGCTTCTTGACCAGCAAAGCAACGATACAGATTAATAAGATGTAATAGTAGCATTCAGACCTAAATAAATATACGACTCTGGGTTATACGCTGTACGTATGTACATACCGTGTACACCATGAGAAGTACGAGTTTACAATTTTTGTTTGCTTCATCCCATTGCCTTAATATCGATTATAATCGATAATTTGATTTCGTGTCTTTAGGCGTAACTTGGATTCTGTTACAGCTAGAGATTTCAGATTTACTGTGTAGTTCTATTCAATAAATGCAAAGATATTGAATTGTATATTTTAGAAAGGCCGTGCCTTTTCGCCGCCAATAATGTATTTCAAAGACCAGGTTGTATGCTTGTGACTAGAATGACATCAATTCCCTGCCGGTTACAGGCAATTTCTGTAGCTTAAGCCGTTTTAATATTATGTTTTGAATATCTTTATTTGACTAGTTTTAAAAGACTCTATTTGGCTTTACTAGTTTCATTCCATTAAGTTTTAATTTTTTTTTCACAAATTTTGTGTATTTTATTATTATTATTATTAAAGTGTACTTTAATGTTTGTTATAAATTACCAATTCAAATTTCAATTATGCTAATTCATCGAATGTTTTCTTATGGGCCACTTCCTCCTGCTAAGTGCCAGCAATTGCTCGTACTACAGCGGCTAACAGCAATAGCATTAATAATGCCAAAAGTATATAGATTAAATTTATGTATATATATAAAAAAAAAACGACCTTGACACGCCAACTCTCCATAAACTTTTTGTGCTTTGGCTTTGAATTCACTCGAATCTGGATTTTAGTTTCTCTTAAAAGGCACGTGTATGTGTGCATGTGAATGTGTATATGTATGTGTGTGTGTGTGTGTTCGATAAATAAATAAATCATATAAACAAATTGCGAGCACACATTTCGTAGTTTATTATTTTATAATAAATTGTGAGAATTATTAATGCGAGTTTTGAATAGATCGTTTATTTTGACCCGACAACAACTACAAAAGTTTACAAATTATTTTTATTTTTTTTATTTCGTTTTACTCGTTGTGGTGGGAAAAAAAAAGTAGAAATTAAATCGAAAAGCGAGCCAAAAATCGAATGGAACAAAGCAAACATCTGCAGAATTCTTCCAAAATTTATTTGCTCGCTGGCTAAAGAGAACAACAACAACAAGAACAAGAACAACAACAACAGCAGCAGCAACAATAATCACAACAACAGCAACAACAACTGCCTAGACGTAAAATATGTTAAATAATTTTACGATATTTGTTTTTTTGGTTTGCCGTGAGCTGCGTTAAAAATTACTCATACGCCGCATTGGACAAGCGACGGCTGCCGTAAACTGAAACATTGCGGCCAACAACAAAGTGCGGCGGCCCACAAAACCAGAACAACACCAAAAATACAAAGAAGAAGGAAAACAACCAACGGTAAAACAGCAAACAGAGCAAAGAGTAAGGAGCACAGCGAACGGCTGTTGCTATTGTTGCATCGTTCATTTCATCTGTTCGCGGTTGCTTTTCCTTTTTCTGTTCTTCCTCTTTTCTTTATTTTGCATATGAGCCGTGGCTAAAAGATCTGCCATGGCCTTTATCTTGCCGTGGACAATGACAGCTGGCAAAAGGTAGGAAAGCAAACAGCACCGCAAGGTAAATACACACACAGACACACATACAGAGACAGTCTTTGTATGTGTGCTTGTGCAAATGGAAGTCGTTCAATTTGCATTGGAATTGTTGGAGCTGCCGCAAATTGTGGCACGAACACTTACGCTTCAAGCGCAAGTTTTCGATTTGCCAACTACATCACAATGAAGCCATTTACAGTTAGTTCTCCAAGTCGAATTCCAAGTGCTAAGTAACAAATAGATGCATATCAAAATAATCGATGTATACATACATATATTAATTAATTAATAAAGTATTTTCTTATTTGTATTAGTATATAAAGCTAGATCAAATCAAGTCGATATAACATATTTGTATATTTGCATTAGTATATAGATCTAAATCAAATCAAGGTCGGGTCTTTTCCTTTTTTATACCCCAAACCCATTGAAAATGGGCAAAATGTATGTAAGAGGCAGAAGGAGGCGTGACAGACTCCATAAAGTATATATATTTTTGATCAGAATGACGAGCTGACTTGATCTAGCCATGCCCGTCCATATGAACGCCTAGATCTCCTAAGCCCAAGAAAAAAGAAGAAGAGTTAGTTGCAAAATTTGGACTTCCTAATATTCCGTCATCAAAGATAATTTAAGTACGCTGCTAATATGCTTTAAATAATATGAAGAGTACGCCCAAGTACGCTAGTAGCACGGGATCTTTGAGTAGATCAAAATATCAATATATCGATATTTTTTATAAAATATAAATACATATATTTATATCTGGATATTTAACAGTTTCATAAAAAATACCTATTCTTATTAGTCTTGCTTTTTGAGATAGATTATAAATCTATTGCGCGAAAAAAATTTAAAAAAAAATCGCAAAATATTGATATATCGATTTTTGTACAGTTGCATATCAAATATCATATTGATATTTTTTCAAAACTGAAAATATCATCGATATTTGAAAAATCTTTCGACAGCCCCAATATGTACCCAGTAGTAGTATAGTAGTGTAGTATAACTAAATCATTCCGTTCCGATCCGGAGCTCCATATTGCAGCTCTTTACATGAATCGACGAACATGCAGTTTTCGATCTTCCATCCAAGATTAAGATAAGCTCTTCTTATTAAACGAAATTATTTAGGGAATAGATAATTACGTACTTAAGGTATAAGACGGCCAACCTTTTTTTCCTATATATACATATGTGTAAAAGAAATTTTATAGGAGAGAACTCCATCCTCTATACTAGATGGGCGACAAGAGATCGTCGCAAAACTTAAGAAGGGCAAAGCAATTAGGCCAGCAAGTGAAGAGCGACTGAGAGTGTCGAGTGCTATATTATTATTCCTGTTACAGGCGAGAAATGTGCACAGTTAAGAGGCCAATGATCCGTATTATTTCGCAGACATCACATGAAATTTTCTGGGCAAACGCAAGGCGAGGGGCAAGAAGATTTCATTTCGTCTATTTATAGGAAATGGCACGCGATGAAAATCTCAACAAATGTTTCGAGTATTTTCAGTTGTTGTCGGCTTTAATTTTAATGGCGCCTGCTGCATAAATCTGTCAAATTTTGTCACCTGGCTGTCGTCGGGTAATTTGTTAAATCATATTGTTGTAATACACACACACACACACACACGCATAAAAAGAAAGAGTCGAGGCGCCAGTTGCTGGCCAAAAGCCAATGGGCGTCATCGACTCTACGGCGTCTGCAAAATGTTCATCACCAGCCGAATAGTCTATGTGTGTGTGAGTGTGAGTGTGCGTGTGCGTGTGTGTGAGGGAGTGTGTGGCATATGTAGAAATTGATAAAGTTTTTTGTTGCGTGTAAAATGCGTAAATAAATCGCTCGACAGCTCTTGGCCGACCCCTAGAAACCGTCAGCATCAAAAAACAAAAACAAAAAGAAAAAACAAAGGAATAATAAAATAGCCAAAAGACATTTTGCTTGAATGCGCTGAGGAAAGAGCATACACGTTCTATGATGCAGGATGTCCAACAGGAAATGGAGGGAATCGCTACTACATTTCAGCTCCTATAATGCATCGAAGCTCTTCAATACAACTAACTCAAGATTGATTTTGATTGAATAAAGCCTTTGGTCTTCAGTTCCTCATCTGCAGTAAGCACATAAATAGTAAGTGAGCATAAATAGTTAGCAGTAATCGTAATTAATCTCCCAGGAAAGCGACATTTTCGCTCTTGCGATTTGAAATTCAAGCGTCGCTCTTACGCCTTTACATTAATTTCATTCAAATGATTTAACAGCAATGTTAATGTGTGCGCTGCTAGCCTAGCAATGCTAGGCGTGATAAAGAGCTGTTAACTTAACAGCCAGGCTAAATAGTTCATACTGTGGCGACATCTAGCGTCTAAAGATGGCCACGTAGTGAACTCACGATGATCGCCAGGAACGTAAGCTCAATGTGCATAACGTAAACGAATCACATAATAAAAATACATAAGTAAATAGGAATAAAATAAATCTGCCTGAATGCCTTTGTTGCTCTGTAACAATTAAAAATAAATAAATAAATAAATAAATAAATAAATAAATATATAAATAAATAAACAAATAAATAAGTAAATAGATAAATAAATAAATACATATTTAAATAAATAAATAATTACGTAAATATATAAATAAATAAATAAATAATGAATATAAGGATTCAAAGCAAGTAGGGCCATGAGTAGGCTTAACACAACTGTTATAAATTACTAAGATATTTCATTTAATATGAATGGAAATATATAAAATCAACAATGAAAATTATTCCAATCAAATAAATATAAATTCATATAGAATTTATCCAAAATCAACTCAAAGGGCATTCAATAGTCGGCTCGCACTCGGCTAGCCGCGTGCTCTTGTTGTTTTTACTTTTGTTGTGGCCAAGTGATTTTATGACTTACACTTTATGCACACACACACCCACACACATACATTGTATATATACATATGAACACATTGATGTGTTGGCTTTTGTTTTTTGTTGTAAATAAATTGAAAATAAGCAAACCGACAGACAGCTCGACACTCGATTTGTATGCCTTATGCGTAACTGCGAGCTGACCCACAAAAATCAAATGTAAGAGCTAGAAAAGAGACGAACTTTGCGTCACGGCCATCATCTAACCCACCCAATAACCTGTAGCCACCACACACACACACACACACACACACACACATGGCCCCCTCCACACTAATACACTTAAACACTTTGCAAACTATTCGCGTTGATGCGTTGGGCATCGATGGATGCGATTGTCATTCGCAATTTCGGCCATGTCTCGTGTTTCGCTTGTCATCCTTGAGTCATTTGCACGCATCACAATCGCAATATTGTAGTTGGTGTGTGTCAGAGGGGGGAGAGCGGGTTGGGTAGAGGGCAGCTGTTGGGCTTGTCGACATGATTGGAATTGGCAAAGAGCACAAAGTGTTGCATAGCGCCAGGCGTCACAGCCGAATCGTTTCATTAAATCTCATGCTGAAGCAATTGTCAGCCAACAAATGGAATACCGCCCATTTGATTAGGGCTACGCCCACGGGAATTCATTTGCACTCAATAACAGCTCAAATTAAGTTAACTGATCTCTATATGCATTCGTATTACCAAGAGTGACCTTTGCCCTTCATATTGTAATTCATTATAATCATCGGAATAATTCTTATTCCTAATGAAGTACAACTGTAGCCCAAACACGTAGAGAAACTAAAGAGGAAGAGAAGCTACTCTAGCGTATATAGAAACAGAACAGTTGAGAATGAAACCATGTCATATAAATCTCCTAGTTATATGCGAGGTCTGTTTGAAATTTAAATTTTCTCTGGTGACGCATATTCGACATCCGATTTTGTTCTCTTGTCAAAGAAGGGATTTCCCAGACCTCGTCCTCTTGAAACTGAGAAGGCGCCTAGCATAGGCCCCTGCACAGTGGAACAGAAAGTGGCAAAAAAATCGAAAAAGTGAAGAAAAACAATTTTTATTTTAACTTTTTATATATTATGATAGGCAATTAATCAAAGCAACAGAACCCGAAAGATTTTTGTAAATATATATGAATATGTAAATATATATGAATGTGTAAGTATATACATATGAATATGAAGGGTACTTATGGACCAAAATTAAATTAGCATAGATATTAAAAATACGAATTGTTCATGATTTAGTTTTATATATGCCCTCTATATCAAGAAAATAAAATAAAAAACTATATTGTATCCAAAATTAATTTAGAAGTTGGAAGTTATTCTAGTTCATTTCAAAATTTGATAAAAATCGATCAAATATTGATTACGAATCACATATCTATATAGGTAGAACTGTTAAGGATATCATATAAATTACTTAAGCAAGGGCAAATTAATGCTCAGGTTAATAAGTAAAATGACTTAAACAAGTTACAAAATTGATCCAAACTTTGATGCATATATACAACTACTAAACACCTTTTTTTATCAAGTACGCTCCTATGGGGCTTACATACATATACGATAATAATAATTTTATTCGGCTTAAGCAGATTTGTAGGCATTACTTATGAAATCTGATACCTCTCGTCTTGAGCCTGCACGGGGTATTCTCCTCATCTCTGTCTAAAGATGTAGGTTTACTAACTGGGTCCGTCGAATATGGATAGCCCTGTATGCATATATATATATATATATTAGTAGTAAATGTACATATACACATATGCTCTATATGCTCCTATATGTTCTATTTACATTTCATATCTGTCAAGTTTTATTTAAATTCAACTTTTTTTGCTACACTTTAAAGCATTTCGGGATTTGGACTCAACGAATATTTCTAATAAAGCCATTTGTGGGTTCATTCGCCGTTGAGCCGGCGACTTATTCAACATAATTTGGCCATTTAAAGTCAGCTGGCGGATGTATTTCAATTTGGAGACGCGCCTCGCCAGAAAGCAGGCAGCTGAAATTGGCCAGGAAGCCAAAATTAAGGCTCAAACAAAGCGACAGGGCACAATCAAATGTCCGCTTGTCACACGCTTAATGCGCGTCTGGCGTGATTTCCTGTGTGTGTGTGAGTGTGAGTGTGAGTGTGTGGGTGTGAGTGCGTGTGTCTTTTAGCGAGTTGACTTTTGGTCAAAATCAAAACGTAAACATCCGAAGCATGGCCGTGCCTAGTTCCTGCTCTCATTTATGGCCAAGAAATTGGCTTAATATAAAATCATGTATGTCTGCGCCTGGATGGCCCAGTTAATCAGATAACAAACGCGCGCCCGCACACACACACACACACACACACACACACACTCGCACGCCTGTCTAATTGCCTTCTCTCCTTTTTTTTCGTGGCCAACAACTTAATTTATTTGGCCTCGCTTTTGGCAGCGCCTGCTAAGGTGACTCGAGCATTTTTGATAAAGCGAAATTTCTTATTTTTTTTTTTTTGCTTCTTTTTTTACGTGATGCGAATCGATAAAGCTGCGCGATTTACAGAAGCAACGCCTCAGCTCATACACACATAAATGTTTATATATGCTAATTAAAATGATTTATAGGCAGATCCCCCTGGCATAATGACAGACCTCGCGCACCCACGCCACTGGCCATATGGTCATGTGCGTCTGGGATCGGGAGCACCCACTTGAATTGGCGAAAACACTTCGTAGACAATCCTTTTGGGCTGAGATTAATTAATAAATCAACTAACGTTGACAGCCACTAAAAAGTGCGAGCATTAAACAGGCCGATAAACTCGACTGTCCCAGCACTCAAAGGGCAATCAAGAGCTCCCCAGCCAGCGTGTTCCGTGTAACGATTGCCCCAGTAATGCACTCGAAATCAATTCGAATCTGCGAAGAACTTAACTGAGCTGTTAAGCGATTATGGCTGGATTTGAAGCGGGGCCATTAAACGAAACACTTTTGTGTTTCAGCAACACAGCCAAGCGCGACATTTGACCCACTTTCATTGAAAAGGGAGTATCAGCTTTGTAGATGACTGCAGTGCATAAATGATGGATTATATATATAAATAGCTGACTTCAAAGAATGTTAGCGCAGATGATGTAAAGCGTGTCAATCAACGAGTCAATCAATACACTAGTTGCTCAGATAGTAATACGATCAGTCGATCAATCAATTGATCAATTAGCAATCAAATAACAGAATCAGTCAATCATTTAAGCAGTCAATCAATCAATCAATTAGCAACGAAGTAACTTACTCAGTCAATCATTTAAGCAGTCAATCAATCAATCAATTGGGCAGAAAGTCAGTTCTTTAATGAAACGATCAATCTTTCAGCAAAAAACTTACTCAGTCAGCCCATCAAACAGTCATCAATCAGTCAGTCAATCAAGCAACTGTTAAGAAAGTCTGATAAAATGTTGCTCAGTGGGTCAATCATTTAATCTAAGCCTTTTGTTAGCTGATAACAATTTAGTGGCTCTCTTAATCAATCAGTCAATCAAGTGGCAGTCAATCAGTCAATCTAAAAGTGCGTCAATCAATAAATTCATTAAGGTAAAGAAGATGCTTTTTTTTGCCCAGTGAGCTAGTTACTCAATCGGTCAATTATTTGATTAGTATTGTTAGCTAGGTACAGTAGGATTACTAGTCAATCAATCAGTCAATCAACTAGTCAGTCGGCTAGTCAAACTGCTGATCGAGCTCGCTGATCAATTAGTCACAAATTATGCAGCCTCCAGTCACTTAGCCTAAGTCAATTACTTAGTCAGTCCAACATATTTCAAGACTTCAAAACTCAGTCACTCATCTGTCAATGATTAATCGCTAGATTTAATCATGGATTATCTAGTCTCGTCTAGTATCTATTAATCAATGCAGCATACCATCTGACAGTGCATTCAACTCTCAATGGCTCAATCAATCCATCAATAAGCAGCGAGCTAATCCGTCAACCAATGCAAGTCCATTTATCAATCAGTCATTTAATCAACCTCTGAGTCTGCCATAATCGAAAAGGCGATAAGTAGAAATACTTGCAGGTAGGATATACATACATATATATATATATATATATATATATATATATATATATATATATATATATAGGTTATAGTATAAATAAAAACCTTTTACTGCTCTCCACCTCTGTGTATGTAAAAGGATATTTCCTTTCATATACCAAGAGAAAAAGTTTTTCCATCTTGGATTCCTTGGAAATTCCACAACTGTTGAAAATTCGAAACCAATGTCATCTACAGTCATATCATATGATGTGTTGATGCATGTGTGTGTGTGTGTGTGTGTGTGTGTGTATGTGCATCTCTATGTGGCATTCAGTTCCGTTTCATTTGGTGCATTCGCTGAGTGAATGCAAAAATGTATACCAAATGTACAAAGTGCCACAGCTGCAGGATTAACCTTAAGCGAATGCAGACCGAGTGCAGCAAAGGACAAGAAGAAGCAGAAGAAGAAGAAGAAGGAGTGAAGAAGAAGCAGAGGAGAAGCAGGACGTTGCAAGTGTTAGCAAACGAGCAGCACAGCTGGAGCCCAGTGAATGGAGCGTTTATGACTTTTGCCTCGATGGTTTACCAAATATTACGTATACGCACCCGACCAACAGCAGCAACAGCAACAGCAGCAGCAGCAACAACAGCAACAGCAACAGTTGCTGCCGCCGCCTTTGGCTGTTGATGATGAGGCCACATTTTATTTTTGGTACTTGGCTTGTCTAGGCCAATTCATTATATGGACTCGATTGAGGATAGCTCGAGCGAGAAAAAAGGCCAGTGAAACATAAAACAAATGCTCACAATACCGTAATTCATATTGAAATTCAAATTTCAATTGAAATTTTCAGCAATTTGACGATCAATTTGGCATCAAAGTGCGCGTAATTGGCCAGCATATGCTGTGGGTGGTGCGACGGCCTCTGATGCTTCTCCCCTCCCCCCTCTACTCCATCCCTTTCTCTGTCTGTGTGCGCGTATTTTGATTAATTCACGGCAATTGCTCACCGGACAACATGCATGTAGAAGAGGCCCCTAGGTGTTTGTTGGCCAAATTGAAACCTGGCCAAAGTATCAGTCTAATTGTCTGGCCATGAATCAGGCGTTAAGTACTCTATTTGCAAACAAATGAAAAGTCAAATGATAAATGAATCATGTGCGAGTGCTCAGCATTCAATGATTTCGTCTTGGCAAACAGAAAGAAAGAGCAAAAAAATGAGCAAAGGTCGAGTAAACAATCAAATCTGACGTAAATCCTGGCCAGCTAGAGCTACGAAAACCCAATTAATAACTATTTCTATTCAAATTTATTAAGTCAAGCTGAAGGTGGAGGCCGCATTTCTTAGGAATCCAGTGCTGAAGGGACCTCAAATTGAACAAACTTCCAGTTGAATAGATCAGATGGGAATTCCAGTAATTCACACATACGGATGGGCGGACGAAGAGGGCTTAATCGACTCATTTAGATGCATTCATTAGGAATATATATACGTTATAAAGAGGAAAGAGAATATATATACCCTATATTGTAAATAAATATAAAAAACAAAAACAAAGCGTTTTATCCTAACTTCTCATTTTGAATGAGTTCAGGATATTAATATCCCATAACCGCAAATTTGTATATAATTAGATAAAATTGTAATAAATATAATATATAATATATTATATATATAAAATTCAGAAGTTACAGAGTTCAAGTCGTTTCAAAAGTAGTTTCGAATTCAAAAGTTCGATGAACTCCAGGAATCTATAATTCGAAGTCTCTACGAATCTCTAAAAAGTTCGTTTTGTGAATATATTTAAATTGTAGTTCTGAATTAGTTATATTTATTTACATACTTACGAAAAATATTATATATTATATAACTACATATATTGTATATATCATATAAATAGTAATATTTAGAATTCATAGCAAAAATTAGATCAGTTACTCAATTTATTGAATGCAAAATTGAAATTGAAATTGAATGTGGAATATACGTAAGATTTATGCCTTGGATACATATCTCTCAATACACACATAATAATATACATATGTATATATATATGTATGTATATATATCTGACAGATGCGTATCTATATGCCCATATATCTGCAATGGATTATCGAATAGGAGAGGCAACAACAAAATTGCCAAGAGCAAAACATAAACAAGAAATCAAGCAGGCCAACCCACTCAAAGGGGCTAACGGCATTATTATGGACTGTGGCCCGGGCCCAAGTATTGCTGGCCATTTGGAAATGTGACAGGAGCACGACAATGGGCCATATGTCAACTGGGCCCAGAGTGTGCGCCGCGGAAGCTAACAATTAGTGAGCCTAATGCGAGTGGCTGCACTTGCGGGCGACGCAGTCATGAATGGATATTTGGCCATATTCCGGGCCAATAAATGGCAACGTCATTGGCAAAAATGTAAATGTTTAGACAACAAGTATTTAAACTTGTCTAAATGTCTACACACACACTGACACACACACTGACACACACACACATGAATGTGGCTGTGGCTGTGGCGGCGGTCAACGATGCAGCGCATCCAGACTGGCGTCTGGAGATGAATACAATTTGCATGGCAATTGGGCGCGTTTTCATAGCGTGGGCGTTTACAGGCGATGGAGGCGGCTACAGTATACGTGTGGGCGTGGCAGTAACGCTAGGCACTTAAATAATGTATATGGAATAGTTTAATGCCTTAATTATGAGCTGATTTTCGGAAGCTATTCATGCAGCAAATCTCTCTCGCTTGCCCTCCCGCTCTACCGCCCCCTGCCTCTCGCCATGATCTCGACGCACAAATTATTTATGTCTTGTTGTTGTTACATTAAAATTATTTCACGTTTTTTTTTTTTTTAATTTTCTGTTCTTTTTTTTGCAAAATATGCAAATGATTTGTTTGTTTGTCTGTTTTGCTTGTTTGTTTGCTCGCCTGTCTGCCTGTCTGGCTGTCTGGCTGTCTGGCCTGGCGAGGCGCGTTTCATGTGTTGTCGTAATTGTTGCTTACCAATCCGCCCACGCCACAGTAGATGGACAGGGAGACGAGCAGTCCGATATGATTTAGAGCTGATTTCAATTTGAGCGATTGCCAGCAGGCGGAGCTGCGACTGCAAATGCCATTGCCGCTCTCGACGGCCTCGGCGCGACGATCCAAGTGCTTAAGCTTCTCCAGCAGCTCAGTGTTGGCCTCATCCTGCGAGTCGTAGTCGGCCGGCGAGCGTACCTTGGCTGGCATCGCTTAGCAGTTGCGTCTGGTTCAAATTCACGATTAGCACTGTCTGATTTGTCTGGCTGCGGTCCTGCCATCAATTAGCCGGCGCCCAGCGCCCGCCACTTAAACTGCCTCGCACCATTCCCGTCAATCCCAATTTCTTTTCTCTGGGGGTTTTCTTTTTATTTTCGATTTGCAAGTTAATTTCAATTAACTGCACTGGGCAGCAATGCTATTCAAATACGCGCCAAGTGAAACGTCGCGAAAGCAACCGAAGCGAACAACGAACAGCGAGCAGCCAACGGGAATCAAAACCAACCGCACTCGACGACGGCCAACGAGGCGTATGAGCAACGGCCACAGCAGCTTGGCCAGCTTAACAGCACTGCTTGCCATAACCGTGCCAATTTGAGTCTAACAGAATGTTGGCAAAATATTTCTGCGCGCCCTGTTAAGCGTAACAGTGGCCTAGTCAATTGCTAATTGAGCCACCCATAAAATCGTTGCAAATAATACAAAGCGTTTAATTGAAATTGATATTTCTTTAATATTGAATATTTAAAATTCCAATTAAATTGTTGTTTAAATACTTAATAGCTAATGCTGAACGTTCTAAGAAATCAACAGCAAACTACGGCTCCAACTATTCATTGGGTTAGTCTAAAAATATTTGAGAATTAAGTAATATGTATTTGTATACATATGTATACATGCACATAAGTATATATATATATTTCTATTTTTACACATATATATTGTTTCTTAGACTACCCTCATATATCATGTATGTTCATAATTTGCTCTAATATTTGGATAGCTATTCTACGATCAAGATCTTTTACATTTATAGACATACATATATCAAATATAGATACATATATATTAATATTACAACGAAAGCAACTTCATTTGCCTTTTACACGTAGACTTTATTCTGTTTTAAAATAATACATCCACTTGTTATGCATCTACTTAAAAAAAAAACAAAACAAAATGTTAAAAGTTTTCAATGGAGCAATTCAAGCACGTGTGCGCTTGGTCCACTTAACAAGCTAGCATAACAAAGTTTAGGTAGCCTAAACTTAAATGTAAAACTTAGTGTTAAAGTCAATTTGAATTTCAGATTAATAGATTATGTCAACTAAGAGCTCGTATGACTAGAGCTATATATATATATACATATACATATATATATTTCTAAAATAGCTCTATACAAATTTAAAAAAAAACAATACAATTAATTAAAAAAAAAAAAAAAACAAAAAAATTCAATTTTATTATACTTATTTTTCTGGTTAAGCAAAACCCATATTATATGTGATGCACATATTTAAAAGTTCTTTAAGTTTTGAGTATATTACCCAACGGGCAACGAAGGATATTCATAGTTATTCAATTTAGCATTCCAGTTCTTTTAGATGTGAGAGTAACAAACAAATTCTTAACGCAAGTAAATAAAAAAGTTGTCAGGTTGCTTCATTGCTTCAACTTCTCCATTTAGATTTCACAACATCCACAGCTGGGACGATTCACAAATTGTATCTGTCTGAAGAAAGAAAACACACAAATCAGTTATTGCTATGAATGAAATAGGTTTAGAATGGAAATGCACAATTTAAATGAAATTTTAGGCAAAATCTCTAAATGATATTTATTTACAATGAATATTGGTTCGAGACTTTAAACGATTCAATATGAAATGCAGTGAAAACTAGTGCGTAAGAGCTTTAAATCAGTTTTACCGTTCTTAGTCTAAATTAACTTTCGAGCTGAATAAATTGAAAATAGAATATGATGATTGCTTTGATTATTGATTCAAGAAACCTAAATATATGTAAATTGATTGACATGCTCAAATCGATATATATAAAGTATAAAGTAAAAACTATCCGAGTTATATATTATTTAGGCCAAAGATAACGATAAGAAAAACTCTAGTGTAGCCATACTACAGAAAATGATAAATCTACAAAATAGAAATATAACCCGCCTCCTGCTACTATTAAGTGTCAAATAATTAAAAATTACTTTGATGAACAGATCATAACATGGAAATCCTATTCAAGCATATAAAAATCACTATTGCGAAATGTTATTGAAAGTTATGTTAGCTAGAAACATAACAGCAACAGCAACAGTAACAGCGAAGACAACGACAAACTGAAACATTTCGTGCAGTAAAAGAGATGGCAAACTATGCGCATGCAAGATGGAATAACATACACGCTCACACACACACACACAGACGCGCGCGCGAACCAAGTGCACGCATAAATATGTACAGATAAGCACTTAGAGCGAGACAGAAAATATTGGGCTGTCAATAACCTGCTACGCGACGCGTTCATCTCGTTGTGTTTGCCTAAGTCTCGAACACTGTCAAAATATCCTCCATTGTAAGTCTAGAATTTGAATTGAGGCTGTTGGCCATTTGAAAATTGGGCTCTACAATACACGAAAGACCAATGCAAGCCCAAACAATTAGAGAAATTATCAATTGAAAATTAAATAATATGTAAATAGAAGAGAAACGCATAATACGCACCTATAATAGGACCGAGATCATCATCTAGATTCGGCATATCGATAATCGGCGCGTACATGGACTGGTGATTCTCACCGCGTGTCGGCTGGTCGTCGACAAATGAGCCGGATGCACTAGCCCGCCGCCCTGGCGATGATGCCTGTTCGATGGCAACGCTGCTCTCTAGATCATCGGCCGACTTAAAGCTTATCTCTGACTCCGGCGACTCGGAGCGCTGGTCACGATTGGTAGTAGCCGACGATGCCAGCGACAGCAGCGGCGTATCCTGTCTAGATGGCGGTGTGTGCAGCTCACGCACATCCTCCATAGATGCTTGAATCTCCAATATGTCATCTGTGGTAACATCATCTGTTAGCACTGTGAGCAGAGGCGAACTGTTTGATGAATCGCTCTGCTCGCGCTGCTTCGCCTTCTGTGGCTTCTCTGGGCTTGGTTGTTCCGATTCCAGTTCCGTATCTGTTTCATCCAAAACTTTAATTTCATCCCAATTGTTTTGCTCGTCCTTTTTCTCTTTCTTATTCTTCTTATTTTCCGGTGCAGCCGTCGTCTTCTTCATTTTACACTGCGGCTGCCCTTCATCCACATCCTCCACATCACTAACTGTGGTTGTTACCACGGCCACTCTCTTCTGCGGCGTCGGGGTGTAAGAGCGGCGCACGCCCGATGTTTTACAAGTGTGCATATCGTTGGGCACTGCAACAGGATAAATCGTTTAGTCAAATTGAACAAGCACTGCGTCAAGAGTAACGCCCACTTACCAATATATTCTTCGCCAGCCTCGTTGTCTACTGGCTCCTCCTCCTCCTCATCTTGGCTGTCATCGATACGCAGGCTAGCCAAGTCAGTGACTGGCACATGCACAGCTGGACGCTTCAGTTTGTTGCCGCTACGCTTCCCACCATTGCAAGCGGGCTGACGGCCGCGCTTCCTTTGGCCACCGGAGCTATTCGACGATTTCAATACCGTATCCGGCTTCAGTTCGATGTCCTCGAGCACATTGCCAGTGGCATCGACACGCTGCAAACGCGTTGGCACCGAACTATTCAGCTTTGTGGTTTGCTTGAGCGCGCCCGCAATGGACGAAGACTTGCGCGGCTTGCTGCCCAGTATTTCGACGGCCTCACTAAATGAGACGGATAGGTTCGACTTTGACTTGCGCTTAGCCCGCTTGGATGTACTCACGCCCGGATCCTTCAAACGCTTCATCTTTACATAGCAATTAAAGAAACGCGATCCATACTTATTGATCATCGCTTTGCTAGCTTTCAATGGCTTGATTCTTTTGGGTGATTTCTTCAGGCTTGGCGGCGGTGTGTGCACGCGTGATGTGTTGAGCCAAGAACGCGGCTTGGTGCCGTTCTGCTGAAAGGGCACCTTGACGTGCACCTTGGCATTGCTGGACTTTGGCTTTTTGGCCGATGATGGAGATGAGTCCACAGATGAGCAATCTGAAATGCTTGCTTGGCGCTTGCGCGGCTTTTTGCGTCTCATGTCTTTGCCTTTACCTTTCTCTGTGGCTTTGGGCTCAGCTTTGGCATGGGCAATGGCTTTGGCTTTGGCTTTAGCTTTGGCTTTGCCCTTGCCCTTGCCTTTGCCTTTGCCCTTGCCTTTGCCACTGGCATTGGTATAATTGTCAATATCTTTCTGTGTCAAGCGCTTAATGCGCACCACGCAACTTCTGATGCCAACAGTTCTGGCGTTTTTGCCTCTCTGCTTCTTGGAAGCCGCTGTAGCATCTGTAAACATTTTTTGTTCACCCTTTGTTTTGCGTGGCTGTATTTGCAGTAGATCTGGATCATCATCATCCTCGTCCTCTTCTTCGTCTTCGTCCTCCATCGGCTTCCGCTTCACATTCTTCTTCTTCTTCTTCTTCTTATCTTCCTCGTCATCACTGAGGCCACTGCTACTGTCACTGTCGATGCCTTTTACATTGTTCACCTTGACGTCATCTTCAGAGTCGTCGGAGTCAGCGTCGTCTGTTTTGTCAGAGTCTTCGTCAGAGTCTTTGTCATTCTTTTTAAGTGATGTGCGTTTAGATTCCTGTGACTTGCTTGCATTTTTAGCTCTGCCCGCACCGACTTTAGCGATTTCGTTGTCTGTTGTGGAAAGAAGACTCTTAATAATTGTAGTACAATCGAACTTTAGTTCTAACTAGCCTATATTGGTAGATATGTCAAGTGGTGGTGGCGATGAACGGTCTTCCACCAGCGGCGAACGTGGGAGCGTCTCAGTGTCCGAATCTTCTGCAAAAGATATTATAAATATGTATCAAATTGCATTGAATTGGGTTTCTATGCAATATGTACCTAATTTGAATATTGGCGTCATTGGCATTGGCGACGACGATGGCGAGAACTGCTTTACTTTAGGGCTAGCATCCGATTCCTCCTCAACTTCATCCTTCACATCTTCGTCGGGTGGTGGTGGTGCAGCGCGCACAATGTCGAAGAGATCCATTTTGAGTGTGTGTGTATGTGCGTGTGCGAGTGTGTGTTGTGTGTATGTGTGTTGAATGTATCCAATTGTTGCTTCTTAGATACTTGACAGAGTCCTCAACCACAAGCACAAGCACGGACACAAGCACATCCACACTTTTGCTCGAGCCGCTTCAACTTTTGGCACAAACACGAACGAAGCGCGAAAACCACACGCAAAAAAATAGAACATAAATTACAATCACACAAAATAGTGCAGCAACAAATGAAATGATTCTCCAGCTAGTTTATACCCAATACATTACGCCTGTGGATACAAATTTGTAATTCACTTACCGCAGCAGCAACAATTTTCTTTTACAAAAATTGAGAGGCAAAACGAATAAACGCGGATTCCGACTCTGTTGCAAAATGACAGCGACGCCGTTGTGCAGTGATGTAAAATCAATTATCGATGCATCGATATACACGTATTTTTATCGGAATAAGCGCGATAATATCAATGGCGGTTGGCAAATCAAATGCGAAATCAACCAAATGTCACAAAACCCAAATTCTGAGAAAATTTCTAGTTCTGATAAAATCAGAAAATCACACAACTATTTGCAAACCTAACTCGTTTGACCGTTGACAATATTACGCTTTAGACTTGAGACTCTCCAAGAAATATAACATACGTTCTGGAAATTTCTATTACATAAATATGGCAAATGCCAAAATTGTGAACTGAGTGCATATCTATCGACTGCAGACAATTCAATTATTTTCACACTTTGGATGCTATCTCGTCAGATTAAGTGCGTGACTTGATTGATCTGGCACCACCAGCTGTGGAATGCATTGCGCGCGACTCAAAATGAATGCGAGAATAGTTTATTTAATTTTTCAATTGGCATTTTTATTCATTTTCATTTTTGTATAATTGGTTAATTGCAATAAATATGATTTTGTACAATTAGTTGGCGAATTTTTGCAGGCAGCAAGACATTGTGCAAATTAGCAATTGTTTGGATTTCGTTTCGTTAACACTTCGATTTCTGAGGATAACACCTTCAAAGACTAGCACAAAAAGTTCGCCGGCTCAGCATATAAATATGTATAATATATATATGTATATATATGTAATAAGTAGTACATACAAAAGCTATGTAAACATATCTCAAGATAAAAAGAATACTTTGCGTAGACAGGGGCTAGTGGTAAGTTAATCAATTATTTGGGCGGCGAAGTATATAAAAAAAAATTAAAATAAAATAAAATAAACAACGGCTCTAAATAAAAAATAATAATAAACAATTAAATACATTATAAAAGTACAAACATTTGCTGGCGATTATGTGTCGTGTATGCATGTGTGGGTGTGTGGTTGTGTGTGTGTGTTTGTGTGTATATTGCAGTCGAAAATTGTCATGTCCGGCGGCTACTCTGTCACGGCACCGCACGTCCGCATCCCTTAAATGTACACCTTGAAAGCGCTCCAGCCGTGGAAGCACTTCGTGAAGCGTCTTGACTCCTTGTTCTTCATGGTGAGGAACAGCTTGCGCGGCCGTTCCGGCTGCTTGATGCGCATGTGCTGTATGTAGACCTGGGCCGATTTATAGGCCAGCTTCACCTCGACCTCGCTGCAGCGCGGCCCCATCCAGAGGAAGACATGCTCCCCATTGTCGAGTATCATAATATCGTCGTCGGCCAGATCGTCCTGGCAGAAGTCCGCGCACTTCTCGGCCACCGTGTAGTAGCCTCGCTCGTTGGAGCACCGGAACAGCCGCGTGTAGTTCATGTAATCCGCGTTCGTGTCGTACGGCTTCCGGCCGCCGAGCGCCACCCAGAAGAAGTTCTCCGGCTCGTCGCCCTCGTTGAGTATCTGCGAATGCATTGCAGAGTCAGGATCACCAATGATCAGCACATGGCAAATGAATCAGCATTGATAGACAACTCACCTGCAGGCTCACCCAGGGACTGTTGAACATCTGCTCGGCAATTTCCTGCACCAGCTTTGTCTCCTCGGGGCAAGCCTTGCTGCCCAGCCAAACGTAGACAATGCCCGACTGGGACGCGTCCTCCGTTTCGAATGGCACATGTAGAATATAGCTGAAGGAGGGGAGAGAGGGAGCAAAGGTGGGAGAGAGGAATTCGATCATTGAGAGCCTTTCAAAGCGGAGTCTATCTACTCACCAGAATGCCGAGTTGAGGTGCACTGCATCCGGCTGGATTTGTATGAGTCGTGTGGTCAGAGCACCGCCATTGGAACGCAAGTGGAAGAACTCAACGGCTGGCTTGCCGTCGGGCGTGAGCGCCTTGTCCTTGCGCTTGCCCGTGTGGATGATGAACTTGCGCTTGAAGTGCGACAAGAACTTGAGGTTCTCCTGCTGCTGGAAGATGCGCATCACCTCCAGCTCCTCGCCGAACATCGCCTTGAACTTCTTCTGCAGGGTGAACGTGAAGGTCAGCCAGCCCATGTTGCCGGCGTTGCGTCCCTGCCAGAAGTAGACGACGCACTCGATCTCGTCCTCCGGCGGCGCCGACTTGCTGTCGTCCCCGTTGGCCTCGCCGCCGCCCTCGGCCGCATCGACATCGTCCACAGGTATGCAGTAGCGGCACAGAAAGACATAGCACTCGCCCGTATAGAAATGGCCGAGCTCCTCCTCGGGCAGCCGGACGAACTTCTTGTTCTCGAGCACGAAGGCCTCCATCATCTCGAGATCGTAGTTCCACTCCTCCTCCAGCTGCTCAGCCTCGGCCAGCGGCATGGCGCTCTGTCGCGGCATGAACAGCGCCGCCAGATCTGTGCGCGTCTCCTGCTGGCGCGCCCACTGCGTCAGGTTGGCGCCCGTCTTGGCCACCGACTTGGCGGTGCGCGTGAAATCGACAGCCATCACCTCGTCCCAGCCGGGGAATTTGGTGCGGAAGATTTGCATCTCGTTGCCCTCCGGGACGCGCATGACCAGCGCACAGTCCGGCCGCTCCAGCATATTGAACAGCTCCCGGCTCAGCTTGACGGCGGCGGCGCGCACCAGCCGAGTAGACTTCTTGCCAAACCAGACGAAGAGGTCCGTGTAGCAGTCGAGGATGTAGACGTGCTTGCTGTTGAGCAGCGTGTGACTGAGCTTCTGTTCGGGCAGCTCCACCTGCGGCAGCTCCAGGTAGCCCATGCCCAGCTGCACCTGGTAGAGGCGCGGCTGCACTGGCGTATAGTCCTCGGCGATGTGCTCCTTGGGCGGCGGCAGCTTGGCCACCTCCTCGGGCAGCACATCGAGCGCCTCCCAGAACTCCGGACTCTCCGCGCCCTGCATGTCCACCACGATCTCGCACTTGTTCTTCCGCTCCGTCTTGTTGATCTTCTCGGCCATGAGGCGGGCCTTGGAGTTGAGCGTGTTCTTGGAGCGCTTGCCCAACCAGATATGTATGCGTGTGCCCACGTCCAGGAGGAACGCGTGCCGCGGGTCCAGCGACTGCGCCGCCACGGCCATCGGCTCCAGGTGTATGCTGGCCCCATACGCATGCACCAGATACAGCCGCGTTATGTGGATCATCTCCTCGATGGTGTAGAAGCCGGTCGCAGTGCGTCCGCCCTCAATGTAGATCACCTCCGTGTCGAACAGCGCCAGGAACTCGTCGGACTCGTCGCCCTGCTCCTCGCGTATCGTGCGACACCGCGCGCCCAGATAGTTGCGCAAGTTGACCGCATGGATGGCGGCGCAGGCGCGCTTGTCCAGCGTCGCCTCGTTGCCGATCCAGAAGTAGATCTCCCAGTTGAGCGTGTGCAGCTCATCGTACTTGGTCTTGAGCACGATGTAGCAGTCGCCCTCGTAGAATTTGCCGTGCACCACTTCGTCGATTTTGTTGGGCAGAAAGTTCTCGATCTCCCAGATGGTCAGGCCCGGCTGCTGGCCGTCCTCCTTCTCAAAGAATTTGGAGTAGTCCAGCTGGGGCTTCTCCAGCGACTCGTCCCAGCGCTTGGGCTTCAGCGACTCGCTGGCCATCATATCACTGTCGTCCTTATCCTTATCCTTGGCCACATCCTTCATGCCCTTCAGCACCTTGGCCGCGTCCTGGCCCCCATCCTGACCGTTATCGACGCGCGGCCCTCGACGCAGCCGTATTTTCCGCGCCGTCGCATCCTTCGGCGTCGGCGCCGCCGGCATGGAGGGCGGCACTGCGGCTCCGGCTAAACGCAGCTGCGTCTGCAGCGAGAAGTCTATGTTGTAGAACTCCAGGCTGGTCGCGTTGCTGGCCTCACTGGGTTTGGGTGGCATCACCAGCTCCGGATTGTCGCGCAAGTCCAGCTGATCGAGGCCGTCCAGCAGGTGAATGGCATCGGGCAGCGTGATCAGCCGATTGCTGCTCAGGTTGAGCTGCTTGAGAGCACCGCAACGGCACAGACCCTCGGGCACCATCTCGAGCAGGTTGTTGGCCGCCGAGAAGCATTCGAGGGCGCTCAGCTTGCCGATGCCCGACGGGATGCCCTCGAAGTTCAGCTTGTTGTCGTTGACGAACAGCCGACGCAGCCGCGACAGCTTGCAGAGGGCGGCGGGCAGGACGGTCAGCTGGTTGCGGGACAGATTCAGTGACTCGAGCCGCTGCCACTGGTCCAGGCTGGAGCTGAGCTCTGTGATCTCGTTGTCGCTGAGATTGAGCCGCACCAGCGTGGCCACATTGTAGACGCAGTCGGGCAGCTTCGGCAGTGCATTGTGCGATATATCCAGCTCGACCAGATTGGCCAGACTGTCGATGCTGGTGGGAAAGTTGAGCAGCGTCCGTTGCGTGCTGCTCATGTTGAGCACCTCGAGGCTCTGGAGCGAGGGCAGTTGGCGCAGCTGAAACAGCTCCAGCGGATTGTGGGACAAGTCCAGCGTTTTCAGATTAATCAGGCGGCGCGTCTGCGGCGGCAACGTTTCCAGGCGATTGTGCGATAGATCGAGGAAGAGCAAATCCGTCAGGTGGATGAACAGCGCTGGTGGTATGCTCTCGATTTGATTGGCGCTCAGGTTGAGCACGATCAGATTCTTGGCGCGCTCCAGGCCCTCGGGCACCTCCTTGAGGCGATTGTGCGATAGATCCAATGTGGTCAGCTCCTCCAATTGGAACAGCTCCGGCGGTATACCGCTGTTCTTTAGCTGATTGTGGCGCAAATCTAGCGTCCGCAGGCATGGCAGCTCCGTCAGCTCGCCGAAGAGCTTCTCCAGCTTATTGTGGTTGAGGGAGAGGTGCTCGAGTTTCTGTAAGTGGCCCAGCTCCTCGGGTATTTGCTGTAGGTGTGTGTGGTCCAGTGTCAGCCACTGGACGCGCGACATCTGCCGCATGGAGCTGGGGAATGTTTTCTGCAAGGTGCAAGGTAATAGCGTTCAATAATTGTAAGGGTAAGTAACTGTCAATGTCAACAAAATCCAAATTGTGCAGTTAACGTTGGCGTTGTTGTTGCCGTCAGCTTCAGCTTCGGCTTCAGCGGCGACGTCGGCGTCGACGTCAACGTCAGCAGCTGCAGCAGCTGTGCGCTGTGCGCTGTCCGATGACAAATTCGCCGTGAATGGTAATAATTTTTTTCCCCCTTTCTTATTTTGAAGCAATGACTGAACTATTAATCTAGGACTGGCGCTGACCCGCTTGCGCAGGAGAAACAGTCATCAGCTAGCAGCTAGCGATCAGCACTTAATTTAGCATTTGCATTTACATTCCGCATTTAGCTCCACAGCAACAACAACAACAACAACAACAGCACACACAATACTTACGCTGAAATCATTTTTAGTAAAATCAACGCCGCGCACAAACGGTAAAACACTCATACTGAATACGCTACGCACTCTGCTGCTGCTTCTTGTGTGGGAGCGGAGAGTAGCATAAAACTAATAATTTTGCGTCACGGACACGGAGACGGACGGCGAAAACGGCTGTGAGCCCGTTCTTGTTATTGCTATTTCAATGAATATGTGCCTGTGCCTATTCTAGTGATGGGATTTTAATCGATATGTATACTTAATCGATTAGTCGAATGCGATATTTACAAAAAAAAAACGATAGAAGCAGCACGAATTATGCGATAGCGCTATATCGATATTTAATATTTGTTTTCAAATGTGCGCATTAAACATCTTCGGCTTAGTTAATTCGGTTATTGACTTAAAATGTGTGAATATCAATAAACAAAAACACAAGGTTTAAAATGACTTATAAATAACAAAAATAAATATTATAAATAATAGTTTAGAAAGCAATTAAACTTATTGTTGGCGTGAATTCTAATTAACTCATGCAGCATTTGAATTTTGAAAGTGTCAACAAGAAAAATTCATACATACATATGTCATACATACATTCATGCTCATATGCATACAGAGAGGTACATATGTACATACATTCATATATCCTATTGACATCCGCCCAGAATCTATTTACACATAAATACAGGATGATATTGTTTATTAAGATATAATATGTCTGTTCAGATTGACGTCAACAGTTTATACTTATTCTTATCAAGCGCGGGTCAAATACGGCTATATATGCACATCGATGACATTGAAAAGATCGAACTGACAGTGAGCAAAGCTTTTATCAAGATCATCAAGAGAGAGCAAAAGAGAGGGAGAATATCGTATTAGAAGGAACTATAAAACTGTAACTGAATGATGGTTCATTCATTCCTCAAAGGCAAGCCAGTGGTGTTTTTTTTTTTCAGATTGAATTTCGTCGAATCTGTTTTCGAATTATCTTATTAGTTTCTAAATTTACCAATGTGTACATGCACTGGTAATGTTACAATATCCCTGCGCATTCGTAGGTACACACTGGCAATGTTCTGAGGGGGTGGGAAAATGCGCACGGAGCGTAAGAGCGCCGCAAGGACTTTAGTCTCCTGTTATCCTGTAACTGTTACGCGTGTGGCCTATGGCACATCAACATCGTATGCGTATTGTAGAGGGTGTGACCAAGTTGGACGAGAAAAACTTTTCATACTTTGCTCAGTCTTCGGAATGTAAAGTTCCTGCAGGACGTTTGCCACAACGACGTTGCAATAAAAACTAAATGAAAAATTTAGAAAACAAAAGAGTTAAATAAAAACGAACGCAACTGAATCGAATACCAATCAAATAAAAACAACAGCAGTGAAAATGCTAAAAACTTGTCAAGCTGAGTGCTCCGTTGCCGTATAAATATACGTTTCGTGGTCTTGTGCCTGGCGAATATCAAATTTAAAAGTAAGCAGAACGCGAATGCGGCGTACGTCGAGGCTCCCAGCTAAGCTCCCAGTGTTCCCCAGCTTTGTTTGTTGTGAAAAATTGTGTACCCATTTTGCAAAAGGAAAAGAAAAAGAAAAAAAAAAAAAACAAGAAAAGAAAAGGGAGTGTTTGTTGTAATATCGTGTGCCGCACTGTGCACGAAATGCGAGCATGCCAACTATGCGAATGCAGTTAGAAATGTAAAAATCTCTACATTCTTACATACATACATATAGATTTATGTATGTATGTGTGTAGAAGTGTGTATATCAGGCAGGTTCTGTCCGTTGTTATTGGAAGCTTGCAGTGTCCAGAGATAAAGTGGGTGTGCTCCTGATTATGCGTGTCCCAAAAAGCCAGCAATATAAATATGTGCGTATGTAAATTGTATACATACGTACATATACATATATGTATGTATTTGTATATACATGCACGCACACATGCGCTCGTGCTGCTGCCTCTGTGTGCAGTGGGCGTGTAAGTTGTGGGCCGTCGACAGCGGGCTACTGTGGTCGCATTTGTAACGGCAACTGTCAAATGTTGCAATGCCCAATTGGCTAAAAGCACAAAGCCGTAACAACAACAAAAGCAAAAACAACAACAACAATGACAGCGACAACAACTAACTAAGCGCAAGATGCTGCGCTGCATTTGGCATGTGGGCGGGTGGGGCCGCGGAAGGAAGGTGGGCAACAAGCGCAGCAATTACGAGTGCGTGGCACGAGCACAGCGCGAGACCGAACATAAGGAATAAGGAATAAGGAAACAGTGCGAACTTTTAATCAATATACATATATACAAACACATACATATGCACACACCCATACGAACGAACGACGACGTCGACGACGACGACAACAGGAGCAGGACAAAAGCAACAATAACGGGAATACCATCAGCAGCAGCAGCAACAACAACAACAAAGAAAAGTATAACAGCGTGAGCGCGCAAGTAGCTGAAAGAGCATGGCAAAAGAGAGCGAGGGAGAGAGATAGTTAGACTGAGAGAGCCAGACTGACACTCCAAGAGAGTAAGCGCGAGTCAATGAGTGAGCGCCTGGTTGATACCTTTTTACCGCTATTCGTACTCGCACTCGGCTGGCTGAGCAGGAGCAGAGCAAGAGGAAGACAAGTGAACAAAATTGCTATTGCGCTGGGCAGCCGCAGCGTCAATAACAGAGCGCTCGAGCAGAGTGTGCGGGCTTTCGACAAAGCAGAGATTTAAGGGTGTGCGTGTGCGTTTCTCTTTCAGTGTACGTGTGTGACTGTCACTGTGCCTGTGCCTGAGCCTGTGGCTGTGACTCTGCCTGGTGTCTGTGTCCGTCTTCGTGTGTGTGTGTGCGTGTAAGTGTGTGCGAGTTTGTGTCAGTCAGTTCGCATAGGGAAGTAGCACTGGGCAAAAAAAAATGGGAGCAAGAACGCGTTGCACAGACAATTTTTAATTAAAGTGCTGCAACATGGCTCATTTTGGGCGGCCAGCGTTCGCCCACATGCTTATTAAATAATAAAGGCCATGCCCACACAACAAACACACACACACACACACACACACACACAGATGTATACACCCCATGGCAAACACAGTTTCACACTTGCACACACAGCGTCTCATACCCTGCTCAGCCGGATAATCGTCTGTGTTTTGTTTAAATTGCAAAATGTGTACAAGATCTTCTTCCTCTGTGCGAGATGAGAAAACCTAAAATTTAAATGAGCTTGAAGCGGAATTTGTGATTCGTTGAAAATACCAAGAAAGATAACGGCTCGTGTTGAAAAGTATGAGATACGAATGTCATAAGGAAGCAAAAGGCAACTAGACAATACTAGATCCCCATTTCTTTTCCTGTCATTACTTATGCATTTCGTCTGATACTTTTACAGACCTAATAAAGTCATTTAAACAAAAATTTTTAAAGTTCGTCTGTTTTTTAACAGTTTATCCTTGATTCATCGGTATAGCATACATATACATATGTATATAGACTCTACCTAGTGTTGCCTACATACCATATATCTACATACGTCGGTACGCTCCATATTCCACATACATATGTACATCTGCTCGAGATTGTATGTGTGTACCCACTTATATATACTTACCACACTATAGATATCTGAACAGCGTTTGGAACGTGCCAAACCACGCCTAACAATTTTTTTTCCTTTTGAATGAATGAATGAGCTACATCCTTGAAGAGCCTTATGAACTAATTGTGTTACCATGTTACTTCTTTCCCTCATTCAGTGTGCGACAGTTTGATGTCAAGAGTTTAAAACTCTGCACCGACAGCACGAAGCACAGTGACGAAGTAGAGGACGAGGACGAGGAAGAGGACGCGGACGAGGACGGGTCGACACCTGCAGGAGCTTTCGCACGCCCCCTTAGCGCCTACATTACCATTTCCAAACTCCATAGCCTTACGAACCGGGCCATTTTGGTAAACGCGGTCCGAGCACTCGACTGCCAGTCCCGCATCCAGGATGGGCGACTATCATGAGTTTACGGATCAGTACAAAGTGCCGGTGATAGCCAAGCTGCTGCACGCACTGCCCCACTACAACATCACGTTCCACAAGATCAATAGCACGTTCCGGCCCAACGATGAGATCTACCTGGAGGTAAGCTCTATCTGCACTCATCCCTCACGTCTCACGTCCACAAATGCCAAATAGAATAAACGGTGTATGGCAGTACGAATTTTAGTTAACTGCAGCGATTTCTATAGATTTCTATTTATGTACATATGAGTATATACTAAATCTATGAGCTATCAGAGCTATATGTTTTTGGGCATGAGAAAGCGAATAATTTCTCAATTTTAGTATTATTGTAAAATGATATAATGGACAGTGCTATTATATTATTATATTATATGTATATCATTTCATTTCTATTATATTATCATTTCATCATTATATACTTATTATAAGTAGTAATCTAAGAAGCTGAGTAACTTTCATTTAAATGAACAGACAATGATAGTGATTGTGATAAAATTATAAGTATGCTTATAAATGAGTCTATATTTCGACTGCATCCTGCAGTAATCTAGAAAGAAAACAATACAAAAGATAGAGGGAAAAGACATAATCCAATATAACACATATGTATATAATATATTGTTACTTAAATTTGTATAAAACCCCATGTAATATAGAAAAATATTTCTTTTTTCAATCCACGTCTGTTTAATATGTACATGTATTGTTTAAACTGCTAAATAGATTATCTATTGATCTATGATACATATACAGTATATCTTATCCTTATATGAGGTATTGTATATAGATGCTTGTCTTTAGAAATCCATATAAAGTGTTATAAAAGAATGCAGATTATATAGACACAACAGCCTAAGCTGCCCCACTCATTCCATGAAATAGATAAATGTTATGAATCACAGTGCTCGATAAGACTGATATGACTTCCCAATTTTCATTTCATTGTGTCTACTATCCTATCGACTATTATGTTATTCTAAGCGTCTTAATATCATAATTATTCATTTATGTTAAGCACAAAAGTGCTTAAGTTATATTTTAGAGTCGATAAATTGTCAAGAATTTACTGATGCAATAACCATATTCTATTGTTTGGTTATTATTCATAGGCATAAATTGATGTTCTTTCCTAAAACAAATTTATCTTATTATATTATAATTTAATGTTTAGTTTTTTATTTAACTCTTTAGTAAATGTTAAGATATCTTGTGACCATAAACAAAACATGGCTATGATTTATATTGTTATTTTTAATGGAATGATCGATAAACTATCGATAAGATACTGATCTATCTACGGGTGGCTACTGAATTCATTCTAGACACAAAATTATGTAAAATATGTCAATTAACTAACATAATATAACTAATATAGTATTTGAATAATATCGATTATTATCGATAACTTGTAGCTGATTTGTCCCTTAAGGGGCTCTTAGCTGTTGTTCTATATTCCGAGGCAATGTCAGAGATCCACTAACATTAGCCAGCCCAGCTCTTATCGAGCTGAACATCATAGCGAATGCGCACTGTACAACGAAATTGATTAATTGAGATTCTCTTTCGCCCACGATCAGAGCCTGGGCATACTGGGATCGGTGCCGGCAGCACTGCTGATTGTCTCGCTGCTGGGACTGTTGTTTTATCTGATGACGCGCTGCTGCGACCGGAAGCCACGCCCAGCCCACTCGATAACCAGCCTGAAGGTGGCCCTCTCCATCGTGACGGTGATGTGCTGTGCGGCGATCGGACTGGGCCTCTACGGGAACGACGACTTGCACAACGGACTGCTGGAGGTGCTGACCGCCGGCCGGAAGGTGGACAATCTGGTGACGACCATACGCAATCAGACGCACATACTGGAGAATACGCTGACCAATCGCATACGGCCGCAGCTGGTGGAGCTGGCGGATATCTTCGATCAGCCGGTGTCCAATCAGACGGCGCTCTCCAAGCTCTTTGTCTCGCTCAATATCGTCCAGGGCAACGTGACGTTGGCCACCAATGCGGCCAGCGATATCCGGCGCCCGTTGATGGGCATCTCGATGACGCACTTTCTGACCGTGAGTAGTACCGTTAGCTAGCTGTGCCTTAATCATTAGCTGCTCCCTTGCGCCCCGTCCCGCCCATCTTCCTGGCCTGATCCTTGATCCCTGAACCGTTTCTAATCTCATTGCACAGCGCGGCGATCAATGGGAGCTAATCCGCTGGCCCGGCACGGTGGCCACCCTGGCTCTGCTGCTTGTGCTCTGTGCTGTATTGCTAGTGGGCGTGGCACGGCACTCGCGCTGCGCCCTAATACTGTTTAGCGTTTGCGGCCTGCTCGCCGTCACCGGCTCCTGGCTGATGTCCGGCCTGTATCTGTCGTCGTCGGTGGCCGTGGGCGACCTGTGCATCAGCCCGGCCGATTTCCTGGTCTCGACAGCGCCCCGGGACCTGCCCACCAATGTCCTGCTGCACTACACCCAATGCGAGCCGGGGCACACGAACCCGTTCACCCAGCGCCTGCGCGAGTCGCAGAACTCGCTGAACAACGCCCGCAGCGCCATGGCCACCGTCATGAAGATCTCACTGGTGCTCTTCAAGAGCTCGGGCCTGCAGCCGAAATTGGGTGCGGTCAATGCCGATCTGAACAGCAGCGAACGTCTGCTCACCCAGCTGACCGCCCTGGTCGACTGCAAGGCGGTGCATCACAATTTCCTGGCCGCGGCACGTGGCCTCTGCGAGGGCGGCCTGTTGGGCCTGGTGCTGATGCTCATCGCCAGCTTCATAGCGGCCATCCTGCTGACGATCATGGTGTGGGTCGATTCGCACACATGGATCTACATACGCAAGCGCAACGACTACGCCCAGGTGGACGAGCCGTCCTATATATCACATCCGGCGCCCCAGAACCATCAGCAGATGATGAATGCGGCACGCACACTGCCACGCAACCATAACGGGTAGGTGCTTATTGATCCCCAGACTGATCCCATTGCAGCTCGGCAAACCCGCTCTCATTGCAGGCACTTCAGTCCGCCGGTGATCAGTGGCTCCCACACGCTCCAGCATCCCAATAAGCGACAGCAGCACGAGATGATGGCCCACGCGCACATCCAGCAGAACATGCGGGCAATGGGCACCCACACGCTAGGCAGACTGCCCTCGCACAACCACAGCCCCACCCACATGACTGGTAAGTGCAAGTGCCGTTTCCTGAATACCAACACATCAATGCCAGCATCGAACCCCAACACGAACCCGAACCCGAACCCGAACCCAAGCACCAACACCAACACCAACCCAAGCACCCACAACACCCCAAACACAACCATAGCAAATACCATCAGTAGCACTATTAGCATCACCTGCACTATCCCAAATCTCTCTCTCTCTCTCTCACTCTATCTTTCACCTCTCTCTCTCTTTCTCTCTGTTTCTGTCCATCTATCTTTCTTTCTAAATGACTGTCTCTCGCTTTATCGCGTTATCTATTGGGCATTATATAATTATATTAGCTCAGCCTGATCGTAGTTCTTGGATTCTTGGAAACATTTCGTATTTCAGTTTCGTATTGTTGAGTTTTCATAGACATGTATAGAATATATCTAAAATGGCTATAGAAATATAGCTTGAGAACTAGAGGTTATACATATTTAGATGGGAATAATATCTTCTATGCTTATAAGCATTAGGATGGGAGTAGTATCTTATGTATGACAGAAGTCGCATCTTATATACATACATCTATATATAGATACTAAGCCCATCTTAATATAAGCTGTACATAACGCTAAATCTGTAGATTTGTAGTAGACGCAAAAGCCAGCTCTACCTGAACCTCAATTTGAGGATATTTGTTAACAGCTTTTCTTACATTATAAAGGATGAATAATGAAAGCAGATGAATACAAGCTAATATATTGAATAGAATTCTATTCATTTATCATAAAGTGCTATAATTGTTCAAGTTTTTATCTCTATTGAGGCATCTTGAATTAAAATGCTTTCTCATGATTTGAAAATATAAAATCAATATAATCTTAAAATATCTATCTGCATAAAATAATATCATATACTTTTCTTTTGATATTCCCTAAGTAGTTTTTCCGTCTCTCTTCTTCAACCGGTTCGCATTGGGAATTGGTTAACTTTCCCTATTTATCTACTGTTAAAACTAGGAGTGCGATTCAGGTATCATAAGCTCGCCTTAGGCTTTCAAGGCCTTAGCTAAAAGCACATTATTTCGAGTTCTAAATATAAGATCTATATCCCCATAATATCTGCACGCATATATGAATATATCAAGTCTTAGAACTGCATATATGCGAATATTAGTTGGAATTAAGTCATTCCAAAAGTAGTTGATTCTTCCCGACTCTACGTAAACCCTCTCTGGAACCGCCTGAGCCTTCCGTTTCTAGTTTCCTGGCCATTCACTTATGTATCTCTCTCGTATCATGCGTCTGACGTTCGTCCATCTCCATGAAACCGTCACATCCGCATCCGCATCCGCATTCCGTATCCTCATCCGCCTTGCTAATTGTGTGTACATTTTAGGTCCCAATAACGGTAAATATGCAACCCTAAGCAAACAATGCAAAACTTTGGAAGCCAATGACTTTTACTGAAAATCGTCGCCAGCCGCCGCCGTCGCCGCCGCTTCCTCCCTACCGCCCAGCACGCAGGCCCAGGTGGCCCAGGCCCACGCGCACGCCCAGGCGCAGCAGCAGCAGCAGCAGCAGCAGCAACAACAACAAATGGGTCCGCAGCCAATCTACTGCCATCATCCTCACCAGCATCCGCACGCCCATCCACACGCCCATCCCCATTCGCACTCGGCAGCCGTTGCGGCCGCCGTGCAGCATCAGCACGCCATCTACCATCAGCAGCAGGCCCAGGCGCAGCAGTATGGCACCTATACGACAGCTGCGGCGGCCCATCATGCGCAGCAGCATCACTTGCCGCCGCCGGGCCAGAGCCAGATCTATCAGCAGATCCCTGCCCATCTGGCCGGCCAGCTGGCGCCCAATGGCAATCCGCACTCCATTTATCAGCCGCTGGTGGCGGTCAGCCAGGGCTCCATTTACGTCTCCAACCTGGCGACAATGCGGCGCCAGAATAGCCAGGGTGGCCCGCAGATACCGGCCCATCATCACCAGCAGCCGGTGCAGGCGCAGCCCCCTCCAAATCCCCACCAGCAGCAGCAGCAGCAGCAGCAGCCCAATCCCCACGCCCACCCACAGCATGCCCAGCAGCAGCAGCAGCAGCAGCAGCAGCAGCAGCCGCCGCCGCCTTCGCAGCAGCAACAGCAGCAGATGCTACAGCATCAGCTGAAGTCGCCGCAGCAACAGCAGCAGCAGCAGCAGGTGCCCGAAACGGAGGTGGTGCCCATCAGCACCGCCATGGACTCGGCCATATACGATCGGGATAAGCAGATATACAAGTGCTCGACGCTGCGGCAGGGCGGCAAGTTCGATCCCAAGTACAAGCCCTCGATACTCAATTGCCCCCTGCCCGAGATACCCAAGGATGCGGAGCAGCCCAAGGTGGAGTCCATCTATCAGCAGCAGCAGCAGCAGCAGCAGCAGCAACAGCAGCAGCAGCACCAGACGCAGAACTATTCCAAGTAAGTTGGTCGCTTGATGCGGACGCCGCTCTCAAACCTTCCGATTCTGTTCAATCTTGCCCTTGTTTAGGACCTTGCAACGGCCCCCGATGAAGCTGCCGCCGCAGATGAAGGCCATACCGCCGCCGCGCATTGGCACGCCCACCTCGCCGCCGCCGCCCGCCGCGCAAGCGGATGCAGTGCAGCAGAATGGCGGCGGCGGCGGCGGCGGCAATGGCGGCGCCAACAACGATGACGCCTCACTGCCACCGCCTCCGATGGAGGCGCAAACGCATCTCGGCAACAGCGCGGACAATGCGCCGCCCAAGCCGCGTCTCCAAGCTGCCAACGGCAAGGCTGGCAACGGACTCGTCCTGCTCAACGGTGCAGGCGGCGGTGGCGGTGTTGGCGGAGCAGGAGCAGCAGCAGCAGCAGCAGCAGCCGCCAACTCGGGTGTCCTGGACGACGACGACGATCTGCCGCCGCCGCCGCCGGCGATAACCGACGAGAGCAATTATGCAGTCACCGAGCTGTAAGCCACGATTAACGGATAGTGGCCAGAGTCGGCATTTAGTAGCATATTTGAGTGTTCCTTGGTTCTTGATTTGCGCTTCGCATCCCAATCCTAAGTCCATTCTCTTGAGTTCCCAACGCATTCCAATAATTAGCCAAACGAGAAATACTTGAAACTGAAATGGATAAACTGAACCCACAAACTGGACTTTTTGTATATATACAAGCACACTTGATACAGATCCTAACTATAACACACACACACACACACACTTATACTAAACATATACTTATACATACATATATACACGATATTTGGTATATTCTTTTTGATAATAGGCATTTTAATGCTCGCAAACAGTTTTATTGCAACAATTTTTAGCCGAACCGCGCGAACAAGGAAACAAAACAAACAAAATATATACATACATATAGACGAAAGATAATGCCAAGAACACTAAGCGAAATATGGGACAAATTATTGTATTATATAGCGTCATATACAAAGTTATATGTAGGAGTACGTACGTAGGCCGGAACTACTTAAGAGACGGAAAAACACAAAGAAAGGAAGAAAGAAAAACAAAAACAAAAGAGATTACGAAATAGAGAAAAAACGAACTTTTGAACTTCGACAACACGAAGCTCCCTGACCCCCTCCAACTCTCCACGAATAAGAAGAAAAGGAAAGGCGCATTTAGATATTAGAAACTTTCCAAAGAAAAGAAACTCAAAATAGATATAGTTGCGATTTTAAAAGCCGTTAAAGAATAATTCACAATTTAGGAAAAACAAAAACAGAAATGGGAAAACGGTTTTTGTTGAAATTGCTTCGAATTCGAATTCGTCAAATTGGTCTTAAGTAATCCAGAAATCCTAAAATCCAGTGCATGGTCACTTCAATTAGTTAGTAAGGAGAAACAACTGCAGAGGGGGAGCAAGAGTTCAACGTTTTTTTTTTTTGTTTTAAAATGAATTTTGTCAAGTCAATTTTTTTGTTTATCGATAATAATACGGTCGGGTGTGTGTGCGTGTGTGTGAGCGAGCGAGTGTGTGTGTGTGTGTGTGGATGCGACCGGCATTGGTATAGGGACTTGTGGGTAATTGGGTTGTGCGCCAGGTTAGAGCCGATTCGAGCAGTTCGGACCTTGCGATTTTTATTGTAATGTAACCGTAAGCTTAACAAAAATGCATTTATTAACAAATTTAAACTAAATACAACAAAAACAAAACAAATACTTAGCACATTCCGAGTGCGCATATACATACAAACAAGCATACATACATACATACTATATACATATGTAGCTATACACAAGTAACTGTATATTTAATAGCAGTAGCTAAACGAAAGTCAACGCGTAGCCTAAACGAAAATCCCGAAACCCCAATTAACTGGATTTCCAGCTCGTGTGTGTTAACAGAATAGCAATATAAATGATGTAAACGTACTGCCCCCGCATTCGGCTGAGCCGAAAGACACCAATTGACACCAGCAACAAGTACTACAGTTAAATAAATAAATCTACATATATAATATATATACATATATATACATACATATACGTATATATGTATATGAACTACAGCAATATACAAATATAAACTAAAGGCATTATGCAGATATTAAAACTCAATACTTGTGTAGTTAGTTAGCGGAGTTGTTAGTGGAATTCTAAAAGGACGACAAATACGAGAAGGAAGTAAGCCAGACACAGAAACAGAAACCAAAACAAAACGATAGCAGTGTGACCAGAGGTCAGCCTAACATCCAACTAAAAAATCGCTTAAGCACTGCCCGCAAAGCCAGTGAGTTTTTAATACACACACACACACACACAAACACTCACGTACACATATATACATATACATATATATATATATAAATGAACTACATTTACAGTACAGCTAAAGATTTATTATTAGACTAATATTGTACACTATATAGAGCACATCGGGAATGATCAATTGTATAATATATACATACATACATACATATATTATATACAAAATATATACATATATGTACGAAAAGCATATTCGCGCAAACGAAGCGACAAACGATGGATGGCAAAAGAGAAGAGAGACAAAATAACAAAATCGAAAAACCAAAAAACAAATTTCGAAAATTTATTCGATTAACTTAAGCTTTTAAGTATTAACACTTATGTATAGAAACTGTAAAGTAACGTCAAAACGAAAAACGACCTAATCAAGTTTTTTTTATTCGCTTATATACAATAATACATAATGTTATATATATATATATACAGATTATTGAACAACAATTATGGCACGTATATATGTAGCTAAACATCGACCCGCCCCTGCCGCGTATAGCCCCAGAAAGGAGCGCAAGAAGAAGAGTTAGAGCAACTAATTCGTTTGATCGACTATCAAATACCCCTGCAGACCGAAAAAAAATGCGACAAGCCTCTAGCTCAAGTTTTATTAAGAATATCAAGTTCAATAATTGACTCTTTTTTTTTTATAAAAAAATATATATCATTTTTTAAATGTATATTTATATAAGTTTATATATGTATTTATTTGTTCTGTAAAGCTTAACTAGAGAAAATTGGAAATTCCTTAAGAGTATCAAAAAAAAAAAAAAAAAAAAATTGCTGGAAAAAAGTGGATCATCAAAGATGCAAACAAATTTTTGAACCCCCAATGAAATGACTTTGGGATAATGAAATATTGTCGTTCAACCAATCCAAATGATATTCACCTATATCATACAGAGGGGAACGCACTGCAGGGGTATCCAGATGGGATGAGCTATACTTTGCGATGGGTGGACTCGACTTATGACACAAGCTGATCGCAGCGATATACAGATATATACATTCAGATATATATATATGTATAACACATTAGCTCGTAAATATATTTCTGTGTTAAATGTTGTCATCGTACGCGTTGTAGTTATTAAAGGCAAAATACAAATGGAATGAGAAACTTTGGGTAGTGGGAAAACGAGAAACATTTTCGAGGCTTGCTGAGTGTGTGTGTGTGTGTGTGTGTATGTGAGTGTACGCATGCATACACGCACACATATATAGTTAAAGACAATGTAAAGAGAAGCGCCAGATCAAGCTTAAATAAAAACAAAATTAAAAAAAATAAGAAAACATTTAAAATAATAAAATTAAAAAATTAAAAATAAAAAAACAACCCCGCATACCTAAGTATTCGGTTATATTGGGAATATCGCATAACTGCGTGAAGACGAAGTTGGATAAATTAGCTGATTTGAAGGGTTTATAATATTTTATGCGAAACAAAAGTAGAATATACAAGAAACATACAAAAATTACAAATAAACAAATGAAAAAACCCACAAAAAAAGGCTCCAAAATCCGACAAAAATTTCATTCAAGCAAAAAAGTGGCAACCATAAAAAACGCTAAAAAAAAAAAAACGAAAAATATTAATAAAAATAAAATAAAACAATAAAAAAGAAATCAATTACATAATGAGTTTTACTGGTCGATATATGGAATATATGTAGCTGGAAAAATATTTCGTATATGTGAAACCATTTATATCATGTTTTAGCTCCACTTGCGTAGTTTCGAAATTCGTATGCTCTTAGTTTCTATGTGCATACATCCGACATATATCATTTAACACCAAACATGCATCATACATCGAATACATATATTCAAACATCATACATCACTTATATGCATTAAAGCATTTATTCAAATATTATATATCATAACATGCACGATACAATATACATCATTACGCATCATACATCATACATATGATTTATACACATTCAAATATCATACATCAGGCATCATTCATCATACACCAAACATCAAAAATCATACATCTTATATACATATGTGAATGCATATCTGAGATCTACATACATAAGTGGATCCATTCATCATACATACTGACAAACCCATACTGCATCCAGAAGTGAATATATAAATATGTTCTTAAATACCTACCGTCGTATTTATACCAACGCATATATATATAATACATACGTAGCATGTACATGCAAGCATCATGTGATTACTTACCTGCATATAAATTGTAAAGTAAATTTCGCTGGGGTAGACTTAGTCTGCCCACGGTACTCTCACAAGAAATTTATAATTGTGAGACACGGGACAAGGAGTGGGGAAGGGAGGAGCGTTGGGATTATGAGAAGTCCGTCGCGTCCCCGCGCGTGCCAGCGGAGGGTGGCTCAAGCCGAGTGGCGCTGCGAAGCGCACTCAAGCTTCGCACGGGGACGGAGGATAGGTTTAATCCACAATTTCCAGATGGGATGAGACCACACTCAGAAATCACCGATGGGTCAGTGAAAGCAGAGGGGGAAATAAAAAGAATCGAACAACTTGTGGAATTTTCGTTCTGTATATATTCATATGTATTTATTTTACGCAATTTACACTTCACGTTTCTCTTTGCGTATTGTCACTACTTCACAAAATTCTCTGCGTTCGATCTCCGCGACGCTCTTTAACGAATTAAATTTGACTTCACAAAATTCTCTGCTCTTTAACGAATTTAATTTGACTTCATTGTCGCTTGGGCCGCTCGCCCGCGTTCATCCGATTTTCAGATTCAAACTCAGGATTAACAATACTTAATCCTAATAATACTCACATTCTACTAATCAAAGCTACGAAACTACTCAGCTGCAAACTTATCACTACGAGCTTATATACTATTACATGACTGCAGCTTAATTGCTACAAACTTTCATGTTAAAAACCTACTACTAAAAACTTATATACTACAAATAATGTAGGCCGTGGGTTGGCGAGCCGCCTTATGCCCTCCCCTTACTCAATCGGGAGACGACCACGGCTCCTGTAGCCGCCACCGTGATGTTAAAGACGGCACCGTCGGCCGACATCCTAAACCTAGTCCGTCGATGTCGCCGGTCGCAAGCGTCGACTTCTCTTCTCAATAACCTGATGGCGTCCGCGCTCAGAACGGTCCCGGCCGGACGCACCTTCCAGTTATAGGGCACTAACGGGGGCATCTCCCGCTCCGCCACGTACTCTCTGCCGAACCAATCCGCCATATCTGAATCCCATCCGTCGAGGACGTCCGTCATATCGACCATGAGGTCCGCTCCACTCGATGGGCTCTTCGGCGGTGACGCATCCGTAGCCTGTCGACCATGTCGGGTGGGCTCCTGGAAGCCTGCACGGGGAACGTTCGGCGTCCGCTGTCGCGTCCGAGCTGGCGACGGTCCCGCGTAGTCCATCCTCATCTTCCGGTTTGCAGGCTCGCCGGGATCTGGTCCCCCGACGGCGCTCGGGAGTGCGCGCCGCCTGCTTCCCACTACCTGGACTCGTTCGGCTGAATGCTCCGACCTGGGGATAAGGTCGGTGTTCCACCGTCGACTCCCCACGGCTCCCGGTGTATATCGCACAGCCACCCGCAGGGAGTCGTCGCGATGACCTCTTCTTGGGCTGGCATCCACGCGACGCTGCGGCGTCGGCTCAGCCTCCCTGCTTCCACGACTAGGTGTCGCCTCGTATTGCGCCGCCCTGTCGTCGCCTCTCCTTGTCCACAAACCTTCCGGTGATGTCGGACGCCCTCTATCCTCCGTATCCAGTGCTCCCTGCATCGACGGGCTTTCTATGGGTTCAGCCTTGATTTTTAGTCCCATTGCCTTTACATCAGGAGGATCCTTGAGTTCCCCCTTCGGCGTATTATGATCTACTTTCTTCGCCCAGTCGGACGACGCGCCCTCGTTCGGCGTGCCCTGTCCATCGACTAGCGATCCTGGTCTAGCGAGCAAATCCTGGCCTCCAGACCGGCTGGTCTCCATCGACACGCCCTGCGCGTGTGGCAGTGGCTTCTCCTCTATCCTCATTATGAGCTCCGCGTCGCCACAACGCAACGTGGTACCCATGGCGCACAGAAAGTCCATCCCTAGAATGAGGTGGTACATCATGCTCGGCATGACGAGCATCGTCGTCCATACCACCTTCCCTGCGAGACCCACCTCTACCTTCATCATCTTCGTTATACTTAGTGCAGACCCGTTGGCTAATCTAATCTGCGACTGCACATCCTGGAAGTCCCCTCGAATCGTCTGCCGGCGCACGCAATCCTCACTAATGAAGCTGTGTGTGGCCCCGGTGTCGATCGTGGCGGTCATCCTTCGACCCCCAATCAGCACCGTCGCGACGATCCTCTCATCCTTTACGAATAGGGGATAGCACACCCGCTGGAACCCTACTCCGGATCCTGCGTCGTGAGCCATCATCCGATGGATAGTCTTCGACCGGTCCGACGTTGCTTCTCTTCTGCTTTCCTTTATTTTATTTTTATTTTATTTTTAATTTTTATTTTATTTTTAATTTTTATTTTATTTTTATTTTTATTTTTAATTTTTATTTTATACTTTATTTTATTTTATACTTTATTTATTTGTATTTGTTTATATTTTATTTGTTCTTTATTTTAATTTATTTTTTATTTGTATTTATTTACATTTTGTTTGTTGTTTTTTTATTGAAATTTTTTTGTATTATATTTTTTCTTTTTTTGAATTTAGTTGTATTTTATTATGATTTAATTTGTTTTATATTTCTTTGTGTTTTATTGGTATTTTATTTGTATTTTACTTAAATTTTCTTTGCATCTTATTTGAATTTTCTTTGTTTTATTTGTATTTAATTTGTATTTGATTTGTATTTAATTTGTTTTTTTTTTTTTTTTTTGTTTGTATTTCTTTGTATTTTATTTGGAATTTATTTGTATTTTTTGTATTTTACTTGGAATTTATTTGTATTTTATTAGTTCTTTATTAGAATTTAGTTGTAATTTATTTTGATTTAATTTGTATTTATTTTTATTTTATTTGTCCTTTTATTTGAATTTAGCTGTATTTTATTTGTATTTATTTGTATTTCGTTTATATTTTATTTGAATTTTATTTGTAGTTTATTTGTATTTTATTTGTATTTAATTTGTATTTTATTTGAAATCCCTTTGTTTTATTTTAATATTATATGGAATTCATTTGTATTTTATTTTGAATTTATTTCTATTTTATTAGTTCTTTATTTGAATTTAGTTGTATTTTATTTGGATTTAATTAGTATTTATTTTAATTTTATTTGTATTTTGTTTATATTTTTTCTATTTTATTTTTATTTAATTTGTATTTTATTTGTATTTTTTTAAAATTTATTTGGAATTTAATTTGTATTTTATTTGAAATCCCTTTGTTTTATTTTAATATTATATGGAATTCATTTGTATTTTATTTTGAATTTATTTCTATTTTATTAGTTCTTTATTTGAATTTAGTTGTATTTTATTTGGATTTAATTAGTATTTATTTTTATTTTATTTGTATTTTGTTTATATTTTTTCTATTTTATTTTTATTTAATTTGTATTTTATTTGTATTTTTTTTTAATTTATTTGGAATTTATTTGAATTTAGTTGCATTTTATTTTTGTATTTATTTTTATTTTATTAGTTCTTTATTTGAATTTAGTTGTATTTTATTTGGATTTAATTAGTATTTATTTTTATTTTATTTGTATTTTGTTTATATTTTTTCTATTTTATTTTTATTTAATTTGTATTTTTTTTTAATTTATTTGGAATTTATTTGAATTTAGTTGCATTTTATTTTTGTATTTATTTTTATTTTATTTGTATTTTGTTAATATTTTATTTGTATTTTATTTGAATTTTTTTCGCATTTAATTTCTATTTTATTTGCATTTAATTTGTATTTATTTTTATTTTATTTGTATTTAGTTTGTATTTTATTTGAATTTTATTTGTATTTAATTTGTATTTTATTTCTATTTTACTTGTATTTAATTTTTAATTTAATTTAATTTTTTATTCCACTATCGGCCCACTGTGCACTCCAAACACTAGATCGCTAGAGGCGACGCTAGACTTTAGCGCGCTTCTGTACAGCAAGCGCCCAAAAGTCGCGAATAAGCAAGTTCGCAAGCTCGAAGACTGTGGCGCGCGGGGGGTATGTTCGAAACTGCACAATACTCACACACTCACATACATACATATACATATGCAGCTATCTCGCTCATCTCTTTTTTCGCCTTTTTCTTGTCGACGCTTTAGCCACGCCGCTCTCCAGCCCTGCGTCCCTGCTCGGGCGCCACTTTTAAAGGAGTAAATTTCGCTGTGGCCGACTGTGGCAGGTTACTCTCACAAGAGACTTTTACTCATGAGACACAGGACGTGGAGTGGGAAAGGGTGGAGCGTCGGAATTATGAGAAGACCGTCGCGTCCACGCGCGTGCCAGCGAAGGGCGGCTTAAGGCGAGTGGCGCTGCGAGGCGCACTCAAGCCTCGCACGGGGACGGAGGATAGGTTTAATCCACAATTTCCAGATGGGATGAGACCACACTCAGAAATCGCCGATGGGTTAGTGAAAGCAGAGGGGGGAAATAGAAGGAATCGAACAACTTGTGGAATTTTTGATCTGTCTATATACATATGCATGCATGTATGTATGTTTGTATTTATTTATTTTACGCACTTTTACACTTCACTCTTGCTCTTTGCACTGCTTTTGTTAATTCTGCACAAAATTCTCTGCGTCCGACCTGCGCGATGCTCTGCAACAAATTAAATTCGACAATTAAACAAATATTATTCGCAATTCGCTTTGGCGTCGGCAATGGAACTCTCCACAGCGCAGTCTCTCCACTCTCGCGGGCCCTCTCCAAGCGGGGGGCAGGGCTGCACTGCCGATCGCCGACGCTTTGCGCGCGCTTTTACCCGCTTTTCAAATTCAAACTTAAGACTAACAATATTTAAGTATGATAATATTTATATTCTTTTAATTACAATTATTATATTATATTATTATTATTATTATTTGCATCATTTATTTATATGCCTTGAACTGTATAAGAGTAAATTTAATTATATATGTATATGTAATGTATGTTAATGTATATGTACATATGTATATGTATTACATCATAAGTTATACATGCTTACATGCATTTATACACAATAGGCCATGCATACATACATACATACATATATGCAGTCATACATCATACATTAAACTGAAATTCTAACATAAATGCATACATTCAGACATACATACATACATACACATGTACAAATGTACATACATGCATGCTTACATATATATATATATCACATAATCATTCATCAGTTGGTCATCAATTCATCAACCCGTCAATAGTTCAGTCTGCGATTCTTCTCAGATTTGCTTTCCGTAATGGAAATGAAGAGTGCGACCATATATAGCTATCTCTTTTCAGTTAATAAACAACAGAAATTGAATGCAGTTTTTAAATTTATTTGCAAGTTTTTTTTTTTCATATATTATATTAATTATACTAATGTTTATTCTCATTATCATTGTGCACATTTTCAGCAGCATATTTCACGTCGATTTGTATAATAAATATATTTATCATTTTCATACAAATATATATGTATATAATTAGCATATATTAATTATATAAAATGTTGTTTTTGTTTTTTTTTTGTTGTTTTTGATTTCACTTAGCGCCTAAACAGATTACAAATTAAATTAGAATGTTGCAAACAAAAGAAAGTGCGAAAATGGAATTGAAAACGCCCAACAGAGAAGAGCAACAACAACAACAACAACAACAATAGCAAAAGGGCAACAACAACGATGCAAAAAGAAATAATAAAAATTACAAAAATAATATATATGCATCAAAATATGATTAATAAAGTGGTTAAAAATACAGAGATATATATAAACTATATATATATATATATATATATATATATATATGTGTGTGTGTGTGTTTATATATATAAGAATAGATAAATGATAATACAATAGTTGATAATAGTTGAGGGATAGATAGATAAGCTCTATCGATCTGAACTGAAATGCATAAAAGCATAGGGAACGTCATCATCGTCATCATGGTCATCATCATCATCGTCATCATTATCATCGTCATCATCATCGGGCTCTTTGGAATCAGAGAATTGCTTTCGAAGTTTTAAGGTTCCGTCTGGTTGGTTATGCTTAGGGTAATATTATTATTATTATCATTATTATTATTATTATTATTATTATTAGCATTATTATTATTATTATTATTCCGTCTGCTGGTTTGTTTATGGGCGTATTCATAAGTGGGCGCTGCTGCAAGCGTGTCGTTGTTCATCATTATAATTATTAGCATCATCATCATCATTAGCCAGTGGATCACTTAGTGTTAATTGCACCAGACACAGCCACCAGCTCCGGCACGGACGACGATCCGGCGCTGCTCTGGCTGACAGTGCGCGCGTGGTCCACGTGGTTGCCGATCGCCGCTGCGGCCGCTGCCGCTGAGGCCGCTGCCGAGATGGGCAGAGCTGTGGCGGCGACTGGCGTTGCCACGCCTACGCCCGCTGGTGCAGCAGTCGGCGATGGGGACATTTCGTTCGCATCCGTTGTCACCGGCTCCACGGTGGGAAAAACGGGCGGCACGGCCGTGGACACCACAGGCGTCTGTATCATGGGCGTGGGCGGCGACCGGTTGGCGGGCAGCTGATGCGCCGCCTCGCCCGACATTTGCATGTGATATCTGTGGAGGGAGTGCGTGTGTTAGTGGCATTGGCATTCGGATGAAACGTGATCGTGGCTCACTTGTAAATGTTCTCGGTGCTCTCGACGACGCCCTGGGTCAGGTTGAGGCTGCGGCCCTTGATGCCCGACTCCTTGGCCGGCGGCGACCACCAGTTGAAGACGCGACCCACGACCGGCACATGCCGCAGAATGCCCTCCTGCCAGAGCTTCTCCTCGGACTCGCGCTGCAGATCCGCCGTGGCCGCCTCGATGCCCTGCATTCAAATCGAATCAGTTGAAATGGCCAGTGGCCAATGGCGATGGCAGTCTTACCTTCTTGACGATCTCCGACATGGTGTCCAGGACGCGCGAGTTCTCCTGGACGCTCTTGCCGACGGTGACGACCAGGTCGAGCAGCTCCTCCACCTCCGTCTCGTGCGTGACCATGCCGAAGCGCACGCAGATGAGGCCGTCGGTGCCCTCGCCCAGCGAGAAGGCGTTGTCCGTCGACTTGAGCGCCTCCACCAGGTCGATGTTCAGCTTGTTGAGCTCCGTTTTGGCCTGGTCCGTCAGCAGCGACTCCCAGCCCTCGGGCACGAACCGGACGCCGCCCATGCCCGCCCACTCGGGCAGCGGCACCAGCCGGAGCACCTCGCTGCGCTCCACCAAGTGCATGAAGCGCGCCTTGTGCTTGATCGTGGCCCGCAGTATGTCCACGTGCGCCTCCAGGCTCTGGGCGAAGCTCTCCAGGTTCTCCGAGCTGGGCGGCTGCTCGCCCAGGCCCAGCTCCAGCGGGCAATAGCGTATGCAGCTGCCGTGCGTCGGATGCTCAATCACCTCGAAGTCAAACTGCGGAAACGAGATTCGGGTCAGGGATTCATGTCGCTGCGGACGCAGTTACTCACATTGGGACAGTCGCGCTGCAGTATCTGGCCCAGCCAGGAGTTCAGCCGATCGAAGTACGAGGCGTTGTTCACCTTCTCCAGCGGCTTCTGGCCCGCCTCAGCCGCCGCCGCTGCTGCCGGCTCGGCGCTCGGCGTGATTGGAATGGTTGTGCTGCCGTCGAACTGGTAGACCACCACCGGAGCAGCTGCGTCGAACAGGGCGTTCACGTCGAACGCGCTGTGAATGATGTCCGACAGGGCGGCGCCCGTCTGAGCACCGGGCGTGTGACTCTACGGAAAACAGATTCACAATGGAAGATTAGGGGCAACGGAACAAAATGGAAGACGAGGTTAAGTTACTCGGATGCCTTAACACTAGAATGGCTTGCTAACAGCAGGGAGAGCTACATGGCACCATCTTCCTTTCAGAGTTTGGAGGGGGCAATGGGAATACCTTCTTTTAGTTCTGATTAAAATCGTATTACCCTAGATTGGATTGGCTTGATAAGAACTTGGAGTGGGAAATGGACTTGGCTACCTTCGGTTGTCATTGAAGTTCTATCAATATTATCATATCATATATATCATGCGAACTAAATATCGAATTGCCTAGCTTCGATTGTTGCGATAAAAGTTTGGTATAGATAACTTCCATCATATGTACTAAGAAGTCTTTAAGAATATCCCACTACTGATGTACGATATAATCGTATAGATATGAAGAGATCAGACAAGACAAACAATAAATCTTTAAGAATGAATAATTGGGATAACAAATTGATAGATAGCAAAATAGTAAACCTAGAAAGACACTAAAAACTATGCCAAGTCTCGGATTATCTTAGATTGTGTTGCTTCGATAAGGGTTTACAATGGGAAAATGGGATAAATTCCTTGAAATGTAATTGGGATCCCATTAATATATTACTAATAGGGGCTAGGGATCTTTAAATCCTCATCTATGCTGAGTCTGCCCCCATTTAAATATGGAAAATGGGGGTGATTCCTAATATGCCATCGAAATCCTATTAATATCTTAGGCCATCATATCAAACAGATAACACAGTTCATATCTGGATACATGAAGTCAATCTATGCTGTCTCTTCCTTCTGGATCCAAGTAGGACAAGGGCTTAGAATGACTAATATCCCATAATGGAATCAATAGCATATTCCGTATAGATATAACAAGACTAGATAATACTCTATATAGGAACATGAAGTAAATCTATGCCAACTTCTAAGTAAGTAAGATGAGGTTAACGTCGTATAGAAATATGTGTGGTACGACTGCTCTATTATATAACTCCTTAAATGCTTCACAATTAGAATGGGAATAGCTTCCTATTCAAAATAAAATAGATTCATCGTAGTGCCAATTAGAGGCCTGCATGGGTATACTTGGTACTACGAATACTATACTAATATATGACTAATATACATGACTAATATATCTATAGACAAAGTAAATCTATGCCAACTCTCTTGGGTCTCAGTCAATTTCTAAAAATAATATGTGGATAATGGATAATATAGATAGAGAGTAGTACGACTAGTTTATCAGATTGGTTAGGGAAGAAAATTGGAAAAATTAGAACAAATTGTCTAAGCTTGACAATGGAAAGATTAGATAGAGTATTCACTCAATTTCTACGAGTTTCACGTGAATAACTTCCTATATATAACACAAAATACCTAATTGAAGTTCTATCGATATGGTACGACTTTTGACAATATAGAGAAGGAACTAAATCTCTATAGATCTATACAGTCAATTGATAAGATAATGGGACTAATATCCTATAGACATAGATATTTACTATAGGCTGTTCCATTAAACTATCTTTCTTAAAATATCAATCTCTATGGATGCTTATATTCCATTTGGGTTAGGGTCTTATGGGTCTAGGGTTTGGCTACTACGTTACCAGCACTCGGATGCCCTCGCACTTGGAGGCTATCTCGAAGAGAATACTGCATGTCTGGAATGCGACGTGGAGCCGCTCGGCGATGGCCTTGCGGCCGAGCGCCTGCAGGCTGGTCCACAGAGAGAGGGCGTTGAGGCGCCGGGAGAGGATCGGGTCCGATTCGAAGGCACTCAGCGCGCTGTTCTGGAGCGGCCGATGGAGCAGCACAATGGGCAGACTGGGCACGCCCAGCCAGCTGCCCAGGTTGAGGGCCATCGAGTGGAGCACGTCGTGCACGCTGCCGGGACTCTGGGCGCAGACGAGCGCGGCCAGGCCGTGCCCGCTGGCATGGAGCCACATGTTGTGGGCCTTGCAGACGTCGCGCAGGCGCTGCAGGTTGTCCACGTAGCCGCAGAGCGAGGCGCCGATGTCGGCGACCACCAGGAGCGGGGTGCGGCTGGCGGCCAGGTCCAGCTGCACCTGCTTCTGGAGCTGGGCCAGATCCATGGTGCCGTACTTGCTGTCCTCCGGTATGATCTTGATGGCGTCCAGCGAGATGCCCAGCTGCCGGCAGGCGTACTGCAGCCGCACCGGCGTCGTGTTCTCCGAGATGTAGAAGCACGGCTGGGCCAGGGCCGGAATGCCGCCCTCCAGGTAGCCCGGACAGCGGGCGACTATGGCCAGGCGCACGGTGCGCAGGACGGCGTCGGCGTTGTCCGCATGGAAGCTGCTCGCGGCGTTGCTGAAGTGGAACAGGGTGCCCAGCCAGCGGGTGGCGTCGCCGGAGATGCTGTTCGTGACGCGCAGCAGATGCTGGCGGTCCAGGTGCGACAGGTAGGCCACAATGCTGTGCGAGATGAGCGCCAAGTGGGAGACGTCGTCGAGGGCGGGCAGCGGAAACTCCGGATCGTCCTCGCTGTCCGAGTAGGCGACCAGCTGCTCCAGCGACTTCAGTATGTCCGCCGGCACACGGTGCTCCTGGCGCAGCTGCGTGGCCAGCACCAGCTCGGCGGCGGATGTGCGTGGTGCACGCTCCTGCTCCGACTGCTCCTGCAGCGACTGGCTGTCGCCGGAGCTCTGGTTGTCGCCGGACGCATCGCTGATCACCTTCGCCGGCGAGCCGGGCACAGCCTTCACGTTCTCCAGCCGCTGCAGCATCTGAGAGGAGCGCAGCTCCAACTCAGCCAGGCCGGAGCGTATCTAAAATGAAACATCACAATTAACCACAACAACAACAACAACAGCAATGAGAGTGTGTGTGTGAGAGAGAGAGCCGCAGCAGCAACAAAAACAGTTGCCGCAACTGTAAACACTATCAAAACAATAAGACGTTGACGTTGACGTGTCTTCGTCGTCGTCATCAAATGCCAACAACTTACGCTGGATGCGGCAATTTCAGCCACTGCTGGTGTTGCCGCCGCCGCCGCTGCTGCTGCTGCTGCTGCCGTTGTTGTTGTTGTAGTTGGTATCGTTGCCGCTATCGTCGCTGACGTTGACGTTGTTATTGCTTTTGTGCCCATTGATGACGGTGTCGAAGGAGACGGCGGCTGCGGCTGCGGCTGCGGCCGTGCCTGTTGGGCAGCGGCAGCGTTTGGCTCGGCATCAACTCCAGCCGCTGACATAATTCTATAGGTTAGCTTGGCAAACTTTTCGTGGCTGCGCTTTTCGATTCGTTCTGCCTGTTTTTCTGTTATTCTAGCTGATGTGGAGTTCTACTATGGAATTAGCCCAACTACAAATTTGAGGATTTCGAATGGTTGGCATGTGTGGTCACACTGCATACGCAGCCACATAATCGATGCATGCTATCGATATGCGACACACATAATATCGTTTAACGATTGGCGCACTTGCAGCAAGTTGGCAGCGCTGCAGCCGTTACAGGGCGCCAATAATTTAAATGTGTCTACTTACATAAGTTTACTTGACTTTCATTGTTCTATTTATTTTTATTATTGTTTCTTTTATTTGACTTTCTCAGCACTGACCCAAATATCAGTTGCTGTCACTAATGCATATTTGCAGCTTTTGCATTTGTTTTGCGACATGTGTTTCGACGGCACTAAATAAAATGCAACTTTTGCAAAAGTCGAGCAACATTTGTATGCGACTGGATTATGCGAACATGGGGAACATGGAACATGGAGAGTTTCGACCATGTTGCCAGGCAATATGTGCATCAACACACACATACATACATACACACACATGTGTGTCGGCGTCTGTGTGCGCTTGTAGCTTTGCACTTTATTCATGCATAAACTTGCTGAGAAAGTTTCGCGTTCGCTGAGCTGAGCTGAGCTGGTTCGCCAGCTAAAAGTTGCCGGAGCATTGGGATTTGCGAGTCCGCCTGCCCACAACACATGCAAATAACATATCGATGCTGCTTTTTCAAATAGATGTATGTATGTATTTATGTAGGTATGCATGTGTGTATATGTACATACATATGTATGTACCCCCCGCGGGCCCACCCATCGATCGAACCCACCATACCCAATTGGCTGCACTTGGTTACCCTTGTGGCTTTGGCGTCTGTTGTGCCGGGGATTTGCGACGGTGCCGCCGGAATGTGCCGCTGCACATGCATCAATTTGGCCAGGCAGCCGCAAGAGTCTGCCCGCACCATACCTCCCACCCACCATAAACTTTATTAAAAATAAAAAACCTCATAGAACCTTTCAATCAATGCCCCCGACCCTAGTTCTCTCTCTCTCACTCTTTCTCTCTCACACAGTCACCTTAGTGAATGGCATTCGAGCCTGTGTGTGTATGTGTATGTGTGTGCGTGGGTGTGCTGTTAAAGAAGTTAGTTGAATCATTAGCATCCAATGCGGGCAAGGGACGTGGCCACAGATCTGAGACAGCTCCGCACACACACACACACACACGCAAATGAATATGTAAACAGGCAATCTAATATATGTATGTATGTACATGCACACATACAAATACATGCATGTACATACAGTTGGCGAATCCTGGTTCAATTAGCTGAATCAATACATTTTTCACTAATTCATTTTGTAAGCAGTGAATGAACGAGACGATTTAGTTCATGATCAAGAGCTGAACAAATGAACAATTATGAACGAGTGAACGAAATGCAGCGTTCATGAACGATTTAATGACTAAGCAGCAATTGCAGTACTCACATACATACATACATATATACATAAATCGTTCACTGATCACTGAACTAGTTGATTGGCTCACTTCGGTTTAAAACAAGAGTGCGTTACGCACTTTTTGCCGTGTGCTGTCGACTGTGTGGGCTGATTATATAAATTACGTATACGCCGCCTTTGTATGTATGTATGTATGTATGTACTTACAGAGCGAAAGTAGTGGAAGAAGTACGCACAGATGTGTGTATTTAGCTCTACCTCAAACATCTATGCCAAGGTGCAAAAAAAGGCTCAAGGCCGCAAACAGCAGCATTTTAATTTCCACACAGTGCGACAGAGACAGAGAGAGAGGGAGAGAATGTGTGTGTGTGTGCGTGTGTGGGCGCGTGTGTGAATGGCAGAGGTGCAAAGTAGTTGGCACTTAAGAGGCTGAAAAAAAAACTTCAAACAAACAAGCGGCAGGGAACAGGCTGCGTCAGGATTTTGAAGAGCTCAGCCCGTGAAATGTGCAAGAGAGGACGAACGGGGTGGAGCGTTGCTGCAGACAGACACTGAAAAAAAAAGAAGAAAAACAGTTAAAGTGCTCGTGTTGTGGGACAGGGGAGAAAGAGAGACAGAGAGCGATGGAGAGAGGGAATGGGGCAGGTTTGGTATTGGAGTGATTCCGTTCGACAGCGCAGTTCAGTTCAGCTCTGTACGCCGCAGCTTGGCTCACTGGCAAATTGATGCGTTGCATATGAATATGAGAGGTTAAATGAGCAGAGCCACGCCCACCTGTCGCTGGGTGACACAGTTGTTCTAGAGCTGCTCTTGAGCTGCTATTTTTTGTGGCAGCTCGATAGCAAGCGTTGGCTCAGTCTGGCATTTAATTGGCACTAAGAGTCAGGCAACTTGATGACATGGGCAGCTGGAGTAAAGCGAAAAATAAAAAACCAAAAAAAAAAATTAATAAAATGGAGGGGGGCGAGGTACTGCGAGTGGCCAGCAGCATTCAGTGTTGCGCACCATGTGAATACATCAGCAGGAAAAAACAAACCATTTGTCAGGCGGACAAGCGCACACACGATCACACACACACACACACACACACACACACACACATGCAATCATAGCGGACAGGCACACATTGTGAAATTGACAAAATATACAAGCGAGCGAAAGAGAGAGGAAGAGAATGTGCGGCACAGAAAGTCAAGATATACAATCACACATGCACATTCATATAAAATACCAAATATGTACATACATATGTATGTATATTTGTCCACACAGTTAGGCAGGCATCAATAACAGACAAACAACAACAACAAAAAGTCAAAAGAAATGCGTCGCCGTAGCCAAAAGTCCGAAGGCAACAGCAAAAGGCAATGCAAAAACTACACAAATAAGCAAAAAGTGCAGGCGGCAAAAGAAATATACACATACATTCATAGACTCAAACATACATACAAAAGTACATACATATCTCACATGCACTATGGGTAAACAAGTAGTGTAATACAACAGAAAAGATATTTAGATGTGAATTTTTTTTTTTTTATATTAAATTTTTTGTATCAATATGAAGATATTAGTAATATAAGTTAAAAGTAATTTCTAATATCATCGGCTAATCTTATGCATGTATGCAGCTCAGCGCTCGACTTTTTATCTAAAATGTTTTTGCATTGCCCACAGTGCCAAGCATGCATAAGTATAAGAGCGCGCCTGCTGGTAAGGCAACACAAAATTTCAACACACATACACACAGTCAAGTGCACAGCTGAAAAATGTGTGTTTGTGTGCCATGTTTGTAAGCATGCAATACACCTACACACACACACACATACACATACACATAGACACACAAATATTTAGCCAACCAAAGCCACAACCAAACACTGTTCACGGCACCGAAAATTTCAATGAGCTACGCGCTCAAATAACTATGCAAAGAAGTTAAGCTGGAGAAGCAGCTGCAACAACAACAATAACAACAACAACAATAACAGCAGAGTGAGTGATGCTGAGCAAACAACTTGCCCAAAAGTCTTTGTTCCTAATGCAATTGAACGTAAAATTTCAAATGCTTGTAACAAAGTGAGAACGAGTAGGAGTGAGAGCAGAGCTAAGAGATGAGAGGAACCAATGGCGAGTAAGAGAGAGACAAAAAGATAGTCAGATGAAGAGAGGAGAGAGAGAGTGGGGCAGTAGCAACAACATGACAACAAATACTATCACAGACATAAATAAAACAAGTGAAGAAAATTGATTTCAGCAGAGCCGCATATTAAATACCCTTTCAATACATTGCATATTTGAATTAATGTCTTTATTCGGCTCAATTTTTAAAGAAATTTATATGCATTGGAAATAGATAACAAACTAAAATATGAAACTATTATAAAAATGTTAATATATGTATAACACATGAAAAACATACATACATATGTATACATATATTTAGAAGTATTTGCAGGAGGCTGCACGATAATCTTTGGATGGATTTTCCTTACTAACGGTATTGCAATAAAGGCGGCCTCATAAGTTGCCAGTCATGTGTGGGCGTTGGGCGTGGCATGTGCATGTATTAGCGTGCTGCAAACGGACCAAAAAAGGGGAATATTATGCATGCTCAATGTCCCCGTATATTTGTGTTTGTTTGTGCGCGAGTGTGTGTGTCGGTTGCCTTTTGGCTTACCAATGCAAATACACATTTCTTTATTGCATACTTTACACAACATTCGCAAGTCCGCAGATCTGCCAATTCGCCGCAGCCGCAAGCGAATTCGCTGCACGAGCGTTTTTCGAGATGTTTTTTAATTGTTCTCTAATGCAAATATAAATTAATTCATTATTCATTCGGTGCGCAGGATGTGTGTGTGTGTGTGTGTGTGTGTGTCTGTCTGTGTTTTGTATCTGTATTTGTGCTTTCGTCTGTGTCTGACTGTGGTTCCTGATTTCATGCTCTTGAATAATTTCCCAGCAGAGCGCATTATAATGCATCGAAGGCGACTTTTCCGCTGTGAGTTTGTCTTGGGACTCGACTCGACAAGTGGATGCCATTCAAATGTAGTCAAGTGCGTGCATACACATGTACATACATACATACATATATCTTTATAGAGGTTGCTGCGAGTTTGGTGTATGGTATATAAAGTGAGCCATACTTGATCACTTTAAGTACATAGGCATTACATTAGATATAGATATGTACATATATGCACATACATGTGTATGTATGTATTTATTTACATATGAATCGAAAATCATGTGTACCATCGGAAAAGTTGGGCCTATCCATAAGACTACCTAATAAGATATCCTTAATAATTTCATGCTAGATTTCCCAAATATTTTCAAATCTATATATTCTCAGAAAATAGATTATGACAAATTTTGTAACCGTCTCTTCTTTCCTTCCATATTGAATTTAAATATAGTATGTATGTACTTAACATGGATCTTTTCATTACGGATTTAATTAACTGAAACTCAAACAGCTTAGATGTACTTAATTAGTTTTATTAAGATCGTATAGCTTTGTAGATCCTGAATTTCAAAGCAGCTAAATAACATTCTTGGAGACTGTACGAAAATATATGAATAATACATATATGTATTATACATATACACATGAGCAAATATGTACATACATATGTATGTATATAAAATCTATTTGTTTATATCCATTGTACATATATTTATACTTCTGGCTTTTTTTTGAACTCTAGGATCTTGCAAAACGAAAATATTTTATAATACATACATACATATAGCTGAATGGAAAGCTATGCCTATTTACCTTTATTTCATTTTTTGGAGGGTGTCTACCCTTTGCTTTATTATTTTTTCTCTTTTTATTTTGGGGAGTTTGAGTGTTGTGAATAATTTTTCATGCTGTGATTTATTTAAGGCATCGCAAGTTTTAATTGCGCCAACGCGAGTTTTTATTCAACTGTCGGTGTTTCTCTCTCTCTCTCTCTGTGTGTGTAGGTGTGTACGTGAGTGTGTGTGTATTTGTGTGCGGGTGGGCAGCAGCTAAATGTTTATTGCATAATTGCACTTGGAATGATGTTGGCTATTGTTGTTGTTGTTGCCGTTGTTGTTTTATATTTGGCGTTTTTCCATTTTCTTGTTGTTTTTGTTATTATTTTTATTTTTTGCTTTCATTTCACAGTTTTGGTTTTGTTTGTGCCCAAAGCCTTTGAACTAAATTTTCGCCGTGCGTCTCGCTAACTGTACGTGTGTGTGTGTGTGTGTGCTTGTGTTGTATGCAGTTCGCAGTTGCTGTTGTTCTTGTTGTTGTTGCTGTTGCTGTTTTTGCTGCGGCTGTGGCTGCTTTCGCATTGCCATCATCGCGGCGCTCGGCAACCCTGACCTGAATTTAACTCTAAAAATTTTGCGCAGTTGTTTTTTTCCCCGTTTTTTTTTTTTGTTTTTGTTTTCGTGCGGCAAATCAGAAAGTGAAACGCACACACACACGCACACACACACGAGAGCACACGCACAAAGATAGAGAGAAGCACACGCACAGTCGGTTTAACTGTCTGTGAGTGTTAATTTAATATACGTTTTTGTTTGTCTTCCTTTTGCTATTTTGAGATATTTGCGGAAAGTAAGAAGTGCATTTAAAATTGCTCAAGTTAGCGGCGACAAGAGAGAGCGACAGAGTGAGAGAGAGGTACATATATAGCTGCCAGCTATGTCTGTACAGACATTTATACAGATGTATGTATATGTATTTGTATGCAGCAGATAAATCGTACGGTACATTGCTATAATGGGAATAGACAAAGCGAAGCAGGCAAAGGGAATGTGCAAAGACGAGCGCTGTTTATGCTTTATGGCGCTGTTGCAGCTTATGCCAGCTATCCGAGGTCCCTCTCCCTCGCACTCGCACAGACACTGACCAGCGAGAATGTCTTGCCCTGGGCCGTCGGGCTGTCAATGTGCGCTCGAATGGGAGTCACAGACAAAGCCTTTAAATCGGGAACAATACAATTTCAAAGCTCTCTTGGCTGCAGGTAGCCATTTGGCAGCCGCCATGCTCATTGTGTATGTGTGTATGTGTGTATATAGATACATATGTGCGTGTGCGTGTATTGGTGTGTCTTGGCTGAGCATGCAGTTAGTTAGGCAATGACAATCAACTTAAAGCAGTTGACTTCCCACCCCAGCGGCAAGCGCAAAGCGAAGCCCAGCGAAGGCAGAGAAATGTGGAATGTGAAATGGAAATGCACAGGCGAAGGCAAAGGCAATGACAGAGGCAACTAGCATACAAAACCAATTTCCTTTTTATGGCAAATGAAATGAAAATTTGAAATGACCACAAAAACGAGTGACAAACACACACAAACACATACACACACACACACACACACACACATAGTTACAACAATCTGCACAGGAAATGGCAACAAGCGCACAACATGCGACAATGCGAAGTGGCTTCATCTTTGGCCAACTCTCTGCTGCCTCTGTGACCCAACTCAATGTCTGTCTGCCTGTCTGGTGGTGCATGTGGCAGGAGCCAGTGCAGCATAAATGGCAGCAATATTAACCAAAGCGAAGCCAACAACAAGCTTGTAAAGCTGCAGCCAAAACGCGAAATTAGCTGCTAAAAACTGACCAACTGACCAGCTGAATGGCTGTCAGCATGCGATTGGGGATTGTGAAGAGGGTGAGAGGGCGAGAAGGCGAGAGGGTGAGAGGGTGAGGTGGTGGCCGTTGAAGGGTTTCGCTCGAATTTTTACGTTTGTGGGCTAGGTGCAGCCCAGTCTTGCAAAGAATTTTCGGGTCAACCGAGCAATCTACCCGCAGCGGCTTTGCGGTGGATTTATTTTATTGCCCAAGCCAACGCACAGATGAAGCGTAGCTTAAGGGGCTAGGGGGCAACGGGGAGCAACCCCACTGCTCTTTTTGTGCGCCTCCGTCTGCTGTCTGCTGTCTGCTGCACGCTGCCAGCTTCAGCCTTTTGTATGTGGTTGTCTTTAATCCTTTCGTTTGTTGTCTTCCTTCAGCTAAAGTTGGCTCCATACTCTCGCTCTCCTCACTTCCCCCGCACCACTTGGCAAAGCCAACGCGCATCTCATAAAACGCCATACATATGCGCATTTCATTTGATTTGATTTAATTTTATAGCCCTTTATGTGTGCTCCGCTTTCTCAATTGCTGCTTCGCTGCGCCCTCTGTCGGCCAGTAGCTGATGCGCAAGAGCGGCTGGGGCGAGCAGAGACGCGTCGCGTCGCTGGCTCGAATTAATTTCATTTGATTTTTATTTATTTATGCTTATGCCAATGGAAATTGTTCGCTCCGTTCGGTACACGCTTTCAATGTTGGGCCCTCTGTACTCCGCTTCAAAATGTGTCAAATATGGACTTTACGTTCCCATTTCACCTGCCAGATTTACCTGTTCGCCAGTCAGCCTCGCTACCCTCAAGAGCTAATTGAGTCCACAGCTAAAAGGTAGAATTTATCTGAATTCCATTCGAGACTTTGGAACCATGAGAATCGCTTAGAAGCATTACGTAACTATTATAGACTGTGTCATTAATACATTTCCTAAAATTTCTTTACTAACATTTAGCTATAATTCATGAATGGAAACAGAAAAAAAGCTCTAGTGGAGATTTCTCGGGAACAAGATCTTCTGAGCTCTTTGAGGGAGTAATATTTCCTAAATTTTTCGGTTTCTTGGTTCGCTTTTCTGCTCAAACAGGAAACAATAAACATAGTGAAAAGGGCAAATCCAGTTACAATTGCTTAGTCAAAATGTCAAAATTTAATGTCTTGGGCGTGGCAGAGCCAACATAAAATATTTCAATCCTTTATTTAAAGGACTTTTGAGTCGATCTAGTCATAATCATCTTTCAATCTGTTCGTCCGTCTGTATTAACTCAGGGATCTCCTAGGCTAGAGACTTGACAATATTATAGGGATGCTTCCACTAAGAGTTTTTCGGTTGATTTCTTTTTTCAATATCAATATCGAGTATTTGTATATTTATTTGAAAGATCAAAGATTTGAATGTCTTGTGCTGTTTTCTGTAATGAATAAACACACTTTGTATATTTTAGGTTAGGTGCATCCCAATATTTGATGCATTTCCTCTTTGTCTAATATCTATTCGGATGTCATTGTCCAGCTTTGATAGGTTATTAAGAATTTTGATCTAAGAGAAAGGTTTTCAGCAAGGAAGCTCCCATGACACACTCCATGCTTCAGTCCAGTGAGCAGAGCTCTAGGTTATGTGTACATGTGTATGTGTGTGAATACATCTATGGTCTGTTATGTATCGGGGATAAGCAGAGAAGTATGATTGGTATATACTCCCTACCAATCTGAATTGTGTATTTATATAAATGTAGCACACTTTGGATAGGAAATACATATATTTATGTATATATCTGATTATTGTCTTCTCCATCATATACAGCACTAGTTAATCGTCCTTTTCGATAGCTGTTATCGCTCAATATCGATTTCATATACAAGCAGTGCTCGCAGAGGCACTACTCAAGGTATTTCCCAGTCGAGCACACCCGACCAAACCATTCTGAGTGACTATATCAAGTGTCCAATGATGTCCATTCATGCTCATACTTCAAATAGCAAAATGAAAACATATTTAAAGAATTGCGAGGCCTAATTAAATTTCATTTTCATTTCCCGTTTCATTTCAACATTCACTCACTCATCCAGTCAGTCACTTGGTACAGCGGTTAAATTGTCTCGAGCTATGCTCTAATGGATACAGAAACCGTTTGTTCTTGTTTTTCTTCGGAGTTCTTCTATTAGTAAATATCAAAATATCCATCTATCTATATAATATTGTTGTCTTTTTTTTTTTTTTTTTCGTGTGCCTTTGCCGTCGTCAATAGGTTCGTTTGTCAATCTGATAATCAGGCCAAAGCCAGCCCCTCCCCCCCGCCTCCACCCGCTCCCCTACCGCCAGTCCAGGCATAGTTAGTCCATGTCAGTCAGGAAGTGAGTGAGCGCCTTGCTGTGCCTATGATGCCTATGATGTTGTTTCATCTGCTCTAGCTCCTCCATGGACCACTAGCACAAATACATACATATATACGCCTATATATATATGTATGTATATATATATATATGTATATACGGCGAGTCATGTACAACGCATCATCATTTATCAAAAGCGCGGCTAGAATTTGCAGGCTGACAAGCCAGCGGCAGTCCCCAGCACCCAACACCCCGCAACCAGCAGCCCCCCCCCCATTCCCCGCCCTCATAAGCTTCAGCTCCATGGCTGGAAACTGTGGAAAAGCCGTCGCCATTTTCTTGCGCAGCTTATCGTTAGTTGGTGCTGTCATGTAACGGTTAAATCTGCATGAAAAATTAATGCCGCTGTATATTTGTGTGTGTCTCTCTCTCTCTCTCTTTCTCTTTCTCTTTCTCTGTGTATGTGTGTGTGTGTTTGTGTATTTGGCTGTGGGCTATTGAAATTAGTATTGGCCTTTGGCAAACGAAACCACACGCCATCCACACACAGAGACACCACACACACGTACACACACACACACACACGCACCACAAGCAACTATGTTGCAGTCAGGGTCAATCGACTGCCTAATACCTGTCCATGATCCACATACAGGTTGAGCTCAGTAGAAAATCAAAGAATTTCTCGAAATATATAAAAGAGTTCTTTGCAGGCTGGCGGAGATGGTAAGACTGAGAGTGTGAAAGGGGCAGGGAGAGAGAGAGAGAGAGAGAGAGAGATTGGGAAAGACAGAGATTGGAATAGAGAAGTAAAGGGAAGAAAAGAGAAAATGAGCAGAGTGTAAGAGAGACGTGGGCTGTGAGGCAAAGAGCGAGACAGAGAGAGGAAAATATAGCACGGAGAGAGAGAAGAGTGTAGAACGAGAAGAGAGGAGAACAGGAAAAGAATGATACAGAGATATGTGTATGTATGTATATCTTTGATCTCTGTCCTTCACTGGTTCTCGCTCTTTCTTCCTCTCTCTATGTCTCTCTCGCTCTTTATCTATGTCTCTCTCTACTTCTCTCTCTTTCTGTCTCCCTCTCTCTATATCTCTCTCGCCATATCTCTATATCTATCTCTATTTCAATCTTTATATCATTTTTCCCCCCCCTTGTATCAGCCTCCTTTCCTTTCCCTTCGCTTTCTTAGTGTCTCTTCTCTATCGCTCATCTCTCTCTCAGTCTTGCTCTTCCCTTCCTTTTGTATTACTTAGATTTCTTCTCTCCTCTTATCTTATCACTTTTTCTTTTCTCCCTTTCTCTCTCTATCTATTTCTATCTCTATTTCTATCTCTATCTCTATCTCTCTAACTCTCTATCTATCTCTCTCTCTCTTTATACATTTATAGTATTTTGCCATTTCGTCACATCTCCAATGACCACATCATAAAAATCTCCACCGTGCAAGCTGTGGAGTTCAGAGGTTAGAGTCAATGGACTCTACCTTAAGCTAGACATAGGCATGCCCAAGCAAGCTAATATACCCGTTTGCCTCTTCCCAACGAACATTCCCAATCGCAGTTCGCAATGTTTACATTTTGGGCTTATTTTTTATTATTGTCCAGAACGAGTGTCGTTTGGCTTTTATGTTATTTTGGGTGTGTGTTTTTTTTTTCGAGTGGGACAGGTCAATGCAGTGCTTCGCAACTGGGTATTTGGGTATTTGGGTCATTTGTGAGCGAGTGCGTATATGTCATATATGTGTGTGCGTGTGTGTATGAGTGTATGTTGAAATCTGTCGGGGTTCTCTCTGAGTGTGTGCGTGTGCGTTGGAGTCTGAAAGTGTATCTGGTTATATGGTGCGTGTGTATGTGTGTGTGTGTGTGCATAGAGTATTTACCATCTAGTTACTGCGTCGCCAAAAACTCTGGTACGGCTGCTGCCGTTGACGCTGATGCAGCTGCTGTTGCTGCTGCTGCTGTTGCTGAAGCCTTTGTTGCAGCAGCAGTTGCTGCTGCTGTTGTTGCTGCTGCTGTTGCTGCAGTTGCTGTTGCTGCAGCTGCTGCAGCTGCTGTTGCTGTTGCTGCAGCTGCTGCTGCTGCTGCTGCTGCTGCTGGCGCTGCTGGCCGCTGCTGCCAATGGACTGCTCCGAGGTGCTGGTCGAGCCGGCTTGCTTATAGCTGTACGCCAAGCGCGGCACCGCCTTGCGCTTCTGCTTGGTCGTCACCTCCAGGGGCAGGACTATTGATGAGGCCCGATGCTGGCGGCTTCCGTGCGGCTCCGGTCCGAGCAGCGGCAGCGATAGCTGCTTTGGCATTGACCTTTTGCCCTCCGGCATTAATTGTTGCCCCGAATTGATCTTTGGTAGTGCCTGCCTAACGGACTCAGACGACTTTTCCCGCTGCTGCTGCTGATGCTGTTGCTGTTGCTGTTGCAGCTGCTGCTGCAGTTGCTTCTTGAACTGCAGCTGCGACGTCGAGCTTGACGGCATTCGCACGGGCAGCTTGGCCACGGCCTGCGGCTCTGGCTTCTCCTGCGGCTCCGGCTTCTCCTGCGACTCCGGCATCTCCTGCGGCTCCGGCATCGAATTCACTTTGCTAACTGTGGGAAAGTAGCTGGGCTGCCTCACCGTCGCCTGCTCCTTGGCCAGGCGCAGCTGGTGCTGGTGCTGCTGCTGTTGATGGAAGCGCTGGTTCCGCTGCTCCTGCTGCTCCTGCCTGTGCTGCTGCAGCTCCTGCTGCAGCTCCGTGGGCAGCTGCTGAGCGTGTAGGTGCATCATCTCGGCATGCTGCAATTGCTGGCGATGCTTGTGGGCGCGCTTGTGGGCAGACACCTGCGAGGCGCTGGCGGCCAGCAGATGGTGGGCACCCTTCGATGATGAGGGCTGCTTGGTCCGCTTCGAGTGCACTCGTCGGGTGGACTGCTTCAGGCTCTTCAGCTCCTGCAGCTGGTCGTCCAATCGAGGCGGCGCCGGCGGCTCCGATCGCCGTACCGTATCCTTGATGAAGGTCAAGTGGCTGGTACGGCTGAGCTTGTTGGAGACGGTCGCCTTGGGCGGCACGCTCTCAATGCTCTCAGCACTGACTCGGGCTCTCGGCTTCAGCAGCGCTTCCTCGATGTCTTCATCAGCCGACTTCCGCATCCGATTGTCCTTGCCGTCTACGACGAGCTTTGCGTGGGCCTTGCTCTTCTTTAGGCTCCGTTTGCTGATCGCTTGCTTCACGGCCTTGGACGGCGTATGGGAACGCTTACGCCTCTGTTTGTAGTTGTCTGACAGAAGATTTAGCATGGCCGGCGGCTCTGATGGTTGCTGTTGGGCCAGTACGTCCATGATGTGCTTCGATCGGTGGTGTTTCGGGCGATGCTGCTGCTGTTGCTGCTGTGGTCGCCGGTCTGCCGATTGCGGCCCCAGCTGCCCCAGCGGCGGCGCGTTGCGTTTGCTGTTGCCTTTCGAGGCCGGCATCGTGGCCAGCGGTATCTGGTGCTTGTACTTAGCCTTCGGCCGTGGCCTTGGCCTCGGCTGTGGCCTGGGCTCTGGCTTCAGCTCCTCATCCACTTCGGTGCTCATCTCGTGCGACTGCGACTGCGACTGCGACTGCGATCGCGACTGAGAGCTGAGGCTGCGCTGCCTGTGATTCGTGTGCAGCACATTGTGGAAACTCAGGCAGGGCTGTTGCTTCGGCAGGTGCTTGCTGCCCGTCGACTGGCACCGTCCGCTGCCGTAGCCCTGGCGTCGATTGAACGCCTGATTGGTGACCGGCCCGTCAGCGAACTGTATGGCCCCAAACTGTCGCACGTGTTCGCCAAATGTGTGGAAGCCCGTGTGCTCCTTGCCGGCGCTGTGGCTAGCGGACATCTCGCTGCGCAGCGTATAGGACTTTGATCTTTGATCTTTGACATTGATCTGGCCGGCGCTAGCGGTGCCCGTGCGAGAGCGCGCCGAGTTTGGCTCGTCCTCCGACTGCCGATCGAAGCGTACGGAAAGGCGCTGCTTCAGCGCCTCATCGACAACCATCAGCTGCTCGGCATCGGAGTCATACTTGTTGCGCTCCCGTTGCTTTTCCATGGTCACCTGGTTCGCGCTCATTGTCTTCTCGAGCGCCTCGTAATGGTGCTTGCAGCTGGGCGGTCCCTTGCCCTTGCCGAGCGTGTAGCCCATGCCCAGCTCGAGCGTGGTGCGCGGCGGCAGGCTCATCGATCGTCCAGTGAGCGCACACAGGTCAAGATCTCGTTCATTTAGCAGCTCGTCGTCCGGCTGCTGTGCATCGTCGAGCCTCGTCTTGCTATTCACCGGACTGTTCCTCTCCTGCGGCCCCTCCTCGCTCGTGTCCGGCCGTGGATTGCTGTACATGCCAAGACCGTCCGACGTGAAGGACGTCGATCGGCGTCGGCTCGCCTGCATCACAGTGTTTAGCAGTTGGCCGGAGCTGACTGAGGCTGCCTGGTCGGCCATTTGCTTATGATTGCGTGGGTATTCCGTGGCCGAGTGGTGTTCCCGCCGCACAGCCAACGTCCGTACCGGTGCCTGATTCTCCTCACGAGTGCTAACAGTTTGAGGTACCTCTTTGGATTGGAATAGACCGAGAGAGAGAGACAGAGAGAGAGAGAAATATTAGTATTAAATGTAAAGTCAACATAGACTACACCTGCTCTACGCTTATCGAGCTGTTGGATTCTTCACTACGCTACAACTCTCAGTCTTAACACTTTAGTAAGTGTGTTAAGACTGAGAGTTGTAGCGTAGTGAAGAATCCAGCAATCCATACAATTTGACAGTCTATATACGCGCATATCGAAACCTACAATTTACAATAAAAGTCTGAGTAACAAACAACTTTAATACAATAACCTTATGAACTGAGGATCTCGGAGCTATCGACCGATTGACATTCAAGTTGTTTAATATTCAAATGTCTCTCTCTTTCTCTCTCTGCCTCTATCTCTACCTCTATCTCTCCCTCTCTCTTCTTTCCTGTCTTGCTCTTACTCTGTTTTCGTATCACTTGCACTATCCCTCTTTATAATCCTCTCTTAATAAACATATATATCTCCCTTTTTTCTTTAAATGTATTTCATTTACTCTTTTTACGCTCTTTCCCTGTCCCGTATTCTCTCCCTGTCTATCTCTTTTCTCCGTCTTTCTCTCTGTCTCTCTCTTTCTTTCTCTCTCTCTCTCTTTATGTCTCTCACTTTCTTTCTATCTCTCTTTGCATATCTCTCTCACTCTTGTTCTCTGTGCCTTTATTTTCCCCTCATTTTCTCATATAATTTTTTAAATCTTTTTATTTCGTGTGTGTCCCACTTATCCTTTCTGTCTCTTTGCGCATAGCTCTCTATCTCTCTCTCCTTTTCTTCCATGTATCTAATCTACCTCGGTCACGAAATCTTTTTATCTATTCATCTATAATACTTTTTCTCCATATATCAACTCGCTTATTCCATTTCCCTCTCTCTCTCTCTCTCTCTCTCTCTCTCTCTCTCTCTCTTTTCCCACTGACTCTCTCCTGTTCTCATTCTCGCTATTCTTTTAGCATTTTTTCTGCGCCTTCCTTTCTCTTCCATTCAAATTCAATAGCTGCAGATGGCCTTCCGGCCTGTAGACATACCCGGACTATAGGGCAGCAGCGTGCGTGAATTGTAGCTCTTAACCGCATTCTCGTATAGCTGATTGGTGTTGCGCAGTAGCCAAAGATTCGTGCGTCCATTAACTCGCATTAGCCGGTTAAATTGATCAGCCTTCATAATATCGGCAGTAAAACCTCGTCTTTAGCGGTGTCGGCTGGTAGTGCGCAGTGACGGCGTTGTATCGAACCTACAATAGATTCTGGCACAGTTGCGTTATTGGGTTTGAGCGCTGTCGTTGGCTGTTGATGTGTTCGTGTATTTAGGGTTAACCGAAACGACTGAGATGTTCTTACAGGCGCTGCTCCTCGGCGGAGGTGCGAGCGCAGTACACTCAACGAATTTTGTGGTTCTTTACAATTGTACCGAAAGTAGCTCAAATAATTTATATAGGTACGTTTGCCTCATTTAGGCCTTTGACCTCTTTTATACTGTTTGCAATTTGAAATCGGAAAAAATTGGGTAAAGAACTGACTATAAATACTAAAAGTGTCGAAGGGTAGTGAAAAATGTAAACTAATGAAACATTACCCGAAAGAAAATAAATAAAAACTAATGAACAGCCTACTTTAAAGGAGTAAAAACAAGTGATAAAGCGAGAGTCGAGAATACTTGACTATGAGATCCCCTGAATGCCTCAAGCAACTGACATATTATTGATTGTTCAGAAATTTATGTTTATGTTCTTCAAAGTTCTAATGAATAAAGATTATAATATTAAAATTTATTTTTTTAAATAATACTTAATAAAATTTATTTATTATTTAAATAATAATATTAATAAGGCAAAGTAATAATAATAATAAAAAAAAATTAATTATAAAATAGACAATAATAATGAAAAACAATAATAATAATAAAATTAATAATAATAATAAAATTATTAATAATAATAAAAAAATAAAAATAATAATAAAAAATTTAATAATAATAAAAAAATGTTATAATAATAAAAAAATAATAATAATATAAAAATAAAAACAATAATAGAAAAATAAAAATTATAATAAAAAATTAAAAAATAATAAAAAAAAAAATTTTATAATAATAAAAATATTTCAACTAATTAAATAATCAAGATAATGATAAAATGTTATCACAATTGTCAATAATGATTATCTAAATTCTAAGAGCATATTTAAAATATTTAATTTCAAGAAGAATTCCTTTCCCCATCAGAGTTTACCGGAAGACTCTATGTGTTACAGAAGTCATTTGAAAATAATATGAACAGATTTCCCTCATTGCTAATGAATTCAGGGCATATTTTATTTAGAGTCCCATCTAACCCTATCTAATCTGTGCAGTAAATTTGGCTTAATGATGTGATGAGGCCTTCTTAAAGTATTATTGCCCAAGACACCTATACGCCATTGCGTAGGCCACTTCAACTCCAGCTCAAGCATTTGGAGACACACACAAAAATGTCCTTTGACTTCGTTCAGGACAATTGCGAACTCTGGATGGGACATATTTTTTGGTTATCTTGTTTTGCCTCTGCCTTGACACTGATTAATGCGAATCTTCTTTGAAAATGTTGAAGGCAGCTACAAAAAAAAATAAGAAGAAGAAGAAGAAGGAGGGAAAAAGGGAATAAAGTTGCTTAAATAATATATAATAATTAGCCACAGGTAAAAGGCAACTCAGCGGGCAATATTCAATGCGAGGCAATTGTCGTCGCCGAGTCTTATGTCCTCTCTGTGTGGCAATTTGTCAACGCTGCCCCTGGAGCAGACAGCGCAGCTCATCCACTGCCCGCTGATGACACTGATAATGATGATGAGCTTGTTAATGATGATAATGCTGCTGCTGATGCTGATAATGAAGATGATGATGACGATGACGATGGGGCTGTTGCTGTTGCTGGTTGTTTCAGTTGCCATTTTTATGCTCGCTCAGAAGAGAATATAGAATATATATAGAATATAAATGAATATACATATGTATATATACATGTAAGTATATACATATATATGTATGTATTTCTTATAGATCTGGCATTAAGATACAGTAAAATCCAGGGATCGTCGGGTTCCATATAAATTTGCTTATATGGTAGATAAGTCTGGGACCAGAAGCGGATTCTACTGAAGTTAAGCAAATATGCTTATATATAAAATATATCTATAATAAATAATCTCTTATTAAAGTTGCTACGCTCAACTCGTGTGAATTCTATAGATTTTTCAACTATTAATGAGCATGAAGCAATCGTCTACGCCTGTCCGCAATGTGCTTAATTAAACACGTTCGCAATCAGAAAACAATTTTTTTGTTCCTGTGTAAATTTCGTGTAAATTTATGCTGTGGATTTGAAAGTTCTTGGATGACACACTCGTAGATACCCTAGGGGCGTGTTATATTCCGAAATACTTTTAATGAAGAAAGCTTGATATATATACAAATGCTTATAGATAGCATATAGATATCTGTGATTGGGTAAAACTATGTCTTGAAGTCTGTTAATAATAGAATATTTTACGGTCTCAGCCAATAAAGCTCCAATAAAGATCCTATTATTAAAATTGGTTTCTTATTATATTTGATTTTTTTTTAATTAATTTTTAATATCATTCCATCATATACTATAAAATATGAAAATTGAAGAATATTAAAAATATGTAACTACAAATTGCAAGAAGATGCCACATTTTTAATTGGTCCTAGACTTCAAATCGTTTAATTTTGCAGAACCACTAGTACTGTCCACATCTGTGAAGATTTTTCTCCAGACAACCTGCGTCTATCAATCCATGTCAGTCTCTCTATCCCCAAAATGATCTCCATTCAAACAGCTATGCAAATAAATAAAAATTTTACACTGGAGCTTCGATAATTTGTACTTAAATTTTATAAAAAAATCGAAAAAAAAGAAATACTCTGCCTTACAAAATTTGTTCGCGATAATTCTCGATAATTATAATTTCTGTGTAGTTCGAAAAAAAGACTAATCCCCTTTCCATTTCAAATTAGCGGGACTCAACTGTATAGAGTCTTTAGCCTGGTAGTGCTCATCATCACTATTCACTACTTATCGATACATATCGATAATTTCCTATTGTTTTTCTAGTCTATCCTGTGTACCACAAAGCCTGACAGCTTCCAATTTACTTTGCTCGGATTTTCAAATGACCTTCACACAATTTGTATAATTTTTGATTTGGAGTACGCTGCGTCCGTTGGCCTAAATGCGCAGAAAACGTGTTTCAAATACCAGAGACGTGTGCTCCGGCCAATGCACACATATGAATGTCATTATCACGCACTGGAAATTCGATTAGGAAAGTCCATCTTGACGTAAAGTTATTCAACAATGCAGCAGCCCGGTCGCTGCAGAGCACGTTCTCGGCACGAAGAATGCTTGGAATATGTAATAGCAGCTGTACGGATAGAGTTCGGGGCATCTTCTAGTCGGGCACACCCGCCCAGACCATTGCCGCTTGTTTTCCGTAATATTTTTTTGTGTGTATGTGTGTGTGTGTGTGTTGGCCAAAAAGTGCTGACAACCAAACAAGTTGTCGATCCGGGATCTCTGCTGCTGCTGCTCCTACTCCTGCTCCTGCTGCTGCTGGTCCTGCTGCTGCTGCTGCTGCTGCCGCTCCTGCTGCTGCTGCTGCTGCTCCTGCTGCTGCTGCGGCTGCTCCTGCTCCTGCTGTGGCTGCTGCTGCTGGTTTATTGGAGCTGTGCGTGTGCACAAATTGGTTTTAATTGAATTACAGTGCGTAATTTATGCATTGCTTAGCCCATCACCCATCACCCATTGACCATCGGCCATCGGCCATGGGCCAGCGCTGCAGCGCTCCAGCTGAAAATGAAGCCACAGCAAACAAATCGATTGCAGCTGCAGTTGGGCTTAATCGAATCCTGAATTCCGAAACCTTTGCGCCGTTGCCTGCATAAATGTGGCCTATTTATGAACAGAACCACAGTGGCCAACAAACACAGGCCACAGGCCGCAATCCACACACGCACACACACACATGCACACATATGCATTGTGGAGTGCTGCATGTTGTCTGGCTGTTGTCCTTTTGGCTTTTGGCAAACAGCAAAACTTTTGCAATTCTTTTGCATGAAACTTTAAAAATTAAGTTAATTAATTGGCACATCATTACGCTCCAGTGCCCCAGCTGCCGCACGGCCCGGCCACGCACTTAAGCTGTCCTTTGACCCTTTTTAATGCCCTGCGACTGTGTCGAATGAGTTTTAGTTTATAACCAAAACAAAATGTGACTTTGCAGCGTCTCCTCTCGCCCAGTCCCGTCCCCTGCCGCCCGCCTCCTGTCCTGGCCTGGCCCAAAGCGTTGCTCTTGTTGCTGCTAAGCTGCCACATTAGCAAAGTGAGGTGCAAATTTTACGAGTGTCCTTTTCGGGCTTAGTTAATGTTCTCTTGCTGTTGCTGTTGTTGTTGCTGTTGTAGTTGTTGTTGTTGTTGCTTGTTTTTGTTCGTTTGTTGTGATTTGAGTGAATGTTGAAAAGTTGTCTCGAGAAAAGCTTTCAGCTTTCTGCTTTTAACGTTCCACTAATTGGGGACCGTGCCAGCCCAGCCCAGCCTCAGCCCATCCTCAGCTCTGGCCAGCTCTCGTCCATGCGCCTTGGCCCCATTCAAATCGACATTCATTGCATTTTGGCAATTAGCCTAATTGACTTTTATCCATGCACATGCTCCGGCTCCGGCTTAAGCACAGCACCTAAAGATGTCATCCCCACTGTTAACAGCATATTTTTAACCATTAACACGGGAAGACAAATGCTTTTGCTTTGCCTTCAAAATGCGATCAATTTATCTGCATAGAGGAACATACATACATACATTCATACATGTGTTATTTGTATGCTACAAGTCTATTGAAAATAGGTAAAGTGGGTATACTGATTTTCTTGACTTGTATTAGATTTAATAGTGCAGCGCATATTCTCATATTTAGAGCGAATGGAACTCCATTCGCTCGTTTATCTATCTGTCTGTCCATTCGTATGCTCTTCTAGCTGACTACCCGATCTGACTATCGGATTACACGCCCGTCTTACTGTTCGTCCGTCTTTAAGACTCACTGTCCGTTTTACCGTCCGTCTGACTGTCCATCCGTAGCCCTGCCTGCCCGTCATACCGCATTATTGGTATCGATCAAAATCGATAAGTTCACTTGTTTTTTTCACTTTGACTTGACAATTTAGAAGGTAGGTATATGTATGTAGGATATGTAGGTATATGTATGCTTGTAAACGTAAAGTACAACCTGAAATGCTTCAGTCAGCAACTCACGCAGGGTATCTTCTAGTCGTACATCCCCAGCTAACGCACTCTGACTTGTTTTGCACTTATGTACTTTCAATGAACGAGACAGTTTTTGCAGCTTCGAGAGTTATCTGCATGCAATAAAAAAAGTCGAAGCGTCACATAGGAAATAGAATTAGAAAAACATCTGCTAAGGGTATACAAATTGTATGACTATGGACAGCTAGCAGCTACGAGTAGTCAGTGACACACGCAGAGATGAACAGAGACAGAGATTAAGAGAGAGAGAGAGAGAGAGAGAACTGACTTAACAGTCGCCACATGGCCATGGCTCGAGCTCACAGCTGCAACTGCATTGGCAGCGCGAACAGTCGAGAGGAGCAGCAGAAACTTAGCTCTGTTTCCAGTTAAAACAAGCTGCAAACCCATCCAGCAGCTCGTAAATTTTAACTTCTCTCTGTGTGTAAGTGTGTGTGTGTGTGAGTGTGTGTATGTGTGCTGGGGTTTTGCTCATTCATTCATTTGCTCAGTCAGGCATTCATTCATTTCCTTGATTATGTTTCTTATCAATGATAAATGAATATGTAGTACCAGCACTCAAAACTGCTGCTCTAAACTGCGGGCAAAGTGAAAGTAATACCCGAGCGAGCCAATGCCAAAGAAAATGCCAAAAATTCAGCCACGGCCATGCCAACTGTACGACTGCCCCTACAGCTCACAGCGCATATTAACAAGTTACCAACTGAGAATAATGGAAATATAGAGCTCTACCATATGCAATATCAGAAAGTTTTAGAGTTGGAATTGCAAGAAAATATTTGTTCAATTTATAATATGGAACTGGAACTGCTAATAGGTAGATCAATATATATGTATATTGTATATATATTTTTATCTATATTTTGATATATTTTGATAGTATCTTATTTATGAATAATCTATAATTTTAATATATAATCTAATCTTAAAGTATCTAACTTTTGATTGGTAGAGCTTTAAGTCTTGACGTATTCCAGTATTTAATTATTATTCCAACTTTTATCTCCTACTAGAACTGATTTCTGAAGTATATGACTTACATATATAATATGTATACCTGTATATCATATAGGTTTTCATCTGTTAAACTTGAAGTCCTGAAGTATCTGATTTATAATATATAGTCTAACTTTTGACCGATTAAGTTTTAAGTCTTTTAAGTCTTTATGTAATCATATATTAATTATTATTCCAGGTTTTTATACCCTGAACCCATTGAAAATGGGAAATCAGGGTATAATGGTTTTGTTAAAAGTATGTAACAGGCAGAAGGAGGCGTGGCAGACCCCACAAAGTATATGTATTCTTGATCAGGGCGACAAGCTGAGTCGATTTAGCCCTGTCCGTCTGTCTGTCCGTCCGTCCGTCCGTCCGTCCGTCCGTCCGTATGTATGAACGCGTCGATCTCAGAAGATATAAGAGCTAGAGACTTAAACTTTTTTTTAAAATGTCCGTACATATCACGCGCTTATCGAGTTTATCACTAAAAAACGATAACTCATTCTGATACTTTTTTATCGATAAAAAACCTTATCGAAGATCACTTAAAAAATTATATCTCCTACATCTTTCAAGCTAGAGTCTCCAAATTTAAAATGTATATAAAGATGTATTTTATGCAATTTCGGTTTTTGTTAAAATTTACCCCCCACCCCTAAATCCACCCCCTCACCCTCATCTTTGTAAAAGTCGTATATCAAATACTAGAGACTTGTGATTCGGTATACACATACATTTTAACATTATGATTACGTTCTGAAAGTTTCATTACGATCGTACGTCTAGAAATTAAATTATTCAACAAATAAGTTGTCATTATATTGTCACTGCAGCGCAACCCAAGCGCAATCGCCTGTATATGTGAGTGTGTGTATATGCGTGTGTTTGTTTGTATGCGTGTGTGTGCGTGTGTTTGTTTGTATGCGTGTGTGTGTTTGCTAATTATTATTGAAATATCAGTTGCTTGTAGGGTTCAGGGGATCTCGTAGTCGAGCTGTCTCGACTAGAGCTTTCTTACTTGTTTTTTGCTACTTCAGTTCTGAAGTATATGATTTATATATATAATATGAATATCTGCATATCATCCAACCTTTGCTTTATTAAGCTCAATGTCTTGAAGTATCTGATTTATAATATATATCTATCTAACTTTTGAATGGTCGAGCTTCAAGTCTTTAAGCAATAAAATAGTTTTTCGACATCTACTGCGAAGCGAAGCTCTTATGTATTACATATATCGTATTTAAAGTTCATTTAAGATTTTAAAGATATCTATTCAAATAATTCCAAGCCCTTTCAATCGCTTTTAAGCTCCTAGCATGAGTAATCGCTAGATCCATCAAGCTCAAAGGCTTCTACTTATAATAAGTTTTTCCTTTTATTTATGAATTTCTTTTTTTGTCCGCAGATCGAATATGCTGGGCCATAAAATCGATAAGCTCGTCGCCGTGGAAGCAGCAGCGGTGAAATCAAGTGAAATCGTCAGTCGCGAGCTGAAACTAGGAGGAAAGTCAGGAGCAGTCAGTTGAAGTGCAGGCGAAACAGTTTCTGACATTTCGCACACCCGGACTCGGACCCAGACCCAGACCCGGACGTAGGATTCAGCAGCCAGGACCCGAGCACACCCCTTTCGCCTCGGCATCTTGGTGAATCCGTTCGTCAAACTGCAGTTCGCGTGGTATTTGGACGGAGCCGTGGAGCGACCCCTCGTGGCAGTCGCCACTTGATTGCTACAACGACTTTTGGCCCGAAAAGTTCTTTGTGGTTAGGCGCTGGCGCGGTCGAGCGATGGCCAAGGGATGAACGGATGGATTCTCGGCGGGCCAGTGCCACTGCTTTGGGTCTTCAGCTGCTGCCGCTGCTTTTGAAGTGGGCACTCGGCAATTTTCCAGCACTTTAGGAATAAAATTTTTAACAACTCGCCCAGGCGGCCGCTAAGTGCGTCGACGTTTAAACTCCCAGCGGTCGCCAGCGGGCGGACGTCCATCAACTTGCGGACGGAGTCCACGTCGTCGTCACTTTAGTTTTCCCCCACTCCCCCTCCCCCAGAAAAAAGGCAAACTTTCTTTTCTCTACAAATTTATACATTATATAGATGCATATAAATTTATAGTATATATACTATATACGTGGACAAGGTCTAATCTTAGCCAGAGTATGCGCAGCGACCCGCACATTTCTTGGCCGGACCTTGTCCTATAAGTGCGCCCCATTCACCTGTCATACTTATAAATAATCGACTGAGAGCCAATGCAGCTGCAGCGGCAGCTGGAGCTGGAGCAAGGGCAGGCGCTGCACGGCTCCTATCTAAGTCGCTGGACGTTGCATTATTAATGTCAATGACGTTGAATAATTAGCAGCGCTCGCTGCAATTTGTGTTATATATGGGCGAGCCAAGCCGATGGCTCCATCAATATTGGCAGGCTAATGGCGTCTACAGTGCAGCGTCATCCGCCCAGCCAATCATCCGGATCCGTAATGCTCTATGCGAGCGTGCCGGCTCGGTAGGGGTAGGGGTAGGGGCGGACGATGGCATTGGGATAATGAGTTACGCCGTCGTACGCCCAGGGGCGCAGATTAAGTAGCCTGGCTGGCCAAATTAGGCGAAAAGTATGCGATTAAATGATACCCTAGAGCATTATACCAATCGACCATAGGAAAGCAGGAAAACAAAATTAGTTGGAATAAAAACTTGACTATCAATTTGTAGAAATGCTCATAAAATCTGTTGGCTCGCCCAGGTCAAGCAACCACAAAGAAGAAGAAGAAGCAGATGGAGCTCAAAAGTAACGCTGGCGAACTTTAATATTATCACGTGCGAGAAGGAGTAAAAGTGACTGACTAGGAGATACCGCGACTTTCTAGTGCTTAATGAAATAGTGAGCGGTTATTGATGTGGATTAGGGCTGCTAAAAATATATCAAAATATCAATATATCAATCAATGTTTCAACAAAAAATATATACAAATATCTAAATCTCTTCTTTGCTCAAATATCGAATGATATTTTTGATATATCTGCTGTAAGAGCTGAATTGCGAATGTTCAAAAATTGAATATGCTGAAAACGTATTATACCGACTTTAATTATGGAAACGTCATATGTAATTATTGCCTTAAAGTAAGGAAAACAAGTACAAAAACATTAAATATGACGCCGCATATTAAAAACAAGCTTTACAATGTTTTTGAATACCTATTACTGGAGTTAAGCAGTTTCTTTCAGTTAAATAAAAAAAAAACATTTATTCTAATTATTCACCTTTTTGGGGAAGCTTTATAAATTTATTGTGGAAAAAAGGTTTCAAAATAATTCGAAAAATATTGATATATCGATATTTTTGAAATTGCATATTAAATATCATGTAGATATTTTTTCAAAACTTAAAATATCATCGATACAATATTTTAAAAATATTAGACAACCCTATTATATATCAAGAAAGAATCTACCATATTAGACTCTTTATATTCTGTGTGTATAATTAATGATTCCAAGTCTGAATAGCCTATAGAGTAAAAAATGATCGATTTTTATTGATTATGGAAATATGGAAATATCGAAAGATTGGTTTACTATGTTACTGAATACATAATAAGATTTGTCCAGCCTGTCATGCTTATGCAGCCTAAGGGATCTCAGACGTACACTCAGATGGAGGGACAATATGAATAGCCTGATTAGGAATAGAGAAGAGGGGAATATGCCTGAACTAGCTGAAATTAGTCAGGCTGTCTTGCAGTATGCCAAACCAATTTGAATAACTTGGCTCCATTTTAATACCCTACACAATATGAAAAGAAAAGTTTAATGACTATAGCCTTTTATTTTTCACTGCAAACCTTTCTCTCTTACCCAACAGATGCTTATCAGAAACATTGGCTAACTAGAATCTAAAACCTAATGTGCTCGCCAATGAGATTCCTCTAGTTTATTGGGGACAATTGTGGGAATAGGTCTCAAATGTAGCGCGTAACGAGCGGGCGAATGGAATTTCAATGAGCGAAAACTCTCGATAGATAATTGATTCGATTGTTGGCACAGCCAGAGCTGATGTCTCAGACTCAAAGGGGGGAGTGAGGGAGGTGAAAGCGAAGGAAAATCGAGCAAACAATTGTGCAGGTAATACAAATACCGAAAGTTTGCATAGCATCTGACGCTGGCGCTGGCGCTGGCGCTGGCGCTGGCGCTGGCGCTGGCTCTGATGCTAATGTGAATGGGAGGGTGTTCAAGAGTAACTGCATTATTGATGGGGCCGTTGGATAAATAAACAACCCAATAAAAATTAGTAGGAAATAAAATTTTAATTTTGAAGCAGTCGAAAAGCTGACCCAGAGAATACTTCTCCTGCCGTCCACTCAAGTGTCTGCAATGCAATCAAACGGAATGTGAAAAACAGTCGAGTATTTGCCACGGCCCACAGCAACACCGCCCTCGCCCTCGCCATCGCCCTCGCACTACCGACAAATCAAATCGAAAGCAAAGTTGGCAGCAAAAATGAAAAAGAAGAAGGGAAACGAAGAAAAGCGAGCGACTAGCGTTTGGCGCAACGTACGTGTTTCCACACTTTTCACCCACAGCGGGCCCAGTATCAAGAGGAAAACAAAAATGCCAAGCTGAGGAAAATGTAATGGCAACAGGAGCGAGACAAGTTTGCTGAAATTTTTGGCAACACACTCTTGGCCCAGGCATTTGTCAAGCCTATCAACTGGGCTAGCGCCCAGAGAGCAGAGTGAGTTAACTGGACCGTGGAGCTGTCAAAAGTCAAAAGACATATACCACATACATTGATACATGTAATGATGCCCCTAGGCTCCCAGTTCCACGCCTGTCACACACTCCCACACACACGCACACACTCCCACACACACACACACACACACACGGCCAGTCAGTCAAATAAACAGCTAACAAAAAGCCTTTCGATGGGCCTGCCAGATTGCCTATGCGTCTGTCGTGCAAGCGGCAGACTAGGCGACCTCTTTACACATCTGGGAAACAGCGTATGTGTGCGTGTGTGTGAATGTGGGCTAAACTTCCAATTGGCATTAACAAGCTGGTTGTTGTACAAACATTTCCACAACATTTTTGGCCATCTCTCGCGTTTGCCCTGGTCAAATTATGTATTAAATTCTGTTGAATGCACTTCAAAGTCTGAGAGATTCATCTTTGAATCGAACTATCTAAGGGAATAAATTACAAATAAATTTATGATTTATGACTGTGGTTGAGGAGCTCCATTTGGTAGGAGAGTGTATTCGTAATTTATACGAGATATCTAAAAGCGCAGCCTCATCGCAGAAATCAACTCGATCGATTTTTATCGATCGTGAAGCAAGATATATAAGAAAACAGTCGTATACTGATAAGACTATATAGCTAGACTACAGCTAGAGCTTTTACTGCTAGTTTTATAATTATATAAACTTGAACTGAGCGTGGTAATAATAGCCATGATTTCTAACGAAGTCGATAACTATCGATAGTATTCAACTGAGTGAAATTTTGGAGAGATATAAAGTTGAGATTAGATATAATGAGTGCCTCGCTATTATTCAAAATGAATATGATGAACATGCATTGTGAGTGGTAGTGATAATATATTTGTTAAATACCAAATATTTACATATTTTAGTCGATTAGATTGGGTTTTATCACTAGCACTAAACGAAAAATATATATACACACTTTGGGCTTATCGTTTCGTTGTTGAAATTTGTTTTCAATTTTACTAAAAGTAGATGAGCCAAGTAAACAGTCAAAGTGGACTTATATAGTATATGGAATTTGAGAATTCATATTAACATGTCAAATTAAATCGAGATGGAATCTTATCGATAATTAACAATTTAGTAAAGTTGGCGAAAAACTTGAAGATTTTCTATTCGGGTATGCTAAGGAATATATAAAATCATGTGTTTCGCATGCCTTATTCTTGGAACTACAAGAGCGTCAACTGTAGAGATTGATTTTTATCCAATTATTTGTAAATTTATCTAAATGATGTTGGTTTATAATAATATTCATATATTTTAAATAGTCTAGCTCTAATAGCTGATGAGCCTATATAGACAGATGGTCTGCCAATCATGTTTAAAGAGATTCAGCTCGTTGACCTGCTCGATAATATATACCTGAGGCCGGCCTAGTTTGTTTTCCCCTTAGTTAGTTTGATGATATTGCAATGAATATCTTGAAGGGAAGCTTAAAATGAAATGAAATGCACAATCCAGGTATGAAAATATGTCCATATTTGAGACCCAGCTAACAGCCTTATATGTTTTGACAGAGATGCCAGATCATTCATTTACATACATGGAAAGCTCAGTCCAAGCCGCTTTCAGGCGAATAGATTTCATAAATTTCCCCACATCTGATAAATTTCCCAGTTCCTTTAAATCTTCCTCGCACCGCAGACTTTCAACGAATGAATTTCAAGAGCTGCGCCGATCAAGAACTATTGGATTATGTGTTGTGGTTAGAGCACAGCGCAAATATTGATTCCATGCTGAAGTCTTTTGGGGAATCGATTCGAGTCTTGCTGCTTCTTCGTCTGCAGTTGCCACTGTTGCAGTCTGTTTGGTTTCATTTATCTTTTGGCGAAATCCCTGCAGTGTCACTTAGCCGGCAGCTTCTTCTTCTTCACCTCCCTTTTTTTTTTGGGAGGGGCCACTTTAATCAGAAGGGTAGCAGAAAAAAGTTTTGGCACGTTTCGTTTTTTGTTTTTTTTTTTTTGTTTTGCATTTCAAATGCAAACGAAGTTTAAATAAATTGCCACCTGATAGAAAAATCAACAGGGCGGCGAGTAGCTGCTTTTACCAAAGTCCATTTGTAGACGCGGCACGTAAGCACTGATACACACAGACAGACTCACACACACACACACATATATACACACATATGCGAAGTTAAGCAAACATGTGGCAAAGTCTGTTCTTGACATTGTTGCAATCCCTGCTCAAAGTCGACAAAGGGCAATGCTAAACAAATTGACGGCAAAGTTAAGGTGCCACGCCCACATTTCAGGCCCATCCAACTGAGCGGGACTCGTTCGTCTAATGGCGGCGCTGGCATTGCCAATAGTTCGCCTCAGTTCGCGCTTCAATCGCGACTGCCTCCGGCGGCTCATTCCCTCTCTGCCAGAATGTGATTACGCATACGCCGCGTATGTCAAGCGCCCAGCGCCGCGCCGCGCCGCGCCCTGCCACGCCACGCCTGGTTGTGCCTGCGAAATAAAATTAAATGCCTTTGATTTATTTATGTTTCGTTTTTTTTTTTTTTTTTTTTTTTGCTTTTTTTAATATTTTTTTTATTTTTTGGCTGTTGTGCGTCGGCTGTGTCGAGCACAGAGGCGTGGCCTGCGAACCAAAGGGCCGCTCTCTAAAATGGAAAACACAAAAATCAACAGTGGCAGCTACGTGAGAGAAAAACAATATTTTCCTTTCTTTTTCTATCTTTTGTTTTTGTTTTTCCCCTTTCTCGTTGTCTGCCTGTCAATGAGTGCTCGCTTGTTGTTGTAGTTGGTGGCGAAGCTCCATGCGACACATCGCTGTTGGCTGCTCTTTTCGACCCCTTTCTATATACCCCGTAGTCATTGAGACTAAGCGCAAGCATAGGGTATACTGATTGAGAGCGCATGAGGTTGATATCCTGGGAACTTAAGTCAAACAATCTGTGTTCAGTCTGAGATCTTCGACATAAGGAACTTGGGGAATCTTTTTGTTTATCTTGGGCTGGCTGAAAATTGAATTATTGATTAGCATTCAAGTTGAAGTCAAGCAGTCAATCTGTCAAGCGAGTCATCGATTTGTACGAATGAGTGCTTCAGTCTTTCAGAATTTGATGGACGATATGTCAAGCGCCTATTGTATATAGGATATATCAAATCGGATATTAAATCAGTGAACCATCCAGCTAATCAAGCTTCAAGAGCTATAGATGCCTCAAAGCTTTCAACTTTTATGTATAATAATAAATAATAATAATATAAAATATCTAAATATTTCAAGTAATCGATAAATATCGATAAATGATTATTATGATTAATCAACTTTTATTTAGTGTATAGTTTAGCTCAGCTTTTGGGTATACTAAGGGGTATATTCGCCTGCACAACTGTTGCCTGCAGGGCATCTCCTAGTCAGTCACAAGTTCTCAGCACAATGTGTCTCTCGTTGATTTTTTTTCGGTACAGCTGGGCGCGAGATTTCTTGTCGCCTTTCGCTGCTGGTGCTGTTGCTGCTGCTGCTGCTGATGCTGCTTTGATTTCACTTTGCACACACTCGCCCTGCTGCTTTGCGCCGTATCTGAGTCCGTATTCCGTATCTGCAGCTGTAGCTGTAGCTGTGAATGTGTTGAGTGGCACTTGACAAAGTTATGACACGCCCGCAGGTGCGGCCAAGCGGCTACCATCATATGATGGTCATCATGACGATAGCGCTGCTGATGACGATAATGATGATGATGTTGGGCACGATAATGATGATGATGATGATGCTGATGTGAATGGTGACAGTAAAAATATGAACAAAGCCGCCTTTGGCCCTTTCTCTCTCTCTTTCTCTCCCGCTCTGTGTTTTTTTTTTTCTTTATTGCAATCGATCCACTTGCATGGCTTTCCGCTTGCTTGGCTCATCGCTTGACTTAAGAGCGGCACAACAAGTCCTGCAGAGCAGTTGGCAGTTGGCCTGTTGGCCTGTTGGCTGTTTTCCTTGCTGCAATGCTTTGCTTTTCACTTGGCGATATTCAATTTACTTGAAAGCTAAACAAACAATTGATCGTGCCTCTCGATTAACTTTTCATTAGCTCTTCAGCCAAGTTAAGTACGAGAGAAAAGGTCGATTGGAGGTGCACATTGGGTGGCAATAAGCTAATGCGTCGCACAGCACAACGCTCGACGGCTGCGGCAGGCTAATGGTAATTAGTGAAAGAGCAAACAGCAGCCAAAGAGAGTTTTTTCTTTGCGAGCCGTGTAAGACTCACCTGGTTAAAAGGAAACTTTCATTTGAGTTAATTATGTCATTTCTAATCAATCTGGACTTTGATGCAGCCAGACGGAAAAGCATCAGAAGAAACGAGAGGAGAGCCAAAGAAAACTCAAAGAGACTTAAGCAGGCGGAATGAGTCAAGAACCTCTAGATCTGATAGCCATTCGAGCCGTTAAAAGTATTGAGGAAATATTTTGTATATTTATTTTATTTATTATATATATTTTACGATAGTTCTATGGAATATTTGTAATATGTAGTAGATGAAGAGATGGAACTATGCCTGCAAGCAGACTGAAATTATATATTGCACAAAGTTGATAATTATTCTCGTTTTATTCGTATCGATTATCAACCTTAAAGGAAATTAGTTATAAAACTATATATCGTTCATCTTGAGAGCTAGATAGAGGCTCCAAATTGTGCATATACTTTTAATATATATATATCCACATATGTGTTTTTTCTTGTGTATGAGGATAGCAAAGAAAAGCTCAGGAGACCTCGCTGTCGAGCTGCCCCGACTAGAGCTTTGTTGTAGAGTTTTATTTGCGCTTAAAGAAGTAATCACTTTATCTATTTTTAAGGATCATACGGACATTGGACAAGCTATCGTCAGTAAAATATGATAAGCTCGTTCTGCTCATGTTACACAGCCTCCATCTTTTGTGGTTTTGAAGATCAGTGCGATGATCGCCCGGACGGACGCACGATTCAATTTGTCAATTATCAATTCGTCGTTCCATATAACATGGGAGCTGTTACATGCATTTTCCCAAAACTTTGATACCCTCAAATACAATTTTCAATGCCCAGTGTATAAGCCCCATATTTACCCCGTATTCAAATTTTGTTTTTATTTAGTGTGCAAGTGTATGTAGTGCAGTGTATGCTAAAGTGTCCAGTGTATGCTGCTACATATACCCAATACATTACTGAATCTATAAAGGTAATTGTTCTATAGCTTATAGCGCGAGCGCAGGGTATTGCGCAGGTGCACCTCCAGCTCCAGGCTGACGTCTGGGGGCACCGATTTGCTTGCTGTGGGCATGATCTCGTGGATGACGTCATTCATTTTAGCGTCGGTGCCTCGTCTTTCCCAAATTGCTCGCACCTTCTCGCGAATCTCGTCCTCCCAGCCGTATTTCTTGAGTAGTTTATACAACAGCTCATGTATGGTCTTCATTTCGTCGCGTCGTATGATTTGATGGGATTTCCAGCATAGGGGTTTATATTCATTCTTGCTGCTGCTTTCATTGGGGCTGCTCTTCTCATAGAACCCGCTGCGGCCTTCCATGATTTTATGAATAGTTATATAAGTTTTAAAAATGATTTATTTTGTACTCATTCAAACTAGGAAAGTTTCAAATCAATCTCTCAACATTAGCTACGATGTATGTGGAATGCCAACGTGATTAGATTTGCTGTGCCTGCTGTGATCGATTAGAGCTTTCTGGCTTATTTCATATCTTTATGAATTTACAAAGTATTTTTTTTAAAATGTAAATAACAGGCAGAAGAAGGCGTGGCAGACCCTACAAAGTATATATATTCTTGATCAGGGCGACAAGCTTAGTCGATTTAGCCCCGTCCGTATGTCTATCCGTGCGTCCGTCCGTCTGTCCGTGTGTTTGAACGCGTCGATCTCAGAAGATATAAGAGTCAGAGACTTTCATTCTTTGTTTAATGTCCGTATATATAGCGCGGATTTCGAGCTTATCTCCAAAAATTGATAACTCATCCAGTTATTTTATTATCGAGTGAAAATACTATCCAAAATGAGCTATTTAATTATATCTCGAACATCTTTAGAGCTAGAGTCGCCAAATTGTATATGTAAGTTCAGATGTACTTTATAAAATTTTTGATTTTTATTATATTGTAATTCCTATCCCACCAGCAATGTACCATCGATGGGCCTTGAAACCTTTTATGACTTGTATCCTGCGCTAATCTGTGCATCTTAAGTTAAACAAGCCAATTATATTTCCATTCCCAAAGCCTTAATACCATTAGGCTAAAATTCTCAGCATTCGCAGGGCTCTAAGCGCTTCAAGCTCAATTTATTGTCCAATCCCGTGGGCTCAGCAGTTGTCCTCGAAATGTGTTTGCATATTTGTCAGGTGTCCAGTGAAGCAGTTAATTCAGATACACGCACCATATCTTAGTGTATTTGCATGGCCAAGTCAAACAGAGTTTTATTTAACACATTTCAGCTCAGTTGTTGCCCGAATTGAATCGCTTCGGTCCTTGGTCTGCGAGCTGTTGTTCCGGCTGTGAAAGTTTTGCTCCTTTGGCTATTTGCGGAGGGTGTCAACAGGTGTGCGGCACTCACCTTTCCAGCCCAGCCCACTCCATTCACGAACTTCAATCAGCCCTTGGCCTTCACGCGTACACAATTCTGTGTGGTTGTTCGCAATGCTTGATTAACACGCCCGAATAAAACTTTCCTTGGCCCTCATCGTTCATTCGATTGTTGTTGTTGCTGGTGCTGTTGTTGTTCGGATGCTTCTGTAATTTTTGTCACTTTTAATGGCAGTTTGCTTGTTGTTGTTGCTGCTGCTGCCATCCATTCAGAGTCCGCCTCCAGCGAGCTGCCTGGAGCGGAGTCAAAGAGAAACTTTCGGTTCGATTTGCCGCCAGGCTGACTTTTCACTCCTCAGCATTAAATGTTGCTTCAGTTCATCCATCTCTCTTGTCTCCACCTCTCTCACATACATATATACATACATACATATATATTGTCTGTGTCTGTGTGTGTGTTTGTCATTTTATTGCTTTAGCATCAGAGACTTGTGCAAATAATTTGTGCAAAGTTTTTAACGTTGTTCGCTGTTAACGCTTTCCTCAACTTGCCATTGATCACAGATGCTGACTCATTGCACATAACTCCCATGCAGCACCCCCACTCACCCCCCCCACTCACCTCACTCCCCGCACAGTTAATTGCATAATATTAAACTTAAAAGACTCCAAGTTCAAGGTGCTATCGCTGCCATCCAGTGGCGCACATCATTTGCGACCTCATTACGCTTTCATTATTTTCTGTTGGTAAAAAATTCCAATTTCGTGTGTTGCGTTGAAATTTCACAGTTGCCTTGCTCCGCTCCGCATTTATGGCCACTGATAAGCATAAGGATTGCCTGCGCCTCGGGTTTTGTTTATGACCATGTGATTTTTGTGCTCCAAATCGTTTTACGATTAAATTTTTATGCCCGCGTTAACGACACAAACGCAATGCAGCAGCACATCGCACAACATGTTACAGTGGACAAATAGAAGCCCATCAAAATCAAAAGTAAATGCTGCCATTATCATACATATATGTATATCTATACATATATGCATATATATTTTGATGGTGATTTTTTGATTGAAATGCCTTTGATTTCGTTGGTTTTTGAATTGGCTGTTATATTATATTCTTTTCATTATTATGATTAGATAATGTATATATCACATATATTGTAATGCCTCATGCATAATGTTCTTGATCTGCATGCTCATTGCGCGCAATTTCATATAAAAATCGGGATTTCTTCTCTTTGTGGATTTTCGGTTACTTTTCAGTAAATCGATATTTTATCGATAATTGCAAACAACGTCATATCTTACCGACAGTAAGTTAAGTTTGTGCTTATTTTGTGTATAAACATATATATTTACCCGTATATTTATGTAATCTTTATTTTAAAGCTCCCAAAAGCTGAGTTCCCTAATAAATAAAATAAAAGTTAAAGATCCTTTTTGAGCAGACTCAGTTATACAATAAATTTTCGAGACATCTTACTCTGTTGTTTGAGCTAAATGATATTGTTCAGATAAATTTTAATACTATTAAAGTTGGTTTATCGGCTTTGTGCAATGTTCTTTCATGTGAATGCAAACCATATGGCCGCTATTTGAGCTATATGCTTGACATTGGGGTCATCAACATTATTGGATCCGCCTAATAGGGTCATGACAATACTGGCTTGGCCCGTGAATGAGTATTCTGCAGTCGGTAAGCAAATAACTTACTTAACTTTACTCAATATTTACTTTGTTTACTTCATAATTTATACCCCTAATCCATTGAACAGGGAAAGTATATAAATAAAATATATTTCGTTTCTTAATTGTTTTTAATAATTTATTAATTTTAATTTATGAACATGTTATATAATGTATTATTTTGTTATTTATATAAATATATACTTTTTAAATAAACAAAAAAATGTTTTTTAATTTTTTTATTAATATTATCTTTTATAAAACCATATTCCATCATTTATTTTTTTAAATTTTGTATAAAAATATTTTATAATTTATGATTTTATTATTTTTATGAAAATATTATTTTTATATAAACAAAAAAGTTTTTGTTTAGCTTTTATAAATATCATATTTTATAGTAACATATTCTCTCATTTATTATTTTATATTTTATATGAACATATTCCATAGTTTATCATTTTATCATTTATATATTTAATATAATTTTTATATAAACAAAGAAATGGGCTTTTATTTTTATTAAATAATTATATATGTGAACATATTCTATAATTATTTTTTTTATATGTGACATAGACATATTTTATAATATATTATTTTATTATTTATATAAATATATTTTTATATAAACATTTTGTATTAGATTTACTAGAATAGAGTTTGGTTTTCAGTTGAATGCAATTTGTTTTATATTTTCATTTCTCGCATTTTGAGTGTAGTTTGTTCTGTGCACACTCCACTGTATTTATGTTTAACGTATCTTTAATACGCCGTGATTAGCCATATTTATTAATGGAAAATTCCTTCCTGATGAAAACTTCTGCTGCTCCTTCAATGCTTTTTTTTAATTATCCTGCGCTGGTTTTAAAGCCCATTTGCGAATCCTTCAACTAGAAGATACTCTTTTCACTCTTTTTTTTTTATTTTTAATTTTGTTTCGTCTTTTTTTTTTTTTTTTTGGTGAGCAAAACTCAATTAGGTTGCATGCATGCGCGTTGCCTTGTCAAACACGTGGCGGATGGCCTAGGCTGGGGCGATGGTGGCTGGGCTGGGCTGGGCTGGGCGGCAATAGCGAATCCGACAATCCAAATCACAGCGACAACAGAAAGTACAAGCGAAGTACAGAAGTACAACAATTACAAGGGAGGGGCTGAGGCGGGTTGGGGCGGTGCTGGGCTGGGCTGTGCTTGAACATACTAAATACCCAGCAAGTGGAAAGCGGAAACGGAAATGGCGCACACAGCACAGCATAGCACAGTACGGCGTAGCATAGCGTAACAGGGCGGAGAGAGCGGAGAGAACGCTGAGCGCTGAGCGCCGAGCGCCGAGAACTGTGAACTGAGAACTGAGAACAGAGAACTGAGTGCTGAGAATGTGTGTCGCTTGTAATTCATACAAATAGCCAAGCTAGTGATATACAACCCACCCCAGCACAGCCACTGCCGCTACCCCCCCCGTACACGCCTTCCCGCCTATCCGCCTGTTCGCCTCGAAGTCAGGCGCGTCGTGTCCTGACCATGTCAGCATTTTTAGCTGTCGTGTGTTAAAAATGAAAACCGGACTGGACTAACGGACGGCTGGTTGCTCTGACAATGTTAGCACTCACACACACACACACACACAGCAGCAGTAGCAGCAGCAGCAGCAGCAGCTCGAGCTACTCATCCGCCAAGCTCTTTCAGTGCCACTCCACCTGCGTCCCGCTTCCCGCTTCCCGCTTCCCTCAGCCGTTCGCCTCCTGCCCCTTCTATGTCATCTCGACATCCTGCTTCGTTGAAGCTAGAGTTTCAATTCAATTCGCTGCGCCATGTTCATTGTTTATTTTTCATTTAATTTTATACTTTTTCATCTTCGAGCGAAGCCTTCGCTTTATCCATGCCCTGCCCTATCCTAACATCTAGCGGCTCTTTAGCAATACCCTCGCCTTGACTACGACCACATGCGCTATTTGACATCGCATTCGAATTGACAATTAAATAAGAGTGTTATTTGAAATATGTTAAAAATAATTATTTAAGTATATATTCGATATTTACATAAATTATATTTAGCAAATTTATGATTGACTCATTAGAAATCATGGAGTTTCACATTTTGGTCGGTAATTAGATAATGAAACATTAATTATAAGTTGTAAGTTTCTATGCAAGTCTTTAAGCAATATCTTAAGGAAATTCGACTATATAACTATAATATGACTCAGCTGTAGCTAGATTTTGGAATGATTTGTCTCTTAAGCCCACAATTTTGACTGAATCATATATGTACATTCACCTCAATTTCATACATAGATATAGAAAGAGAGAAGAATAGATAGATAGATAGATGTAGAGATACATAGATAGATAGACAGATGGATATATGATAGATAGAAAGTTAGATAGATAGATAGATGGATAGATAGATAAATAGAAAGATAGGTAGACAGATAGATAGATGTTCAGGTAGATAGATTGATATATAGATGATATATAGATTGATAGATGATAAATAGATTGATGGATGTATAGATTGATAGATGGATAGAAAGTTAGATAGATAGATGGATAAATATATAATTATAGATAGATAGATAGATGGATAGATAGATAGATAGATAGATAGATAGATAGATAGATAGATAGATAGATAGATAGATAGATAGATAGATAGATAGATAGATAGATAGATAGATAGATAGATAGATAAATAGGATAGATAGATGATAAATAGATAGATAGATGGATAAATGGATGGATATATATGATATATAGATAGATAGATAGATATCTAAATAGATTGATAGAGAGATATCTAAATAGATTGATAGAGAGATACATAGATAGATATATATAGATATATATAGATGGATAGATAGAGAGACCGCGAGGGAGAGAAAGCCTGTTTCGCGTCTTTCTCAATTTCAATCGACTATTTTCTTATATTCAAATTCGATTTGGGGATTTGCACTTTGTTTGTTTGGAAATTTATTGCTTGATCCCATAAACTTGGCAAATAACTTTGTGGGATCGTGATCCAGTGTTTGTTTTATTTATGCGATACGGAGCTCAGCCGTGACAAGCTGCTCGTTATGCCCGTAATCCCAGCGCTGTGTGTAGGTATCCTGCGAGCTGCCGAACTTGGCGTTTTATATATTTTGCTTCACAATGCGAAGCGTGGCGCTTGTTGTGAAAATTCAATTATGGCTCGACCCTGTCTATGTTACGCCGAAGCAGCTGCCATAGGGGCCTCTGTGCAGCGGCAGCAGCAGCGGCAGCGGCAGCGGCAGTGGCAACGGAGTCCGCAGTCCGTAGTCCAGAGTCCGGCGTCCAGTTGCCAGCAAATTTGGCGCGTAAATGGCAAAAGTTTTCACTCGAGTGTTGATCTTTAGTTAGGTCTATATGGAGGCGTTGGCGTTGGCAGGGGCTTTTGTTTTGGGGGCGTGCCAGCGCTGAACTTTAGGACGTTGGGCAACATCGTTAGCTGTCAGTGGCTGTAAGTGGCATCCTTGAAACTTGCGCCTGTGTCGCACGCAATTTGCTGCTAGCAACACCAACAACCAGCTGAGAGCTGAGAGCTGAGCTGAGCCCAGCCCAGTCGAACCGAGTCGAGCCGAGCTGACTTGCTGCCAGCCAGTTCTTTTATATTAAAACTCACACACTCGCACACACGCGCACATTCACACCCACTCGTTGGTCATTAAAGTCAAGCCAGCAGCAATGAGTAGAAAATTGAAAAAAATTGCTTTTCCCATAGAGAGAGAGAGAGAGAGAGAGAGAAAAACGAAATCGTCGGCTTTGCTATAATCTCTTTTATAGTGCACCAGCTGAGCGATTTATGACTCTGAAAATGATAAAACTTTTACTCGTCGAGTGGATAAAACTCTCGGTAGGTAAAGATCTTGGTTTTATTTCGATCGAAAGTTTCATAACAATCGGCGTTGCACTTCGTTAATTATTGACAATGATTTTTAAAATAATTTTCATTTACTATAAATTCTTTTTATTATTATTTATTGTATAATTCAATAATTGTGAGCTTAATATTTAAGGGAGTACATAACTAGGAAATGCTCTGATCTGATCTTTCAACTATGCCAAGTTTCCTTTATACCTTCAGAAGTAAGAGTGCTCCAGTCGTTACTGCTCAGTAGAACAGATCCCCAGAACTCTACAAAGCTCTGATATTCCAATCATTCTACGATTATTTTATACCTATTCAAAACGTAACAATACGCACACACACAAGTACTCATATAATTGCGCAGTAGATGCCTCTGCAATATGGGATATATAATTGTTTCAAAGTTTCAGACCACGATAATATCATTTATGTGTGAGTGAGTGTATGGCAAAACAACATTTTTTCTGAGAGTGGTAAACAGGCTTATGTGTAATAAGTTGATCAATGATCAGAAATTCATAAATGTGTATTAAGAACCCAGTAGTTCCAGGTATATTCTAGTCGGTCCCTTCCGACTAGAGCAGTCTGATTTATACAGTATTGATATGTAGATATATATGTTTTATACATATTTGAGAGAGCGGCAAATAATCGTATGTATAATGTCTTGATCATTGAAATTGATCAGAAATCATTATTGAGAACCAAATAGGGGCAGGTGTTTCCTAGTCGATCCCTTCACCTCGACAAGTGATATAGGTAATATATACATTTTTATTAAGTGCATTAAGCAGAGCTATAGATTATAGATTATAGATTATAGATTATAGATTATAGATTAGTATGAGTAATGCTTTCATCATTGAAATTGATCAGAAATCCGTATTTGGAAGCTGTGTTACTGCCTACATATACCCAGTATCACAGTTCCAGAGGAGGCATACATTTAATGACCATCTTTGGCACCCTTCTGCATTCACAATTGTCTTAAATGGCTCCACACAGACACACTTGCTGGGCTATACTAAAGTATTATAGTCTGTGGACCTTAAGTTCTTTATTGTAAATGTGATTTGGTCAAAATCAAGTATTTAGAGCAACTCGTAGGCTCAGACACTCGTACGTACATCAAAAGGGCTTGTTGAGGCCATTAGGCGTGCAAGGCGTTGCAGGAATCGTTGCCATTCCATTTTGGCCACATCCCGAGCAAATGGCCAAGTGTCTCTGGGCCTATTTCAGGCAGCTGCGCCCAGTTAAGTTGACAGCATGCAACCGGCAAAGCCAAGGGGAAAGCCAAATCCAATGCCGACAAGGGCAACAAACGACGACAGCAACCAAATTTTCCGCCTCAATTAATTAAAATGTTTTGTTTTAGTATCTCGCAGCAAATAGAAAATGGAGACGGGCCGAAAGATGAGACATGAAGTCTTTGCGTTAACATCCTTCCATTTCACATGCCACACGCCCTTCCTGTACACTCGAAAAAAAAAAGAAAAACAAGAAAAACAATATGTTGTATATATAAATATTATCAAGTTTCAGGTTTGACTTGATTTTACCTGGAATTTTCTTTTTTGTATTATGAAATATGCATAAATTTACGTGGAATTGAACATGATTTTGAGTTTGAAAGTTTTTCTGCCAGTGTATCCCTTGTCTTTAAGGCATTCTAGTGTAAAATGCTGATTGATATTTCCCTTCCGGTTAATAATGTAGGCTCAACATTGTTGTTGTTGTTGTTGCTGGTTGGGTTTGTAAAGATTGTAGACTGAAAAGACTTTGGCTTCTCAAGGTCGGACAATAAAAATTAAGTTCATCCATCATTAATGCCATGCAGCTGAGGGCCGCAAAGTAGCCCGCCCCGGCCCCTTGGGGCCCTGGGGCCTTTGGGTAGCAGAAGCTTGAGAGCTGGGAGTGGGAGTGGGAGTGGGAAAGGAAATGGGAGTGGGAATGGGAATGCGAAATGCGAATGCGAAATGCGAATGGGACAAAGAGAGGCAATTTGAGAGCTTCGCTGACAGCGGGACAACTCAATTAGTTGCGCGACGTTGCATTTACATAACACATTTTGTAGCAAGTTATGCGAATTTAATTGTTGTCAAGTTTCGGACTTTGGCTTCGCCTTCGCCTTTGCCGAGTCTCCATATGGTGTCCTCACTGAGTGCTCTCTTTGTTGTCCCTAAAAACAATATGCCTGATAGCTCGTGGCGCTTTTGACAAACGGCAGACACAAAGCAGCCGCTCATAAATAATCATTTATAGTGCTAGCCAGACCTGAGCTGAGCTGAGCTGAGCTGAACTGAGAGGAGTTGGACAACCTAATGATTGCTAATGGAAATGCTGCCTTTGGCACTCTTTTGGCTCAGTCTCACTTTACAGCTGATCAAATGGGAGCGGACTCAGACAGCCCGATAAATATTTTTAGCTAGTCTTTATAGTTGTAAAATGAGTTGCGTTCATAGATATTATTTAAAGTCTTACATGGCTGGAACTCGAGTTAAGATATGGTTTATTTGACAACAGAATTCTTAGCTGCGTCCATTTGAAATACTTTAGTTGTTAATCCATTCTGAATTTGAAGTTGAGGGCGAAAACTTTCATTTCCACCTCTGAACTCTCCGACAAATTTATGTCGTAAAAGTGTTTTAAGTTCCAAATCAAATAAATAATATTCACATATCAACACATGAAATAACGTTGCAGTCGGGTGTTGCCGACTGAAGAATACTCATTTAAGGCTCAAATAATGACAGGAATATCGTAGTATTGCTAATCTATAATCTTTTTTGCAAATAAATAAGGGATGTCAGCTTTATTTCAATTATTATATTTTGAATATATATATTTCATATATTCAATTTATATATATTTCACCTCTAATGCTGTAGAAAATATTGTTTTTCCCGGCTTAAAACTACCAAAATAAATATTTTATTGATTCTGGATTGTCACGCCGAGTACATATTGAAAATTTCAGCTCTCTGGCACATCAAGTGCTATGATTTCTTTCGATTCGCCACGCCCCTAGTGGGTGGATGGGATAAATTGTATAGTTTATATACTTTATAATTCGATGTTTCAAATTTCGAATTTCCTAGCTTCATTAGTGTAAAACCAATATACCCGTTTAACTTTCTTGAATGGGTATCAAAGGAAAATCATGCATAGCTAAATTATGTTTTGTTTAACTATATTTCGAATAGAGTCTCAGCTGAAAATCAATAAAACCAAATGTGAGATTCAAGAAAATAATATTTCCTTGTTCATTCTCTCTATTTCGCTTTATCGAGATTTTCATTTAATGAGGCTCAAATGTCGAACCAACGAAAATTTTACATTTATCGACATAAGGGTATTATGCTTGTTTCTCACATTTCACTTTACTGCACGACGATGCTTGATTTTCCCTCTCTTTGACAAGGCAAAACACGTCAATGAAATTTGTTTGATTAATAATGGCTGAAATTATGATATTTTATTGTGCAATCGATTGTAGCGCGATTATTTGACTTAACGTTTGGAAAAATTAATTAAACCAAGTATTAACAATATGAAAACCACAGAATTCAGCCTGCAGAGCTACATAAAGGAAATTCAGACTTGTTCAACTGAACAAATTTCGATTTGTATCACGAATGGCCAAAGGGCTCGAAACAAAATTGCAATTGATAAGAGGAAAAAATATTAATAAATTAATGAGAGGACTAAAACGCAGTCAATTTTCACGAGTTCAAAGGGTGAACACTTTGGGCTATATACATATCTAAGTAAATATTGCCATTGTCTGTAATAAAATAGTTGATTAAATATAATATTAATAAACTGTAATGTTTAATTAAAATTAATTGCATTCATGTCTTTCTGAATACTTCGAAAGGAATCATTAATTCAAGCGGAAGCAATATCTAACGGTAGCTTAACACATTTCACTTAGTAAAAGGTTTCGAAACGATATGGCAATTGACAAGAGGTTCAATTATATTTGTGTGGAAACAATTTTATGACTCAATGAGAGAATCGAAGTGTATTGAGTCTTTAGAAGACAGCAGCATTGTCCACTTACCGAGGGGAAAATAATGGGTATATGTAATAATTGTACTGGCATTGGCATTTATTGCAATTGATAAGAGGTAAATTTGTAATGAACTAATGAGAGGGCTAAAAGGTTGCAATTCAATTTTGATATTTTTATACAATACTTTGTTCACAAAGGGTAAAATCCGTATACCGTGATTTCCCGTTTTCAATGAGTTGAGCGTATAAAAAGTATAATCGTTCAATGCAAAGTCCGTCTTGCCCTCCATCCGTCTGTCTGTCTGCTCATCTATTCGACGCTATTGAAGCTGAAAACTTGAAATTCGGGACAAAAAGGCGCGCGTATACCCTCGCCTGACAGCAATGACAAGAAGATGGTGTGAGTAGATGTACGTTGAAATTATGATAAGCAAATTTAAAATTCTGATAAGTCAACTTCCAAAATTCTTATTCATGTACCACCTAAATTTTACCATTTTCAATGGATTCAGGGTATAAACACAAAGTATTACGCAGTCGGTAGTGCGCAGCTACACAAAGTACAAAGCTATACAATATTCTTTTATTTGACAGACCAATCAGAGCTGTTAATCCATCTGGTAAATCTGGAGATCTTTCTGCTTCAAGCTGGCAAATATTCTATATATTCTACGGGTCTATCCAACTGCTAAATCTGGAGATTCTTCAGTATAAATATATATAAGATTTTATTTATACGGGTCTAAAAGAGCGGGCCCTCCACATGATCTTGAGATCTTGTCTCATCTTATAAATTTTACGATATTTCCCTATATTAACGGAAACAACTTTTGACTAAATTGTCTAGAAGGTCAAAAGTAATGCTGATTTATTATAAATTTTGATGTTCTACTTTTAAAATAATAAAGACTAAAGCTTGGTCTGTCAAATAATGAAAGCTTGAGTCCTTATATCGTTTAAAATTGGTGACTAAGCATAGACATTATATCTTTCAGGCTTAAAGTTTTAGCTTCAATAGCTCTTGAAATGACCTAGAATATATGCGAATTCCGATTGGCTACGACCTCATTGGATCCATTCAAAGAATCATAGCACCTTCAGGACCAATACACGCATATCTTTGACAAATTTCAGAGTCCATTCATACGTCCAGCTGGACGGACCAATATACCCAGTGTCGTGCGTGAACGTGAATAAAAACCCATCAATTTGTTGGGAGTGACCGAGGAGCTGTGTCCGTTAGTTGCCGCACCACATCCGCATCCGCATCCGCATCCACATCGCCCACATTGCCGTTTGGTACATCTATGTGCGGTTTGGCTGGTGCCAGCGCTGCCTGAGCTGCAATTCAGGCAAAGGACACTCGAGCCAAGGGCGAGGGCAGCCTGAGGCTGGGTGCGAGAGGTGAGGCTGCAAGAGCCCTTTCATTAACCTTTTTTTCGTTTTTCGGGTTGTTTTTTTTTTTTTTTGGCATGCAACATAATTCAATTTGGTGGCTGTTCGTTTTGTATTAATGCAGTGCACGCATCGTGTGCTGGCTAGCGTGGTGTCAGCTCGAATATCGTAAATTGGAATAGCTTAGCAGCTGCTATGCCATTCACTTAATTAGAAAGTATTGGCATTAGCCTTTTGGGCCAGCGAAAGTCCAGTTCGAATTGCATGCAATATTTTTTGATGTGTGTGTTTTTTTTCTGTGTTGCTGTCTTTTGTTTCGTTTTTGGGAAATGTTTTGGCTGGCTGTAAACAACTTGTGGTCTATGGTCTAAATATTACGTATACGTTGCGTTGCCGGCTGCTGCTCCTACTGCTGCTGCTGTTGGCGCTGTTAACGCTTGCTGCTGTACACGGTGCGCATGCCAGGGAAATTTTAACAGAGCCCAAAAGGGAATTTCTTGTGCCGCAGCAGCGACAGCATCAACATCAGCAGCAGCAGCAGCGGCAGCGGCAGCAGCAGCATCGCCAGCAGCAGCAGCAACCATTGCAGGACAGTATGAAACAGGACTCAGCGCAGACGGCACGCGTTTCGCTTTGAGGAGAACCAAACGCGAGAGTCGCAGCAGTCGCAGCAATTGCTGTTGTCGTAGTCGCAGTCGCCGTTGTTGTCTCGTCTCCGTGGCCGTGTCTCTGTGTCTGCCTGTCTGCCTGCCTGCCTGCGTGCGTGCGTGTGTGTGCGGGAGTGTGTGCGTCTCTGTGTCTGTGTGTGTGTGTGTGTGCGTATGCTCGCATACCTCTCAATCCATGTGCGTGCATGTGTGTGTGTGTGCTAGTCGCGCATGTGACTGCCAGCTGCGTTCGTTTAGTGAGTTTGAATGAATGAATGCTGCCGCCGTCATTGCTGCTGCTGCTGCTGCTGCTGCTGTCGCTGCGAATGTAATGTGGCAACAGCAGCAACTGCAATGGCCAGCCAAACAGCTGATAATAATAATAAGAATGCAAACAATTAGCAATAGTCAGTCAGAGCAAGCAAAGGCTTAGCTGGCGCTTAACGCCTGCCAAAAACGCACAAAAAACGCACGAAACAAGAAAAAACGCGCATAAAACGCGCACAAAACGCTTACATAAGTTTTGTGTGTGTGCTGATGATGGTGATGTTATTGCTGCTGCTCTGGCTATGTGCAGCAGCAGCAATAATCAGCCTGCAAATGCCGCCTAAAGAAACCAACAACAATGAAGAAGAAGAAGCAGCAGCAGGAAACGCAACTTCATAAAAAAAATGAATTGTTAAAAATTGCCAGGCGAAAAAAAAGGCGCGCAGCTTTTGGCAGTTGTTATGGCAGCTGTTGTTGTTGCTGCTGCTGCTGCTGCTGTTGTTGTTGTTGTTGGTTTTTGCGTTAAAGCATCGTCTGATTGCCACGAACATTTTCGTTGCCTACTTTGTGGCGCGCGCGCGTTTCTTGGCATTGTTTGTTGTTGTTGCTGCTGCTGCTAGTGCTGCTGCTGCTTCTGCTGCTGAGCTGCAAAATTGTTACACGGTCATTGCGGAGGTCGCGCTAACAAAGCTGCCAAGGCAAAGATAAAGAGCAACAACAGCAACAACAGCAGCAGCAGCAGCAGCAGCAGCAGCAACAACAGCAATGCCAACAACAACAATTGCTGGCGACAATTGCGAGTCAGTTAGGAAATTTAAGTTGCAAAAATTTCATAACCGAATCGCAGCTGCAGCTGCAGCAATTGCATTTCAAGCCAATTAACTATTGTTAATTGGGAATATCAATTAATTCGATCAACTTGTTGCTATTTAAATCGAATTTTCGTACGGCTCTTTTAGTGTTTACCAATGTTGAATCCGTTACGATTTCGTTCTGTTTATGGCAAGAATAATAACCAAATAGATAATAGACTGGGTGAGAGGGCGTGTGTGAGAGTGAGAGCGAGAGGGAGAGAGTGAGTGAGCAAGCGAAACGCATTACACAGAAAAGTTGAAAAGTGCTAAGAAGAAGAAGAAGCAGAAGCAGATGAAGATGAAGCGACTTTTCAAATATTCGAGTGAATTGTTTTTGTATTTCGTTTTTTTTTTTTTCTTGGCATCCGGGCAAAGTTTGTTGCTAATTTTTTTTTGGTTTTTTGTTCTGTTTGCAAACTATGATAAAAGGCAAATCAAGAGAAATATAAAAGAAATTGAAATAATCAAATTGTGCACAATAAATTTTTAAAGAATTCCACTAAAGGAATGAAAAACTAAATGCAAATAAGCAGGCGAGAAAAACGAGAACGTAAACGAAAACGAAAACAGAAACAGAAACAAAAACACGTAAAGCAACAGCAAATGCAAATATAGAAAACGAACTGAAGCAACAACAATTGAAGTTAAGGAAACGGAAGCGAGTTTTTCTTTTGGCGGCGTTGTTGTTGTTGTCTTCCGTGACAGCAGCCAAGGTAAGGCTCGAAATGCAAATTGAAGACGAGCATGCATATATTATATATTATTGTATTATCATAAGCAACATAAGCAACATAAGCCATCTAATACTTTAAGTTTTGTTTGTACTCAGCCCGAGTCTTACGATTCGAATGGAGATTACAAATGTACCAGTATTGTATTGGGTTTAGTTTAGTGCTAAAAATGCTTGATTGACAGGCGAGCCTGAGGAAGGTTTTTTCGAATTTCATTTAAGAGACTGAAAAATTAAATGGGATTATCCATTCCAAAATGAATAACTGAAGTAAGACATTTTTCACTCTGGTAATTCTCTTTCAAAATGAAAATCAAGTGAAAACGTTCCAGTTGGGCGTTATCGACTGCAGCATACTGATTCATGGCCCAGCTCGTTTGCCACGCCCCCGATAAATACATAGATATTATTTATGTGGTTAACGGTAATTTAGTCATTAAATTTCAAAATTTCCAGTTTATTATTACTTGCCACGCCTCTAATAGACGTAAATACATTCGACATATCTGTGTGATCTCGAGCTGTTAGCCAAAGGAATATAATTATTATGATATATTATAATGAGCAAAAAGGAATTTTATTTTTGGCTACGCCCCTAGTGGGAATATGGGGAATATCTTGATACTTAATCAAACGATTTCCGAGATCCGAGTCTCTACTGAATCGAAACTTTGAGGACGAACGGATATTCTACAAAACCAATATACCCATTTCACGTTCGTGAATGAGTACAAAAAGAGATTTGCAGCTGATGAGCTGGCACAAGTTGAACCGAGCGATTTGGCGAGGCTGTGCCTCTGCACAGCGGTTTAGTTAATTAAAAAGTTTTACTTTATGTTTTTACAATGAATTTGGCTGAGCGTAATTAGCATATTCAGTTAGCTGACATAACTGAATTTTTGAATAATAAATAAGCTCCGTTAATATTTCAACACCTCAAGTACATGTATAAGGGAAGAACGATTTCTGTATTATGATATGAGTATCTGGAAGCTCGAAGTTTTCTTAGGCCGTTTCTTAGAAATGGTTAATAATTGTAAATATATTTATAATTAAGCTTCTTCTTGTAAGATCAGATTTCAGAGAACTTTTACAAAGAAGTTGAATTAATAAATGGGGGCGTAAAGACATGAAATATTTCAATATTTTGTTTTATTTTTAATGCTCGCATTTTTGATTCCGTGTAAAATGTATTTTGTTTTTATTTTTGGCACTTTTTCAATTAAAATACACAGAATATTATGAACAATAATGTGATTGGAATCATTTTGGTGACATGCTATGAAAATAAAAATAAAAAATATTTCATTTGATTATTCAGCGAGCTGAAAAAACTCTTGAAATATAATTTCACGGCTATTGATATAGGTTGATATGTGATATATTCGAGGATAGTAATTCAACAATAGCATTGCTTTTATACTCATTCATGCAAGTGAAATGAGTGAATTGTTTTTGTCTTGTATATGATCTGGAATTATGAAGTGTGAAGATTTGCTCGATTGCGATAGGAAAACACATTGCGTATAGGAAAACATATTTTCCGGTACCGCAGAAAGTGCTAGAAGTGCTAGAGATTTGAAATTCGAATAATATCTTCGCGATGACAACACAAGCTTATAAATATATGCCGAATATACGCCCATTGGAGGCGTGGCAAATGGGTAAAAACTGTATTTACCGTACTAGTTGAGCGCTAGAAACCACAAGCAAAATTTAATCTCTAACAAATTAGATCTGGCTGTGTTTGGGTCGTGAATGAGTATTCTCTAATTGGTAAAGCACGACTATATATATATATAGAGCGAATATATATATATAAACCTCAAAAAGAATATATAAATATAAATAAAAATATATAAATAAAAATATATTTACAAAACATATATAAACGAAAAACAAAAATAAGACAAAAAAAAATCTAATAAATAGTATATATTTAATCAATTCATTTATTGCTTTGGCTATTCCTAGAGACCTGACTACCGTCTGTAGATCCACCCAGTTCACTTCACATCAACTGATCGATAACGTTGTTTGATAATCTGTTATCGCTTCTCAGCGATATACATCGCTTCTTCTAGCAGCACTCTCAGCATACACAGAAATTTCTAGCACTAAATTAATTTTAGATAAGAGTAGACAGCTCTATATAGCAAATAATCCTCGACCCAGAAAATAGCTAGAGTCTCTGGGATTATCTGATGCGCATGGAGCGACTGCACAAAGAAACTTCTGTGGCACTCTAATTAGGCTTAGAGCTAATAAATACATTGAGCCCTGGCGTAAGCCAGTTGCAGCTCTCTAAAACAGTTCTCCAAATATAATTTCCGCATATTACGGACTGTTTTCTATTTGCTTTTTAGAACATAACTTTTTTCCAACGGACGAAATCATTTAAAGTATTTTCCCCAAAAAGCTGCTAAAATGTTTGCCCAACAATTTGAGCGATTACGAATTGAGAAAGAGCAAAAGAGAGAGAGAGAGAGAGAGAGAGTCAGAAAAAGAGCAAAACAGAGTGAGAGAGACAGGGTGTGTGGGAGCGAAAGGGATAAGTGAGTTGTTGTTGCTGTTGCCTTTGTTGCTGATGCTGTTGGTTCTGGTCGTTGCTGTGGTTGCCAAAATGGCAACAGCTCCACATTTATTTATTTCGAATGTCCCCCAAAATGCTCCCGTCTTACCTACCGCCCTCCCGCCCCTTTCGCACAGCTGCAGCCTCTTTATCGGGCAACTGTAGCTACTGCAATCGTGTGCCTACATTTAAGGGTTTTAATTAAATGCAACAACAATGCCAGAAGCAAACAAAACCATTGCACAATGCGACTGTGTCTGTGTGTGTGTGTGTGTGTGTGCGTGTGTGCATGTGTGTTTGTTTAGTAGCGGGCTGTTGTGGGATCAAGAACTGTGACCGTAATAGCAGCAGCAACAATGTCCATGGAAATTAAACGAACGGATTAAATCATGAATTGACCCAAAAGGTTGCGCTCTGGATATAAACTTAAATTATCCAATGCCAGCTGGAAATATCACATGGCCCCAATAGTAAATAGAACGTACTAGTTGCCAATTAATAGCTCATCTACTTAAGAGGATAGCATGGAGCTCAAGTAATTAGAGAAATAGCCGAAAATCGATTAATTATCGTCAAAGATCGATAGATTGGACGATCGATTAGATTGCTCGCTTGCATCTGGATTACTTCAGTTGAGTTCCTTCTTTGAGTAGATATATTCAGATGAGCTGGATCCCATAACTCATAATATACATATGTATGTATAGATGTATGTAGATATGTATCAGCTTGACCCTATAGCTCATAATCTATAGTTTATTCATTTGAGTTCTTACTCGACTCATATATCTCATAATTTAGTTTAATGAGTAGAGTAGAGTAGATTCATAGGGATTTAGATACTTGTAGATACATGAAAAAACTTGGATTTCTTGGATCTGGAACTCTCACATTGTATCTTAAGTAGGTATACCCAGATTAGCTATGCCTTAGGTACAAGATAATCGTAGACTAAAGCAGATCAAAGCTTATATATAGAATCTAAATCTCTCTAATACCATTTTGACATGCAGTGGGCATACATAGAGCATTCTAACTCTATGTGAGATGGACATGCACTCGCATATACATGTGTACACGTGCATCTATTCTAAATTTCAAATAGTTTTTTGTTTAATCTGTTGTTTAACACTCGCTTGCTGCTTCTCACCTGAATTTTCAGCTGCGATTTTAGTCGACAGTTTTGCATATATTTCACATTACCAAACTATTTACATTTGTTCCAATCTTTTGTTTGACATTGTTAGGGTATTGAGGGAATTTGTGTTGTTGACAGCAGCAGCAGGAGCAGCAGCAGGAGCAGCAGCAGATTTTTGCAGCCCATTGGCGCTGACTACTTTGCATTTTAATCGTTTTACTTAATTGTTGGATAGCCCCACCCTCCAGGGCACCGTTCTGTACGACAACAACAATAACAACAAGAGCAGCTTATTGGGGGCGGACGTGCACAGGCATAATATCCAACCAGAAAGAGAGAGAGAGCGGGGGAGAGGGAGTGGAAGAGTGCGCACAAACGTGGGCTGTAGCGATAGCAATAGCAATAGCAATAGGAATAGGGATTGGGGTGGATGTTGGGGTAGTTGTAGGGGTTGCTGTAGGGCTGTAGGTGGTTCATGGCTTGTTGTGTTTGCTGGCTGTCACATGGACCCTGTTCGCTTTATATGGCTAGAAAATGAATGGTTGAACTTAACATTAGAGACGCTGCACGTTCTGGTCAAACAAAAGGGCGGCTGCAGCACCAAAAATTCTAGACAATGGGGCGTATGAGCAACTACAACAGGCCAAATAAATTGTAAACATGGGAGGAGGCACAACAACAGCAACAACAACAACAACTACAACGAAAAGAAAAACATCATTGAGCAAAATGAAGAGATTAGTGAAATGACCAACAGAACACGGCAGGCGATGAGACTAGCCCATCCACATGGTTGGGTTAGTTGAATGGGTTACAAGTAGTTAGGATCTGTCCGCGCGTGTGTGGGACTGTCTGTGACTGTGTGTGTGTGTGTGTGTGCAGCAAAAGGCGAGAGGCGAAAGCAATGAAGACAAAACATTTAAGCGAAGCTCCTCTGATCTCTGAGCAGTCAGCTCTATGCAGCACACACTCACACTCACACTCACACTCACACTAACACTCACACTCATCGGCTCCTGCTGCCTTTTCGGTTTGGTCCACTTGCCGTTGCTTTTTATGGCCATGTCAAACACTGCAAATCAGTTTAAACTAACAACTGCCATGGGATGAAATTGGGGATGCGATGGGAAGATGGACACGGGACGGGGAATGGGAATGGGGGCAGCAGGTGGACCTCCCTGTCCCAACCGTGTATGAGTGCCTTTTTTTTTGGGCGTGTCAATGCCTTTGTCTGCAGTGGCGCAGCTGACGCCTTAAACAGGAGACGCGGCGGCATCTGAATTAGCTGCACGTAAATGGCTTGATTTTCCCTGCTTTCCCAGGCAAATTCAAGTTTTTCCTTGTTTGCTCTTGAGTTATGAGTCAATTAAACTAAACGAACGCCTGTATTACATACGTGGATGACATTGTAGAATCGCTTAGCGAGGCTGAACGATGATTTAGCGGAATAAATTAGAGGGTAGCAGTCGGATATAGAGGACTGCGTTATACGCTTCAAAAGTAGCTTTATTTAAAGGGAAACGCGATAATAGGTAATTTTATCAGTTTGTTTTTAATTTTTTATTATTGAAAAAAAAAAATATTTTTTCCTGTCAATCTTCTCAATTAGAAAAGCTTTTGTTATTATATAATATTGTCTAAAATACTAACTTCTGGAATTAATGCTGTCGAAGCTATTGAATTACCGATAAGCAGTTTTTTACTTATCTCAATTTACCACTAGGGTTGTTGAAAATATTTCAAAATATCAATATATCGATAATATATCGATATAGCTTTCTACAAATATGTATTTATATCAGAATATTTTTGGCCAAATATCGATATTTTATATATTTTGCGATATGTTTTATATATCTGCATTGTTCACTCTTATTATAAGTGAACCAATTGTGAATGTATAAAAGTAGAATATGCTGAAAACGTATTATTCTGACTTTAATAATGGAACAGCCGAATGTTAGTTGTGCCTCAAAGTAATGAAAGCATTAAATATGGCGTCGCATATTAAAATCAAGCACTATGATACTTTTGAGTAAGCGATCATTTTCATTTAAATAAAAAATACTTACTTTTATTATTATTATTATTATTTTATTTTTGGGGACGGCTTATAAATTTATTGTGGGAACAGAAGTAAAGAAAAAAAAATTGAAAAATTGATATATCGATATATTGATATTTTTAATCTTGCATATCAAATATAATATTGATATCAAGCCTTAAAATATCATAGAATATTTTATTTTATTTTATTTATTTTACAAATATTCGACAACCCTATTGAACACCTTTATTAATCAAGTGCACGTTGCAGTCCCTATAGATTTTTGCCTTTCTTCTTGCATTCAAGTGCCTTGAACTCAGAACGTAATTCCTTATCTCATTATAAGCCAGTCTATAGCCATGGGTTTTTATCTATATCTTTTCATTTTGCCCTTTTATAGAGTTGCAAAGTAAATTTTCAACCAAAGTTGCGTTTGAGAAAATTTTTAAATTGTTTTATAGGTCAGCGCTTATATACTCCAGCTCCTAGCTAGCTCTTTATACCTATTCACGAATGGAAGTGAGTATATAGGTTTACTTCGCCCGTCAATTACTGGATGGATATATCTATGACGTGGCAAATTGGATAAAACTTCCACAATTTCTTAGATAGAAACTTCAAATTTATCAACTAAATCCTCTTGATTTGATTTGATTTTCACAATAATATAATATTTATATACCGCAAATCGAAAACTTGAGCCGACAGTCTTTGCCTCATGAATGAGTATTCTGCCATCGATAACGCCCGACTGCAACGTTCTCACTTGTCTCTATGTTTACTCGAATCATTTAGAAGTAGTTATATATTTATTCAATATATTTAATGATATAAATATACTTATACACAATAATTGATAGCCGCAAAAGTTATTTAGAAATTGAAATTATTTAATTTAAAGCAGCTTACAAACTCGTATCATCTCTTCTCCGCCTTTTTCTGCCTCTGAATTGGGCTTTCCGCTGGTTTGTTCAATGAAATATTTATGCGGCAAATTGTAATCCTCGATAATATCCAAAGCTGATGAACTTAAATGCTGGAATTATGGCAAACTGATAGTTTTTGATAAATTAATTTTTGTAAATAATTTGGAATTTAATTTTAATGCATTTACACCTTTACAAATGCATAAATTGTACATATATATATGTGTGTATGTATGTATGTATATATATTTATTGTTCTGCTTTGTTGGTGTGTTAATTCCTTGGCTTGCTACAGTTAATTCTCTTCATTTGTTGTTTTCATTTGCTGAATTATTGAGCAGGACACACACACACACACACGCACACAGAGGCTGACATGACGGTGTGCTGTAAGTTCTTTCACTTAACTGTACGCGCACAATTAACCAATTAGCACCTTTACAGGTTTACCTTTGCACGTGTATATGCTGGCCCGTTATTTTATTTATTTTTCTTTTTTTTTGCCGTAGTGTTGCCTTTGCTTTTTTATGATTATTATTTTTTATTGCAGTTTGTTGTTATTGTTGTAAACGAAAATTTGTTTGCTCATAAAAATTTTAATTGCTCCAACACAAAACAATGAAAAAGCCAAAAACAAAAGAAACAGCAAAAACACAACAACAACAACAACAAAATCACGAAAAAAAATAAATAAAATATAAAAACGAAACTTTGAGCTGGGAAAATGAAAAATGTGTGAAAAGCGCGAGGGCTAATAAAAAAAATAAAATAAAAATGGAAAAAACAAGAATATATAAATAAAATATAAAATAAAATAAAAACGAAAACAAGTAGCCGCAGCCCCGCAGATAAACTGCTAGGAAGCGAGCGCTATGAATGAAAAGGGCTGCAAATGGGGCTCGGGCAAAGGAAAGGGGAAAGGGAAAGGGAAAGGGTTGGAGCTCGGAGCTCGAGGCTTGACAAGCTCCACATAATGCTATGCAGGTAGCCGCAGCAGAAGTTACAAACTGAGCTCAACTGGCAGTTGGAGTGGAATATGCATATATATACATATACATATACATATATATTATCTAGCTGAGATGCAGCTGTGATCCATGTGGGCTTATTAAGAAGTCCAATTGAGGTTTCGTTGCCGTTTCGCAGTGATTGGGATTCGCTTTGATATTGAAATCAATTCAATTCAATTTAAAATAATTTCCTGTTGTGATTCTAGATTAACTATTCAGAGTCCTGGCCGAACGGCCAGCCATGTGACATTCGAGCGAATCGCTTTGGCTTTAAGGAGCCCAATCGAATTAGGTATTTAAACGCTCTGACGGCTGACGTCCTGTACTTCTATATGTTGCCAGTGCTGCTCGCTTGAATCGTCTTTAGTGTTCTTAAGTGCACATTAAGTGGAAATTAATTAACTTTGCGAGCAGCCCTCGCTGCTGGCAGCGGCTCGGCCGCCTTTGTCTGCTGCGGTTTTTAATGTGTTTGCCCAGCAGCCGCACTCGTCGCACGAAATGCGTAAAAATCAACGGGCAAAATAAAAAAAAAAATCATCATCATCATCATCATCATCAGCATAATAAAATACATAATTTTGTTTCTCCTTTTGACTTGCTTTCTGTTGCCGCTGCCGTTGTTGTTGCTGTTGTTGTTGTTGTTGTTATGGGCGTTTTCCTGTTCGAGAAAGTTTTTAATAGCAATGAAAATGCGTCGGAAAAGGCGGCAGAAAATATTTTGATATTTATAAAGCCTCTCTCGTCTTAGAGATGAGCGCGTGTCACGCTTGCCTCGTGCACATAACTATCGCATATCATTGAACATACTTAAGCATAATTTCAAGTATTTAAGTTACAAGATTCAGTGATATAAATAGGTTCCTTGATTAAGGGCATAGAGAATGGGAAGTCTTCCTGGAGTAGGTTTCTCCAGAGCGGCATTGGGTATCAGATCTTTCGATTTTAAATGTGGATAACTTTAAGAGTTGATATATTGTATGTATTGTATGAATGAATGAATGAAGGGGCTTAACTTACCTTGTGAAGTCCTCGCACTCATCCATAATTCAGAGTTCATAGTCTTATCTCAATTCTTTAAAAACGTCGTTCCCACACTAATTATTTTAGTTGAATTATAATAAAAAAATAAATAAATAAAATAATAATACTAATAAAAAAGTAATAATAACATATAATAATAAAAGTAATAATAAAAAAATATAAATAAATAAATAATATGAATAATAATAATGATAAAAAATGTGGCATATATCAATTACATCTGGAAAATATACGATATATCATTTTTGCTCATCTCTTTCAAAGATAACTAGAGATTTTTTCTTAATAAATAAGTTTTTTATCATTTCTGAATTGTTAAGGATTGAGGTTATATTGAATATGCAAGCTCTTTCGTCAATTATTTAAGCTAGAGACTGGAAATTTAAGATCAATACACTTTTGCTCCATTTACAGTAGAGGTTGATCATTATTTTGTACTGTAAATTTATCATCTGCCTGCAATCGATAAAAATCGATCAGGTTTTCCATGCCTTTCGCACTTTTACCCAACAAAGAGCAGAAGATTTAAGACAATAGAAATATTGTATTATATTATTACGTATTATAAATGGTATGTATTTGAATCAAACTGTATAAAATTTGTTTTTAATATATTGTTAATGATGTATTAGATTTAGTTTCATATCTAAACTTTACGATCTCTAAAAGGAAAATGGTTTTTCTAGTTGAAACTTTAGTCCATCATTCAGGAAATTTTATGATATTGTATTACGTTGTTACATCTGCATACACATTATTATATATATATATATGCCCTAGTAGGTCATATTGATGTATGCCTTAGAATCTATACCGTGCTGACTTGTGCGTATTTTGTAGTCGCTCAAGAAATCACGATAAGCATCAGCCACTGCCTTGCACTAACAGTGTATGTGTGTGTGTGTGTGTGTGTGTGTGTGTGTGTGTGTGTACATGGCAACATTTTAAATAATAAGCATAATGTGTATTTCACTTGTTCCTGCAAAATGCAAACACAAATGCGAAACAGCCCCAGGAGTAAAGGCAAAAGCGAAAAAGCGAAAAAAAAGGGGGAAAAGAAAGCAAAGAACCGCAAGAACCGACTCCATGGCAAGCCAAGCGCTGCTGCTGAGTTAACGGCATCGTTGGGCCACAGCAAATTTCTGGCCAAATCAAATTTAAGGCCAACTTTTAATAGGCCAAGTCCGACTTTTGTGTAGGGTATTTGTGCGTCGTATTGACGCAGTTATTACTGCGGTTATTGTTAGTGTTATTTTTGTAGTTGTAGCTGCTGTCGATGTTGTTGTTGTTGTTGTCGGTGGCTGCGTGTTAAGTGGCTCGTCCAAACAGCCTTCTCGTGGGAGACAGCGGCAACTGCGCTTCCTTTGGGGAGCTGTCAGCCCTGCACATGTGCGTGTGTGTGTGTTTGTGTGGCTTTCGAACGATTGCGCTGTCAGTTGATGCGGTTCGCCATGTGGCAGGAGTCACTGTGTGTGCTGCGCCACCACAATGTGGCACAATTGAAACTGAGGCTTTGCCTACTCCAAGTGCGCCTTGAATGGCGACTTCAATTGCTGCCCGGCACCCGAGCCATGTTTTAATAGCTCGCAACAAAGTTGCACTCACTTGTGCTGGCTGCCAATGGCCATTTGACTTTGTTGCCACTATCTAAATGCTCACACACACACACTGACACCACTTGATTTCAATGCCTGCAGCAAACAAAAAAAGCCGCACACTAAAAAATGGCAACTAATTGAGTTTGGCCAAAAAGTGTTGCGTGCTTTTCAGCGTCGGCACCACAAAAACTCAACAGTCTCCATGAATGTGTGCGTGTGTGTGTGTGTGGGGCGTAACCACGCATTTGATTTACAAGCCAACGTTTTATTTTCAAAAGACGTCGCTGGGGAGCTGCTGCTGCCTCGCCCCCAAACGTTGGTTATACGCTGCGTATGCGCAACATTGAAATTGAAAAATAAAAACGCCAAGGCGAAATACCAAACAATACATATTACAATTACACTCGTTGGCTGCTGCTTGTCTGCAGCAGACATCTGACAATCTATATAAATGTATATATATACAGCTATACATATATGTATGTATATAAATGTATATAAATGTGCGTTATATACATTGAGAATAATTTGTTTTGGGTGCTGCGAAATGTAAAAAGGGCAATTTAAGAAAGATTTCAATTTGCATTGCAAAGAAACACACGCACACAGATACACACATATATACATATATTTATACTCTATATATATTTGCATAATATTCGTATATCGATATCAGGTGTAAAGCTCTAATATAGTAGAGATTCAACCAGGTACATATATGGCATCTGCCTTTGCCAGGCATTTCCATTTGATGCCATTGGAGACAACATTTAGAGCTCGATGGGGCTTAAGCGGACAGCGGACGGCGGACAGCGGGCAATTATACGAGCTGAGGCTCTGGCCGCGGGGCATATGCAAAGCGAGTCTTTAGGAGTCTCAGGATTAGGCTAGGCTTAGGATTAGAGAGCCGAGAACCGAGTGACTTTTCGTTGCTCAAACTGGCTATAAGCAAAGCGCCAAGCCGCAGGCACAGCGGGCGGTAGGCAGAGCGAACAATGCGCTGCCGTTTGGCAGCATTAATCGAAGGCGAATGCTGAAACTGCTGCGGGATCGGGACAGGGGTCAGGCTGGACGGCTGGATGGCAGGAAGGAAGCACTGCAGACCCGAAAACAACAAACGGCAAACGAGGTCAACAACAGCAACAAGGGGAATATGAGCCATGCTCAGTGCTGGCCAAAAAGATGGCAACCGCAACGAGCTGGCCTCATCCCAGGCCACTAGCCAGCCGCTCAGGTAGCCCGGCCAGCCACTGAAATCCGATGAAGGCGGGCGGCTGCAGCTAAAGGAAGTCGAATGATTTATTTGCCTAAACAATTGATATGGCCAGAAACTTGTTACCAAGCGTATGGCACGGGGGCAAGGGGGCGTGTCGGCGCCCTCTCGGCGACCTCTTTGAGGCCGTCAAGGAGAAGCCGTGACTGCCATGAGATGAAGACGAAATATGTAAATAGGATTTATGGCAAACTTTTAACAGGATTTTAGCACACAATACACGCAGCAGGCGGCAGGAGTCGGCTCGTCCAGGATGCGAGTGTACAAACAGTTGAAAACATATTTATCCAAGTGAGTGGATTTCAAAGTCTCTCACTCTCTCTCACTCTCTGTGGGTTTGCTTGGCGCCGTTAAGCCGAAGGGAATGTAAATCTCACATCTTGCCTTGGTGACGAGCCGCCGAGTCGGAGATTGCAAAGGCAAAACTTTCGATACGGCATTGTTGCTTTCGGATACTCGAAGGCAACTCGAATCAGCATAACAGAAATCGACTGGCTGTCGACTGAGTGCAGAGTGCCACAGCTCGCTTAGGCTAGGTGTGGGTCTCTCCGCTGGAGCCTGGAGCCGGTGCACTTGCCCAATCAGCCAAACACATGTTCAGCCTAATTACACATGCCTCATTAAGAGAGCTGCGTCTCCGTCAATGGGTCAATGCTATCCGAGGAGGGAGGGGAGGGATAACCAAATGTGAGCCTCTGCCAGTCGTCTTCACTCAGGGTTTACATTGTGTAGGGTATTTATGAGCTCGGCTCGCTCGCCTCTGTGCCTTGCCGTAGACAAAGTTTGGCCCGTCTACGCATTATTTTTGAGGCTGTCTGTCATGGCTTGACTGCTCGGCTGGTTGCCCTGGCCCAGGTTATATACCTTCATTCAAATGTCTTACAGTTTGTCTTTCGGTTTGTCATGTGCAAATTAAGCCGTTGTTTCTGCCTGCCCTCTCTCTCTCTCTCACGCTCTCTCTCCCTCTCTCTCGACAGGCAATGCTACTACGCAATTTTTGTTGGCTGTTGGCTGTTGGCATTCTGAAAGCACCTCCTGCCACTGCCAAGTGTCGTCTCTGGCGGTATTTACGCTTTCAATAATTCATGCTTAAAGGATAATCAGGATATGCTTGTATGTAAATTTTGATAATGCCATTTGGCTGCCTGGCTGCCTGGCTGGAGGCGGGCAGGCAGCATGCTTAGCCTGTCTTGGGCTCTTTGTCGATATCTCCCACCCACCCTCCCTCTCCCTCTCTCTCGCTCTCCATCTCTCTCGCTCTCCATCTCTCTCTCTTTCTCTCTTGCTATCTATCTCTGCCTGCCGTTATTTTCTGCTGCTGGCATGTGAACCACATACGCATTAAAGTGATTCTCAGGCTGGCACTTTCACACCTCCATCGCTCGGCCCATTCCCATCGATGCTTTAGCTTCTTCTTCTTCTTCTTCTTCTTCTCTTCATGCTCATGTTCATGTGATTTGCAAATCGAGGCTGAGTCGTCGCCGGAGACGACTAAGCACCGCAGTTAGTCATTCCAGTTATTTACTCATTCATTTCATGCATTTATTCACCAACATCTGCCCCCCCCCACGCCCACTACCACGCCCTTTCGGCAGGTGCAACTCATTTGCTGTGTTAGGCATTTTTCTTTAGCCATTTCGCTTGAATTTTTAAACATCTATCCGCCAATTGCTTGGGGAGCTGTCAGCGCCATCAATGAAATATGGGACGCTGTCTCCTGTGTGGGCCCGCCCAGCTGCTGCTCCATCGCCCTCCATCCTCTGCCCAGCCGACCTTCCCCAGTGACTCGCACAGTTCGCCGTTGGCGTATGGCTGCTTTAAATTGCTTTCAATCTCAGCAACTTTGCGGTTACTCAAACAGTGACCCACTGAACGGCAGCGTGGTGGGGTGCCGGGATGGAGGGGTGACGGGGTGGAGGACGACCTTACCCACTAAATGCTTGCTGCGCCAAACTTTAGCTGACCAACAAAATTTGCATTCGCTCATCCAACAGCAGCAAGCGGAGCTATACAGCTGCATATGTGTCGCTATAGCATATCTAGATAGTAGATACTTTCAGGTATACATCGTAGCAGTGTCTGTTGGAGTAGTGCTGAAATTATAGCTTGAGCTCTCTTAGTATACGAGAGTGAGACAAATATATAGCTGCTGCTGAACGTGGCTAAGAATATTGCTGAGAGTGAGTGAATGAGATGGTATGTAGAAATCTTGTCGAAGAGAGTTGTTTATAAGAAATGACTAGCATTGCGGAACGATACTAAGAGAGAGAGGGAGAGAGTGAGATAGGAAGAGAAAGAGCGCGAGGGGAAGATCAAACATGGATAAAGAGAAAAAGACAGAGAGATATTTATAAAGAAAGATGTAGACAGAAAGAGTAAGAGACAGAGAGAGAGAGAACAAGAAAATGTGAGTGAGAAGGGGAGAGAGAGAACAAGAAAGTGTGAGCGAGAGGCGGAGAATGACTGAAAAAGACTTGTTCGCTCTCTACAAAAAGTGTGAACGAAAAGCGCAAAGAGAGAGAGAGAGAGAGATAGAGAGAGAGAGAGAGAGAGGGAGAGAGAGAGAGAGAGAGAGGGAGAGATTGAGAGAGAGAGAGAGAGAGGAAGGGAGAGAGATAAATAGACAGAGAGATATTTATAAAGAAAGATGTAAACAGAGTGAGTAAGAGGCAGAGAGATAGAGAGAAATACAAAACGTGTGAGTGAGAGGGGGAGAGAGAGGGGGTTAAGAACAAGAAAGTGTGAGTGAGAGGAGAAGAGAGACTGAGAAAGAGAGAGAGAGAGGGCAAGTATAGAAGTACAACAACACAGAAAACTCGTCATAGAGCTTAGCGACTCATGCATATATAATATATATATATATATATATATATATATATATGTATATATATATATATATATATATATATATATATATATATATATGTATATATATATATATATATATATATATATATATATATAGAAAGTGATCGATAAAGAGTATTTAGCTCTACTGAGTGGGTCAGTATGCATATCAATAATAATTTAGTGAAAATTAATTATAATTTGTATTTATATTATTTATATTTATACCGCTTGAAATATGTATATTTTAATTAATATATTTCATATTTATTTTACTGCCTAAAATTATTAACTTTGCTTTTAGGTCGTTAAAAAATTTGGCAAATGCACACAAATTTTAGCTAAATTTTACTAAGAAAACATTCAGCTTTATATACAAATCTTTTGGAACTAATAAAAGTATTATAGATATGCAAAATTTAGTCAACTATCAAAACGAAATGTCTGAACTTGATCTGCTCAAATGACATTGAATTAATAATACCCAGTATTCTCGCATCGCATTGGGAAATCTGAAAACCTTGCAAACAGCACATTTGCCTCGTAATACCCCATTCAAGCAGGCTGATTTATAGTAAGGGGTATACACACACTCACACTCATACTCACACTCACACTCACGCGCCCCAAAAGTGGCAAATGTTGGAAATCGTGCGTCAGGTGTGGGCGTGGCCTTTGGCATATGCAAAGTTTTCGTGCGAAATGTGTTGCGAAATTCAATTTACTTTCGGCTTTTTTCTCTGTATTTTTATTTATTTTTATTTTTTTCATTTGTTGTGCTTTTGTATTTGATATTTACTTGGTCAGCTAACGGCACTGCGCTAGCTCACCGTGCAGTTGGCTGACATGCACAGGTGCCTCACCTCGTATATCACTCACTCCCACAAGCAGCTGGCATGAGCTCTTCGCTCTACGCTCTTCCCCTCTACCTACCCTCCTTTGCGCTTGCAACCCTCCTCGGATTCACAACATATGTTAGGAGTTTTTTGGGCTGAACTGCGACCTTATCGCTTTCAGTTCTTTTGCTCTCTTCTTTTATCGATCAAATGTCATTTCGCAAACCCGTTTCGTTTTTTTATAAATTCAACATTTTGTAGTCTAAGTTCTGCTCTCAATATTCGCATCGAATCGAAATAATTGTGGCTCGACTAAGGAGATATATGTTTTGGTAGCTTATGACTCCTCTTTCTATATATAGATTTTATAATTTGAAATTGTATATTTCAATTGCATCGCATACCCTGCATTCGCCCCCAATGTGGGTATATCACGCGTGTGTGTGTGTGTGTGTGTGCGCCGGATATCACTTTATCTTCATTAATTTGCATTTCATTTGCATGCCGAATACTCATTAATAAGTTGGGAAAAATAGACGGGCATATTTGTTCCAGATGAAATATATGATATATTATTTATATATTATTTCTAATTATAGTTCAATATTTAATTTTTTATTTATATTATTTTTTAATTTTTTATTTATATTTATTATATTTTATATATATATATATATATTTGTTATTTATTTATTAATTAATTAATGGTGATGATATCAACTATTTATATTATATTCATTATTTGTATTTATAGTTAGATATTTAATTTTTTATTTATTTTATTTTTCATTTATTTTTTAATTATTTATTTGCATTTTTTTTTTTAAATTTATTTTTTTGAAATTATATATGTATGATATTAATTATTATAATATGTATGATTTATAATTATAGTTAGATATTTAATTTTGTATCTGTTTAATTTTATTATTTTTTACATTATTAATTAATTTTTTTTTTATGTATATACCTAATAAATTATTTATTCATTTATCTATTTAATTGTGTATATTTATATATTTTATTTGTTATTTTATTAATTGATTAATTCCTTTATTTATATACTTATTCAATTATTTAATTATTTACATATCTATTTATTTATGTGTTTCTTTATTCATTTACTGATTTTCTTATTTATTTATTTAAATTTTTCTATTTATTTCTTTATATAGATTTTTATTTATTTTCATTTACTTATTTATTCATTTATTTATTTACTTTTTTATTTATTTATTTAGCCGTCATTCCTCATTCACTCACATATCGATTAATTCATCTAAAATAAATCATAAAATAAGAGTAATATGAAGAGGCATTGCAATTTGCAGTAGAACAATAACAATTTGAGATATTATCTGGAGACTTCTTCCCTAATGGCATTCTATATATGAGTTGGTAAATTATGCAAATGGTTTCCTGACAGAATTTCAGAATTTATAGAATTAGATGAATCATATGAATTACTAAGGCAATCGAGGTTCCAATGCTGCCGTCGAGCTGGCATTCCTAGTTGCTTCAATTCAATAAGATTAAAGATAATTTTACTTTTAGCTGAGCCATGATGATCATTGAATTGCTGAACAAACTCAAGTTACAAGTTAATAATTAAGTTTCAATTTCATAGGCACTTTTATATATATATATATTTATATAGCCACAGGACATATATATTTGCACAGCTAAATATGATAGCAATAGCTTGCACGGTATCTGCTAGTCGGGCATGCACTCGAGCTTAACGTATCTAAATATTTCTCTTGACCAATATTGTCTTGAATAATTATTGATAATTTAAAGTTTGAGCTCTTAAACTTTTCAAATAGTTTTCGGACGAAAATCGTTTAGGTTTATGAATGATTTAAATTGAGAATCGAATAAATAAAATGCCCAGCTAACTCTGTGTGTGTGTGTGTGTGTGGTATGGCATGGTGGATGAAAGTTTACGAAGACCATTTACTGTGGATTTAACAAACTTTACATACACATACACACATGCAAGGCAGCAGCAAACATACACATAGATATTATTTACACACATTGAGATGCGCACACACACACACACACACACATGCATGGAGATATGCTCCAGCTGCGAGCTATTGAAGATAGTTTCACGAATAACTTTATTGTTTATTAAACGAATATTATAAAAGCATCCGCCAAACTAGTAGATATACATATATATGTATGTATGTATATGTATATGTATGTATGTATATAAATGAAACAAATAGTTTGTTGTAGTTGCCTGCTCAAGAATAGACGAACAATATATGTATATGTATATGTATGTATGTATGTATGTATGTATGTATGTATGTATGCATGTATGTATGCATGTATGTATGCATGTATGTATGCATGTATCTATGCATGTATATATGTATGTATGTATGTGTGCATGCATGTAAAACAACTTGTAAGACGATCTGAACAGAGCTCTTCTCACGTCCTTCACGAGGCGGACACGTACTAAGGTGCAGCACTTAAAAATTTATACACGAAACTTTATTTATATTTTTGTTGTTGTTTTTCGTTCCTGGCTTTGACCCGATCAAGTTTAAAGCCAGTTCGGAAATGGCTTTATGAAGATTGCTTTGGCAGCAGCGAAGTCAAATTTGATTCTCGTCTTTTGAGCGAAACGAGGGAAGTTCAGCTAAAGTTCGTGCGGAATGTGATTAATAAAATACGTGAGTTCTGTGATTTAGCAATGATTGCGGTATGATTTTATGTTCAGGATGAGTAAGTAGAGCTACTTACAGTGTATCAAATAGAGTTGGAGATATGGTTCTGATCAAAAGTAAATTTAACATAAATATGATTGATCAGCACGAAGCAATTCAACTTGGCCCCGATATTTGATTTCCTGATTACCTTTCACATATCGTGATGAGATCAGCTAGGTATCCCATTAAGCAACGACTATACTGTACCAGTTTAATCAATTCAAGCCTTTAGCCTACCAGATTAGCCAAGAGACCTAACCTGATCCATGGACCTGATCCATGGTAAAGGAAAAATAGAAGATAATGAAATATTACCATAATAGGAATTACGCCGAGGTTGATTTGCTAGATCGAAGAACTGGTATATATAGATAATTTTACAAGATTTATGAGATCTCAGTTGAGTACTTCCATATAAAGAATATGCATATCTTTCAGCTCCTTATATACCAACACACACATATGGCTTTTTCTAAATACCCACGCAGCTGAAGCTATAAAACTCGAATCCCTATCAACTCGAAGCACAGTGCTTGAGGTACAACAGTTCATGTGTAACTCTGATTATTATACAAGACTTAATGCTGCAGTGATTGTCACTCTCTCGTCTAAAATTCTTATATACATATATATATATATATATATGTTCAGTTATTAAAAATTCTTACATATTCATAGTAACTTATGTCAAGTGCACAAATGCTTGTACTTCCCCCGTGCATTCGATTGTTTTGATGTTGGTGCTGGTCGTAAATTCCTCAATGTCCTCTTGCAGTTCACTCGAGGGCGTCAGGAAGTGGCCAGCAGTAACATGTTCCTGCCTGAATGTTGCTGCAAAACAACCTCCTTCCGTTGAAAACAATCATTTCTATAGCAAGCAACTGAATTATGTTGACACTAGAGGTGGCCGAACAGTTCTTGAATACAATATATAAATTTGTAGATGAAAAAGAAATTATCTCTGTAATGATATATGTATGTATGTACATACGAGCAGTTGCATGATAAGCCTTGTCGAGTACTGTGGCACCTGGCTTAAAGAATGTCAACAGGATGGCAGCACCTGTTCAAGAAGAAGACAGTTTGAACGGAATATTGTTAGAGTAGAGACGTACACGCGGATGATTAAAAGAAGTTGAATCACTACTCAAATCATTATACCAATACCCTATTAATTATATACAGAATAATATCTGAGACCATCATATATCTGACATTCCCACTCACACACACACACACACACACACTTGCTCTCTTCAGATTTATAATGGAGCACTCCTTTCACATGTAGCACAATTACAATTCTCAAGCTTGTATAGCTTAACAAGCAAAGAACGAATGAAGTTGATAGAAATTATGGACACTATGGTTGCGTCACAGTCTGAGTCACAGTTCTAATTATACCATTAACCAATGTTTCGATCTAAACAGAAACTTGGTACTTTACCAATACCGTGAAAAAGAATCAACTTTTGTGTAGTTGTAGAAAATACATAAATTCATTATATTATATGCTTTTATTATATTTTATTTTTATTTTTCTAAATATATTCTGTTTGGTTTCCTTTGAACATTAACAAAAAAAAATTCATATAAAGCTGAGTTTTTTTTTTTAATATTTAAAGGAAATCAAGCACAATATACGTATAAACATACATATATATACTTATATGTATATATATAGACATTTATTTTTACCAGCTGTGGCTTTTCAACTGAGATAATATATATTATGTAAATATATTATTATTATATTATATATATTATTATTATATTATATATATATTATATTATGACTATGATGGTTTCATATTGCCTCTCTTTATCCTTCTGAGCTCGGGCTTATATAAGCAACTCATGCATTTTATCAACCCTTAAATCTAGTGCGTCTATTGCTGAGTCTGTAAGGCTCAGTATTGGTCTATTAGCTATTCTTGGTAAGAATTTCTTAGTCTATTCTCTATATTCTTTATTCTCACTCTGGGGTTGCAAGGATTAGTGTTCATCTGTCCATTTATAGAGTCGCTACATGTGACCCTAGTCTTATCCCATTGCACTACCTGTTAGCTGTTGAGTGAGTTGGTACGATCTTCGTATATGCTGCATATATAATTTATGTTTATCATATCATGCTCATTCTTTTTTCGTAGCAAACTGGAAGCCAAATACCAAGCACCAAGTACTTTAATATAAAGTTTCAAGCGAAAAAGTATGTTGCACTTTCTTGCTCTTCCTCTGCAGCTTCTCCGGCCTTTTCTTTCTTGCTCTCCTTCTGCCTGCACTTTAGCAAACAAATTTGCAGCATCAAATGGCAGCTTAAGAGTATTTGTGCTGCTGCAACATGGCCTTTGTGTGTGTGTGTGTGTGTGTGTGGGGCGTGGGTGCAACTAGCAACGTTGTTGCCGCATTTTATGCGACAATAATTAAAATAGTTTCTGCCTATCGTCACATTACGCATACGCAACGTTGTCCTCCATGTCGCTCATGTATGTAATTCATAATGCGACAGCAACTTCCGCTTGCTGTTGTTGTTGTTGTTGTTGCTGCTGCTGCCGCTGGTGGTTGTCTACCTGGCACTTATGAATATTTGTAGCGCTCCTCTTCAGCAGCGATGCTCTGGGCTCGCTTTGTGCCAGCTAAAAGCGCGCAATTTGCATAGCTGTAAGTTGTGTGTCGCGCGCCATGTTGTCTGTCATAAGTTTGCGGGCTTATGCTCTGAAGCATTGGGGCATTCGGGCGCATGTTTTATGCATGCGCTGACATCGTTCGCAAATGACTTGAACCCGTTCCGCAAGCGAAGGGGCCGAGCCAGGGCGGGCGAGTGGGCAAATGGGCGAGTGGGCGAGCGGGTCGCCTGAACCGGGACTCTCTGGACTCTGGATGCAGCTGCTCGGGTCGGCCGGTCATTAATCAAAAATAATTACTCCAGCTTAGCATACTTATTTACTGTAAGTCACTTTAGCCAGCCTATTGACGGGCAATAAAGCCAAAACCAAAGCCAAAACCAAAACCTTAAGCCGAGCCCGAACCCAAACTCGAACCCAACTCGCAGCCATTCACAACTGACTGCCTGCCATATTTTTAAGCGTCCAATTAGCCAAGCAGTCGACTTTCACGCCTACATCACAGCCTACCTCCCCCCACTCACTCTCTCTCTCTCTCTCTCTGTCTCTCTCTCTTTGCCATGTCAGCTGGAAGGCGTCCTTGAGCACTTGGCAGCAGCTGTGCGCTCAGCGTGTCCTTGCAGCAGCAGAAATCAATCACAGTGCCATTGCCACGCCAAGCAGCCCAGGCTCTCGCCTCACGTCACACAGACTGCGCATTTTTCAAAACTTGTAAATTGTAAGATGCAACTCGTGTAACGGCATAAAGCAAGGCATACCCCTCTCGCCACTCCTCTTCCTGGTCTCTGTCAGTAATCGTTCTGCCTCGAGATGCTTATTAATAATTGCGCTCCGAACAATCGAGGCCTCTGCCTCGCCTCGATGCAAGTGCAATTGATTGCAATTATTACCAAGTATTCTCCATCAGCATTGGGAACACCCTTCCGAGCTGTTTCTATTCATGTGAAACTCGATATATATTCATTCCCTGATCCGATTAAAAATGGGAAATCAAAAAGAAGCGTGAGAGAGCCAATAAAGTATATTTATTTTTGATCAGGGCGACGAGCTGACTTGATTTAGCCCTGTTCGTCTGTCTGTATGCCAGTCTGCTTGTCTGTCCGTTCATATGTTTGAACGCGTCGATCTTAGTAGATAAAAGAGCTAGAGATTTGAAATTTTCTTTGTTAGAGTCTTATATACTGCGCCCACTTGGAGTTTGTTTGCTAAAATCGATAACTACTTCCGTTATTTTGCTATCGACCTGGGACAAGCTATTGGTAATAAATGCTAAGCTCGATCTGCTTATGGATTACATAAAATAAATATTCACAATTTCCGGTCCGGTACAATATGTAGCGCCCATCACTAAAATAGAATATGCATGCGTCTATCAAAAAAAATTTAGAGTGTATTTCAGTAGAGAATTGTAGAGAAAGAGGGAGGCAGGTCTGTTCAGGCTGAGAGTTACGTTACAAGTGATGTATTTCTATTAGTGTTTCGCTTGAAGACTATCTACATAACTGTTTATATATAAATGTATGTGTGCTGTATGTATATGTAGTGTATATGACAACTTAGTGACGGTAGTGCTTTGACTTCGGTGGTATGTAGAGTGTAGAGGTGTTGATGCATCACCCACAATCAACACACTTTCAGTGGATTCAGGGTATAAAAAGAAAAAGGGAATGCAACTCACTTATTTGTTGGTATTTACGTGTTATGAGCTTGATATATTTGTAGACTTTATTTATTTTAAAAACGAAACCTACATACAAAAGCTATTGACGAATCGCGTATGTATTCAATATTTGTGTTTTGTCCGCGTTTGATTGTTTTATTTTCTCTATTTTATTACTTTGTTTTGATTTTTATCAAAAATTTTTTTTTTATTTTCAATTTCAAATTCAATTTGTCGCAACGTGCACAGGACGCGAGAGCTTAAAATAATGAAAATAAATACAATTATAAGGCAAACGAAAATGTAAAAAAAAAAAAAATGAAATAAAGGGAATTAAGCGCTGTGCCAGTGCAGTGTCCTGGCTGCGCCTCGCCAGGATCGGGCACGTAGCCAGTGCGCGGCACCAAAGCCCACCCACACCCAGAGCCCAATTGAAAGCAGAAAAACAAAAAGCAAAAAACAAAACCCAAAGAGAAGCTCAACTGAAGTGCGACCCCTGGCAATCAGGACGTCAGCCAAAGTTGAAGACAGTTTTTAAATAATTGAACGGCGCAGCGGGCGGCGCGGAGCACTGAGTGACTTTTGATGGGGCACGTAGGGCGCGTGGGTGGGCCTGGTCAGCGGCAGTTGGCAACTGGATAAGGAGGTGTGGCCGCATCTTCCCCGCCCCAACGGCGCTGCCGCAGTGCCCGCCTTATCAGCAAATTGCAACGCCAAGCGGCATTTAAAGTTTGCAACTAGTTCGCACGCATTTCGGCTGCCTTGGGCTGCCTGCCCTGGGCCACGCCCACGTCGAGGCTTTCAACTTGGCTGGGAAATTCAATTTCCTAAGTGTTGCCAGTGCCGTCGGCCATTGGCTAATGCTAATGCAGTCGCTGTCTCCCCCTCCCCCTCCCCGTGCCCCTTCACCTGTTGTTGGTGTTGTTGTCCTGTCGCTTGTCCCCTCTGTCTGCTGCAACTGGTGACGGCCCAAGTTCGTGACGGACTGCTCGCTGCCAGGACAAACTTTACGCCATCCGGATGCATACACCAAAGGCGCCAAGTCCGGCTAAACTAAAACAAAGCATAGGTAAAAGACAAGCGCATGCGGCGCCACATTGCGGTGGCTGAGGCCCTAAGTAGTGGGCGTGGCTGACAGCTACAAACCGTATTGCCTGACGCACGGCCATACGCTACGGTTACGGCCACGGTTACGGCTACGGCTGAGCCGCAGCTCAACTGCTGTTGCATTGTTTTGCGGCTGTGATTTTCCGCGAAACTTTCGCGAGTTCCGTTTGTCTTGTGGCGACATTATTTGCACAAATTTCAGTCTTCTTAGTCAGAGTCTTCCCTTAATAGTCTACAATATGAGATTTAAATTTTCATAAACATATATCCGATTTTTCACTAGCACGTTCGATTACATCTATCGCAACCGACCCAACCACTCGATATTAGTGTTAACTAACATCTCACTCAATCAATATTACCCAATACTACCGACATATCGATAAGATATGGTATTCGAAGAATACTGTCATCTCCGACATATATACGTATGTATGTTCATATATATCATATATAAAGAAATACTCCTTCTAATACCTATGTATGTAGGTATATATCACATATACATATATATATTCCCAAAGATATATATGTATGTGTATATCATATATACCGATACATACATGTATTCCCATATGACCCATAGAAAGCGGATATTCGATACAACTAACGTAAGACCCAGAAGGAGTATATAAATTCCTGATTTGGGCAATGAGCCAAGTTGATTTAGTTATGTACGGGCTGTCTATATTCAACGGAACCATCTGGAGCCCTTCAAGGCTAACCATACTCGACGAACCCATCTCAGGAAGTAATAGGGCTTGCAATTTAAGAATCGATATTCCTATGTGCCATACCTAGACAGTACGAGTTTTATTTTCGATAACTCAGCCCATATCCATTTTATCGATAACAATCGATAGTTATACAACTTGAGACTTGACGGCGATACATGCACAGTAAGGCATGCCTATCCCATCTTCTCGCAAATTGGAATGAAACAACTTTATTCAAATAGCTAGGAATTTCGCTTTGGCAAATGCAAACACTTATACAAACATATATCATTCTTATGCTCTGAAATTAATTAAGAAAGTTCAACTAGAACTGCGCCAGTGTATGTGTGTTTGCATGTGTTGTTTGCCATAAGAGAAGCATGGAACGATTGAAGTAGCAGCTCTGTACAGGGGTCAGGGTGGGCGCTAGACTCTAGAGTAGAGTGCTCTTGCTTATGAATTAATATAATAGTTGGACATACGCAAATAATAAATATTACGTATGAAATGAACTCACAAATTAAACAAACCTCTTAGTGAGCTATATTTCTATTTAAAAGAGGTTAATTTAAGGCATTTCAGACATATTTCATATACTTGTACTCAGATTGGATAACTAAAATATATATAAAATATTTATTCATTTTATTTTCTGCCTGCCTTTCAAGATTTCCCCATGTCCGTCTGTCTCTCTCTCTCTGATTACGACTTGAACTTTTAAATACGTTATATTAAATACACACTTTATTTAGATATTTATTTCTGAAATCAACATTCAGATTGTGCATATGGAGGCTTTCGTCAAATATGGGAAAACTTTGCTTTTTGGCTTCCCCAGAGGAAATCCAACTTTTCCAACGTTTCAGTGTTGCGACACTCATTTGCAGTAAATTCTTAAGCTCGCATTTCCTGGAGATCGAACAATAAACAAGAAAATTCTACGGCTGGCGTAATTTCCTCAGAGAGCAGAGAAAACGCATAGCATATTCGCATTCGATTGATGAGCTAGAATCAGGGAGTTCACAGAGGTCACGGTATGCGATAGTCGGGCACGTTCGGCATTTATTATTATTATTTTGGTGCTGGTAATGGATATTTGTATTGCGAGGCCTAGCCCGAGGACGGGCTGGCATTACTCGGCCGCCAGGCCCTGCTGCTTGCCAAAATGCAGCAACAAGCGGCGAGCTGCCAATGGCCACGCCCCGAGCTGCTATTTGCAGCAAATTGCATCAAAGTGGCACAAATCAAAGGCAGCGCAAGGACAGACGGAAATAAGAGCCCCATGCAGAGGAGGACACACAGAGAGAGAGAAGAGAGAGAGAGTGAGAGAGTAGACTGAGTGATGTTATGGCTGCATTGGCTATGATTAAGCCATTTGGCGCTTATCGCAGATACAGAATATCTATGCTAAAATCTATGGCTATGGCTCGCTCTGTGCCTCTGGCTTTGGGCTTTGGGCAGTGGGCAGTGGGCTGTGGGCTGTGTTTGGGTTTGCTGTCCGATGCAGCTGTCAGCAGGAAAAATGCGTGCCAGCTGCGCTTGCTACCCACACACACACACACACAGACATACACACAAACCTATATGTATATAATGATGCAGGCACTTTATCAGACTGTTTAGTGAAAGTTTTGCGCTTGGCGTTTCATTAAAGTTGCTGGCGCACAAAAGTATGCTACAAAATTTGTGCGAGCGCTAGTAGTGTGTGCGTGTGTGTCTGTGTGTGTGTGTGCGTGCGTGCCCTGGCAAAAGTTGTTGCCTGATATCAGTTACTTATACAATGAGCAACAGAGACAGCAGCAGGGACAACGGCAGCGGCGACGTTCACATTATGAAGATAAGCCTTAGAAAACAAAAGGCCCCGCCCCTGCCACCGTCTCCGCCTACCATCCAAAGCGCGTGTGTGTATACGACTGTGTGTGTGTGTGTGAGTAAAATGTTTTGACTTGTCCTACTCTCATTGCCGTTTGGTACTTTTTATACCCTTGTCAAACGAAATTGTTATGCGCTGCCTGGTTGACTCTGGCAGGCATCTGTTTGCACAGGCGGCGCACAAAGGGGTTTAGCATGCTCTGCTCGCACAGATCTTGGCTGAGGGCAGCCCCTGCTGCACTTGCCACACAATGTGCCACAGTATGTGCACAAGTATTTCGATTGAAGAGCATTGCAGCGTCGCCTAATCTCGACTGTTGACTCTCAGCTTACTTTAATTTGATACCCTGTACTTCGCAGCGTATTGAATGACATAAGAGAATTATGCAAATATCTTAATATATGCTCATGTGTACACACACTTATGTGTGTGTGTGCATACAACATCAAAAAGTCGCGCCAAATGTCGGTTTCTTGCTCAAAGGCGCTGACTTTGTGTACATACATACATATACATATGTGTATATATATATATGCGTCTGCTCACCATACTCCACATTGGCACTCTGAAGGGTATCTGGCAACCAAGCAAGTTCAATCAAAATGATTTTTTCTCTTCCCTTTCTGCATAATATATTTGTGGCTTTTAGTACCGCAGCAAAGTGGGTCTGTTGCCCCCATCCAATGTTTCAAAAATTGAAATGAAAGTTGTTACTTTCACTGGGCATTAGTATGAGTGTGTGTGTGCGCGTGTGTGTGTGATTCTCTGTGCTCTACACACACAAATCAAAAACTTTTACTTAACCCCACCCAGCGACTGTTCGGGCCATTTCGACCGTCGACTATTAATGCTGGCACGCCTCGCTCAGCTTAGTCTCCACACCATGACACCGCCCACCGCCCGTCGTCTATTGGGCAGAGCACACACACTCACACACACACATATATCTATTCAGTACGTTAAGTTCATTTATCTACCGGCTTTAAATGTTGTCGTTATAGTCATTGTTGTTGCTGTTGCCATTTCTGTGGCCTTTGTTGTTGTTGTTGTTGTATTTCAAGTTTGACTTTGTCTTTAACTACATTTTCGTTCTATTGCCCGGCCGTATACGTATTTTAAAACAATATTTACGCGTTGCATCAACATCAACAAACAGCAATAGCAACAACAACAACAACAGCAACAACTATGGCAGCATTTATTATATAAACAGCATTAGAAAGTGGCCCCGAAAAGCAGACAACAAAGACCATATCAAACGGCAAAAAAATGGGAGCTTTAGCCGGGAGGGCCTGACTAGCAGATAGCCTATAACTTATGTATATATATATTACTATATGTATTTATAATTGTACATGATATTTCATATATATTTTAAGACCTCATACATGCTTTAAAAATAGATTTAAAAAAAATAAATAAATAAATAAAGAAGTAAAATTTTACACCAAATAAAGTGTCATTAGCTTCACCTTGAGCAAAAAATAAAAAAAAAATACAATAAAAATTTTATTCATAACAATTCCACAAAAAGAGTCAAAGTAAAACTTAGGAGATATTTGATTCCATTTGGTATTTTCCTTTGCCTAATCAAATTTAATGTTTTGTCCCTTCTAGACATTACCAATAATTGTAGGGTATGCAATGGCCGTATAGTACGTACTATTAACTGTAAACGTTCGAAAACATTAAGGCCGACACCAGAGCAGAGGCAAAGACAAAAACTGAGAATGAGGAAAAGCAGATAGATGAAGACATATAGAGGAGCCAACTTGGGCAACAAGGGAGTGGGAAATGGCATTGGACTCTGACTGCGCTAGAGTAGGGTAGGGTAGGGCAGGGTGGGGTAGGGTAGGGTGGGGTAGGGTAGGGTAACGACCATGTTCGGTTGACAGAAAACGAGCCCCCAAAAGCGCCTTCAAATTTTCGTCATGAGTCGCAGGAAAAAAAAACAAAAACAAAAACGAAAACAAAACCAACATCAAGAAGAAGAAGAAGATGAAGAAAACTCTCGTTGATGCCACTCAGTGCTGCCAGCGCTCAGATCTCAGTTCGCATTTTTGTATGTTTGTTGTCAGTTGCTTTTTGCTTTGCTTTTATTTATTTCCTTTTGTTGTGTTCCTTTTTTTTATCCCCTGCGCATTGGAAATGGCCAAGTGGGGCATATGCGACTGGCAAGGCCTGGCTGAGAAGCTGACATGGGCGTTTATAAACTAAAGACCAATGATAATAATGATCATGAGCAAGAGAATGCTGATGATAATGAATAATGTGGATAATTATTTTAATGATTATGATATTCATAATCATTTTGAAAAACATAGTAATAATTGTAAGAATGATGTTAATAATAATAATAACTATAAAAAACTATATACAATAATATTAGTAAATATGATAAAAATAATAAAAAATAATAGTAATTAAATAAATGAAAATAAATATGAAAATAATAGATGTAACAATAATTATAATTATAATATTCTAAGCAATAAATAAATAAAGGAATAAATATGAAATTAATGGAAATAACAATAATTTTAATAATAATATTCTAAGCAAAAAATAAAATAAAAAAAAAATTAAAATAATAAAAATTATATAAAAATAAAATACATAATATTAAACAATATTTAAATATAAATATGCAGTATCGATATATATATCGAATGTTTTTTTAAACAGTTTGTTTTTATATATTTTACTTTTATTTTTGTATTTTACTTTTGTTTTTTAAAAACAGTATGAGACCTAAAAATAACCTGCCCTCTTATATAATAATAATATCTATATATAAAATGTGCTTACATTTTAAAATGTATTTTGTCTTATACGACATTCCAATTGGATTGCTTGTTCTAGGCCAAAGCTAGGGTATTTTATAGTCAGACTCATTTCGCTATGTCTCGATTTTTTTTTTTTTTTTATGTATTATCAGGCGCAGCTTTTGGCTGAGTGCTTCCTTGGGTGAGTGTGTGTGTGTGTGTGTGGGTGGGTGGGTGTGTGCGGCTTGAGTGTTGCTGTGTCTTTATTGCTTTAAGTAAGCAATTTGAAATTTGAGCGGCATCAACAATAACAACAACAACAACAACAGCAGCAGCAACAGCAACCAGCAGCAGCAGCAGCCATCAACCATCAACAGCAACAACAACAACAACAACTGTAGCAGGAGTAGGAACTGCGACAACTTCTTTAGCTGCCATTACAGTTCGGATTGTGCGCTGCGAGTTACTCAAAATGTGCTTGCAACATTGTTTGACAAACTCGCGACGCGAGTGGCGCAGTTCATGGGTTAATTTCGCATCAGCCCAATAAAGACAGGTTGAAATTGAATGAAGAACAGAAAGAGAGACAGAGAGTGGGATAGAGAGAGAGAGTGCTAAATTGAAAAGCGAAAGCATTTTGAATGCCAGCTCAGGACACGACGCCGCAGAGCCTGAAAAATTTCTAATTACAATAATTAATGCTGACAGAGCGAAGCAGAGAGAGAGAGAAGAGGAGAGAGAGGGGCAGCGGGTTAGATAAATAGATAGAGGGTGCATTGCTGGCGTATTGCCAGCCAGCATAGCCTCCACATAGCTGAGCTGGCTGTTGGCTGTGGGGCGACGTCAAGCGACGACAATGCCGTACAACATGTCTTATACTTAATTTGCAGAGTGCGACGTGCGCTCACGTACCAGAAGCGGGCGAAACTACGCAAGCCAACTTATTTCGCACAGCAGGGGACACTGGGTAGCTCTCGTTTCTCTTTTTTTTCTGTGTGTGTGAGAGAGGGAGGGAGAGGGAGAGGGGGAGAGGGGTGGTGGGGGGCAGACAGCTGAATAGAT